>NW_025318693.1:2455000-3068750 GCF_018153725.1 Drosophila mojavensis | reverse complement strand
CCGCGAGCTCTTCGCCGAAGCTGCGACTGTTGCTTTCCATGACGTAGCCCTTTGCCTCGGCAAAGATGGCCTCGTATATATCCGTTGGCACCGTGGTTCCCAGCAGCTGAGTCTGACAGTTGCGCGCCTCGTCCTCGTTGTTGCTGCGCAGGTAGAAGATGGGAGACTCAACGGACATGGCCACGGTGCCGGTGGCCAAGACGGTGAAGATAATGCCCATGATGCCATGCGCCGTATTGATGTTAATACTCGAGTCGTAGTCCCACTGCGAGTCCATCAGCACCTGGATGAGTATGCCCAGGGACAAGCCGAACTGCTCCATGCCACACCACTTGCCACGTGTATTGCCCAGAGTTACCTCCGAGTTGTGTATGATGAAGGCAACCGTGATCAGTCCCATGCCCACTCCGCCCACATAGCGAGCGGCTCTTATTGGGTCGTACTTGAATGGTGCACTCACAAAGATAACCCCATCAATGAACATCATGACCCCGCCCAGAAGCTAGAGAAGCGAGCACTCATTAGCAGTTCGATTCGGTTTGCATAAATTCTCTGACTCACATAGAAGTATTTCTTTGGCACATGGGTTATTACAAGACCTGCTACAAAGGCTCCAATGATGACGCCAATGAACCAACTGAATTGAATCTCAGCTGTGTTTGCAATACCAGTTCCCAGATTCCATTGAAGACCCTGAGCCATATCCATTCCGCCATAGGTAAAGAGTAAGAATCCTAAGGGAACCAATTTGTATTATTATCATGAAATTATTTCTCTTAATCGAAAGCAAAACAAATGCATTTGTCTACATAGAGTAAATCCAATTCCCGTTAATAGCATTTGAATATATTTTTAACTGTTAATTCGTATTTTACTAAACGTATTACATAATGCATGGAGAGTCACCTGATAGACAAGGTGCGTAAATTGAATACAACTTTTATTTCTATTCATATTATAATTATTGAATTGAATTAAAATTATTGTGTTTTGTTTTGGAATGCATTAAAATGTTAGAGAGTCGAATTTCATTTCAAAATTGAAAAATCATATAATGCCAATTGAAGCAAAGAGAGAGCCATAGAGAGGCATTCCAAAACTTCTTATCAGGAATTTAGTCACATATTTAAATTTTTTCGGTTGGGCGTTTCCATTTCGGGCGACTTACCAAAGGTTGCCGTGTGGGCGTTGTGGCCATTTGTCCAGCGATTGTAGCCGCGCTGGGTTCGAGGATCTTCGATTACATCGATGTAGGTCAGTTGCGGTTGTGGGGCGCTCGTTGCTACAAAGGCTGGCTGCACACCTGGTGCTGGACCGCTGATTACGTAGGTGGTCGCCATTGGGACTCGCGTGGACTCTCAACTCAACCCGCTAAACGTTTGTGCAAAACTAATTTGTAGCAGATAATTTATGCGTTTATTTATCGCTAAATAAAGAATTCGTTATCTGCATAAAAATGTCAGATATAGATATTATTAACATTTTATGGATAGACCAAAGTTTTGTGCTCTGCTTTGGTACCTACGGCAGCTAGATACGATCGTGATTCACTTCGGCTTGTTCCCGCGTATGCGTAGTCCCCAGAGACAATGTTCATAGTGCCGATTACGAGTCGCGTTTGGCCAAGTATGTGGAAGAGCGAATATAATCGTTGTGACTCACTGAAAACTCTTGAGTTCGTATTCTCTGCTGGGGGACACCTTTGCTGAATCAGCACAAATATTTTGCTGTCATTGGCTAATGATATGCTAGCCAAGACTGATTAGCTACTTGATGTGTGTCAGATCATATCATACAATCTGCGCAAGAACCTCTTGTATTGGAGCTCTTCTCTTCGTAAAGTTTGTGGTGTGCGGAGTGCTAGACCAACAGTTAGTTGCGTGGGTTACTTAACAGCCATGGATCTATAAAGAACATCATACAGCATTCTTACATAACTTAATTTTTTTATACCTTTTCTTTTTAATATATTTTACGCTGTTTTATTTATTCATAGCCCAATCAACTTCACAAAAATATATATCACTTAAATAATAATAAACTGTAATAATAAGTGATATACAATCTATATGAGAGCAACTCAATGTCGAAATTAGGGTATCTGCGAGTCGATTAGCTCTGCGGTTTCACTCGTCTATGCTGGCAATGCCTTAGACCCTATGCCATATTCACATAATGTTCACAAATCTAAAGTAATCCCCAGATAACAAAAATATGTATAAGTTATTGATCATGTGTGAGATTATTATTGTCAACTAGTAACAAGTTGATAAAAAATATCAATACTTTTATTACATTTCTCATTTTGTTGATATAAAAATCTAAAATATATCATTATTAGTATACATCACACTTTTATATTACAACAAAACAAGTTCTCTAACAGAAAAAAATTATCTAACAGAAGAATGCAAACGTGTTCGGTTGGTTTTAAGAAATATCTCCAAAGTAGTTCCGTTTTCAACGTGTTAATTATATGCAGTAAACAATTGTATTCTTTGGCTTTCTTTATTTTACATTTTTCTTATGAGTATAACCTATCACTAATTGGATTCCTGTTTTATATAACTAAACTTAAATTTCCCAGCTTAAAATATTGAAATGATTTTCAAGTATGTAGGAGACTTCAGTTGAAAGGTTTGCCTCGTTGTCGTATTCTCGCTAGTGGGTCTTGAAAGGTTATGTCATGAAGGCGGCGGAAGCGGTGGCCAGCCTCTCGTAACGTCATCATTGTCGTTTCTGGCAGCGTCACCAACAGGATAAGCATGCTTATCAGCAGGATAATGCCGACGCCCAAATAGTATTTGTAAAAGCTGTCTGGACTCTTTTTAAAGGTGACGATCACAATGATGTGGATCAGTTGCTCGATGCACACGATGAGGGCAACGCAGAAGGGCTTGACTCGCATGGGGAATGCCTCGCCCATGTAGGCGGGCGTGCACGCAACGAACAGGCCGGCAAACATCTGGAAGGCCATAGAGAGGCGACAAACCTGCCCCATGTAGTATGGACTCTGCGTGTTGGCGTAGTTGGAGTAGATGCCGGCCATGCCCAGCATCAGGCCGGCCATGCAGACAAGGCCCAGCATGGCGAGGAGCTTGCGGCCCAGCTTGTCCATCACTAATATGGAAATGAGAGTTCCGATCCAACGCAGAATTCTCCACACGATGATGGGCCAGCTGTATAGAGTGCCCTTCCAGGCTTCGCTGCTCGCTATGATTGTCTGGGTGAGCGGCATCGAGAAGCTGAATGCGACGAGGCAGCGGCAGAGCAGCATTTTGATAAAGGGAACAATGGCAACAACTAGATCGTGCCCAATGGTTTCGTGTATGCCCTCCGAGACGTAACTTTTGTTCTCTTCCAGCGCCTCATGCTGATCCCTTGGAGTTGCTCTTTTGTCCATCAGCTGCCATTGGCAATCACTTGCTTTGTCGCAATCATTGCGGCGCAGGTAAAAGATGGGCGACTCCACCGAGAGCATCAGGACGGCTATGGCAACAATAGCAAAGGCAATGCCAATGATGCCGTGCACTTGATTGTTGCCAATAGGCAGGGCCGGGTTCCACATTGAGTCCATGATCACCTGCACGGCTATGCCCAAGCCCAGGCCGGACTGCTCCACGGCGCACCACTTGCCGCGAGCGTCGTTTGGCGCCACCTCCGCGTTGTGTATGATAAAGGCCACCGATATGAAGCCAATGCCAATGCCTCCAATGTATCGAGCTGCGACCATAGCATCGTAGTTATATGGCGCACTCACACAGATAATGGCATCGATCAGCTGCAGCAGAGTTGCAAAGGCCTGGATAGAAAAACAGGATCATTACTCAAACACAATCTTATAGATAGTCTTTGATTTTCTCACTCACATAGAAGAAGAGTTTGGGCACGTGGCTAAATGCAGCTGCTCCCAATATAGCCCCAATAATGACGCCAATGAACCAACAGAACGAAAATTGTTGGGTGTCTGCAATTCCAGTGTACAAATTCCAGCCGAGGCTCTGAGCCATGTCCATGCCGCCGTAGGAAAATATTACCATTCCTATGAATTAGATTGAAGAGAAATAAAATTGGAATTTTTTTTTTCTTCTTGCTAAATTTAGCTCAATGCAATTTTCGGTAATTGATCGGAATTGCATTTGACATAGTTTTGATTGTATTTATAATTAGGTCTTCTTTTTTGGACTTTGTTATAATTGTAATTGCTTTTAGTTCTGCATATCATAGTTGCATCTATTCACCTGTTATGATGGAATGCAATCTCTGACGATTGACACAGCAATTCTGCAGCTTGCTGTCAGGTCGGGTATTACTTCCCACCTCTATAAACATATCTGGGTTGCTTTGACCCACAGCCATTTTATTTTCGTCTTTATTGGTGGTTCGTTCGATTCGATGGCTGTGCCAAAACTGTTTTCTAATGGTCAAATAAATGTGTTTTTATAAGCAAGGCACATCGATAGCATTGGTTATATTGATGTCTGCCAATCGGAATCATGCTAACTGTACAGATAACAGATAACGGACAGCAGACGGTAGACGGTCAGTAGCCGACTGTGATTCATGCGACCTAAAGTTCGGCATTTCTTTTGCGGAGACCCCACCTGAATTAAGCCCTTACGATTGATTTCGTAAAGCTGATAATTGTCGTGACTCATTGCAGTGCAGTAGAACACTTTGAAATCGGCCGTACTGAATCAGCATAGCATAACTTTGCTTAAAATCGTGTTCAATCCTGTTCAATGACTTTCAGTTGGCTTTGTAGACACTTGAAATTCAATAAATGCATTTACATGTGCATCAAATACGAATAGTCTATCGTTATTAATAGACTTTTGATAGGCTAGGTATTATTACATTTGCTCTATACAATTTGTCTATACATATTGATTTTAATTAAATAATAATTATATTACTATAAAATACAAATAGTCATTATACAATTATTTATTAATATAGAATTTTGAAATCTTACAATAGTTAGGTATATTTATCATCTATATATGATAGTGGAATTGTATGTAACTTGTTTATTTTACTGGAGGAGGACAGCTTATCATATATGTTATATATCCCTGACTACCCCAAGCTAAACAGCCAAACCTTGGTTTGGGTATTTGGTATCAAAATGCATAACAAAGACTTGTTTATTTAATTTTTTTATCATTTGATTATTTCTGTTGACAGACAATAATCTTTTGAGATGCTTTTCATGCTAACTACTAAGATCATTGCATTCCATAAATATTGACACAATTCGAACAGCGTTGAGTTGTATTATGCCATCAAAATCGTAATTGGACGCCAAGAGATGAGTTATTATTATTATTATTACGCTTTACAAGCATTTATAATTAACTAATGCACTTGGAGTGTTGGGTGTTGCCACACCTTGGCCCAACCCTAAATGACTGGCCGGGCCACTTGAGATGTGGCAAGTGTCTAATATGGATAGGACTGTGCAACATCTTCATTAGCTGACAGCGCAAACAAACGTCATTAATGTTGCACCATCAGTCGACAGCAGGCAACCGACCCAGTCAACATCCCTCTGGCGGCAATCTCAAGTGTTTGCTCGAGTTGTCTCAAATTGCGTAAAGTCTGCTCTATAACTGGAGGCTGCACCACCAGCTCCAACTCCAACTCTAACTGCAATCCCAAACCAGACTCCATCGTTGCTGTAAGCCAATCTATCTTGTGGCGCATCAAACTGTCAAATTGTACACATGTCTCTGGCACTTCTGTGAGAGGATGTTAGATGGGAGGGGAGGCTGGTGTGGGAATGCGAACTCTTGGCTGCTCCTTGTCATTTGTCACTGCTCGACAAATTAAGCAAATGTGACGCCAAATGGCCATCGCTTCCATCTGCCATCTTCGCAACGCGTCGCCTCATATTTTGAGGCATTCAAGTACATTTTAATGAGTTTATGCACCAGGCTGTCTAATGGCTCAAAAATTATGAGCGCCGCATCAAGTGCCACATCCAGCATCAGCACCAGCACCAGCCCAAGCGAGCACATATCAGCATTAGCACATGGTGCCCATAATTCACATCCAGACACAGATACAGATATATAGATACTAATACAGCTAGCTGGAGACATCTGAGCACTTTGCATTAATTTCTGTATACATACATGCCCGTCTCGTGTCTGTCTGTGCTTGCTTGTGTGCGTGTGTGTGAGCAAATGCTTCAAGGAAGTGTCTGGCAGTGCCACTAATGGAGTCTAATTACCCCGACCGACAGGCGACGACCGATGCGGATCCCTCCCAGTGCCTTTGGCTAATAAAAGCATATTAAAACGTTTGTCGTTCTTATATGCTTGACAGACAACCAGACAGATAGAAAACATTGGCGCTTGGCACTTGGCGCTTTGACTGACTGTTGCTCATTATTTATTTTCGTTCAATCCAAATAAAGCGCAGACTGTAGATCATCAGATTGCACATCTTAGCCCGATGAATTGAACAGCTCTAACAGACATAAATGTGTGATGAAAATGTTCTTCTTCAATCGTTTTCATCGCAACGCACAATTCGCTGAAAATGTGTATATATAGTTTGACGTTGAGGTCTCCATTACATTTAAGCTATATTTTAAAAACTCCAATGTCAAATCATTTAAATAGCAGCAATGAGTGATATAATAATATTTTTAGAAATCTTTATAAAATAAATAACAATATGTTTCCGCCCGGGATTGAACCGGGGGCGTTCCGCGTGTTAGGCGGATGTGATAACCACTACACCACGGAAACTTGGTCAAATTTAGTTTAGGCAAAATAAAATTTCAAGTGTCTCAAACTAAATTGAAAAAAAAATAAAATAAATAAAATAAAATAAATAAAAAATAATAATAAAAATAAACCAATTGCAAAAATTTGCGTATGCCGAAACCCGGGATTGAACCGGGGACCTTTAGATCTTCAGTCTAACGCTCTCCCAACTGAGCTATTTCGGCGATGGTGAAATTTGTGGCAAACGACTCATGGAAATCAATTTGCAATTGCAAAGCACACGCAACATATAAATATATATGTGTGTGTGTCTGCATGCATAATAATACTCTACACTGCAGAACAAAGTTGAAGTCAAACAATGTAAGCAAAACTAAAAAGAAAATGCTAGCGCCTCGACGTTCTATAAATAGATAGATGATTTCTCATGCATAATATTACTTATATGCTATATAAATCACTAAAATTCACATTTGCGCAGCTTTTGGCTCGTTTTATATTCATTTATTTATTTATTTTTTGTTAGACAGACAGCCATGAGAATTGCGCTGACAGTTGGACGTCTTTATAAATTTTGCTGCAGTTGGAAAACTTTTTGCAGCTGCAACATTTTCTCGCGCCTAAATGTAACTTAGTTCAACGGCGTCTATTTAATATTTCAAGACATTTTATGCACATCAAACAAACTTTTCAGGCTGACAATTGTTAGCTGCACTTGCGTCAATAAAAAAAAAAAAGTTTATACCAAAAAAAAAAAAACATTTTACAACATTTTTGTCAAAGAAAATAAACAATAAGCTCAAACGTGATCCACACGACATTAAATTGTCAATTTAATGATGTCTGTGCAAAATAGTATAAACATTTTATAGCATATTTAATGCTTTTCAGCGCTTGCAACTAATCGTAGCGGGCAGTATCAAAAACTAAGTGCCACGATTTTGGCAATCTTTCAAAATCTGCTGCATTTAAATCCACTGCCAAACATAAATATTGACAAAATAAACTACAAGTTCAAAATATTTACGATTTCATTAATGAAATATTCAATACATATACACAAAATATTAAATTATAAATAGAAATAAATATGCAAAAATATGCTAGTGTTTATTATTATTTTATTTAATTAATCATATAAAAGCGGTCTCGATAGTTCAGACTTGCCTTATCAGCTATTACATACCCCAAACTTATTCCTGTTGATAAGAAATAAAAATAAACAAATATTTCAACTATTTTGTGAGTAACAGTATAAAATACTGAAACTATCTGTTCTTGGCTGTATAAGTGGAGTTTGATTAGCCATCACCTTTATTATGTGATCCTACTTAATGCTTATTACTGTGACCTTCTTCATATGACATGCTTATGAGAGAGCCAATGCCGAGGCTCCTTTTGCATTTGTGTCATCGGAGCGGCTCGTGTCCCTCGCTTCGATAGCCTTGGGGCTGAGTGTCGACAAGTGGTTGAATCACCTGATACATATATATATTTTTAGGGTCGGACGTCTCTCCTGTGCGTTTTGATATCTTCTTTTCTTGTTTTTTTTTTTAAATATTTTTTTTTTTATTTGTGTGTGTAACTAATGCGGCTTCCGTTTGACGCCCCGTACTGAAAGCTGAACCCTGACGGCCATTAGCATTCTCAGGCTCAGGGAAAGGTTTGTTTTCGACGTCGGCATCGGCGTCAGCATCGGCGTCGGTGACGGTGCCGATGTCGGTGTCTTGGTGGAGCAGCAGCCTCTTCTTTGCAAATGATTCATATTGTTGAAAGCCGATCGCAGTAGCAGTCGAAATTCTTTAGAAGGCCCAACCAACGCCACGCCCACCCAGCAGCTATGATTTATGGTCAGCCCACTGCAGCAACTCAGAGCTCAGCCCAGTTGTTGACCAGGGCATTTAGTCCAAGGTAAGCAACTTTTCAATAGTCGTCGAATTTGTGGTTTTCGGTGCCATCAGCAGAATATTCATGGACAGAGCGTGTGAGATAGAGAGTGAAAGAGAGAGAGAGGGGTGCGACGAGCGGTGTCTGGAAGCGTTTTAGCTGCTGCGACTATTTGAAGCAGCTTCAAATGTGGCAACGACTACGACAATGGAGACAGCCAGACAACATACCTGTGATATGTCACGAGAATTTTTAACATTTGCACTAGAATTTCTATTTTAGTTGCGTTCACTCTCCCTCTCTCCCGCTCTCTCTCTTGCTCTTAGCTCCGCCAGCTTAAGCTGTTCACCAGCTGGCGAACCGCTTATTTCAATTGTGGATCCGATTTTGTTATTTTTATTGATGTGTTCAACAAGTGCAAATCGCTTGCTCGCCCAATTTGGTTCAAAGTTCCTTGAAACTATGCGCAATTAGATCTATGTAGTAATTGTATTACAAAGGAAAAGTTGTGTCCTCAATTCGGCCTGCTTGCAAAAGGACAGCAAAATGTTGGTTGTGGTTGTAATAAGAGGTGGACTATAGGTAGAGCAATTGGTGTAATAGATATAGAAATAATTTAATAGATGCACCTGTGAGTAAATGATCTAAACTTGGCTAATTTACGCTATAATGTTTTATTATTTATTATTTTAATATCGGAATAATCTTTGTTCGCTTGTCATATAAATATATTTGTACTAAATTTGCTTCAAATTTTGTTACTCTACATTACCGTAGACTTTAAAACTCGAAACTCTTAAATTTTCTCTCGTTTGGAACCTTTCCTGCATATTTGCCACATGTCCAAGTTGTCCGAAACTTCAGTTGGTCATATGCAAATGTCGGGCAACGTTGCAGAAGTCCTTTGGCCGAGCCCTTTCTGAATGTAAATTGACAAACTGTGCTGCAAAAACCGCAGTTGAGTTTCCAGTTAAGAGGATTGTTTTTGATTTTTTTTGTTTTGTTCTGCAATTCAATGAAAATGTTTCGTTTTCTTTTCATTTTTTTTTTTACCCAACTGCAGCATGACTTTTCGCTGTCACTGTCGCTGCATGCATATGTATGTGTGTATATGTGTGTGTGTTTGCTAGTTCGTTATAGCGGAAAATTGTGTAAGCCTGTAAGTGGGTCACTATTTGATTTGATTTGTTTATAGCACCGCAGCACCGCAACAATAACCACAGCTGGAATAGGGCTTGTCCTAGTCGCATTCACGTCTAAATGTTCGCCTGTAATTTGCCAATTGTGTCGTGGCAAAGGTACACGGCAAAACGAACGTTTCCTGTCGCCATAGCCAATTAGTCAGTGTATTCAAATTTGTCTATTTCAATTTGACTGGACTTGGCCAACAACCAGCTTGGTTGGTCGCTGGCTTGCACCGCACCACAGGCTGCAGCTGTTGCCATTGCCGTTTGACCTTTCCCAAACTCAACGTGCTCAATAATAATACATTAAAGTGGAAAACCTTCAGGCAATTAACTGATAATTGCCGAAAACGCCAATATCTGTTTGGCAATTAATTTTATTTTATATTTTATTCTTATATTTCTTTAAAAAAGCTGTGGGCTTCTCAAAATGTCAACTGTAAGCGAAATTTATGCTGACGTTGTTAATGGCTAAAACATATTTTGCAAATTGCTCAACAGATTACAAATTCGCACATTAAGAATTCCAGAATATTTTATTGACTCTAGGGGCCATTTCGTAATTTCTAGTATTATTCCCCAAGGACTGCAATATTCTTCTAACAATTTTCATGTTACTTATTTACTAAACAGTAGGAATATAATAGTAGCTATTATTATTATAGGTATAGGTATGTTTATTAAAAACTATTAATGGGTTAAATGCTTAAATGCAAGTTATATTTTTATGACATGCATAAGTAGCATACTTGTATATATATATAAATATATATATTTTTAAATATGAAATTGCATTGAAGCAATTTATTTTTGCTGAGTAACTCATACTTATAGTTATACTGGAAGCCAAAGTAATCAGTCAAGTAAGAACTGTTCAAGATATTCGAATTGAAAGTTAAATAAAAATTCTGCAAGTAAAAACTGTAAAACACACTCTAATCATACCTTAAAGCTTTGTCTGCTTTATTTATAAGATTCGATTAAGAGACAATCTTCAATCGAAAATGTATTAAAAGTCAAACTCACGCATCCCATGGCATTACTTTGCATAGTTGCCTCCAAAGATCCAACTCATTGATATTATGATTTATTTGCGGACATTCCAAACAATTTGTAGCCATTAAACGAATGAGTGAGTCCCTAGCTGCGGCGCTTTAAATCCATTCAAATTTGAATACATACATTCAATTCGTATTTATGTTTTATTTTTGTTAACAAATTAATTTCGCTGCTGCTTTGCCCCTACACACATGCATAGGAACACACACGCATTTGTTGTCTGTCTGACACTTGTCTGAACGTGTCCGAACGTGTGCCAAAGTCATTCACATTGAGCAGGTTTTGTGTTTCTCTTTCAATTTCGCACATATACAAATAAATAATAAATATTACAATTTATTTTTATTAATTTTTGTTAGCTATCTTTAGTTACCCTGTAAAAAGGTATAGCAAAATTATGTTTTTAAAGTTTTTTAATGAGATATCAGTTCTTTTTATATAAGGAAAAGTCTAGAAACTTAATCTAATTAGTATTATATTTTTTCTTAAATTAATTAATTAATTATTATTATTTGTTTATCTGAGGAAAAGTCTCAAAAAGCAATTTAATATTTATCTTAATATTAATGAATAATGAGGAAAAGTCTAGAAACTTATTCTAATTATTATTATATATTAATTTATATATTTATTATATATTTAATTTTGTATTAATTATTATTATTTGTTTATATGAGGAAAAACCTAAAAACGAAATTTAGTTATTATTATTTATTTATTTTTTCCGTATTATATATTTATTTGAGAAAAAGTCTAAAATCGTATTCTAATTATTATTATAATAATACTAATTATTAATATATTTTTAAATTAACTTTTATCTGAAAAAAAGTCTAAAAGTTTATTTTAATGATTATTATTATTTTTATTTTTTTTTTTTTTAATATTTATTTACTATTTTATTTATTTAACAAATTAAATATAGCACATTAAGACATCAATTAGCATTTAAGTATTTGATCAATGCGGATTTTACACCTTATATATGTATGCCCAGGCAAATATAATTAAATACAAGATATCTAACAATCGATCAGCTTTTACTCTAGCATCGAAAGCTGTTTAATAAACTGATCAAAACAGGCTTCAAAAATATGTATGCTCTGTTTGGTATAGCTGAGAAGGCGTATTAGCTTTCAGGGTAAGAATTGTATTAGTTTATTGCTGACGTTTATCGAATTGTCAGGAGCTTAGGCCACTGACCAAATATGAAATAAATCTTACATAATGGAACTGACTGCACGCTTAAATATTCATAGCCGTAATAACTGTCTAATGTGTGTCGCCTTAAAATTTTCTGCAAAGCGTCGTCGCGACGTTCCGCTCGCCTCTCCCGAGCCTCTCCAACGAGTTGGGCTCCACCCAGATGGCATTTACTACATACTACGAAGTGGTTTGGCGTTCTTACGAATGTTGTGGGCTGGCATAACTCCGAGATGGAAGTGGAAGATGTTGACGTTGGCTGAGTGTGCATGTGGGCGTGTGAGCGTGTCCGACAGCCCACACCTCCCGCGTGCGTGTTTTTTTGTCGCTTTTTGCGCAGCGCATGCTGTGGCTTTTAAATAGTTAGTTAAGCGTTAAATTGAGTTGGCACCGAGATGCCCATTCCATCACTTGCAGTTCAGTCAGTCCTTAACTGGCCAGCCTGCCTAATTGCCTAATTAAGCACTGAAATGGATGGATCCGGAGAAGTAGATGCGACAGCCCACGCGGCTGGCTTCGAATTTGCAGACTTTCTGACTGCGCAAAGCTCTGGCTACGATTGCCCCAAATGCGATCCACTGCCGTGACGACTGTGGGCAGCCCACTCTCGGTGGACAACTATTTGCACACGCGAGTCGCTGACATGTGCACTAATGAGCCATGAGTGCAATCCTGCGCCAGCGGATCGGTCGGCGGCGTCGCTGATAAGCGAGATTTATCATTGAATGCCGACTGTCGCCTGACTGTCGGATTAGCGGCATCAAGAAGCCAACTGCCATTTATTTGCATATTCATAAATCTGCGCTGAGCTCAGCCGCTGCCCTGACGGACGGATCGCCGTTGCGTGCCGCGAATGCCTCCGGTCTCAATTGGCTCGGACTGCGCGCTAATTGAAATACACATGTATTTATTTGCATTTCATTGAACGTACAGTCGTCTGTCTGATGGATGGCTGCTTTCGATGTTGCTCTTCTGATTGGTCGACTGGACAATGTCGTTTTCTGCTGCGTAATCAACTAGTGCTATAATCTGATATGCATCTGTTCAATTTGTCACGCTTCTGCCAGAAATAGAATGAGAGTGATCCAACTTCAGCTTGCCAAACATGCAACTCCCTTGGTAGATGCATTCCTCGTAATATGATCTTGTCTTGTCAAATATATGCAGCTTCGGCTGATAATGAAATTGAAAGAGAACTGAATGTAGCTCGATTAAAGTTTATGAATAGTACAAAATTTTGCCATATAATAATAATAGTAATAATATAATAATTAGAAACTGGAGTAGTCCTCCTGTGATTATATATACAACTTTTTTGAACTAAACAAATAATATGTCTAAAAAAAATATAAGAGTGTGAATTAGTCTAATATTAAAAGATATAAATCGTTTTCTTAAAAAAATCTTTAAAATATATTTTATATAAATTTATTTATTGAAATAAAATTATTAGAGACTAGAATTAATCCTTGATCAAGTCTAGCTTAAGAATTAAGCAGTGGTAACAGGGGCCTTCGACTATATTGTAGAATCTGTTGTAAAGAGCAAAGATGCAAAAATTAATCATAAAATATTATGATATAATTACAGGCTATGTTTCAAATATAAAACACACACTGCAAGGATTGTAGAGTAATCAAATGTTATCAAGACGAACTGCCTAATCCCCTTTTATGTTGATCAGAACAGCCATTAATGATTTCTTCTAAATATCATAGTGAAGATCTCATTAGAATGAAGCACTGTAAGGTTTTTATAAGTGATCATTAATTTTTATAAAATTAATATAAAATTTAGCTAATAGTTAGCGATCTCTGGCACAGAATTTACCAACTCAAATCCAATCTAAGCAAGTATATAACAGAAAGCCTTTTTTGGAACCGTAAAAAAACGTGGGATACACATAACACATAACATAATATTTATAGAAATAGATAGATAGACCTGATTGCAGGTAACTAATACCAAAGGAAGGAAATTTAAAAAGATAGCTGCAAAGGGCATTAATTCTTTTCTTGTTAAATTTCATTTGACGTCCCATTCCAACCGAAATTCATACGATGCCAAAACCCTTCGAAACGTTGAAATGCACAAAAGCTACTATACTTAAGATGTTGCTATTAAATTTTACGAGCGCATAGCAACAGGCCAGGGCGAGCAGCGCAAACCGTTTCGAAACCGAACAGAGCTGAACAAAGAACATAACAAGACAGCCTAACAAACTAACAATATCCGGGCAGAGCGAGCGGAGCTGAGCGAAGGACACAAAACAAATAAATATCATGAACTTCATGAATGAATCAGAGAGAATCGTGTGGGCTCTTTGTTTGTTGCGGCTGCGATAGAGATTCACTTTGCTGCTGTTGCTAGCCGGCAGAGCAGGTCCAGCTCCAGCTCCAGGTTTGGGTCCATGTGCGCAGGTTGCAGGGTGCAGCGTCTGCGCATGCGTGACGCCTGTCAAGGCGGCGACTGGCCGTGAGAGGCCGCACATAAAAAGAGCAGCTTTTGCAGCGTTTTGTATTTGTGCAGCTCCTTTTTGGGCTGGGGCCAGCGGCCAGTGGCCACAAACATGTTTCCTTTTTAGGGCCATGGACGTGGGTCATGCTGGGCAGCAGCAGCGCAAAACTTGTTATTGCTGCTGTTGCATACTAAGCAACCTTGGGGAATAAGGAAGTCGATGAGTCGGGAGTCAAAGTAGAAGAAGAAGCAGCAGAAGATGCTGACGCCGATGCTGGGGACTGTCTGTTGCCAGCTGCTTACCTAAAAGCCACTTCAGCTGTTTGGCTTTCTTTTGAGCTACAATTGCTTGCGATTTCCAGCCACTCGATCGAGAAATGCAGCATAATTGGGCATAAATAAATAAAACGGCCAAGCAAAATATTGCATTTGCTGCTGAGGTGAAGACACTCGAACTTCGAGCACTTGCATACACATATATACAAACACACACACACACTCATGTATTCGGCATGTGTTTTGCTTCGTGCCCCCGTCAAGTGGCCTATTGAGGCGCCTTCGATCTCCATTTTCGCCAGCCATTTCTGTGGCAACCCGCGCCTGCCCCGTCTTCTCTTTGCATTCGCATTTTAACATAAATGGGCGCACATTTCAAAGAGAAAATAACAGCAATTTCTTTTTACTCCGCTGTGCACAGTTTAAATAAACAGCAGACCATTCGCCTCGTATAGTTTTCAGATATATGTATATGAATGTATGTATCGAATGGTCAATACAAAGATGAGATGGGCTTGTCATTGCAGGTTGAGTTGGTTTCTAAATGTAAGCAAAATATACATTTGAAAAATTGCATTAGTTGATTACAAAAATCGAAGATTTTAAATATATAAATTGGCCGTATACAAAAATATTCTTATTGAAATCAAATTTACGATTAATTGCAGCTATGTGAAGATAATAAATTAAATTTTTATTTTTATTATAAAAATTCCAATCAGAGCATTAAAATTAAGGTGTGATTCTAAGTAGATGCATAAACAAAGCTTGCAAAGCTTGGTAAGAGTCAATTAGCTATTTATGAAGATGAGTTCTATGATGACTATATAAAATATTTTAAAATATGTGATTTGTCTGATCTGATCTTCATTTGTTTGATAGATTTCCATTATACAGTTTTTGATATAATAAAGATCATCATAGTTCATCAAATAAAGGATATCGTATTTTCTGTAAGAAGAATTTAATAGTCCCTCACCAAGTTCTCTATATGAACTATATTTTGTATTTACTTGTTGAAGATTAAAATTAATATAATATTAAAACTGACTAAAAACTTAAGTACTGCCAACTGGACGCTTAGACTTTCGGAAACTAAATTTAAACAAAAATAAATAAAAACAAAGCATATGTGAAACCAACGAAGCATTGCAAATTAAAGTCATAATCTTAAGAGTAAAGAGATCCGAGCTTTATTCTGACTCTAAGAGAGTTAGACAAAAAGTGAGAGAGATAGAGAGCGAGAGAGAGGGAACTAGGTGCTCTTTTGAGTCGAAGGTCGCTAATAATTGTAAGCAAAATTTTGCAACGTTTACTCAATTTTAGTGAACGCCAGAAATAAGTGTGTTTGCTTAACATGGAGGCAACTAAATAGAGTTTGGCATATCTCAGGCATTTCAAAATTTATTTGCCTGAGAATAGGAAAAATAACAAATAGCTTGTTGTTGCAACATCCGTGGCATGATGGCCAATAAAAGCGCACCTCTTTAAAAGCCATCTCCCTCAACTGAAATTACAATGGTAAAAGCTCCTTACAGCAGAATGCACTGCATAAATCACACTTAAGCCGCTGCCTGCACCCTAACCCTCAACCCTTGGCCCTTGGCCCAGCAGCCCCTGCTCGAGTGCTGAGCTGTGCTGTGCACGTTGCCAAGCCAAGCGAGCGCAAACTGCATCTGGAATTTACTCGGAATTACCAGAAAGAAGAACAGAATGAGTGCGAAAAAGAAACGGCAGTAAAAGCAGTTTTCACTTCACCGGCAAGTGGCACATAAATTTCAGCAAGGACACCGGTACACTTCAAGAAACAGCAACAACAACAACAACGACAGTGAGTGAGAGAGAGATGACAGCTCCTTATAACTGGGCAAAATGTTCATTGCTCTGATTCGAGCTCAGGTCCCATCTTTCACCCGACCACAAAAAAGGGAACAAAAATTATGTAGAGTAAATTCTTTTACTCTACAGGAAATCTTTTGCAAATGTTTGGTGAGAAGAGCCCTCGAGTCGAGCTGCCGCTGTCTGCTGTCTGCTGTCTTCTGTCCGTGCGGAAGGTCAATCGGTGCATAAAATATGCGAGAGAGAGCAGCTGCAAAAGGCGCAGCAGCTGCCTTGATTAGCCAACTAGATGCGTCTCTAAGATGGCGCACAGATCTTAACCCAGATACGCGATGCGAAAAACCATAGATTGTCTCTTTGTTAACACAGTTTTGCAACAGTTGCTACATCTCGTTGCTTGGGTGAAAGGTAGGAGGCAATAAAACCGAAAAGAAATCTGTTTTAATTAACTTTCTTGAGCGCCAAGCAAAAAAGAGTTGACTGGGAGATACACTTTCGCATACAGCTAGCTACATACATTTATCTACTTTACATTTTATATATGTATGTATACTTATATATAAGTATTTATAAATATGAACACAGTTAGCCTAACTATGCTCACTTTTTAGCAATAAGACTTTCATCTCAACAAGAAACATGAAAATCTCTTGGAGAATAAAATTTACAATAATATCAAAAAGTGAGTGTGAGCAAAGATGTGTGTGTAGAATGGTGTGAACTAGATGAATAAATGGATATGAAATGAGACTAAGAATTATGACGAGTGGGAGAAGAATGAATAATAAAATCATATTTTTCTCTACCTCTCCCTAACTCTCATTTTCTGGCCCTCAATCAATTTATTTAAATCAATTTATTTAAATACGCATTATATTAAATTATGTGAAATTTCTTAATCTACTTTCAGAACAGTATTTAATGCGTGTTGCGCTCGTCTCATAATGTGGCAGCTGACGTAAGACGCGTTTCTTTTTGAGAAAATTTAAGCCAAGTCACAGAACACAAGCCACAACGTCTTACTGTGAAAGATGCCGCAATTGAGGACTCACCTGGCCATTTGCTGCCTGGCGCTGTTTATGTTCGGGCTACACCTGTTGCCCCTATCGGCTGATGGCAAGGAACAGCGAGAGCCATTGGCAGGCGAGTCGCATAGCAAGCAGCAGCACCGCAGCCACTCGAGTGGCGGATCGAAGCGCTTCTCGCGCGACTCGAATGCCGCTCGCGAGCGACGCCCCAACATAATCCTCATCCTGACCGACGACCAGGATGTGGAGCTGGGCTCGCTCAATTTCATGCCGCGCACGTTGCGGCTGCTGCGCGATGGCGGCGCCGAGTTTCGGCACGCCTACACGACCACGCCCATGTGCTGCCCGGCGCGCTCCTCGCTGCTCACGGGCATGTATGTGCACAACCACATGGTGTTCACGAACAACGACAACTGCTCCAGCCCCCAGTGGCAGGCGACGCACGAGACGCGCTCCTATGCCACCTACCTGTCCAATGCGGGCTACCGCACCGGCTACTTTGGCAAGTATCTGAACAAGTACAACGGATCCTACATACCGCCTGGGTGGCGCGAGTGGGGCGGCCTGATCATGAACTCCAAGTACTACAACTACAGCATCAACCTGAATGGGCAGAAGATCAAGCATGGCTTCGACTATGCCAAGGACTATTATCCCGATTTGATAGCCAACGACTCGATTGCCTTCCTGCGCTCCTCCAAGCAGCAAAACCAAAGAAAGCCCGTGCTGCTGACCATGAGCTTCCCGGCGCCACACGGACCCGAGGACTCTGCGCCGCAGTACAGCCACCTCTTCCACAACGTGACCACGCATCAGTGAGTGTCGATCTCTCCCTGAGTCATATGGTAATACTAATCATTTATTCGATCTCTAGCACGCCCAGCTATGATCACGCGCCCAATCCGGACAAGCAGTGGATCTTGCGGGTTACGGAGCCCATGCAGCCGGTGCACATGCGTTTCACCAATATCCTCATGACGAAGCGCCTGCAGACACTACAGAGCGTCGATGTGGCCGTGGAGCGGGTCTACAATGAGCTGAAGGCGCTAGGAGAGCTGGACAACACGTACATCGTGTACACCTCGGACCACGGATATCATCTTGGTCAGTTCGGCTTGATCAAGGGCAAGAGTTTCCCCTTCGAGTTCGATGTGCGTGTGCCCTTCCTCATACGCGGTCCGGGAATTCAGGCGTCCAGGGTGTAAGTAATCCATGCACATTTCATCAATCAGTTCAATCCATGCTAATCGAGTCTTCTCTTGGTTGCAGTGTGAACGAAATCGTGCTGAATGTAGACCTTGCGCCAACCTTCTTGGACATGGGTGGGGTGCCGACACCGCAGCACATGGACGGACGGAGTATTCTGCCGCTGCTACTCAGTCGGAATCGAGTGGTGCGCGACACCTGGCCGGACAGCTTCCTCATCGAGAGCTCAGGCCGTCGGGAGACGCCAGAGCAGATAGC
This sequence comes from Drosophila mojavensis, assembly GCF_018153725.1. Taxonomy (NCBI): domain Eukaryota; kingdom Metazoa; phylum Arthropoda; class Insecta; order Diptera; family Drosophilidae; genus Drosophila; species Drosophila mojavensis. Next base: position 3,049,616 of record NW_025318693.1, on the reverse strand, counting down.
CGAATCCCGGGCGCGTCTGCTGGCGGATCGACACAGCATGAAGCTAGTCAATAGCACGCTGCTGGAGGATTTGCTGGAGAACGTCAACAGCAGCAGCAGCAGCATCACCAGCACAGTGGCTACCCTGTTGAGCTCTGTGGCAACCACAACGGAGCAGGAGGACTTTGAAGAGGATCTGGACACCGACGCTGAAGACGAAGATGGCGATGATGCCATGGACAGCTCAGCGGCTGCAGTCGACGACGAGGATCTGGTAGATGCTCGGGCCGAAGAAGACGATGATGATGAGCTAGAGGAGCAGGAGCTGCTGCAGCAGCAGGACAACCATTTGCCCATAGCACCCTACATCACGAAAATGATGCGACTGAACTCCGAGTGCTCCGATCCGGCGCTGCTAAAGAACTGTTTGCCGGGCCAAAAGTGGAAGTGCGTCAATGAGGAGGGACGCTGGCGGAAGCACAAGTGCAAGTTCCATGTAAGTATGAGCTCCATCACCAATCGAGTAATGCAACCAGGCACTCAATCAACTGTCTGACTTTTTAGCTGCAACTGGAGCATCAGCTGGCGGCGATGCCACGCAAGCAGTACCAACGCAACTGCGCCTGCTTCACCTCGAACGGATTGGTCTATACCAAGATTAGAGCACCGACTACATCCCTGCACCCGCACCGCCTGCACAAGCGCACTCAAATGCAACACCACCAGCACCAGCAGCACCTGGGCAAGAGACGCCACAAGCGTCAAGTGCCCGAGGAGGTCTATCACTCAGAGCTGCCGTACGAAATGGAAGAGCTGCTCGACTTACACCAGGCTGTCGATCTGCTGGCCCAGCACAAGACCAGAAGCAAACGGGAGGCGCCCAGCATGCCAAACCTCACTGCGAACAATTCCAAATCCAGTTCTAATGAGACTATCGCTGTGGTCATACAGCAAATTCAGAGTACTCTGGAAACGCTGGAGCACAAGTTCAATGAGCATGAGCTGTACAATCGTAGCGCAGCCCCCTTGGGGCGTGGCGAAAAATTCTCGAAGGGCGGCGCCCGCTGCTTTGTGGAGGAGAGCACGGACAAGGTAAACTGCTCGGATGTGATCTACGATGATGAGAAGACCTGGCGCACCTCTCGCAACCAAATTGATATGCTCATCAAGCTGCTGAAGGACAAGATCAGCACACTGAAGGACATGAAGAAGCAGATGCGGGAGAGCAAGCAGCAGGCGGCTGCAGCTGGCCGACGTGGCGAGGGCCGGCGTCGCAATGATCCAGCTGGGCTCCAGGAGGGAGCCGGTCCCGAGTTCAACATGAGCTACTTTGGTGATATCGCCACCACGCCCCGCTCCGTCTTGCTGCCAAATACGTATAGCGGCAGCCAAAAGGATATCATTCGTGGTATAGGAGGAGCTGCTGGCTACGACTTCCCGGATCAGTCCCAGACACCACACTATGCATCGCGTGCCGAGTGCTACTGCGAGCCGGATGTGGGCGAGAGGTAAGCAAAGGCAGATAAAATTGAGCTTTCAATAATGTATGCAATATGTTTTTAGCTATGCCGACTCCAAGGAGATGGCTCGGGAGGCACGGCGTAAGCTCAAGGAGGAACGACAGCGCAAGAAGGAACGCAAGCGCATCAAAAAGGCGCGCTTGGAGAAGGAGTGTCTGTCGGAGAAGATGAACTGCTTCTCCCACGACAATCAGCACTGGCGCACGGCGCCCTTCTGGAACGACAGTCCCTTCTGCTTCTGCATGAATGCCAACAACAACACCTACTCCTGTCTACGCACCATAAATGCCACGCATGACTTTCTCTACTGTGAATTCACGACGGGATTGATAACGTTCTATAATCTCACTATTGGTAAGGATAAGGCTGTACAGGCCTATGAGAATGTCAGAGAAAGTGGAAGGACTTAAGTGCCATCTCACATGCTCTATAACTGTTAGACTTAGTGGCAATATAAATAGATCTAAGAGAATGTAAGAGAGTGTAAAAGAACTTTTCCTTTCTTTTCTCATTCTCAGTTCATTCATATCAATCATAATCATAAACTATAAAGTATGATTACAATATCATTTGTATTGTATATGTATCTAAGAGAACTCAAGTTCCATTATTAATCGAATTTAATTTGATTTCAATATAAATAGATCTGAGAAAACGTACACGAGTGTAAAAGAACTCAAGTCCTATTTCTTATACTAAATTTATTCACATCCCACATCCCCTTATCAATTACAATTACAATATAATTTGTAAGGGTCTAAGAGAATATAAAAGAACTCAAGTTCCATTATTCATTATAATACCAATATAAATAGATCTTCTTAGATCTCTTGATTGTGAGTGACTATAAAAGAATCCTATTCCCTATAATCAATATATTCATATCACAAAAATATATCTAAAATAACTCAAGTCCTATTTCCCATACATTGACATCCCAATCATAATTATCAGTTATATTTGAAATATAATTTATATTGTATATGGATCAACGTCATTTGTATTTAAGAGAACGTCAAGTACCCAAGTCCTATTATTATTCATGATTGCAATATGAATAGATCTAAGAAAATGTACACGACTGTAGCCCTATTTTCCATACATTCACATTCCAATCATAATTATCAGTAATAATTTCAATATAATTTGCCTTTTGTGTAGATCGATTTGAAACACAGAACCAGGCCTCTAGTCTAACGCCTGCTGAGAGATCGCACATGCACGACACCTTGGAGCGCCTGAAGAGCTGCCGCGGACGAAACTGCAGCATACGCCGCCAGCTGCCGCAGCTGGGCATGTCAGCGGCAGCTACCCCACCCACCGCCGTCAATCATGTCCAGCGCAGCAACAAGCGGAAGCACAGTAAGCACAACGAGTGGAATAAATCTCTCATCACGAGCGCATTTAGACATTTATTGTATTTCGCAGACCCCTTGTCGGGCAGCGTGGGCAACTTTGGCTTTGTGGGCAGCCGGCTGGACATGGATATGGTGCCATCTGCCAAGCGACGCAAGCTCTCCAAATATCACAGGCAAGCTAACAGCTGAAACACGACTTTGATTTACACCTTAACTCACTTCAACTCGTTCTCAGATGGACCAACTCGCAGAACACTCATCTCAAGCGTCGCCCCTGGAAGCAGCAATCCCATCGGCTCCTGCCCCAGCCGCCGGTGCCCACTGTGGCTGCCTGAGCTGCGTTGCCGTTGCCGTTGCCATTGCCATTGTCATTGTCTTCACCCAGTGCCCAGTGAGCACACATATGCATATCCTACAGCTTGCCACACCCACTCAGCGCATTGCTCTGGTCTGCATATTTGGATAGAAAGCTGTGGAATGCTTCCTGGCATTTTCTTCTATTTTCTTTTAAGTAAATAAGACTGTGTTTTTTCTTTTGTATTCGACTTACACTTAGTTCGGTATCTTTGACGTCTTGTAACTGTGTCTCTTCTTTGCTTCTTCGGCTTGAACCCGCAATATTAACGAAAGATAGTTAGCATTTAAGTGATCTAATTTGTACATAAATTTAGGACGAGAGAGTGAAAATATTTACACCCTACATAAATTATTTAGCGCAATTGGTTTTACAATTAAATTATCTAGAGTAGACGAGTACACTTAGCCAAGAAATTACCTTACCATAGAGATCATATTTACACACACAAACACATTTATATTTATTGGAAAACGCTAAAAACGCTACGCAAATAACAAATTGTTGTTGTTTTGGAATGGAAATTCTGGGACAATGGTCACTCATTGCCTCGTTGTGCTCTAATGTTTAAGTCAACTTGTTTGTAGCAGGCCTCACGCCCATGAACAAATATTGTAACTGCTCTAGCAAGCCTAATATTGTCTATTTAACACACTTAATCTAACAAAATAATAAAGAAATACATGCATATGTAAAAATCAGTACCTATTTAAGCTAAATGAGTTTTATTGAAATCTTTCTTCATGTTTTTTGATGAACAAGCCCTGATTTTCGATAATATTAATTAGAGAATCTTTAGCATTTGTGAAGTGATCACGTTATTCCTAATGATTCGGACGTGTATTATGTTCTAATCGCTGAGAACTTAATTTCTATTGTCAATATTTATGAAAACATGCTAATGGCACACGCTTATCACTAATTAGTGACGTACTCAGAGAGAATTGATTTGTCACGGCTGATAATCGCACCTTTGACAACCGAATTTCACGTATATCTTAGCAGGTTAACATTCAGCTATAGGGATTGCACATATTTTATTTGTTACACAAACATATTTCTATGCTCAGCTCGAACAAATTTTTGGATTAAATCGACAAATAGCTTGCAGAGCTTGTCTCTCAGCAGATTTCGTATGAATATCAAAAGTGAATATCAAGTGAGTTTGATACTTATTTGCAAATTTATTAGAGCATTCGCTCAATGCCTTTGTCTGGGTTGTTGTATGAACGATACTCGTTTTTTGGCCGAGAAAGTTCTTGGTATTGGAACGAAACACGTGTCTGAGGAAATTTTGGATAATCATATATGAAAAGAAAGCATTTAATGAATGCCATCAATTTTCGTACTGGAATTTCAATTCTGCTCTTGAAAGAGTCAGCTATAAATTAAGCCAAATATTATAAAACTTTCCTGAGCAATGTTCGTATGAGTTTGTTAATTTTATGTGACATGAATTTAGTTAGCTAATTAAATTTATTTTCAATATGATATTCAGACTGTATTGAAACTGAAAATTATAAATAAAGACCGAGTTTGGTATATATATATTATTATTTTTAGACTATATATTTTTAATAATATTTAAACTGATATATATATATGTATATATTTGAATGGTATTTTACAATATTTTAAGAGTTTAGCTAATACGTAATCCTTTTCTGCTAAGATATTTATATACATACATGACATGGATATACGAAAACATTATTATATCTATATATATATATATATATATATATATATATATATATATATATATATATATATATATATATATATTAACATTTTACATTCAGATTGAGTTTAAAATTTCTATTTTCACATATTTAATGGTAAACCAGTCTGATTTAAAAACAATTTGATTATGAATTTCGCATACTCTCACCGAAAAACATTCATTAAATAGACTTGTGAGTCTTTTCTAATTATGTTAAATTTGTTGTAACTTCAAAAAGTATGCAACAGAAATATTCGGCTATCTGTGGAGCATTATGAAATCTGTGGCATACTTATGCTAAAATCTAAAACAAAAGAACAACGAATAAATATTCATAGCAAAACAAAAAACAAGAACAATATGCTTACAACAGGTGTCTGCCCTCCAGTTCAGGGTGCCAAAAATCATTTAAATACTATTCGAATCAAGAGAATAAACAACAATCTGTTTTCTTTTTGTTTGTAAATTAATTTAAGTGAAAACATGTTTCGGATTCGTTCGATTTGAAGAAAGAAACTTGTGTGCATTGATCTTATGGAGGTCAGGGCCTTTATTCAATACTTTTCGAAAACTTAGCTTAATTAGTGAGCATAGCTATATGTAGATCTAGACAAGAGAAAGTTGAAATAGTGAATTGCACTCAAATACATAATTATAATTTGTTCCCAAATAGAGAGGGAGTATATTGTTATTGACATATACTGTATATTCTTCATTCCCTAAATATTTCCCACACATATATTTCTATACTTCTTTAATTGCGCTCTAAACACATAATAACTAATTTGTTGTCGCCAAGCGTGAGCATTTACCTTACATAAGGTAACTTTTATAACAACCTAGATTTGATGGCTCTAGCAGTAAACTCTATGGCAATCTGTCAGTCAGTCAGTCAGTCACTCACGCAGTCAGTAAGTCAATCAGAGCAAACAGTTTTATCTGTGTATGCAGTAGCTTTTTAAAAATAATTTGTTGCTCGGTCTGCCTAATAAAAAATGTAATTACTCAACTTAAGCACTGCTATCGGCCGAAATATAAAGATAATAATGATTAGCTGTTAACAGTTATCGAAAACTCTTCACTGATGCTTAGAGTAGGGCAATATATAAAAGCCTATCAATGCGAACATCACATATTTTTGGCAATCACTTGAGTAAATGTATTTTATATGCATGATAGCCTACGACTGATAAGTGATAATCAGTGATAACAAACACTTGTGGTCGCTGATTGGCAATAGAATGTGTGTGCATCGAGGCAGCTTCCACAATTCCAGATGGCCACAGCCACAGTCCAAGTTAAAGACAAGAATTGGGCAGCCATAGACAAGGGAGCCGAATCAAAATTTATTGCCACGAACAACATCATCGACATGAGACCCAGATGTAAATAAGATCAGCCGTATGCGCTAATTAAGCTGCCGAGATGTTTTCATCTGCTGCTGTCAAATATTGTTACCCACTTGGCAATTCACACTTGACACTTGACGCGCTAATTTCCGCTGCAGCAGGAGGAGGTTGCGGGTCTTTCCATCTTATCGCGGCCAAGACGAAGAGAGCGCACTGCCTGACAGTGGTCGAGAGAGAGAGAGAGAGAGAGAGAGAGCGAGAGCGAGTGCGAGTGCGTAAGAGCGAGAGCTAGAGCCACAATGGATGTGAGTGCGAGAGCGAGAGAGACAGTTGTCGCTCGGAGCGTACATGGGGAGATATCGTGTTAAAATTTTGCGCAAGCAACAGAGTTATCAGTTTGAAATTTATTTATTGTTGTTTACTAGGCGACATACCTGTGTACCTACCTGCCTAGTGCCTAGGTAACCAGCCAGACACCAACAGTACATGGGGCCTGAACGAGGCCTTTGTACCAGCATTTTTATATCCCCACTCAGCCCGCCCCCACAGCGCCCGCCATTGCTCGATCTTGGAATAGCAACGAGCTCATTTATTGCAGACCGGGGCCACTTTACGATTTGCGCACTTCAATCGAGTTATCGTGCTGAAATTTCACAATTTCAGAATTGCCTCACCTGAAACGGAGCCTTCTCGTCGAGGGACTCAGCGTGGACTGCCAGGCACGTACACAAACTAAACTGGGCAGCTGTTAAATATCACATAAGCAAATTATGCGACTCATAGAACGATGAACTCAACGAGAGTCCGCACTGAGCTCTACTATATTTGGAGGCATCAGATAAACCTATTTGCATAATACAATGTTTCTTAAAAGTTATAAATAAACCAAACATAACACAGAGACGATAAGTGCATTATCTCCCCTGATAATGCTTGGCTAAACTTGAGACTTCAACCAAATATCAATGTTATCTAATTGGAATAGGTTTTCTCAAGTGGACACGAGTCAAGACATCAAATACACCCTGATTTTAGATGTAAGTTAGCTAGGCAGAAAAGTCTTTTAGTTTATCATAATTGACGTACTTGATAATTTAGTTAAATAGTTGAACAAACATTCCCAAAAAAAACAAAGAAAATGGAAAAAATATTGATTCGCAGCGTGACTGATGTTAGTATTTGCACAAGTTTATTTTGCCATTGAGAGAATAAGAATTATGAGTTTCGTCAAGATCTAGTCAATCAGTTATTTAACACTAATACACTTCAGCTGCGAGTAGGTAAATATATTGTGTGAAATTTGTGCTAATTGATAAAGCCAAATAATATTTGTCAATTCTCGACTCGGCTATGCAATTTTCTTTTGTGAAAGCAATGAAGATAATTTCACTTGGTAACAACCCTGAAATGGTATAATAAATGAGGATAGAGTTTTCAACAAGAGATTAGCAATTGGCTAATCAATTTTCATTTTACAATGAATCCTACCAATACCACCTAATAGATGTCAAAGACCCATCTAGTCAGAATTCACATAAATTCTTTCAATCTCTACATGAAATAATTATACCTAATTGAGCGAACCTCAATGGAATATCACAAAGGATTTCCATTTTCCGTAGATAATTAAGGCGTATAACAACAATTATGAACTTAATTATCAACATCAATTTAATTGCGGCTGTCAAAAAGCGCCAAGTGTTAAGTGTTTACTGTACATGTTTAATTATACCCATGCGGAGGTTTTTATAATATTGTCACGATGTGCCAGACTGAACTACTGAGCGAGCATCCTCGGCTCTATACGATATATAAGATATACAAATATTCTTATTTGAATCTTAGTATTTTTCCACTTGCCCTTGCTTTAGCATTGAGTTCTTATCGAAAAGTATTTCAGATCTCGCGACTTTTGATTGAACTTCAAGAGAAATTTCAGATAAAGCTAATATGTGTGAAGTCTAGGTAAATATAATAAATTATATGTTATTTGTGCTAAGTTGATGATATATTTTATTGCGTTGTATAATGAATTATCACTGTCTAAATTGAGATTTGATAGCTATGCTACGATTGTAATATAAAGGTTTTGCTTTAATTGATTTGATTGATTTTAATATTGCTAATAATTTAATTATTTCATTTACATCCTTATTACTACCTAGATAAATACAAAAGATTTATAGTAATTATTTACAATTGCTGCTTAGCAGTTAGTAAAAGGGTTTATATATTAGCATGTCCTACATCCAGTAGAACTAATAGATCCGTCCATCTCAGTGATGGTTGGGATTCGCCTCGAGCAGCTTTTGGGTCACCTGGCGCAGCACCTGCAGCTGTTCTTTGTACTTGTGCGCAGCCTCCAGCTGCTCAGCCTCGGTGTGATGTGGATGGGCATCTGCGCTGGAGTCTGTTGCGCTATGATGGTCGTGATCGTGGTGATCCTCGTCCGAAGCGCCACAGCTGTGGCCGTGGCTATGGCCATGACCTCCACTGGCACCTGCAAGACGAAATGGAAAGATACGATTGATGATGAAGACTTGGAAAGCGTAAGACGGAAAACAAGTTTCGACTGAGATGCAAAACAAATTGAAATGTAAACCGGAATCGTTACGTGTGCAAATCTTTATACACCATATACTCATATATATGTATTTGTATATGGAAACATTTTTTGCCGTAATTGATATCTATATTGATATTGTCGCAGAGCAATGGAAAGTACAGACGGTTCTTTTTTTACCCTATTGGGCTTAGCCGGCAGCTGAGATGATTTCACTGCGGGATTTTCCTTAACTTGTTTGCGGTGTACGTAAAACCACCGGCATGTCAGACCGCAGCGCGACGAGCGGGGGCGGACGAGGTCTGTTACAAGGTTAAAAACGCAAAAATAACAAAAAAGCTGTCGATCTATCTCTTCAGTACGCATGCTCTGTAAGAACCTGTTCCTATTTCGTCGGATTTGATTCCGGTTAAAGAGCTATAAAGCTCTCGCGATCTCTTGCCTAGGCTAACACACACACACACTTGCACACATAATTGTTTACTCACCGATCTGTTGCAATCCGAACATAATCAGAAATCCAACAAAGAGCGCCAGGTAGGCGCGCAGACCGGAACGATTCTTCGATAGAATCTCGAAGAAGACCACATAGATGAGCGTGCCGCAGGCGAAGCCTTGGAGTATGGCCGACACCAGGTTGGGCCCGGCTCCATGCTGGCCATGGCTAATCAGTATGCCCAGCCCGATGCCCAGGGGACTGACAACCGCGAATGTCAGCACGTAGAGCACCGCCAGACTGAGGCGGGTGCGCGCCACGATCAGCTCGACGCCCACGCAAAAGGCCAGCACCAGCTTGTGCGCCGAGACGGCGCCGAACATGAACCACACCGAGCTGGCGGTGCTCTCCAGGCCAATGGCCATGCCCTCGAAGAGCTCGTGCAGAGACAGCGCCAGCACAATGAAGAGGCCGCGCAGGGAGGAGGTCAGCATGTCATTCGACGCCAGGGAGCCATCGCCAATGGGCAAATGGCTGTGTCCGTGGCCATGTCCGTGGCTGTGGTTGGCTTGGTTGTGCTTCTCCTGATGCACTGCGCCATACTTCTGCTGCTCCAGATCGTTGTGCATCAGATCCTGCACAGATAGCGTCGCATTGTTGCCAGTCGTCGTTAGCTCGGAGCTGTCGCCGTTTGGAGCAGTCGAAGAAACTTCCGACCTCACCAGGTGACTGTGGCGAATGCTGTGGCCACGCTCGAAGGCGGCGCCCGCGGTGTCCTGGTGGTGCCGGTGCACATAGCAGTGCATGGCCTCCTCCACGAAGTACATGAGAAAGAAGCCGCAGCACATGAGCAGCTCGGCCAGCGGGAAAGTCAATTCGCCGATGACATTGCACTCCTGCAGCTGCTCCACCACCTCCTGCACCTCGGGCAGCAGATGGAGGAAGGTGGTGGCCAGCAGAACGCCGCCGCCGAAGTAGAGCAGGCACTTGACCACGGTGGCCGAACGGGCATTCGTTTGATTCTCTGTCCAACGGTAATAACGATTCAGCAGGAACGGAATGGAACCACAGAGAGCACTGGCACAGCAGAGCACCACCATGGCGGTTACTTTTGCCGTCAAAAGAGAGCCGGAGTCGTCATAATCGTGATCGTGATCGTGATCGTGATCGTGATCGTGGTCGTGATCATGATCGTGGTCGTGATCGTGGTCGTGATCGTGATCGTGGTCACTGTAATGTGCCGCCAGGTGACGAGCTGGCTCATCAATTTGCAGGAAGCATTTCAGAAAATTATTCACTTGTGTTTGGTTCATTGTTGCTTTGAATTTATTTTCGTTGTCTCAGCAGATCCGTAAATATTCCTTTTCTCGGTCTCTCGCTCTCGCTCTCGCTCTCTCTCTCTCTCTCTCTCTCTCTCTCTCTTCTTTGTCTTTGGCCTACAATTGCCAAAATGTTATTGTTGCTCGGACAGCGAGTGCTGCATTGGGAGTCCAGCTGCAATGTCTGCTTTGAATGTCAACGATTTTCACTTTTTAACTTTTCTTATTCAAAAGGTTTTCTTGCTCACACACAGAAACGGGATTCGACGCTCGCCGTTTTATTTTATTTTCGACTTATTAAGTGCTTTACTTTATGCTCTTTTCGATTTTTTTGCTTTTGGTATTGAGATATTTGGTTTTGCCGCCACACAAGTCTTGAACACTCGGAGCAATCTCACAGACTGATTGGCGTTGGCTGAAACCGAGTCTGGCTGGAGCTGTTGCTGCTGGCAGTTAGTTAGCTGCCGCTGTCTATCTTGCAGTTATTTGCTCTGCTCTGCCTGCCCACCTGCAACATACGCCAGCTAAATACTCTCGACTCGACTCGACTCGACGCTACGTGAGCAGCAAATTAAGTAAGCGTCAATAGCGGCGATACTCTTAAAGCTCTGACTTGCTCTCTTCTGCCTACTCGAACGTTCACCTGTTGAACGACTTCAATTTGCTTTGGGCTAAGCATAATACGAATAGCTCACACTCACACATCAGACATGCACACACTCACACACGCAAGCATACGTAATAAATATTAGCTTAGCAAATGTGTTCATTGGAATCCCTTCACTTTTCGCATCGCCAGAGAGTGCGACAGAGATGCCTGACCTTTAGCTAGCTTTTGTTAGGATGCAATTGATTTGCTCCACGTTAATTCTTGAACAATTGCTGCTCAGGCGGCTGCCCGCTTGGCCAATCAAAGCAAAAGCTTTTTGGGGCGAGCCACGAAAAGCTTTTGGTGTTTGTCTTGGCTAAATTTGCACAGTTTACGTAGTCAAGTGCAAAAACAGTTACCAATGTAATTAGCAATTGCTGTAAATGAATTCGCTCGAGCAATGTGATCACGCTGCCGGAAAATCGTGTAAGTGAAATAATTATTAATTAAATATATTCACTTAGAAAACAAAGCAACGTGTTAGTCATGCGCTCGATCGCGACCGATTAGCTACAGTTAAATTGATATTTTTAATAATTAAGCCCACTATCGCAATCTGCACTTGCATAGCTGTTTCGACAAAACTGCCCCAGGTTTGACATTTATAAATACAGCTATTAGATAAATGCAATAAATTTCCTACTTATGGCAAAGATGTTATTATATATTCTATGCACATTTTTAGTTATATTTATCCAAGTTTAGTTATATTTCTCAATATTTGCATACAAAATCTATACTAAATATCTACATGGCTGACACTATTATGTCTGTACAAAATATTACCTGTCAGAATCATTTCATCATCATATGTCATATATAATATAATTTATTGACCTAACTATATGTGTATGTGTATGTGTATATGTATTTCTGATATCTGTTCTTGTACTTCATCAGTTCATGTTGACAGGTTAGCGAGAGATAGAAACTGAGATAATAGAAACTCTAATATATACATATATATATATATAGATTACTCAGTTGACAACAATAAAAATAAAAGGGATTAGTAATTACCTATTCAAATCAAATTTATTGGTCTAGCAAAACAAAAATCACACTGCGACAGCACGGAAAATCCAACTACTGAGCAATAGTTAGCCAAGTCAACTGCGTAAAATATATTTAATTTTTTTTTTTTTTTTTGTGCATAAAAAATTACGTCTCGGAAATTAGCTTCTAAATTTTATTTTTAATAGAGAGAAGAAAGAGAAGTAGAGAGTGGAAGAATAATAGAAAGGATTGTTAAGCAATTACACAATGTGGGATATAATCCAGGTCATCAATATTTTACATCAGATCATTTCTGATTTTCCACAGATGACCAGAAAATAAGGGTTTCACTAACGGTAGAGAGAATCCATCGGAGAGCACATGATCAAATTTATTATAATAAACGCGTTCTGCAAAGAATAATCCGATATGGACGGTCTATCTGGTTATTTAGAAAATTACTGGAAAAACAATTTGCATTAACAAATATTTGATATTCTTAACTTGAAGATCTTCATTTTATGGTTTATGTTGTGCTTCTTGTGCAGAAACAAAATATTGGCAGCCTTAGTATTAGTCCATCAATTGACTTATGAATGGATTGATTCTTGTCCTCTAAGCAGATGTTATTATCATATCAGATACCCTTTCAAAAATTCCTCCTTACATAATATGTGTTTCCAGATAGTGGAATATATATATATAAATCACGACACATTTATTTTTTTAATAATTTTCTTTTATTTTGTTTTCATTTTTAGCTTGTTTTTTCTGTTTTTTTCCGTTTGTTTCTTAGGGGGTTTCTTTCTTTTGCTTAAATCTTGTATGTTTTGTTACTTATAATTAATAATAAATCATTTTTATACAATATTTATCTTTTACATACTTGCTTTCACTTTTCAACTGAAATGGCGCTTAAAACATTTTCAGCTGTAAATGACTTCTTAAATATTTTTTAATTGTTTTTGTTTTTTGTTTTTGTCGCTCGCTTTATGCATTTAATTTAATGTTAAATTTGTTTAAAACTGCTTGCCAGAGTTAACAATGTCAACTACTTATCCTGCATTTAGCGAAAGGCTCTGCGTGCATTGCTTGCGCCAACCGGTTCAACTCCCCCGCACTCCTACGCTTCCTCCAGCTCCACTGCTCGATCTCCGTTCAGTGTCTGTATATTTCAAAAACTGTTCTGAATGCCGACTTGTTTGTTCTCTGTTTTGCTTTCAATTTGGTAAATATATATACATATATATTGTATATATATATTTAATCAATGCATGCGCTTAATTTGTTGTGGTGTATATTCTTTTTGTTTTCTTTATCAACATTAAAGTACATTATTTTGTATTTATAATTTTTTATACTTGACTGTTCATATAATTATCGCTTTCTTATTATTGTTTAGCATAATTTTCTTTTGTTTTGTTTTTTACGTTTAGATTTCATATATAATACAAATGATTTTCATTTAACTATACAAGAAATTTGGTAAGTTTTATATATGATTTTTTATTTTATTTTATTTATTTTTTATGATTTATGTATCATGCAATGTTTTGAAATTTGATTTTTGTTTACCCATGTTTGAATATAATAGCAAAAACACATTTAAAGTTAAGTTGCATTCTTCGCTTCATTTGTTTGTCTTGTTGTAAAGTCAACACTATTTGCATCTAAACTCCTCCTCCTCTTCTCGTAGTATGTATATTTATAAGTATAAAAAATTTGTTTAAAATATATATATATATATATATATATATATTTATATGTATATATATATCATAGAGTTGTTGTGTGTGTGTTTCTTTTTTTTTTTCAAATCGGAAAGGAAAACAAATTCGTACAGATGGGTTGAAAGTAGTTAGCTGTTGGTTCGCACACACATATACATATATTCCGATATATACACATATATGAATATTATTTAAGAGGTTTAGATCTGTGTTCGTTCATGTATGTATGAATAGGGTCGGGAGACGTAGCTGCAGGCAGCTTTTAGTGTAGTAAGTATGTAAGTTTAGTATCACGTAATATCAAAATAAATAGCTCAGTACTTTGTTTATATTTTCTCTTGATATTTGTTGTTTATCTTTTCCCTTCTTTCAATTAACATTAACTATAAAGTGTGATTGATCTTGAGTAGTTTCTAGTGTTTTAATTACTTTTTAGTTTCTCTTCTCGTGTATTTGCTTTAACCTTTTGTTAGCTATTGGAAAACAAAGTGCCGCCTAGAAGGATAGTGTGCTAATAGATTTTCTTTTCTTTTATCTTTTATCGTTTCTTTTTATTTATTAATTTTTTTTTGGTTAAGGCTTTATGTGTGGAATTCCAGCTGCACTGCATGCGATTATTTTAACTCGTTTTGTTTCTTTCATCTAAATTTTGTAAATGTATGTAAATAAAATTGACCTAAAGACACACACTAAACAAATAAATGCACTTATCTTGTACAAAATGAATTCGACTACAAAAACTTTAATCGGCGCATATCATGCTTGACTTTCGACATTAATTATAAAAATTATGTACAATAGCATATACAATATACATATATGTATATATATATATTCATAAAAAGTGCATCAAAAATCAGAGCTAAACAAAAGCTGCCTACGCTAAGAGGGGCTGCAGGGGTGCAGAGTGTGTAGTATGAGCTGTGTGGGTGTGTGTGTAGGTGATTGTGGCGCAAACGAAATATAATTTCTTTCATTTTGTTCAATAGTTCTTCGAATGAAATACGCGTATTTAATGTACAATTTGTTGTCTATAAATATTTATGTATCTATATATGTATATGCTTTGTTGTTGTATTTGACGCTGCACTAGTTGTTAAATATATATCTGTATAGATTTATATAAATATGTTTTAAGTGGTACGCTGTGGCGTGTGTATGCATGTGTTGCTGTGTATGCGTGTGTGTGTGTGTGTTTCTTAAAAGTTAGGATCGATTGGATTTATTCTCAGCTTTTAGCACGACTCTGAGCTGCCTGGCTTTGAATTATGAAATGTAATATGACAGTGTTGTATTTGTTGTTATTTTGTTGTATTAAATTTTGATGTATATTATTTGCTTTTTGTTTCTCCTTTGTTTTTGTTTTTATTAATAATATAATTAATAATTATAATAATTTATATAATTAACATAAACGCAAAATTGGTAAATAATAAAAATAATAATAAAATTGTGTTTTTCTTTTTATTTTGTTTTGTTTTCGTTTGTATTTTTTTGTTGCAATTTTTTACTGTTTTTTTTTTCAGTTTTCTCTTTTTCTGTTTGTGGTGTTTAATGTTTTTAGGCTTTTGTTTATGTTCTTCTTCTCCTCTTTTTTTTTTTTTTGTTTTTTATTTTTTATGTTTTGTTTTTTGCTTTTCTCTATTTGCTGGTTTCTGTATTTATATAAATTACAACGGAAGTGTCGGTGTATTTGTAGTTGGTGTTGGCGTCAACATCGACGCGGATGGAGGATAACGCAACGTGTGCTGCGACGTTGCCTGTTGGATGTAATCCTGACTCGGATTATTCAATACGCTATCCCGTGAGTTTGAATGTGAAGTGGCGCGCAGCAATGTGACTGCCTCGCGTTCTGGACTACATTGTACACCTTCTAGTCATTTTTGGCGCGTTGATTTCTTCTTCTTTCGTTTAAAGAAACAACAACATCTGGAATATAAGGAACCACTAGAAACAGTTACAAAAAAGAACCGAAGAGAGAGATGCGCATTAAAACGACAAAGCAAAAACACCAAAACATTTCATTCGATCGATCCACTCATTGGCAAATCGATCAATCAATCGATCAATCGATCGATTCACCAAGAGCAATCGCATCTGATTCGCAACATACTTTGTTTCATCGACAAGCTCTACTTCCGGCTGCTGGGTGATGGGCGTATTAGAGTGTCCGGCCGTGGGATCGTCCGCATTCAGTTCGCCGTTTGTCGAACTCACAACCTGTAAAAACGACACAAACAGAATGCAGAGCATTGCACAGCATTATTTGCATTAGTTTCGACCGAATCACGTTCACACTCTAACACTAAACATAGAGGGTACATAGTATTGTCTGCATTTATATTAAATATACTTGGTGATAATACATATTGGACGCATCATAAACCCTGCTGTTGCTTATAGCGCTAGTCAAAAATATATGAAAACCATAATCGTTTATTCTCTACCAACGAAACAGAAATCACAATGAACAAAAACAATGTCCCATCAGGAAGTTGATGAGGTTTTGCTAGTATTGTGCAGCTACCGAGTGAATGTGATCAAATTTAGATACTTTTCTCGCGCATGAGCGTTATATGCATGTCTGTCTGATGAGCTGCAAACGAGCTGCCTCTGGAGCGGGGCTTCCCCCCAACATCATTTGCAAAGATGGTGTGTAATATGTTCAGATAATGAAATTTAGCGGTACTACAAGAGTATTACTGAGTATTACTTAATATGCCTCAATGGAACTCTGATGAGGCTATTTCTATATAACAATGATAAATCGAATTTAAATTACAATCAATTCCGAATTAATGTAGAAGATAAATTTAACAAAATTAAATCTTGTAATGTGACAAAAATTCCAAATTTCTACATATTCGATAGTGTTATATGACATTTATCGCGTATTTGTATATAATTCGTATGAGTTTATTTTACAGCTCAGTTCTACAGGGATTGCCTTTCCACATTCAGCACGTTTGCAGCTACGAAAATGTTCTACGGTTGATCCTAACTAAATGTATTTGCACAAGAGACAGAAACGCGCACACACACACACACACACAGGTCGGACGCACATTTAACATCTTAAACTGGAGAACAGGCCACATAAATTGCATTGAAAAAATACCTCGCACTTAGTGTTGACACTAGAACACACATGTAAATAAAACCTTATAGCATATATTTGTTTTGGGGTAGGCAAGTTTATTGGACAAACAGAGTTGTAGCTGGATCTAGTAGGTAGTAGATAGAAGATAGTAGATAGTAGATAGCAGATAGTGGTAGATAGTGGAAGTAGAAGTGGTTTTATTTCTTGGGCCCATCGTCGCCGTCGCTTGTCTCATAATAAGCATCAAATGGGCTATCATCGTCCGAGCTTGAATCTTCGGGCAATCTCTGTAATAAGTTGGGGTTTTGATTTGTCTTCTTCTTCTTGTTTGGCTGTTAAGCAGTTGACTCTGCTTACGAATGGGCATGCCAATGGAACTGATTATGTGCACAGTAAAAAATTTTGGTTGACTTTTATATAAAATTCCAAAACTGTTTTAAAATGCCCTTCCTTCTTCCTCATCTAAGGGAAGAGTATTTTGTTGATTATGAAATTGAATTCAAGCCTATTGAAATTCCAAATTGATAAGAACTTAACCAACATTGTTTACTGTGTAAGAAATTATGATAATCTAATTATTGCCGAATTCTCAAAAACTGTGCAGACTATGGTTTTATATATAGAAAGAGAGATATATATCTATGTGAATAGTACATGCAGTGATTGGATTCTATAGTGAGGAGCATGCAGTATGCGATCAGTGTTGGTTAACGTCATGCGGTGCGAAAAAAATAGTTATTCTTAAGAGAGATCTTCTCAAGAGCTATTGCATTGTTCTCTACATTCATATTATCCATATATTTTTGACATGCAATCGTTTTCGATACTTTTACTTTTCTTTCAACTAGATACCAAGCTATGCACATTCCATTTGATAATCGGCGCAGTATATTTCAAATTTCAAAAAAGTATGTCCGAGAAAAAGAACTAGTGGAAACGGAACGGAACGAGAGAACAAACAAACCGAACGATTGTACTTAGGTAGAATAGAAACACTTGGGATATATTGAATTCAGTACCTTGTTGAGCTAATGTAGAGTAAATCAAGTGAAAACATTAGAATTGAAAAGGCCAAAAATATAACAGTCTGCGAGTAATTCAATTAATAGATATTGTTTGTTGTTGTAATCATCATCATCATCATTGTCATTAACATTATCATTATCATTATCATAAAATAATGTAAGTATATAAATAATCTAAGGATATATATGGATATGTTTAATGGATGCGTATGCTTAATGTTACACATATAAGACAATAGTTCAACGAGCGGGAAACAATAGAGCAGAGAACATTTATGTGCTTAAGATGTAGAACCTAGAAAAGATACCCAATGATATTGAAATGGCATGGGGAGGGTAGCGCTCAAATCTGTTAGATCTCTAGTTGAATCATGAATTTCGATATATTTACAGAAAACAAAACCAAACTGATAACTGAACGATACAGAAAAACGAAATGTGGTAACAAAAGTGTCGCCTGGCTTTCAGCCTCGGCTTCGTCTGCGACTCTGGACTTACCTGCACTGAACCATGCCGATCGGCGGGTGTCAGATTGCCAAGGGTCGCACCCGGCTTGGGCACGTCCGGCCACGCAGCAACACCTCCTTTGGCATTTGTCTGTGGTTGGTATCGACCGGAGTAGAGGAGCAGTGCGGATCGGAACGGAGCGGATCGGATCGGATCGGTTCGGATCGGTTGGAGTTTCGTTTTACAGTGTGTCGGATGGTTTTATGGGTTTTAGGCGAGCGAGCGAGCAATGCATAAATTTGTCAATTATTAAATTTAATTTTATCGTTTTCAAAAGACATAGACAAAGAGAGAGAGAGAGAGAGAGACTAGACGCTAATTGTTTGTGGCTATCAACAAAAGTAAAAACCAAAGCATTTCTCAAGTCGAGTGTGTGCCCATATGAATTAAACTTGTTACAATAATAAATCAAATAATAACCAAGTTGATAACACTTAAGCAAAATCAAATTCCAACGCCTGCAGTTGTATGTGTGTGTGTGAGTGTGTGTAAAGGGTGTGCAGCAGCAGCTAAATATGTATGTAGCAGTTAGAACCGTTCACCAAATTTCGATATTGTTAGTCATTAAACATTTTACAGCAGCAATCAGCTTTCTAAGCTATCTAGCACTACGAGTCATGTATTTCCTTTAACCGAACCTCTTTACAACGCAGTGCCTAGAATTTAGAATTACCTTAGAGGATCGAGCAAATGGAATCGAAAAGCAGCAAATTTGTAGTTAACACAGTTAGGAGCTAATAAATTAAAAATCATCATCTAAATATACATAATTCGAGTATAGCAATTACATTTATCTATCCATTTCTAGCTTACTGAAATGACAATCGTGTTCATGTACAGTTATTATTAAAAAGCTAACCGGTACAAAACATGTACTATATATTTTAGGTCTACTAACTCTAACCTGAAGTATTATACATTCTTCATTTTCATTATCAATTTCATCAAAATCAAAATACGAGACGTCCTAAAGCAAGTCGGGTTCAATAATCAGAAAAAAAGTATTGGATATTTGTTGTTTTTGTTTAGATAGATAAACGAGAAAACGAAAAGCAGAAACCAAGTAAAAGAGCAGTTAGGTAAGAAGAGTTGATTGAAATTACAGAGAAAAATAAAGCGAATATAGAACTATTGAAGTAGTCAGAGTAAATTAATAACATTTTGAACTTAGTAATTAGAAAATTGTTTGCCTTATAACCGGAAGAATTATAGCCAAAAACAAAATGAACAGAAACAAAGAAGTTAAATAACAAAGAAGTTTCTCACGAAAATTGTCAGTGATAGATTAGAATACTTTACCTTAGCCGTAACATTATGACGATCTTTATTTGGTGAAATGATGACTTCATGGCCAGTTTGCAGAGATCCGACGGGCGTTGACTGTGGGCGTGGTTGATTGGTCAATGATATATTATATATGGATGCGGTCGATTTAGTTTTTCGATTCATATTTATATATAGATATATAAATATATTTATTTTAGACACAGATACACGCAGACACATAATTATTTTATTGATATTTATTTATTTTTTTGGTTGATTTGTTTATTTGTGTTCGTTGTTGTTGACAATCATAAGGACAGAATTTCGAAGAAAGAGAGAGAGAGAGAAAGAATAGAGTGCTGTTAGAATGGCTTCAATTACAGTTAGTTCAATTAGGCCTTAACGCTAGTGCTTAACAATAAATAATATGAGCTTGCGACAAGCGTTTACCAACACTGAACAAGCAACAATAATGGCAGTAACTGGCAGTATAACATCGATTCACTGGCAATATCGGCACATAAACAGAACTGATTCGAGTATACCTTATCGGATTTATTCTTGGCCAAATACGATGGCGGCGCATTTTTAATAACCTTCATTTGCTCCAGCTGATCCTTGGTCTTAGAAATGATAGTACATAAACACGTTCAAACACACACAGAAATAAATGCTCTTTATCGAATTTAGTTGCAAATAACATAAGAAAAGCTCGCAAGCAATAAATGAAACAATTTAAAATGTTTGGTTAATTTAGTTTTTTTTTTTTTTTTGGGATTTTTTTTTTTACGGCTTGAAGTTAGGTTTGGTCTCTCTTTAATTTAATTTTGTAATTGGCGCTTTATAAAAATATATTTTCATAAACGGAATGAAAGAAATAAACATCGCGCTGCAACAAGAATCGAAATTGAATTGAATTGAACAATCTGGGCCCATCACCATATTCAATCATATAATCAATCATTTGCTGTTTTTATATCGCATCGTATTTAGGCATCTTTGGCTGTTTTGCATGCTATCCGAAATATTATTATTGATTACTGATTTTTCAACTCTATACTCTCTACCGCTGAGGTGGGGGGTGGTGGGCTTCAACATGCGTTGCCCATTTTAAAATGAGCATTTTAGAGTTACATGAGGGAGGCGCATTACTCAAGAGTTAGATACTGGATATATTCTTGCTTAGGTCTCCTATAAATTAGATGAGTTTAGAATTCGGCTCGCAGATGAATTTTGTTAAATGGCAAATGTGAATTATCAATTTCAAATATGCACATATTTTCAATATGGATCTTGCGGTGATTATCATTGTTAATCGGTAATAAATTTCAACTTGCTACCCACCATGGTTTTCCCTGTCCAGTCAAATTCGCCCTCGTCGGTATAGCCCTTACGTTCGAATAAGTCTTGAAACAGTCTTCGCAGAAAATCATAGTCGGGTGTTTCGAAAAAATCTAACCGCCGCACATAACGCAAGTATGTTGCAAACTCTTCAGGGTGGCCGTCACAAAGTACCTGCATAATATAGAATTGTATTTAGTATATATTAAAATGATAATTTGGTAATGTAAATTTGCTGCTTCTGAATTCTGAACTAAGGGGTAAGTCATCTCAGATTTTTGTATATAATATATGGATATCTTAAATATCACTTCAACAATTAAATATCTACAATACTCTGTCTAGATATTCTGGACATTTGCGTATGTTCAAGAAACTTAATATATATATCCTAATAGTTTCTACTATCTCCCTGCTTTTAGCAACATTTATATATTTGATTTGATTTATGATTTACTGGATGAATGAATTCACTAGAATCCTGTTTACATTAATTGTAAAGAATTTTCTTCTTCTCAGATAACTGTTACTCTATGGATTCATATCTTTAAAGTTGTTTTGTACTATTTTAGATCTGCTGAATCGGTCAGTGGCTCATAAACAGAATTCAGAAGCTGAAATTCAATAGTCCTCTCGCTCACCTCTATAGGTGTTGCACGTTTTGTATCACCGATTTTTTGATATCTCTCTTTGAGTGTATCAGCCTTAAGGCCTTGCCAGGGCAGTGATCCTCTTAAGAAGTACATAAACATATGACCCAGAGCCTCCAGATCGTCGCGCCTCGACTGCTCGCGCCCCATATGCGTGTTGATCGACATATAGCGAGCGGTGCCCGTCAGGGATTTATGCTCCCGATATGGTATATGTCTGTTTGTATCTAAATCAATATATTCTTTGGCCAAACCGAAATCTATTGAAAATAATTAAAAGCAATAGATTAAAACTTGGATTTCACTGGGTTCATATAATATCACTTACCAATTATGTGTATAATTTTTTCACGTTTTGTTGATGTTCTGCCAATGAGAAAATTCTCTGGTTTTACATCTCTATAAATTAAGTGCCGACTATGAACATATTCGATCCGGTGGAGCTGTGTTTGTGTTTAGTTGAGTAATTGGTGAAAGAAAACAAAAGTCAATTAGTATATGCTCGGATATAGGTGGAGCTCTAAAACGTTCAGTCTGCCAAGGAGCAAATTGTGACAAGTGCATTTAGAATTTATTGTTTTTTCTTTTTTGACTCATTGACAGACTGAGGAAATGTGTAAATGAACATTGAATTATATTTAATGTCAATCTGATTTGTAGTGTCTCAACTAGCTGAAGTTTTGTTGTTGTTGGTTTTATTTTTGATGGCAACAGTTTTTGATAACTTGAATTGATAAGATTTCGTTTTTATTTTTTTAAATATCTTGAAATTAAAAAATTAATGTGAACGCGCTTCAAATGCAAAATAAAAAATATATATATTTCTATGTCAGCTACATAATAAATGCACATGCAATTACTTATTATTATTTTGATTTATTTTTAATATTATGAACTGATTGGTTTTGTTTTGTATTGTTTTTGATTTTATTTATTTTTTGTTTTTTTTATTACAATGAACGTTGGCAGTTAACAACTAAATTGTAAATATTGAAGAATATGCTAGGTAAGAAGCGGCATTAAAATGTATATGGCATTAGAATGCATTGTGATTAATGCTAAACTGAAACGTTAAGAACTTAAGAACTACTTGCGAAAAAAGCCTTAACCAGTTATTGTCTACAAATGAGGTAAAAAGATAAGATCAGGTGGGAAGACGAATAAGATTCAAATCAATAATAAAAAAGCATCCTTTTCTTGTTGTTGCTGTTGTTGTTGTTGTTAGTTAGCAAAATCAAATTAAAGTACAAATAAATGTCGCAGTTAAATTAAAATTGATTAACTTAATAAAAATTCACCCAAGCAGGCCCTACAAACACTCTCTCACGCACACAGACACAGCCACAGACACACTCACACATACACGCAATCAACAAAAGTCGGATCGGGTTTTCGGGTAATATATATAAATATAGTTATATATTTAAATGTGTGTGAAGTTCTGCGCTTGCGTGGCCAGTGTTGGTTAATTGTTGGCTTAGCTGCTACCAGTGTTGTGTACGTGAACGAATATGTGAAATGTACTGAGAAATGCGCGTGCTCGAATAAAAAAAAAATTACGTTTTGCTATCTTTTGGTTTTTGCTGTTTTTTTTTTTATTTATTTTTTTTTTTTTTTTTTTTTTTTTTTTTTTTTTTTGAGTTGTGGTATTGGTTGTACTTACTAATTGTATAGCTATCAGTAGTACGCTCTTCAAAGTGAAACGTCTGCCGCAAATATCGAACAAATCTTCGAGTGATGGACCAAGCAATTCCATAACAAGAGCATTGTACTTGCCGCATGGGCCGAAGTAATATACTTCTGGTACACCCTCTGCTACAGGCCAACAAAAATTTCGGAAATTTTCAAAGTGTAGGTGGGAGGGTGTGTAGAATAAAATGCGATTTTTTAAAATTACATTTTTTTGTGGTTTTTGTTTTTTAGTTTTCAGTGTTGGGCAGCGCACAGAAGTATCGCAGTAGTTTTTGGGGAAGCACGTTGATTGATCATTTGTTGTTGTTGTTGTTTTATGCAGAAAATCGACAGATATAAGAATATAGAGAAAGGGAGAGAGAGAGAGAGAAAAAGGAGAGTGAGGACAAAAAAATTATTTTAAATATATATTTTTTTATTTCCAGCTTTTTTTTGAGAGAGGGAGCACCGGGAAGAACATGAGAAGTCAAAGAGATAGATAGAAAAAGTGAAAGGGAGAACGAGCGAGCGAACGACAGTGAGATTTATGACTCTTTAAGGTTAGTTTAGCGCGTCTACGTTTTATTACCACCTTTTATAAATTACTGCTTCATCACTTTGGGAATTTTTGATTACTTAAAATTTATTTATTTTGTTCTTTTTTTTACGAAAATCTGTGCTAAAAACAACAAGAACAACAAAAATAGAGATTCTCGAAGCATATAACGAGGAAGCCTATGAAACGACCCTGTCAATAATTTTTAAAATTGCTGCTGCATTATTCTGGGTAGCAACTCCAGACTACGTTTATAACAGTTATAACAGTTATATAGTTACGTGGTTATCACAGTGCCTGCATTCAACTTATAGCTATAGTAACTGCATTTATAGGCCACATTTTAAGCTTAACTTAGGTGTAGAGAGTTGAGTGTATAACAGTTATAACAGTGTAGGCTCTGGGCTCTAGCCCATTATATATTGGGTGTTTTTTGTTTCTGTTGGATTACCACTTTAGCAAAATATATGTATATTTTTTATTTTTATTTGATCTTGGAGCTGTGTTAGTAAATTGGTTAAAATAAGTATAATCATATAGAGGCACATACAAAAAGTTTGTCATTAATTGAAATCAAGAGAGAAAAACAAATGGGAAAATCGTTAACTTAGGCAACTAACGAGGAACTGTGGTTAATAGTTGGAACTGTTTTCGCAATACTTGTTTTTTTTTTTTTTTTAAGAAAGAAAGTTGTTCTTTATTATTTATATAGGAACATTGTAAGTAGTTTTACCTATTAACGTTTCTTAGTTTACATGCTTTATAATTTAATTGGTGATTTTACTTGATTTGAATTTGGATTTTAAATGAGCTACAACCCAAGAAATAAGGAACAAAAAAAAAAAAAAAAACGTAAAAATTCTGTATTATTTGTAAACTACGACGACAGAGGCATATTCAGTTCGTTCAGTTCCACTACATAAACTAAAATGTTGACACTAACGTTCATTGTGTTCTTTTGCAGTAGAATTTGAAATAATAATTAAAACGAGTTGCTAACATGAAACATTTAGCCGTTGAGACACTTGCTTAAAAATGTTGTTTTGTTTAATCGAAATTAAATACAGTGTAGAACAGTTTCAGTGAAATAGGCGACGGACTTCACACTCGCAGCGTATCTCTCTCAGTCAATTAGACTGTTATACGCACTGTACTACATCGAACAAAATTATTCGGGCCATGTGAAAATGCGAAAATGTGAAATCCGCGCTAATTCGCTCAAACATTAACGAAATGTATAAATTGTTCGCATTCCATTTTGAATAAACTTACAAGTTGTTTCGCTATCATCAATACAGTCTTAAGTGAAAATTTACGGGAGCAAATATTGAAGAGATCTTCTAATGATAATCCCAATAACTCTAAAACCATGGCATTATAACGGCCACCGCAAGTGCCCAAGTGATAAATGCGTGGTATGCCTTCTGGGGCGTTTTCGGCTGAAGGAGCATCGGATTGGTTTTTTTTTTTATTTTACAGGGTATGTGCCATGCCATCACAATGTTTTTTGTAAAAGAAATCAGCCGATTGTTTTGGTGTTGGTTGTTTGGTTGGTTATCGCACGATGATTATATTTTTGACACGGGATTTTTTCAATATCGTAACCGTGACCGTGATCGTAATCGTGATCGGGATCGAGATCAGTTTCAAATTTCATATTTCACAGCGTGAGTTCATTGGTGGATGGTGTTTTTGATGGTTGAATGAAGGAACATAGCAATTTACATACATATATATATATATATATGTGTGTGTATATTTACGTATATATACATATGTAAGAACAACGAAAAAAGAACGGGCGAAAAAATAACGTAAGAATTTTTTAATAAAGTTGAGTTGAGAAATCAGCATATAGTAAGTTGGTGGGTATAAAATCAGAAGAGTATAATGGCTGTACAGCTTAGCTGTGTCCAAAATATACAATAAAATTCATTGTTTATATATTATTTTCACAATAATTTTTTTTTTTTTTTTTGTTTGTAATTTATTTCACGCACCGACCTCCGAAATATGCTTGAGAAAATCTATTCATGTAGTCTTATGTGTATTCTAATATCACTTCAAATTCAAAGTGTTATGCATAGAATCGAAATTACGAGTTACTTTGACTAACGAAGGTGGTAACGGTGCAAAACATAGTATTATTGGAGTGGTAGTTGGAGTAAGTAGGATTGGGTTAGCAATTTGTCAGTAAATCGACAAACGGGCATGGAAAAATATATGTTTTGTAAATGATTTTTTTTTTTTGTCTTATGGTTTATTTTGTTAGTCAATTTTACGGGACGGAGTAGAGGTTGGCATATTATGTGTATTCAATAAATATAATAAAAACATTTTAACATACCATGTGATCCTAATAGCTTATAAAACCTATACTCTAAGTGTAGTTGTGGAGCCTTCGACTTCATAGGCTCCATTTTTATTGCTACATGTTCATTGTTGTAAAGATTTTTTCCTGCAAAAGAAAGAGATGCGATTATTAAAAATTTGTTCAATAAAAGTGATTAAATGTTCTTTAAAACTGTGTCAAAAACCCGTTACATGCCTCCCTCACTCACACACACACAGACTCGCGCACAAAGGCAGACACACACACACGCATAACATCATGCTCAAGAGCGCAACTGCAACTGGGCGGAACAAACATTCATGCAGATGACGCTCACCGTACCTGTAACATTATCAGCGCCACGCCCACCACCAGAAGCAGCTCCAAAGCAACACATGCGTCGACCTGACCATTAAGAGAATACCATTTGAAATGCGATTGATAAACGATCGAACTAATTCCCAGCCCATGAAATGCGAGTTCCCAACCGATCATATACTCTCACGCTCATTTCCCAAGTTGTGAAATGAATTTTAATGACTCTTCGATTACAGAGTTATAGTATTAAAAGATTTGCTGTTTCAAGGTTTCTATATTTTTATACTATATAAAGAGCGATTCATAAAAATTTTAAACAGTAGACAACAATTTCTTCTAGTTCCTGGTTCTTTTTCGGCGCACAAATTTAAATCACAAATATATTAAATTCATAAATAATGGCAACTAATTGCTTGATTTTGCGGTTTGCGTGGTTTTATTCCGAAATAAAGCGATTTGATTAATTAGCTCGCATACACGTTTATCTTTTGTATTTAGTTAATTGCATAAATCAAAATGAAATATACATATAAAAAGAAAAAGGCCGCTAGGTGCGAAATTATGTCATGAATGATTACGAAGTAAAAGGGGAAGAGCTTATCGCTCACCACAACATTGTCAACATTTATAGTCATCAGGCGAGCTAGCATACTCGCACTCACTCGCACACAGACGACACACTCACTGACTCACTCACTCACACACACCCGCCCATGTGGATACTTGTGTGCGAAAAGCCGCATGACTTTGATTACAACAAAGCAAATTTGTATATGGAGCAGCACCCAACGGTCTGGGGTCTGGTCTGGTCTGGGTCTGCCACGCCCCACGCTTGCTTTCCATGAATTTTTCTGTTTACCAATTTCATTTTGTTTGATTCGTACTTTATGCTATTCATAATAAAAACAAAATAATTTGTATCTGTAAATATCGCGCCGCCTGCATTTGACCGAAACAAATTGCATTTTTGATCAATTCATGCAATATATTTCAGAATTGAATTTTGATTTTTCATGGAAAAGATAAAGCATTTTATGTTCTGTTGAAAATTTAAAAAGTAAAAGTAAATAGAGATTTCTTCAAAACTAAAATTCTAAAAATAATTTAAACCAACAGTTGTAGAATAATTATAAGCACATTCTAACATATATTATTACTATATATATATACCCCTCAATCATTAAAGTTTACCAATTTCTTTAGCAATTATATAGAAACAATAAAGAGTCCACTTTTCGGCTTTATATTCCACTTAACTCACATCAAAAGCGTGCTGTTATTCAAGCGTAGCTAAAGCTCTCCTGACCTAACTTAATATATACACGAGTATAGGCCACATATAATATATTATGCATTATATTTTCTGTGTGTGTGTGAGTGTGTATATACATACAATCTGACACGCACATAAATTAAATCTAGAAGCACAACAAAAACACATTTACTTGAACAATAGATACAACAATATTAACTAAGTAAACAAAAGTTGACCCAAAAGCAGCAACACGATTTATACATTCTCCCACAATTAATAGAGGCTCAATTATAATAATTAGACTAAACTCAATTTCATAGCATTTCGTAAAAGCTATTAAATAAAAATAAATAATGCAATGCCCTAGCGTAAGCTACAACGAAGCAAGAACCAACACAATTAACAAAAGTTCAAATGCGTACAAAATGTACGCAATGTTAATTAACAGCTGAATAACAGAATACTGTTAAGTGCCAGTGCAATAAATTTGTTTGCTTATTTCTGAAATGGAATGTGTAATTCCCTGAATAGCATGAAGGCAAATGGAATTGTTCATTCTCGTGCCTTAAAGTAAAACTAAAATAAACTAATTACGACTGCAAATTATTTAGGGTAACTTTTTGGATAATGTAAGCAAATGTGAATCATTTGAATATATCTATATTTGTAGATATTTCCTATGCAGCAGTATTAAAACACCAAGCTCTAAAGATCGAACAGCAATCCCAAGATTATATAAGGCATCTTAATGTAAACTACATTTTTGTTCAGCAAAACCAAATCATTTACCTTATTGTTAATTAAACACAGCTTTGTTTGAATAACTGGCAACTGTCTATATGTATAAACACAGACGCACACATCCACGCAGTTCATTACCTGTTAGAGTGCAGAGTGACTCATACACACCAATACAAACACACATGCACATTCATATGCATATACATATGTAAAGAGCAAAAACCAGAGCTTAAGACATTGAATGATCACCTGGCTGGGGAATAATACCAAGCCAGACACTAGAGACAAAGCAAATGTGCGAAAAGGAACAGGTAAGAAGAGAAAAAAAAATTAAATGAGCAAACTGAGAGATAGAATGTTGGGGCGGATGCAATTAGTTGTCATTCAAAACGACGCGCGACTATAGCTGCTTAACAGTTTAAGCAGCACTGGACGACGACGACGGCTGGCTACCTGTTGGCAATAACGAAAAGGAACAGTCGCAACAGATGTATGCAAATGCACAAAGGGAAGTGGCAAGCCCACAAAAGAAGAGAAGAAGAAGAAAGAGAAGAAAAAACCAAACGAAGTAGCAGCAAGAAAAACACAATTTTATAAAAGCGCATTTAGCAAACAAAGCAAAAGTGGCGATGCCAACAGCAACAACAACAACAACGGCGACGACGACTGCGACAACAAAACAGATGGCAAAATGGAATGGCATTTTATTTTGTATTTTGCAAAAAAAAAAAAAAAAATCTAAAAAAAATAAAAAACCTTCTCATTGTGGTTTCCCCAGTTGTTGTTGCCCACCACCTTCCTCACCCCCTGCTCTGCTGTTGGCAGCTATGAAAAGGAATGCACATGCAAAGGAAGTCACAACAAAGATGGCTACACAAAAGTACTCGAAGCCAACGTCGTGTCGCCTGCCAAAAGCTTTAACAAGCAGCAAAACAAAAAAAAAAAAAAAAAAAAAAAAAAAGACAAAACAAAAATGATAAATGAAAACTTGTGGGCGTTAAAGCGCACAGCGAGAGAACAGAATAACTTTCGAGCCGAGTCGAGTCGAGCCGAGGTGAGTCGAGTCTTAAGCGTAATTTACAACTTCTTTACAGTTAGGAAACGCGCGCCTCTCGCAATCGGCCAACTTCTTGGTGTGAGAGGGGCGACTAATGATGTAAGACTTGACTCAGATACAGTTCTGATAAGCTCATAAAGATACAGTTATGTTGGCCCACTGACTGTGAAAGTTGGCTTTTAGCTTGTGGCCAACTTCTTTGTCGAGGTAAACACTTTGAAGTCGCTTAAATGCGATTCTCACGTTGCAATTCATCGCATATTATTTTGTTTTAATTCTATCGATAAACCCCCAACAAGTTGCATTTATCATAGCATTTATAATTATACTTATATATAATAATTCTTACAATAGCTTGACTTATTCCTACTTTAATTGAAATAACACTGAACCTTTTAAGAAATTCTAGCATATTCAGATATAATAATCATATAATAAAAGATAATATTCATATATATCTTATAATATATTGAATCCTGGTTTATTATTATATTTTTAGAATTGTTTGAACTAGTCAAGTGAAGAACCGATGTCAATCAGAAATCTGTGAATGGATCAGTTTACTTTCATCTTCTTTACTCTTCCAATCAATCGAGGTGTAAATTGCCTAAACAATTTTTTTAACAGTTAATGAATTCATCATGATCGACTTGAATAAATGAAATCTTTTTTTATGGCCAATTGCTTTTGGAGTTAGCCAATTCAACCAACTAGGACTCTACGACTAATTTAACTGAAATGGTTTAGGCGCTTCAAAAACTACCGGGCATATTTATGAATATTATGATGCTTGAAGAAGAGTCAATGAGACGAACGATTTTCCTTTGCAGATGTGAGAAATTCAGTTCAATTTCTTCTTCTTTTCTCTTTCACACAATATCTGAAGCTAAAGAGTTATTAATTGTTCCATAAAACGAATCCGCTTCAATAAACCAATTAACTAGTTCAACTGGCTCGATATGCATTAAATCATTAACTAGGATTCCCCACTCAGAAATTTATCAGTCTAAGACACACACATTACTCATGACATCATTTAATTCCTAATCATTAATCCAAACAATTCCAAAGATTATATCTATCTAGAATAGGATATCTCCAATATTCATACAATTATTTTTGATTCGTAAAGCTATAAACTAAAGACCCTAGAGTTTCGGAAACTTCACTCACAGTCCGAATATTGCTTATATGCGGCATCAGAACTGCTGCAACTAAATTTCAATACATTTGCGAGCTTTCCAATGTGTCCCCTCCCCACCTCCCTTGCATAGCTTTCATGTTCCCCATTCGCATTACAAATTTAGCAGCTTACGATTTATAGAATTGAATGAATGAACTTACCTAAACGCAATTCGCCAAAGTTACCACAGCCAATTTTTTTACCGACACGAAAATTTGGTCCGACCATGAGCACACCGGTTGTGGTGCTTACAGATTGGCGGGTGGAATACATGTTATTGCTTGTGCTCTTTCCACCGGCAATGGTAGCATTTGCTACATTACCAGCGGATGGACCGGCAGTTGTTGTCTGTGGACCGCCGCCACTGCAAAGATAAGAGAGGGAAAGAGAGAGAGAGAGAGAGAGAGAAAAAGAGAGAAGACATTGATTAGATATATATTAATATATAAATTACTGGTATGTGTGGGTGTTTGTGTATGCGTGTGTGTGTATTTGATGTATGTGTTTGTGCTTGCAACAACCTGAGATAGGTTTTAAATTTTTCAATCAACTTGGGCGCCATTATCTCCAAGTCACACCAAACGAAATACAATAATTAACAAAACTATTATCTAATCGAACGAACGTAAACAATGAGTTGAATATATAGAAAACACAGCCGCGTTTCTCGCGAGTAACTGGCGCTCTTTCGGCTGATGATTTGTTGTGTTTGAATTGTAATGTACGTACTTGTTTTTTTTTTGTGTACGATACATTCAATTTTGAGAGACGACAAAAGCAAAGCAACGTATATTTTTTATAAATATATATTTTTTTTTTAATTTATTGATAGTTTTTTCCTTTTTTTTTTTTTTTGTTCGGTGGGGGTGTTTTCAGAAATGCCAACTAGTTTCCTTAAACAGCTTTGAGATCTCGAAAAGCTGTGTATTCAGATCATTTAAAATTCTATTATGGCCGACTACGTATCCAAAATGTGCCCAACTTATATCGCGGCGCACAACAATTAAAGAACAAGTTGGTCGAAACGCTGCTGCGGCTAGTAATGATCGAATGTGAAATACCCTAGCAACTCAACAAATACCCTAACTAACTCGATTAGCATAGACTGTCAGAAACTAAAAGAATTTGAATACAAGTAATCAGATATTTTTATACCCTGAACCCATTTTCAATGGGAAATCAGGGTATAATGGTTTTGTTGAAATGTATGTAACAAGGAGAAGGAGGCGTGGCAGACCCCACAAAGTATATATATTCTTGATCAGGGTGACGAGCTGAGTTGATTTGGCCCTGTCCGTCTGTCTGTCCGTCTGTCCGTCTGTCCGTCTGTCCGTATGTATGAACGCGTCGATTTCAGAAGATATAAGAGCTAGAGACTTCAAATTTTTTTTAAAATGTCCGTAATTACAGCGCGCATATCAAGTTTATCATTAAAAATCGATAACTCATCTCGATCTTTTTTATCGATAAAAAACCTTATCGAAACCCAGTTATAAAATTATATCTTCTACACCTTTATTGCTAGAGACTCCAAATTTTTAATGTATGCCTATATGCAATTTATACAATTTCGGTTTTTGTTAAAATTTACCCCCCCACCTCTAAATTCTCCCCCTCACCCTCACTTTTGTAAAAAGCGTATTTCAAATACTAGAGACTTGTGCTTTGGCAATTACATGCATATTCATATTATAATCATAATCTAAAAGTTTCATGAAGATCGTACGTCCATAAAAAAAGTTATTAAACAATTAAGTTCTCATAGTAAGCGCACACTGCAGCCCATGCGTGTTTATGCGTGGTTGCTTGTGTGTGTATGTGTTTGTGTATGTGTGTGTGTATGTGTGTGTGTATGCGTTTGTGTATGTATGCGTGTGTGTGTGTATGTGTGTCTGTATGCG
Source organism: Drosophila mojavensis (assembly GCF_018153725.1). Lineage (NCBI taxonomy): Eukaryota > Metazoa > Arthropoda > Insecta > Diptera > Drosophilidae > Drosophila > Drosophila mojavensis. Next base: position 3,016,736 of record NW_025318693.1, on the reverse strand, counting down.
TGTGTGTGTATGTATGCCTGTGTTTGCGTACGTGTGTGTGTGTGTGCGTGTTTCTTGTGTAAGCTGAAAGTCGCGAAAAAGTATTGAAATATCTATTGCTCCAAGGGTTCAGGGGATCTCGTAGTCGAGCAGTCTCGACTAGAGCTTTCTTACTTGTTATAATTGTATTGATTAAATGGATCTACACTACAGTAAAACTGAAATTTTCAGCTGTGATAGCATTTAAATTGTATTTAAAGAGGAATTTGTATTATTTTTAAAATATTATTATTTATTATTATATTATTTATAAATTATATATATTTTAAAATTCCAACTTATATAAGTAGATTATGAGATGTCGGCGTGCATACAGAAGGACAGGCAGAAAGACATGGCTATATCGACTCAGTTCATCATCTAAATCAAGAATATATATACTTTATGGGTGCTGCAGGTTTTCCTGCATACATTCTACTCTTATTTCCCAGATTTTCTTTTACATAAAATCTTTTGTAAGCCGCATAGCTAGCCGAAATGAAATGCCTCCACATTTGTATTGACATTACGAGTGTTATTTAAATGCAAAATAATAAAATTATTATAAACATCTTATTTATTTAACCCAACCAATTGAGGAATGCTGAGGACTCCTAGCCAACAAGAGAGAGTATCTTTAAAACTTGCTTGGCGTGGCAAAGGACAATGACACAAAAGTTTTCGCTTGCATTTCGAAATAACCACAACAAAGCGAGCCACAGAGACGGCCACAGACAACCCGCAGCCAATCGTAGATACGCGACTACGACGACTCCAACTCCTCCCCCCTTTGGCCATATAATGTGGCCGACCGCGCGGAACCAATTTGGGTGACTCATTCGTTGAGCGCGTCAGCTGGGCTTTCAGCAATATTATGGGCACAATGAATTACATGCATGCACACACATACACATGCATACACACACATATATATATATACATATATATATGTGTATTTGATTAAGACAAAAGCCTTTTATGCTGCGCTGCTTGCTTAGCATTCACAGTGCGCTTAGCGTCTTTGGGCGTGGCATGGCGTGGAAAATCTGCTGTTGCAAATCTAGTTCAATGTCAGGTCAATCATTCAAATGATTGCAACATCTGCCACATCGTGCAACGCACCGAGTCACGGCGGCAATGGGCATCTCAAGGGAAACCGAATGCTATGGCTGACTAAGGTTGACGCAGTTTCCTTCGGCAAGTGTCGTTTATCTTGAGTTACCCCCCGAGCAAAATGTCAAGGCTCTATTGATATATATCAATGCACAAGTTGAGACTACACATAATTAATTTATCTCATTGCAAACAAATGACAAGAAAAACTATCGCGCCATGAGCAGAAATATTAGAATTGCTTTGAGTAAACATTAAATCCCTCTACACGAGAAACAGACGATAGATGAAAGAAATATATTTTATTTTAACAAAAATTGGAGAATACTTCTACTATATAATACAAATTTATGTTAATAATTTCTATTATTCCACAAATATTTTAAATTCTTTTTACTTCTTTTTAATTAATTTAATTCTTTAATTAATTAATTTCTTTAATTAATTAATTTAATTCTTTGAAAATTAAATTCTACGTATATACATTTTTAACATGTAGAGATTTATCATAAAATAATATAAATTCTTTATAAATCTTCATATATCTCTGCATTAAAAACTTGTTTCGTAAATTGTCATAACTTTAAATACATTTGAATATCTCTCTATAAATGTATGTATATAATTATTCTTAATCAATTTGCTCATTTTTTAGTTTTAAGACTATGTATCTATGTATATTTAATTATAAATCAATTTCTTGATTCGGTATCAGTTTACAGTCATATCTGTACTCACACACACATGCACACATAGAACTATATAAAATCCAAAACATCGATAATTGTACCGTTAAGCACTACTGTTAAGGAAAAAAGAGTATAAACCGCCGATAACAATTAAGCCCAGGGCTGTAACAGCCAACTTTCTGCAAATCGCTGTTGCTCTGCGTGTGTGTGTGTGGAGGGCGAGGGGCGTAATGTGGGCTGCTGAAGTGGGTAGTGGGAAGGCAATGGACTAAATCGAATCGAACCTCAAACTCAAACTGCAAAGAGAAACCAGTTTTGTGCCTCTTTGTCGCTGATGTGTTGGTTGCCTGCTTGCTTGCTTGGTTGGTTGGTTGGTTGGTCGGTCGGCTGCGGCCTGCCTGGTTTTATGGCTTAATATCCTGCAGCGAAAACTGGTTCAAACCAATCCATCGATCGATCGTCGCAGCGAACTTCGCAGCAAGCTCCACAACAGTTGAGTATTCACAGTATTTTCGGGTCGTTCGCTTCACTTCACTTTACTTCTTATTTATTTTTTAGCTCTTCACAAACGAGTTCGAGTTCTTGCCCTCTCTCTCTCTGTCTCTCTTTGCCTCACTTTGTTTGCACTTCTTTCCTGTAGCTTTGTTCTTAATTTGCTTAGCGTTCGTTTTATGAATTAAATGCTAGGAAAAGGCCCCCAGTTGGATTCGGGACAATGGCACAGCTGGCTCGACTACCGTTGACCGGTTTCGGCTGCTAAACGAAGGGAACAACAAAACAAACCCCTCCCACTCGCACACACAGAGCCAACTAACTGTTTATCTAAGCTATAATATTTTAATAAATTCACATAAATTTAGCATTTAATTAAAAGAAATTAATTACAAATGTTAGATCTCCATTGAACAAGACGATCAATAAATTAATTTGTGTTTTTTTTTTTTATGAACATACTTGATTTTTTAATTATCATATATTCATTTTATATCAAAAGCGCAATATTTAAAAACAAACTCTCTGTTTTATTATATACTTAAATACTATATATAATACAAAATATTGTATATGTATGTAGCTCTCCAAGTCGGAAATAAATAAAACTTCCGTTCAGTAACATAAAGAAATAAGTGAACTTCCGTTTAATAAAACAAGAAAAACCCCCAAATATATTTGCAACAAGTGAGAGCATTGCAGACGGGCGCTACCGACTGCGAGATACTTTGCTAACAATGCATTGACAATATGCCAAAAATGTGAAAACCAATAAGCTTTTATTTCTGATGAAATAAAGTATAGGCGACAAAATTAACTACATATTAATTTATATATCTTCTACATGTTTTTTATTTATAAACTATTTTACTTTTAGTTATCATAAGCAGAATTCTCATACAACAGTAAAACATTCTGACACAGTAAAAGGAAATCCATGTAGAGCAATTTTAGAAGAAAATCGATATTTAATTAAAAATAAGCCAATGACTAAAAATAAAACTCTTTCATGGAAATGTGGTTTTCCACACACACATACACACACAGGTACAAGTGAGAGCCAAGCGCAAATTGGACGAAAATTGAACTTAAAGCAAAAATGGAAAGAGAAGTTAACGAGGCGGCGCGATTTAAATTGAGTTTGGAAATTCGTCATAATAGGCGGAAAATCCCCAGTGAAACTTGACAAAACGGGTGTCACCACTTAGCAGCAGCAGCAGCAACAACAACAACAACAACAACAGCAATAGCAATAACATCAATTGAAAACTTTTTAGCATTAGCCAAAGCAATTTGCATAATTTATTAAATTATCGATTTTGCTATTGACCACCAGAGCTTGTCAAACTGTGAATCCAAATCTGTCTCTCATTTCGACTCAATTTGTCAAATTAATTAAGCAAAACTTAGACCAGAAACCTTACAAAAATCTGTTTAGTGGCAACAATTATATAATATAGTGGCAAAAAACCACAGCCCAAAAAACGACAACAACAAATGGGGGCTTAAAAGTAAACAAGAAAAGAACTGTTGCTATTAACACATACAAATAAAATGTATATATATACATATATATATATATATATGCGTGTATACATTGTATGTGCATTTACATACATACACAAGAAATACTTGATAAATAAAACAAGTGATAAGCTGGTCACCTTATCAACTATTCGTTGTCTCATTCGCCTTATCCCAAATAGATTCGAACTGTGACGTGTTTGCGTCTTCTATTCATTTTATTTAGTTACTTTTTTGTTTTATTTACTTATTTTTGCTTGTGCATAGCAATTGCGTTGTTGCTATTTTTAGACACAAGTCAATTTCATTTTAATTGTCCGACAGCAATTGAATATAAATCATGGCAAAAACAAAATGCAAGAACATTATTGGAATCTCCCAAGCCTAATGCCTGCTGCTACTTCTATATGTGATAACAATATCAAAAATCTACTTTGATAAATTGCTTAGCTTAGATATGTCAATTACAATTATATTGAGAGTGTATGTGTATTTCATTGATAAATCACATATTGAAGGGTTCATTATCAACGACGAACCGGAAGCAGTGAATTGAACTTTTGCCAATTATTTATATCCTTCCGGTTTGGGGCCGCTTTTTATCTGGCGCTGCTGCACACAAATAGAAAGGCCATCAATTGCAAAGTTTGTTGGTTCATTTCTTTTCTATTTTGTTTTGAATGGAACTCAAATCTCCAATGAATATCAAATGGCCAGCAGAAAAGCTTACAGTGAACACTCCTCAAGCATTTGAAATGCAAATCTCATTCGTATTTGTATTTAAAATTAGAAATAAACTTTTTTTTTCGAAATGAATAGAATAGAATGTTCATAATTCGATTCTATTGACAAACTGCCAACAATGCGCATTGTTATTGGTTTTATTGCTTATGCATATTATTGTCTTTTCTTCCACTTGTTGTTGTTGCCGCTGTTTGTAATCGAATTGCGGCACACATGTCAATATCCATTTTCAATGGCATTTGACGTTGAATAAAGAATAAAAATAAAATAATGCGAGAAACGAACTGAATAAAGCACAGCAGTAAATAAAAAGCGTAGCAATAGCGAACGCCTAAACAACAACAACAGTAAATGCAACAACAACAACTATAATGACAACGTTTTGATTCACATAACATAAATGAGCAGCCGGTTGCGCCCCCCACTCCTAGCCGCTTCGCAACATGTTCAAAGACAACAAGCTGAGCAAAATGATAAGCAAAGAACCCACACACACTGAAAGACAATCTCTCATGCCCACACACACATGCACTCAACCATTGACGAAGATGCAGTACACACATACACACTCACACACAGCCCGAAAAAAAAAAACAAATTGGCTAGATAAGGGCGCGTTGATTAGGGGCCGCGACATCGCTGACAGACAAACAATAGCGAGAGTCAAAATGACGGAGAACATGTGGAGAACGCTCAAAAAAAAAAAAAAAAAGTGCCGGTAAAAAGAAATAGCAACGAGTGAGAGGCAACAGCAGAAATAGCTGCAGCCGCCCCAATGACGACTACAGCTGTGTATTTGTGTGTGTGTGAGTGTGCTGGCATGTGTGAACGGTGTCTCAATGGCCGATTGACCTTTGCATGTTAGATTAACATTGACTATGCATCTCTCTATGCACTTACTTTGCATGGATCTATGTGTAAGTGTGTGTGTGTGTGTGTAAGCACTTCTATGTATGTGTGTGTGATGTTTAGGGGGCCAGGCAGCTAGCTACTTAATTAGTTTAGTTCGCAATTCGCACACGTGCAAGAGCTAAAATCTATGTAAATGAGCTTTAGAGGTCAAACTTTATCAGCAGAATAGCGAAAACGCCGACCAAGCCAATTATACACACATTTCTACATACACTCATACATACATATGTACGTATGTACAGCTACACATACATATGCATGCATATACATACATATATAAATTGTCTGTAATTTGTTCTCTAGTGTCTTCTTCCTGCATAGACAACCTTCTCGCTCGTTAGCATTGCAATATGCCATCATCCCTGTCCCCCACTGCCTCCGATAAAGGTTCTCGTTCTACTTTTGCGATTCCTTCCTTCCGCTTGAGTAAGGACGCCAATACCGCTGCCCGTCCCCCTTAACTGACGGCATTGAAAAGCCTCACGTGCATTGGCGGCCACAATACTTTTTCGAGTGTGGAAGTAAATACACACACACACGCACACACATACAGCCATATGCATTCACAGGCGAATGTGTGCGTGTCTCATCTTGCAGCTTGGAGGTCAAATTTTTTTATTTTTATCTTTTGCTGATGGCAGAAAAAATGTTGTGAGTCTGGTAACACTACGAGCTTCAAATTTACAGTTTGAAATGCGAACGCATTCATTTACATACATACACATGCAAGCATGCATGTTCAACAACATATGTATGCACACATACCTACATATGTATGCATGTGTGTAGACAAGTTACACTAACCCGGCAAACTCCGTTTAACGGCGCTTTTAATTCTGCTTCGCTCTCTTTCACGCGCTCAGTGAACGCCGCTGTGGTCTCATGTGTTCACGCCAACAACGATGCGGGGGAGCAGCACAGAGCTAATGTTGATTGTCAAACTGTAAGCACAGCTGTTTCTTTGGCTCCTCTGCTTCTGCTGCTGCTGCGGCCGTTCACTCGCGAGCTCGTTGATTGGCAGCGTTTGTTGCTGCACGCTGCAGATATTGTACTTTCTTGTGTTTTTTGTTGTTTTTTTTTAATTGAAACTTGTTTTGTTAATTGCTTAATTGTTATTGCAACTTTTTGTTTTATCATTCAATATGCTGACTGCATCTGCACTTCATTATTTTTTGGCATTTTCTATCAATTCAAAAATATAATTACTTATTGCTTTCTTTCTTTCTTTTTAGATTTCATTCTTTATTAATAATAAAAAATATCTTCATTTTTCGCACAGAAAACACTTCACTTTTCGCCAAACATTTTTTTCTTTATTCATTGTATTCATTAATTGTATTATTTTATTATTATTATTATTTTTTGTTTGCTTCCGTCGATTATTTAACGCCAACGCGCTTTCTATTTTACACAATATCCACTAAAGTCTACAACAACAATGGCAGCAGTAGTCTCCACTAATTTTTGTTGCCTTTGCTTTTGTTTTTGTGTTTGCCGCTGTCTCTCTCTATCTCTGTCTGTCTGCCTGTCGGTCGCTCGACAATTAAAGCTCAACTACAGTCAGCAACACAGAGTGTGTTAAGTTGTCGTTGCCGAGTGCAGGGAGTTTGAGTGAAATATGTAAAATTGTGTTGTTGCTTTTTCTTTTTTTTTGTCTTTTTTGTAATTTGTCATATCCGCTGCGCTTTGCCTTTGCATGCCTGCGTGTGTGTTTGTAAGTGAAACAGAGTGAGCCTGCAACCCCGCTCTCATATCAGATGTTGCAATTCGAGATGCAACTTTCGCCACATTATGAAATTAATGAAGCGGAGGCGCCCCCAACTGCTGTGTCTCTTAACTGTTTTTGCAGGTCAAATGTCTGATGACCACTTATATGTGTTTATATACGTATATCTTGTACATGTGGGCACAAAGAAGAGATACAGAAACCGAAAAACCAGGCATAGCACAGGCAAAATATAAATTGTAGAAAAAGTCATAAATAACTCGAAAAACCAGTTTCGTGTTGCCGGTGTACACACCGCGCCGAAAGAGAAACAACAACAGCAATAACAACGCCAGAAGCAGCATCAACAATAAACAAATGTGCAAGAAGTGCGCTGCGCTGCTTGAGCTAGTGAGCGAGTGAGCGAGATGGCAAGCTAAGAATAACACTCTTAAAACTCGTTAAAGTTGTGCAGAAGATATAAAGCACAGGGGCAAAAAGACAGCTGACTCAAATCAGAAAATAGATATACACACTACCACGCACACAGAGTCTCTCCATCGTGTGTGTGAGTGGGAGAGCGACTCAATAGCAGAGTTGGCAGCAACAAGACAGAAACGACAGGCAAGATAATAAGTTTTTACAGTTTGAGAGTCACAGTGCTGTTCAGGTGCATACTATTGAGTGCAAACTTCAAACACAAAACAAACTCAACACAGTTATCAGGCGATATATATTCTTTTACTGTGTGCATAAACAAAAACTTTGGAAAATGTGACAGACAGCAAACTGGAGCAAACACAAATTAACAAAAACATCACAACGATAAAGTGATTAACACATACACGCACACACACACACATTTCAATTGTATGCACGTGCATGTATGTGTAAACACCCACACGTACACTCACTTAGCCACGCATGCAACGGCATACAGAATTTCCTCCATGCGTATGCTTCTGTTAGAGTTGCTAGTGCTGCTGCTTTGTTGTTGTTGCTGTTTGTATGCACACCCGCGCGACCGAGCGTTGCAAAAACAACTTGCTTTTGTTTTTTTTTTGTTCTTTTTTTACGCTAACAGCACCGATAATGGCCGCAAAGGAATGACAACTGCTACGGCGCACGATCGAAAACGAACTGAGAGTACGAACTGCGAACAACTGAAAACCAAACGAGCGAGTAGCATTTGGGAGAGTGAGCGAGCGAGAGGCCGCAAAAAGACAGAGAGATAGAGAGAGACGAAGAGACCTAGGTTCAGCTGCTGCTGCTGGCAGTGGCGCTGGCGCAGCCACAGATACGAAACACTTGTGCTTGTGAGCGTGTGAAAATTAAAATGCGGCAAATGAGCATTTTGTATTAGTATGTAATTATTGTTGCTGCTGCTGCTGCTGCTGCTGCTGTTGCTGTTGCTGCTCTTGTCGCGTTACTGTCGACGCGTCGTAGGGGAGAACTACTCACAACACTTGAACGCAGTCAATGTGCGAGAGAACGAAACGACAGAAGTATTGATAATGATAAATAGTTGTTCTCGTGTGCTTATTTGTGTGTATATACATATATAAATGTATAATTATGTCTGTGTGTGTGTGTGTATGAGTGCCCATGTGTCAGAGCAAAAACTACATCACAAACTTGTTACACATACAAGAAGCACCTGTCAAACACATGCATGAGCATGTACAAAAATACAATGCACACACATAAAATAATACAGCAAAGCCGGCAGCAGAGATCTGCCAAGCAATTGAATGTGACCAGAGAGCTCGCAGATTTAAACTGAAGTTGAGTGACTCATGCGCAGGTGCCTTGGCCTCGCACAGACACGCGCACACAAATATACAGGCACACACATATGTATATGTATATATGAATATGTATACCTAACTGTGATATGTGACCAGCTGTTCGCTGTTACTTTTAACAGCGACTAGCCGCAACAGAGGCATATGGTATTTTATTTAACCCATTGATGACATGGATACAATTTGAATTTTGTTGTTGAATTTTTTCAACATTTTGCCTTGCAGTTCAACGACATTTGAAGCGGGTCGCGTAAAACGTTCATAAATACGCATACGTTATATAATTATTTTTAATAGCAGCAAAAACACAATAATGCATGTGAAATAAAAAATCATTATTATTACATATACTAAGCTTTATAGGCATTTGATTCGTATACCCTGTTCGCCTGGACTAATGTGCAATAGAATTTAGGGTATTTATGGAATTTTTAAATTGATTTCCATACTCTGTTGATTGTGAGAGATGTCATATTGCCTACACAGTCTAGTATACCCTGCGGTTGTTCAGGGTATTCAAATATCCAGGTCGGTGTCGGCGACAGTATCGCATTGTTGCCAACTAGCAGGCAACAACCAGCACACACACAACATACATAATAAACTACAACTTTTCGTACGACTTTTATGATTTTTTGTATTTTTTCATAGCATTGTGGGGTTGGAATAACCTAAATTTTGCGCTATCCCAGCAGCAACTACAACAAGTAGAGTAGAATAGTAACTGTAAGTGTAACGTGGTGTAGGCCGGGCAATAACAGAGTTGCCACCTGTCCCACACAGACCGCAGCACAAGGCAAAAGTTGCGTGCGGCAGCCGGAAAGTGGCTTCAATAATCAGGCTGAAATGCTGATGAAAACTCAACAAAAGAAGGCGCGGGGGTAAGCGGGCCGAAAGCGAAGCAAGTAGGCTGGCAGACCAACAAAGTGAGTAGCAGCTGTGGCACATAAAAACAAGGACAAATTGCGGATTTAGCAAAAAAAAAAAATGTGAATGTAAAAAAGAAATAAAAAGAAAACACACGACTCGCAGACGGACAGCGGAACGATGGAAAGGCGAACGTTGGCATGATGGAACGAGAGAAACGAAACGAACCAAGTGACCCATCAAACATTATGCGCCAATGACGTCATTAAGCTGTTAGCGGCTGTCAATGTCGCTGTCTCTCTCTTTTTCTCACTCTAGCATACTCAATCCTCTCTCCTCCCACTCTTGCTCGCTCTTTTGAAACGTCTGATAATTTGTGTGGGTGCATGGGGAAATAGCAGCAGAAACAACATGCTAAAGGCCATAAGATGTTGATGTTTAATCAAAACATAAGGAACAGATGATGATGCTATGTGGCCAGAGAGAGATAGATATAAACATGCATGCATACACATATTTATGTACATATACGAAGAGAGACGAGGTCTAAGTGCGTTCGTCTGTTGCAATCGCTAGAGTTTAAGCAAACTGCATTAAACGGAAATCAATGTGTTGATAAGTGGAAATTGAATGACTACTTGCACAGCTAGTGGGTGGTATCTAAGGAAAAGCGAATTTGGAAAACACCTTGGCAAGATTAATAGTAGTGAAAGCTATAGTGGTATGCGGCAAATATATAAAAATAATGTGTGTACATCCATAACAGACAAAACTAAATCATCGGCATCGGCGTCGGAGACGTCAGCAGCAGTAGATGAAGCAGAAGAAGAAGAGGAAGATGACGAAAAACCAATAGTGTGAAATTTTCATCTAATTAAATTAGATGCCAGTCATGCTTGAAGCGCAAAGCTCAATGGGCGCGAGCAGGACGGGACGACACACAAACCGAGGAGGCGTTGGGAGAAAAAGGTGCATAGTGAAGAGACAGTCAAACAAATCGATGGGATTTAACGACCAGCCAACAAAACAGTAGCCCACACACTCACACATGCACACACATACAGCTGTGAGCATGCTGAGGCTAGGCGCAGCAATAATGCCCAAAGTCCAGCCACGCAGGCTTCGCGAATGTGACTCATGGAAACTGATATCGCGAGCCCTTGGAGAGACTGTAAATGACATTCAAGTTTGTCACAGCTGAAAATACTTAATAATCGAATGCCTATTCAAATTCTGAAACTACGCGAGTAAATAACCTCATTGCAAATAGTAAATTAAAATATTCTTGCATAAAGAGCCAAGATATTCATCTAATTTCTGTCTTCTTAATCAAATAACAAACAAGCAAGTCCTTATCTATAAAAAAAAAAATGGGAAATACCTCAGTTTAAAAAAAATAGACTTTATATAAGAGAAAAATATTAAAGGAAGAATAAATCAACGACGAAAACAAAATTACATCTCTAGCCGGCACACCAGGAATGATCTTAGACGTCTCCACTTTCTATAGCAGCGGGACCGTCTCTTAACATACGAATGTATTAAAAATCAACTCAAACTTTACCTGTAATACTCGTTCCCCAACGATTCAATTTTGTTCTTTTATAAAATTTACTATATGTTCATTATAAACTATTTTTTTAAATTTTAAGTCAAAGCTCACTACAACTGTGTCCAAAGTTCGAAATGAATGAACTGTAGTGTTATTACATATCTAAAAACAATGGAAAAATAAAACAAAACAAAAAAAGAAATTGTTTTAGTTAATTTTTGCTTAGAGTATCTTTGCCTGAAAAAAAAAACTCTCATAACTCAAACATCTTAAAAAACTGCAATAAATCTTTGGCGTGGCATAGAATATGTTTATAAAAATATATACAATATATTTATATCATCAATCAACCAACAGAGATCCTTTATAGTCTTTACAGTGATAAGCGGTTTAAAAGACGACACTACACTGTGAATGGCAAGCGCCAAATGGCAGTATCAAGTGACAGACAGTTATAAGCTGTACATTGCTGACAGCTGCTCGGAGGCGTCCCGAGGCGCTGACAGTTAGCCAGCCAGTGTTGATTAACAGCGGCATAAGCATACTGAAACAGACATTCAATATGCTCGCTTGTTTGTTTGTTTGCGAATAGATTAAGTTTTCTCTCATGAGTAATGTCATAGATGTCAATAAAATCAGAGTTCCCGATAAATGCGCGAAACATCAAAATAATCTTTATTGCTTTGAATCATTTATAAACTATGACTAATAAAAAGGTATTTCAAACAATTACACTGATAAAACTCACATGCCTTTTGTTTTGGGTTATTAAGAAAAACTGCATGGGTTATTTTACCGCCAATTGTACATCAAGCAAGTTGTATACACACGTATATATCTAAACGACATTTTATATGAAGTCTTATTTTACTAATTGATGGAATTATCTACTCATATGAATATGATATGATATGATGATATGACTGTAAGTAGAGCTAATTTTATAACATCCTGGTACTACCATCAAAAATATTTTACTATCGACATTATTTATGTCTACTTTCTAATCTAATTTACAAACGAGATAATATTATATCCCATAGACATAAATATGCCAAGTATAAAACTTATACGTATTTCATTGAAATTTAAATTCCCTACACTTTTACTACACCCTTCAGTTTTCACGCCTCTCACAGGTCTTATTCATTATGGTAAAAATTCCGAATATATAGTTTGCCTCTCCGCACTTGTAATTCTGAATTTTGCAATTCTCTTTCGCCGGCGATAGAGAATTCAAGTGCAAGGCAAATGCCAAGTACTTTAGAAAAAGTTTTAAATACTCCTTGCAGCTGGCACTGCCGCTCTATTTGCCTTGGACTGCGTCGTCATCTTTATCATCGTCTGGCACTTGTTCCGCCATGACGACGACGCAGACATGGCCGTTGACTCATTAGAAGCGCTAACAAGTTGGTCAAGTTTTCAGCTCTCTTTTCTCTACTCTATCTCTCTCTTTCTCTCGCACTCTCACACTCGTTTCTCGGATTTTCCGTCATGTTTGCTGCATCAAGTAATTCACTTGCCAAAAGGCATTCGCGTTACGACGGCCAAAGTTGAGTTCAAGAACAATTTCAATTTAATGACCCCACACAGCCGTCAGACAGGCCTTGTCTAGGGTCATTTGCGCTCCGGATTTGTTGCGCTTGATTGGCGCTCATCTTTCGCTGTTTGAGCCGTGATCTTAATTATTAACAGCCAACAAGCAACTGGTTTAACTTTTCCATTCATTTTATTTTTAACATAAATTTCATTTTAATTAATACGACAATCCACTCGCATATATACAAACTCGACTGTTATCTCACCTCTCTCTCCCTTTCTCTTACTCTCTCTGTTTTACTTTTTTCTTTTCATTTCTGATTATGGTAAGTCAATCTCAAGTCCAAGTCCAAGTCGCCAGCAGGCTCTCCGACTTCATGCGATAATTACAGCATATATATGCAGTATGCAATCCATAAAATCTCAAGCGAAGGTTAAATCACTTTAGAGCGATATTTCAATATTTAATCAATTAATTATGAACATCACGTTAGTCTCTAGACCTACTGCAGGCATCGGCTTTATATATATATATATGGATATATGGATGTATATCTATAGTCCGTTACGTTTACACAGTTGATGCTATTGGCTGATTGGGTTTGACATGTTTTTGTTGTCGTGTTTGCATTTCACAATACAACAGCTGTTCATATGACACACAAATATAATATTTTTATTAAATAAGAATACATTCTCTAGTTATTTCAATGTACTTTATCCTTGTTGCTCCGGCTTTCACCTTGAATTACAATATTCAATCTATTCTTTCAATCAGATTCAATATTCGGCCTTTACCTTGAATTAGAATTTTCATTCATTATATTCCCGTTATATTCCCATTATATTCCCGTTAATCACCTGTACAGTTATTAGAATCTTCCCCGGGTCACAGATCAAAATACCGAAATGGAGTGAATAAAAATTGAAAAAAAAAAAAACTTCATAATTTTAAATTCTTTTGAATTTCTCTGAACGACAGAATGTCTACAATTTATTTTTATTCACGCCACTTGAAGCCATAAAATTCGCAAGTAATTATACCCCAAGGTCTCATTGTTTGGGCTTAGTTATTAGAAACATTAGTTTCCAGTCTAGGCCCAAAACAAAATAATATTATTAGAGAAATGCGACAAAAAAAAATATTCTCTGTGTACACCTCAAAATGCAGACAACAAACAAGGCTTACGCAGAATGAAGATAGTAATAATAATAAAAATAATAATAATAGATGGGGGCGAACAGTAAGCAAAAAGACGACAACTTATGCAAACAGCAACCTAGAAATGTCAATAGACCCGGCACAAGGTAAAGGAAACGGCAACAACTGAAATTTGTACAAATATTCAGAGAACAAGAGCAAGAGAGAAAGATAGATCTAAATATATATGTGTGGGTGGGTATTTGAACTGAACTTTCCGCTTCCTCACAAGACACACGCATCCTCCTCCCGCCCGCTATCGAGTGAACTGACGTTTCATTCAAGCCTTCAACGAGCGAATGTCTGCCAAGGAATCGCATTACAATAAGTGCTCAAACACATACAAGCCGTAAAAAAAAAAAAAAAAAAAAAAAACGAAGCAGCGAACGATGTCGAAAACAGAATCAAATAAAATACAAAAGTTTAAATAGAAATGCGATTTGCTAAAAATAAAGTGTTAGAGAAAACAACAAATTCATAGTCCACACATATACATGTACATATATACATATATGTAAATATACAAATAATAGTTGGACTTTTTCTCTTGGCCATCGATAAAAGCCGCTGAGCATTGGCGCTCAGTGATTAAATGGAAAACCGAAAAGAGAGCAACAACAACGCATACTTATACACCTATACTTCCCCACACGACTTATACGTTTACGTTAGAAGAGTATGCCGAGAATACAGGTGGCTCTGGCAACGTGCTCTCGCTGGCCAAAGAAAAACTAAGTAGTTCGCCTTGAATTCACGATGTAAGCTAATTTCCCTAACTAGAACGACGTCACGGATTGCCAAACATTTATAAATAGAGTTTCTTCTATTATTAGAATTATTATTATAATCGATCGCCAATTTTCGCTTGCTGATGTTGTTTTTGGCAGCATTTCAATTCGTAATCAATTCATATTTATGATTATAAAATTTCTGTTCTAGTTCCCTTGCTTTTATCATAATTATATTCTTTTCATAGTGGTGTGAAATATCTATTGTAAATCCGACACACAAATTATTAAAATATATATTTGATTGTTAGCCGAAGCGAATTCGTTAATGAAATATGCAAACTTTCTATAAATTGATTAATAATAACTGCAATATAACTCCGCAGATTTACATACTCTACTATATACAATATATTTCTCTATTAGTATTACTATTACTATTACTATTACTACCTATATACATATATGTATATCCAGTATCTGCGAGTCTATATTCATCTACCATATATCTGCTATCTTTCTTTTCCGGCCCAAGCAATCTTTCTAGACGCCTTCGATAATTATCAGAGTTATCTAGTAGTCCTATGGCTATAATACACTACCGTGGTCATTTAACATATTTATATTGAAGTCTGATCTTCGTTTTATTTCAAATAACGAAAAACATTAATAATAAACAGAAAACTTTTGTTTAAAAAAACAGATTTCTAATCTATATTCCCAGTACTGGTTGATCAAAGTCTATATCACATATACAACTTGTTTGTTTAAATATCCCATATATAAAGGGCATATTCAGTGTCGACTTTCTTTCTGAATTATCTAATCGCCAAACATTTCAAGTTATTTTCAACTTTCTCAGCGCCTGTAGCGTCCACCCTGATAACGACAACGCATTGAATTGTACAGACATATATAAATCATTATAATGTACGCTTTTTCGCGTTACTTGAGTTTCGAGATAACAGGCAAGAGGTTGACAAAATATTGCTCATGATCGTACTTGGCAATGCTCCTTGGTTTGTTAATAAAAATTAATTGATTTACTGACTTGTTTTCATATTTTCTAGAAATACGTATTCAGTTTTAAGTATCAGTGAACCAACGAAAGTATTCTTAAATCATTTGAACGAATAATTTAGTTAGGAATAGTTTGTTGTTGTTGGAGTGTTGTGTCAAAACGAATTGAATAAATGTGAAATGAATAAATGAAAAATGGGAAATCTACGCACGATTTTCGAAGATTTAAAGCAAGAGGGATTTGCGTGAGCTTTGCATACCACTGACGCAATGTCCTAACAAGCACGTTTAGCCAACGCTGAATGAAATCAAATCTGTTAGTCGGAGGGGTAGGGTATTTGTATAGCTGATCGATGGAATAGGTATTTGATGAAATGAATTAGATTTAAAGCTCACCTCGCTTGTCGTTCGCGTCGCTGCATACTGTAATTATTATTATAATTATTGCTGCTGTTCTTGTTGATGTTGACGTTGTTGCTGTTGTTGTTGTAGCAGTTGCAAGTTTCCTTCAATCACTTTCCACAGAATTTCCAAAGATAATATATATAAATAAATATATATATACGAAACTAATAGCAACAGCTAATGATTGTTGATAAGATTGATCCAAAACGTTGTAGAAATGCGAAATTGCTGTTCCAAATTTTCCGTTCAAACTGTTGAATGTGTGGACTTTATTGTTGATCGGTTGTTGT
Organism: Drosophila mojavensis; assembly: GCF_018153725.1. Taxonomy (NCBI): domain Eukaryota; kingdom Metazoa; phylum Arthropoda; class Insecta; order Diptera; family Drosophilidae; genus Drosophila; species Drosophila mojavensis. The sequence continues at coordinate 3,000,132 of NW_025318693.1, read as the reverse complement.
TTTAGATGTTAGTTTTTGTTGCTGCCGCTGTTGCTGCTGCCGCTATGTTGTGCGTGCACACATACACACGCACGCACGCACACACTGGCACACGCACACACACTCACTTAACATCCACGCATGCCGCGCATGCGTCCAATGCATACGGCAAGCCAATTGCTCTGTTGATCTGTTGCAATACACTCTTCAGTCGCCACTCTCTACCTCTCTCTTTCGCTCCACTCTCTTCTCTAGACACAAGTTCGCAACTACCCTACTACTGCTCCCTTCTGTTGTTCTTCTGTTAGCTTACAGTTGCTTTTGTTGATCTGTTGTTGTTATTTGTTGCTGTCGCATCAGTGCTGCTGTCGCTTGACATTTAGGTATTCAATTTGAGCATTTCCTTGGTGATTTGTTATTTGTTAAATATTGTTGTTGTTGTTGGCTATTGTTGAATGCAGCTGTATTATATATTTACTGTTTATCTTAATTTAAGTGCTCGCTCGCTTGTCCGGTGCGTCGAAATATCTTTGTTATTATTGTTGCTCTTGTTGGATAAAGAAAGGCAGTTACGTTCTATGTAGTACTAGGTAAACAAATAATTTTGGCTAACAATTTAAAAAACACACTTTTGCACATTTTCCCCACAAATTTCTAACAATTTTTGTAAATTATGGTTGACGTACACGCCTACGACAACTAACAACAATAGTTTCTTGTTTAATTTATCTGATCTTGATCTTTTCTTTCTTGTTTAACTTATAGTCGAATTCTATTTAACCGATCGTCAGCTGTCATTTGGCGCGCGCACATTGAAAATATGTTTATTTGCCTCTTTTTGTGGGATGGTAGCGCTGTTGAATGTACACCTTATGGCCGACCCTGCGATTAGCATGTCATAACAGGCTGTAATTATAAGAAAATAATAATACATAAAGTGTAATAAAAAAAACTGCATTCATTTCTGATTAACAACATAAATATATATAAATATATTTATTTCATTAAAATTTAGTATTAGGTCAATTCCATTCCCTTAATAGTCTGTCTAATTCATCTTTAAACAAAGTTAAGCAACTATTATAATTTAATCATAGTTATACATTTTAAGAGTGCGAAAATCCACCTCACAAACAGTATATTGTGGTATATTCACTTTATTAGGTGCGGTCACACTAAAGTTGAGAGAGTGCCTGCCGCATACATTTGCCCATTGATTTTCAGGCGCTTATGCTGGCTTAAGAATAATGTAAGTGTTCTTAACCATCACAGTTATCTAGTCCATGAATTAACTGATCCCTCAATGAAGGTCAAATATAACCCAATCGGACAACACATATGTATACCGTGCACATCGCTGCAGTATACAATGTTAAGGAAGTGTCTCAAGAATCAGGCCAATTAGTGCATAGACATTCGGTCGCACATAAATATATGGTCGAACTGAGGAGAAATGGTTCATGGTTTTTTTTTTTATTTTTGTTCTTTTCATAAACAACAAGGCCACACAAATTTAAAACTTTATTTGTACGTGGTTTTTTATTTCATTGCTTTTTTGAATGCTTTCGGCACGCAAAAGCTTCTCACCAACGACCGCAAAACTACAGGGTGCACAAATGTTAACTGTTTGAATTTTGGCATATTTTTTAATTGCCAACGCGTCATTTACATTATGTCGTGGCTGATTTTTTGTAACACACGGTCATAAAGTTTAACTTACTGCTAGATTTGTACTTTTTATGTACCTTTTCGACAATTTTGCACACATATTCCTCACCTACGCCTCATTTTTCATTGCTCACTTACACACACGCGCGCACATACACAGTTACACACACACACGCAGACCAGCGATTGGCCAATTTCTATAGTCGGGTATATGTATGCGATTTTACACTTATTATGCGGCGCGTTTTTGTGGATTTGTGTGTTTGCTTCCTACATAAAAGTCAGGCAAACACTATTTTAATATTTATACGATTCGCCATCTAATTGTATAGCAAAGCCAAACGTACGCAAGAGAGCACGAGAAAAATGGAGCGACTTTTTCCCCTGCCTTGCACACACACACACAAGTTAAACACTACTTTGCAATGTGACCGTGCATAAATAATGCCAAAATACTAGGTTGTAAAAAATCCAAAAGCATTTGGCAAAAACTATACTAAATATACTAGCCAATACATAAAAATCATCAGCCGGCCTTTGTTTTGACATGGGAAAACTATTTAAAACACTCGACGAGCTTTAGTAAAGCGCGTTGAAATACTTTTAATTTAGTTCACGCCACTTTTTGTTTTAAGCCCTATCATGGTCTTGTCATACAAGTGTTGTTTAAGGTAACATCTGTATGTGCACCATACACTGACGCAATCAAAATTTATTTCAAAAAGGGAATTTATCACTGTAACTCCTTAATTACAGTTAATAAATACAGCACAATATCCAAATATAAGCAGAAAACTGATAATATTTTCTATACAGGTGCAATAACTCTGCTTTGCACTACTCCTCAGCAGAGTGACCGACTTTGGTATTTTGTTGTGTGACATTAGGGCTATATCGGAAAAGTATCGATAATGGCATGCCACCGCTTTTCATCGATAGCAACATATTCGATTGGTAAACTCAGAAAACAACAATAAAATGTTTTTTTTTTTTTTTTTTTGTAAAACTTTGTAACTTTGTAAAAAAAAAAAAAAAAAAAAAAAAAACAATAAAATTAAAAATTGTTAATGTGAACTAAAAATCTCTTTATGAAATGTGTTACTTGCTATGTGTCAAATTTCACTTTTAAAATGTAAAGTCGTTTATCAAGAGTTGAAAATGTTTACAATTATACTAAATACATTGTATGCATTTAATTAAAATGTGATGGTCATCATGGCATAATGCATAATGGCTATATATTTCCGTTATTGGCCATTTAAGAGGTTTATATATTCAATAACATATAAAATCATTAAAATGAGAAAATTAAATTTGAATGTATGAAAATACTATTTCAAATCACGTATTTATCGATAAGTTTGATACAAAAAAGCGCAATTTTTGCCGTAATTTTAAAGCCAAAACCAAATAGCACGTGCAATTGTTGTGGACGCTCTTAAACTATTTCAGTTGATTGTATCTAAGAAACACAATGGGCCGAATTAAAGAAAATCAATCAAAGAAGAAGGTAAAATCAAATGTTAAGTACCTGCGCAAATCTTATGTCATTTCCTACCACAGACTTTATTGAGGGATTCCAAAGCCTACTCCGATCAAGCTGCTGCCGCTGTCACTAGCAGCGACGATGGCTTCGACGAACCAAAGGAAATAACGGCACCGAAACGTAAACTCCCTTGCGGCAATAGTGATGCGAAAAAAAAGAAATTTAAGCACCCAGAAGCGAACGTGAAGCCGCCAACTTTAGAAGAAATAAAGGAGATACGCGACACCCGTAATCTCTTTCACTCTAATCTGTTCAAACTGCAGGTTAAAGAGATGTTGGAGGAGCTCCAACTCAAACCCAAATACAGTAACTACATTGAAAACTGGCTGGAGACGTTTACGACTGCGGTGCATGAGTTCCAAGATGGATTGCTCGATAACTGCCAACTGGAAGTGCCGCTACATTTGCACAAGAAACTATTTAATTTTCAATTTCTAACTCCAACTGCAGAGCCAAAGTTGATTGGCGCTGCGGCCATAGGTACATTGCTGGGTCCAAAACTTGTAGTCGATGTGGCTTTGGAAATGCCCGAAAAGTGCTTTCAGAAGGAGGACTATCGTAATCTAATCTTCGATCAAAAGCGCGCCCTATACCTCGCGACGGTGGCCAGCAAATTGAAGGAGCTACCGGCCTGCGCAGCGGATCACTTCGCTTACAACTACCATGCAAATAATCCACTAAAGCCAGTGCTTGAACTAACACCCACAGGCAAGATAGGCAAACATTTGTCGTTGCGCCTGTATATCACAGCGCCGAAGGCCATCTTCAAGCTTAGCCGCTTCGTGCCTTGGAATAACAATGTTCGGCCATCATTCTTTGGGGACAAGTGGGATGAGTCGGAAACGTTGCCCTCCACCCAGCACTACAATGCCAATGTGCTCTTCGATTTAACGCTAGCTGAGAATCAAAAGCTGTTGCTGAGCACATTCTCAGGCCACCGAAACTTCCAGGAGGGTTTGCTGTTGCTTAAGGTGTGGCTACGCCAACGCCAGCTGGATGTCGGCTTCAGCGGATTCAGTGCTCACATCCTAGCAGCCTACATTGTGTACCTGAAGCAAAACCGTTTGCTGCATCAGTCGAGTAGCAGCTATCAGGTAGCTCGCACCGTATGGAACCAGCTGGCCAACAGCGACTGGACGCAAGGCATTACCCTATGCCCGCAACAGCCACACCAGCTGAGCACCTTGGCCGGCTACTACGATGTGTGCTTCATGGACGTCACTGGCTATTACAACATATGCGCTAATCTCCCGCTCTCTGTCTACAAAGCGGTTTGTGCCGAGGCTAAATTGGCCGTTGAGCTGCTAAATGATGTGAGAGTTAATAGCTTTTCGCAAATTTTCATGCAGGCATCTCCATTGTACACTAGAATGGATAACATACTCAAGTAAGGAATTCGATTATCCAGCTGAACTCTACTATCTATAATAGTTTAAAAAGTTATACCTTTCATTCATTGAAAAGGAGAAATAAGGACATATAACAATATAAGAAGAGATATATTTGCCGCATTATCAAAAAGCTAAACACTATTTCTCATACTTTTCATTGCAAAGGATTACGAATCCCGCCACCGTGGACCAGCTTCTTGAGTTGCATGTTCAGCCGCAGGTCAAATACGATTACGCCAACTATGCGCATCCGCAGTTGCTTAAATTGCTAACAGAGTGAGTAAAATTATGTTATTTGCAAATGTTAATAGAAACCTAAACATATTCGTTCATAGCTTACTACAGAAGGGTTTAGGAAAACGTGTCCATGCGATTCTGCCATTGGAAACAGCTTCCAAATCCTGGACCGTGGATACAAAAGCTCCGATTATTGGTCGCTCCTTGACGTTAGGCTTAATACTCGATCCTGAGCACGCATTCGAAGTGTTGGACAAGGGACCAGCGACCAACGAGGATGCCGAGGGTGCTGCTGAATTTCGCAAATTTTGGGGCGAGAAGTCTAATTTGCGACGCTTCCAGGACGGCAGCATAACGGAGGCAGTAGTCTGGGCTGCCGTCACAGATGCCCCCAGCAAAAAGCGCTTGATAGTGCGACAGATAGTGTTGCATCTGCTGGAGCAGCATCTGCAGCTGGAGCAAAGCGACGTGCACTACATTGCTGGCGAGCTAGACATTATCTATTCTCTGACGTCTTCATTTAAAGTGGCCAAGCTGCAAACCAAGCTGAAATTGGAGCAGGAAACCGACGCCGAGGCAGTGACACCGCTCGTCATCCACTGCTACGACGCACTGGCCCGGCAGCTGCACACCCTCGGGGATCTGCCGCTGGATATAGTCTCAATATCTGGTATTTCGCCAGTCTTTCGCTATTGTGAGCCGCAGCCTCTGTTGCCGCAAGCGCGTCTCGTGGCAGACCGCATGCATGCAGGCCACGTGCTGCGTGTGATCATTCAGCTGGGGCCGAGCGGTAAGTGGCCCAATGAGTTGGGCGCACTGCGCAGCCTGAAGACCGCCTTCCTAATACAAATTGGCAAGCAGCTAAAGGAGCAGCAACACCTTCACACCCAGCTCTGCAAAGAGGGCTTGTTGGTGCTCAAACAAGGCTACTGCTTTCTCCTGGAACTTGCGCACACCAAAGAGGTGGCGCTGCTGAAACAGCAGCAAACGGAACGTGGCGTAACTGCATACGTGGATAATGCGGCCAGCCGCGAGATCGAGCGACGTCACTATATACTGCCCCGAGTCAGTGGCGCGCTGCACGCGCTGCATCAGTCACACAGCACATTCGGACCCACGGTACTCATTGCCAAGCGCTGGCTGGCCACGCAGATGATCGACGACGGTCTGTGGCCATCCATAGCAACGGAGCTGCTGGTGGCACATCTGTTCCAGCAGCGACAAATGCCGCACACAACTGTCGCCCCACAGACTGGCTTCATTCGCTTCCTGCAACTACTGGCGCACAGCGACTGGGCCAGCGAACTGTTCCTGCTCAATTTCAACAATAGCTGGACAGGTAAGGATAGCCTGCGTCCATTCTATCATCCACTTCTCATACTATTCGTACTTTTGCAGAGCAACAGATTACGGACTTGGAACATAGCTATCGCAGCGAACGCGACAGCTATCCGGCTTTGTGCCTGGCCACGGCCTACGACCAGCAGCATGCTGGTCGTCTGTGGACCACTGATGACTGCCCCAGCAAGCCAGTTTTGGGGCGAGTCACTCTCTTGGCACGACACGCACTGCAGCTGATCGAGTCGAGTCTGTTGTCGCCCAGCCTTGGATTTGTGCGGCCCGCCCAATTATTTATAGCGTCCGGAGAGGGTTATGATTTGGTCATCGAATTGAAGCCAGATCTGCTGCCCAATACGCTCTGCTACGATCTCGGCTCGCCATTTTTACCATTCAGTCAACGCAACTTCCGCTTGCCGCTGGCGGGCATTGACCAACTGGCCAAGATTGTGCAGCAGCTGAGGGTAAGTTGCAGTGAAAATCATTCAATTAGAAACAACCTTTCTTAAGCAATATTTTATTTGTTCTCTTTCAGTCTGCTTATTCCGAATACGCTGCCTTCTTTTATAATCCTCATGGCGGCAAAGAGCTGGCCATTGTGTGGCGACCTGCCTCTGAATTTGCACCCAAACCGTTCAAGGTGAATGAGCTGCAAGCATGCACGCCCTGCTCTGTAGGGAAAGTCCAAGTGGTGAGGGATACGTTGGTCGAGGATTTCAAGTTGCTGCTGAAGGACTTTTATCTGCGCATCTGCACGCCAGAACAATTGAAGCGTGAGCAGCGCAGTCACAACAAGCCCAAGCGTTATTTCGATGACCAGAGTGAGCCGGATGTCGACAAGCCGCAAAAGAAGAAGAAGAAAAAGGGGACCGTAACTAAGCCAACTGATCTAAAGAAACGCTTGAAGAAGAGCAAATCACTAAGTGCTTTATGTTAATATGTAAATACTAGAGTTAAACTACTTACAAGACATAAAATTCAGATAAGGCCAAATTCTAAAATCTAAAACCTTGTTTCGTGTGGCCAACGCTGATGTTATACGATTGTTATTTCGTATCCTTCACCTTCGTCTTGTCCTTGTCCAGAACCTCTTTCAATTTGAGGTCTTTTTCCTTCGTCTCTTTGGAGGTCTCCTTAGGTATTTGCGTTTTGGATTTGAACATGACTTTGCATAAGCTGCGTCGCTTGGACAGAGATTTCTCCGATGTTTTCTCCTTCAGTTGTGTGTTGGGGCTGGACGGCAGGCATCCACTGGATTGAGTTTTTTTTACATTGTTTACTTCCACCGTGGTAGTTGGCTGCGGAGTGGTTTGTGACCCTGCGTCCGTTGCAGTGGACTTTGTCCACGTTTGGCAACTACCATCTCTTTTATCTGCACTCCGCCTCTGGCTGCGTTTGATCGGCTTGAAGTCTAGGAGTCCACTGGTCGATGTTGAAGTGCTGTAATTGATCGGATAAGGTGAAGTGCACTTGGGCTGTTTGGACCAATGCAGTTGGTTAGACACGTCAGCCACTGTTTTCGTGGGGTTTGATTCCATTTCAATGTCCGGACAAGGTGGACTAGTTGGAAAAGTGGAAGCATTCTGTGCCTGGCCGGCCAAAAGTAATGCTTGCAGTGCGGAAAGCTGAGTAACTGGTGCGCTACTGCCAAAAGCATTAGCATTAAGTTGATTGAAAATGGGCAGAAAGGGATGATTGGGTGGATTGGGAAGCACTTGAGTGTAGCTCAATTTACGTATGTCCTCCGTCCGCCTGATGTCCTGCTGTACAACCACAAACACTTCATTACCCACCAGAATGGGTACTGCAAAGGAAAAACAGATCAATTGAGCCAATTCGCTGGGGAGGAACTAATGCAACGCTCACTGTGCACTGCTGGCGCTGCCTCCTCATGTACTTGAAGGAGTCTCGTGACTGTGTGATTATTGGCCATTCTTAGTAACTGAATAATTTTGTATTTTAAAAGAAACAACACGATAAATTTAAAATCTTCTGTTTATATAAATATTCCTGCTTAATCTACCTACAAATGATTACATAAACCTAACAGAGTGCTTAGAGAAAAAGCATACCTTATGGAAAACACACAGAATGATAATTGTAGAAAAAAAATCAGTTGAGATAGGTTTAGACATTGAATCTGCTAGCATTTAGTTGCCTAGTCTAATTTACCGTTGCCCACTCAGCTTCGGATTGATTCGTCCTTTAAACTTGATGGAATAACGCCAGGGGTTAGGATTTCTTTATCCTTATTTCCAAATTCAGGATACAATTTGGCCGTTTGGCCTAACGGCGTACAAAGCCGTCCAGAAAAATCCAAGCGTTTGCTCGATTGACTCCGTTCCGCTGAACTGATTATGTCGAGCAACGACCTGCAAGAGATTTGATAGAAAATGTCATTTACAAATTAATCACTATCTCTACTATCCGAGAACATACCGTTGTCCACAGCCCGACATGCGTCGCTTGCTGGCTTTTAGTATGCTGCTGGACGAACTGTTGACACTGTTGGTCGGCTCAAGGCGTTCGGGTGAGAGGGGCGATTCAGTATAGGAGCGCAAGTGAGCAGCACTTGGGTCCGACTTGTTGGAGGCATCTCCATAGGCCGCGCGCAGACTTTGTAGACTTTCCAGTAGATTCTTGTGATGCGGCGTATGTGCGTTAAGCTGAATCAGTTGCTCCAGCTCTCTATAGAATAGTCTGTACTGGTCCTTGGTTTTGTTTACCTTTAGGCTGAACGAGTGCAGATAGTTGAATGTAATTTTTAAGCATATATTTTTAAATTTACATCTCATTCAATTACGTACCGTGCGTTATTTGAATTGCTAAAAGGCAGCAAGTCACCGCGAGATGCGCTTTTGTATAGCTCGTGGATCTGCTGTTGGCAGCGCACCTCGTCCTGCTTGTCCATATCCTCCTTAACTAGCAAATGCAGAAAGTGTGGCAGCCAGCTCAGCTGTCGCTGCAAATTGAACAGAATTGTTGCATTGGCTGTTCTGGGAAAGTATCGCGGCATTCGCCTCCATAGATGTTCTCCTTGAGAGCATTTGCCCTTGGGCCTAGTCTTTAGGGGCACCAAGCGCGACATCTTCAGCAGTTGGCCCATTTCTGGTATGCGGTAGTCGGGAACACGTCCGCCGGGTCCGTCGGTTATTGATGGCGCCTCATCCATGGCGGAGCGTGCAATCGAAAGGGAGTGCACAAAGATTTCACCGCCACGTGCGGACAGCATGTGACTGGTTGTCTTCGTGCCCGATTTCCGAGGCACCTCCAAGAGTACAGAGCGACCGTTTAACAGAAAGTTGATTAAACAGGAGCTGGGCCGTGAGGTGACATCGACGGGCGTAACGTTATACTGCCCCACACACGGTTGTAGATCCGCAGAACCGCAGCCACGCGGCGTACACCATTTCAGGGTAACTGTTTCGTAGGCAGTTCCCGGCTTGATGCTGGTAGTGAAAGTAAAATCTGGCCCACACACTTTTGTATGGGCGGCACGTTCGTGCAATATTTCTACGTCATAATTAGCGCTGGAATTGGCATTCTGCTCCTCTTTCATGGGTATGTTGGTCACGGTGGTGCTCGCCAGATCGTAATGACCCATTATAAGATGCAATAGCTTATCCGAAATTTCCGGTGCATTGACTGTATGTATCTCAGCATTAAGAAACGGAGATATTTCGAGCAGACTTCGATTTGTCACCAGGGATTCCACCCCCAATGGTACGATGTTCAGTATTACTAGATGGCAATGATCGATCTGCAAACCTTTTTTGGAAGGTGGTGCAACCAACGCATTTTGTTGTATTAGTACCGTATTAAATATATCCTCTAAGCCTATGGAAAAACAATCGGATAAAGTCATTTTGTTCAATAAATTTCCAGTTGATTCTACTTACTTTTCATGCTAGTATTATCCCGCGCTGATGTGATGCAAATGACACGGCCCTTGTTACCAATTCGTTTGCAGCCGGCATGAGCCGCTTGGAGTTGTTCATCTGTCGGCTCGGCCAACGCCTCGATGGCAGCTCGCAATCCATGTATGACCGAATAGTCTGATGATTGCGGAATACTGCGTGATGGCACGCTTACCATCATCATGGCGTTAGAGACATGCGACATATTTTGCGTGCTCGGACTCCAGGTGTTTACTATATGCGCCGCCGTATCAGAAACAATAAAGCGCACATGCTTTTTTCCAGGAAACAGATCCCAAACTATGCGACAATACTCTATGGATGATTCGACAGCACACGTCCATAAGCTTTTACTTAGTTGAGTCCCAACTATCGAGCTACCACTGCCTGGTGACTCGGCGACCGGCTTGCCTTTTAGATAGTCCATTGATATATATTGCTCACTAGAAATGCTAAAATAGCGAGTGTGGTCCAATACAAATATTGTTTTCTGGTTACGCTCAAACATGATTGTAGGCTTAATTTAAAAATTGCAATTTTTGCGAACTAAAGCTAAAACTGAAATATGTTTGTTGACAACAGGTGTTGCGATAGTGATGTGCTACATTTTCGATCACGCAACTAAGTAACGACGATAACGAACGTTTTCAGTTTCCCAAAAAAACGCCAAATAAATCACCATATACCCTTCAAAAAGTATGTATATGAAAACGATAATTCTTGAACAATCATGAAGGGTCAAGTAACCTATGAATTTAGCATATCAAATATATTCATATATTATACGTCATTCAAACTTAGCAAATAAATATACATATCATTGAAATAAACATACACAAATGATACTTTAATTCATACAAATGATTTATGAACATGATTTTCATTGTCTAGGGTGAATTATTTAACCATTTATCACGGTTAATCGATACATCGTATAAGCTATCAGTAAAATTGTATATCGATGTGGTTCTTACATCACTACTAGAATCACGTTGTCGAATGTGGGTTTGAAAAAAAGCTCGTACAATTTATTTTTAGTATATTTCGTGCTTATATTGTGACAAAATTACGTTTTGAGTGGGTGTCAACATAGTAAACACGAATAACATAGCAACATGTCATGGTTATTGGGTAGAAATCGTCAGCAACCGACGGACTTTAGTGGTGGAGCAGATGGACCTGACAAACCAGAGGGTCAAACTGCCGGCGAACGTGGTAATGACTCGCAACTTACGAAAGCGGAACGCAAGGCCATGGAGGCTTATCGGTTCGATTCCTCGGCACTGGAACGTGCGGCAGACGCAGCGAAAACACTCGAGCGTTCAAGTAAGAGTCTAGTAAACATACATTCATTCAAAAATTTCATCATCGGTTGCACGCATTGCATAACCGATGGCAATGTTGATTGAAGCAGATGTGTGCATGAGTGTGGGTATTAACGATTATATGACATGTTTCAGGACATGCGCGGGAGGCACTGGAATTGTCCAAGATGCAGGAGAGCACGCGACAACAGGAGTATGCCACCAAGGTAAAGGAATATGAGGCTCATATTGAGCAGGCCAAAGTTGAGCAGAAACGCATTGACCACGAGGAGCGGCGCAAGACTCTCATTGAGGAGACCAAGCAGCAGCAGCAACGTGCACAATACCAAGATCAATTGTCGCGCAAGCGTTATGAAGATCAGTTGGTGCAACAACAGCGCGTGCAAGAGGAGAATCTTCGCAAACAGGAGGAGAGCGTGCAGCGTCAGGAAGCCATGCGGCGTCAGACGATTGAACATGAAATTGAGATGAAGGAAAAGAATCGTCTGAAGCTACTTGAGCATGAGCTGCGAGCCAAGGCTCGAGTGGATCGCGAGAATCGGGATATCAATCTTGAGAAGATTCGCCTAAAGGCACAAGAACATCGTACCACAGTGCTGGAGGGTATACGGTAAGTTCTTAGTGGAAAAATAATATATGTAAGTTTCAAAAAATAATGCTAATTATTATTAGCACCGCTGGTTCAGTGATTGGTGCTGGTGCGGAGGCGATGTTGACCGACTGGGATAAGGTCTTGACGGCTGCTGGTGGATTGTCGCTTCTTGCACTGGGAGTGTACAGTGCGAAGGGTGCTACGGGCGTGGTATCGCGTTACATTGAAGCACGCATTGGAAAACCAACGCTTGTGGGTGAAACCTCGCGTTTTGCATTTCTGGATGCCATAAAGCATCCAGTGAAGTATATGAAACGGTTGCGATCGAAGCCCACGGATGCCCTGCAAGGCGTTGTGCTGAATCCGAAACTAGAAGAACGTTTGCGCGATATTGCGATCGCTACGAAAAACACGCGAATCAATCGCGGATTCTATCGCAACGTGTTGATGCACGGACCACCTGGAACTGGCAAAACAATGTTTGCCAAAAAACTAGCCGAACACTCTGGCATGGATTTCGCTATCATGACCGGTGGTGATGTGGCGCCCATGGGCAAAGAAGGTGTCACAGCCATACATAAGGTATTCGACTGGTCGAATACCTCGAGGCGGGGCCTTTTGCTGTTTGTTGACGAAGCGGATGCCTTTCTCCGCAAACGCTCGTCGGAGAAAATTTCTGAAGATTTGCGTGCTGCATTGAATGCTTTCTTGTATAGAACTTCCGAACAGAATCCAAAATTTATGCTTGTGCTGGCCTCGAATACGCCAGAGCAGTTTGATTATGCAATCAACGACCGTCTGGACGAGATGGTGGAGTTTACGTTGCCTGGTCTTGAGGAACGAGAACGCTTACTGCGGCTCTATTTTGACAAATATGTACTACAGCCAGCAGCCGCTGGAGCGAAGTAAGTAAAGATTGTATATTAACGGCCAATTAGTTGCTAACCAACATTTTACAGACGCTTTAAGCTTGATACCTTTGACTATGGCAAGACATGCGTTAAGATGGCACAGATGTGCGAGGGCATGTCGGGTCGTGAAATATCTAAATTGGGCGTTGCTTGGCAGGCTGCTGTATATGCCTCGGAGGATGGCACACTGACAGAAAAAATGGTTCTCGATAGATGTCGAGATGCTGTACAGCAACACAAGCAGAAAGTGAGTTGGAACCGCTTCCTAAAAGTGGTCAAACATATAAAATATTGAATTGCTTGCAGATGGCCTGGTTGTCGGAGCAGGAGCGTGCCGACCATAAATCAATAAGTGGGGCTTCGGAAGCCTCTAAACCACCGCTAACACTAACTGCCGACAAACTGTGAGTTGGATAAGCTGGATCTGTCTGTTGACGAGCATTCAAAATTTGTTTAGTTTTAAAAGTGGACTAAGATGTAGTGTAAATCGCGAATAGCTTTTACTGGTCAACGGATCCTTCATTGTGTATATACATTGCGTATGTCTACACAAGCATTTATTACTGTACAACGAACATTGAGTCTTGCTGGGACTAGACATACAATTAAGTTTAACTTACTGATAATTGTATTGTAACAAAGCAATGCATATTAATTCTTACTTGTACAAAGTATAAGAGCTGTTGCATCTGCAAAGATAACGCTTTGTATATAGTTTAAAAATTAATGCCAATTGCTAAGCACAGCACAGCAATGTTCAATTGGTAACGCTAGCACTGTGAGAGATTTATATTAAACTTCTCGCTAGCGTTACCATAAATTCTAATTTGGCCAGTAATTCCCACACATTGATTGATTTATAGATAAAATAAAATGATTGTTAAATTATTTATGTGTTTCATATTTAAAACAAAGGGATATATTAAACGCCATAGAGCACTATACAAATAAAATATGTTGGCAACAGAAGTAAATCTAATAAGTTAGGAATCGCAGCAAATATTAAAGTTTATGAAATAGCCAGTAAATTATATGTTCGATATCATATCCTGCGATAATAAATTCGATATTATGCATGATTTGTGCCATGGTTATGTAACGCGGCAAATCGCATATTAGTCGTTACACTAGTAATCATGCATGGTTATTGGTGGTAAGCTACAGCAGTTAAATAATCGATGGCTCTAAATTTTGAATTGCGAATTATTTGGTTTCCGAAATCGTTGACAATTTATTGCATTATTACTATTCGTTATTTATTGGCATAACGTATTCATTCAAATTTAGAAAATCGAATATTTTATATATATATTTACTTCTAATTGAAACGGAGAAGCTATGCTAATCGGCAACATCCGCTTAATAGTTTCTAGCTATCTGTTTATTAGGTTCGAGAAATTGGAAAACACTTTTTCCGAGAGGCACATACCTATGTCATAGTTTTTATACACCATGTACATTTCGCATTTCAATATTTTAATCTTTTTAATCGACTTTAAACTGTCATAGGCAGGTGTAAAACGCGCGTAAACCGTGTATGGAGCTCAAGTGCCTCGTGGTTACGTTTTTACATTGAAGATTCACTATAATCTGTAATTTGTCAACCTCCGAAATAAAGCGAGAATTACAATTGATATAGAAACTACAGCTCATGTATTTGATAACTTTGGTTCCAATGGGTTAAATACATGAATCTGATTTTAATGCGTGGAACAGAGGGGAGCAGTTTGAATAAATTTTAAATTTCAAATTATTTGATAAATATTATTGCTTATACATTTTACCACTAAAAATTTCCTTTATCTCTATAAACACATTTCCATGTTAAAGTGAAATTTTTGCGGCTTGAACAATAGTATTCATTGCTATTGAAAAGTTTGCTATACTCTGCATACGACACGATTTCTGCTAACACAAGTTTTCAGGCTGACACTTGTTTTCAGGAATCTTCAGGCTTTTCTTGGGCGGCAATTCTTTGACACTCTTTTCGTAATTTCATACCAGCTGCTTTACGATCGTCTCGGCTCTTTTTCTCCTGTTTTTTCTTAATTTCACTACATTTCTTCTGTTCAGACAACTTCTTACAAAGCTCCTTAAGTTTTTCAAAATTTGACTGCTGTTCCATTTTTTTGCATTTTTCTTTCTCGGCCAGTTCCTTGCACTTTTCTTTAAATTCTTCGTCTTTGTTAGCTTGTTTATTATTGCTAGATTTCCCTTTCTTAGCTAATTTGGCGGACATTTCTTTTTCAGCCATTGCTTTGCATTGTGCCTTTAGCTTTCGTTCTTTTTCCTTTTTGGCGAGCTTACCGCATTGTTCTCTTTCTGCCAATTCTTTGCATTTCTTTTCGAAGGCTTTCTTTTCTTTCTTAGCTAATTCTTTACACTTTTTCTCAAGGTTTTTGACACCCTTTCCTTTTTTGCCCTTGCCATCCTTTTCTTTTTTAGCTAGTTTGGCGCATAGTTCCTTTTCAGCCAATTTTTTACATTTTTTATCTAGATTTTTGTCACCATTTCCCTTTTTACTCTTTTCCTTCCTTGCATTCTTTGCCAATTTAGCGCATTGTTCTTCTAACGCCAATTCTTTACACTTTTTATCTAGATCTTTGTCACCTTTTCCTTTTTTACTCTCGCCCTCCTTTTCTTTCTTTGCCAATTTAGCGCATTTCTCTTTTTCTGCCAATTTAGCGCACTGTTCTTTTTCCGCCAATTTTTTACACTGTTTATCTAGGTCTTTATCACCCTTTCCATCCTTGCTCTTATTCTTCTTTTCTTTCTCTGCTAATTTAGCGCATTGTTCTTTTTCCGCCAATTTTTTACACTGTTTATCTAGGTCTTTATCACCCTTTCCATCCTTGCTCTTATTCTTCTTTTCTTTCTCTGCTGATTTAGCGCATTGTTCTTTTTCCGCCAATTCTTTACACTGTTTATCTATATCCTTATCACCTTTTCCTTTTTCACTCTTGCCTTCCTGTTCTTTTTGTTTTTTTGACAACTTAGCGCATTGTGCCTCTTCTGCCAATTTTTTACACTTTTTATCTAGGCCTTTATCACCGTTTCCTTCTTTGGATTTGTCCTTCCCCTTTTCTTTCTCTGCCAATTTAGCGCATTCTTCTTCTGCCAATTTCTTACACTTTTTATCTAGGTCTTTATCACCCTTTCCATCTTTGCTCTTATTCTTCTTTTCTTTCTCTGCTAATTTAGCACATTGTTCTTCCTCCGCCAATTTTTTACAGCTTTCATCTAGATCTTTATCACCTTTTCCATCTTTGGACTTGTCCTCTCCCTCTTCTTTCTCTTCCGATTTAGCGCATTTCTCTTGTTCTGCCAATTTTGCGCATTTTGCTTCTTCTGCCAACTTAGCGCATTTCTCTGCTTCTGCCAATTCAGCACATTTTGCTTCTTCAGCCAGTTTAGCGCATTTCTCTTCTTCTGCCAATCTAGCGCATTGCTCCTCTTCAGCCAATTTAGCGCATAGTTCTTTTTCGGCCAACTTTTTACATTTCTCCTTTGCTTTCTTTGCCAATTTAGCCCATGCTTCCTTTTGGGCCAACGCCTTTTTCTGCTCTTCTTCTTTTTTCGCCAATTCAGCACATTGTTTCTCTTCGGCCAATGCTTTTTTCTTGGCTCTTTGTTTCTTTGCCAGTTGGGCACATCGCGCCTTTTTGTCTAGTTTTTGATCCGCGCCTTTGTCCTTATTTTCTGTTTCGCATTCGTCTTCGCCTTTATTTTTCTTTTCTTTCTTAGCTAATTTAGCGCACTGTTCTTTTTGTGCTAACTCTTTGCATTTCTGCTTTAGATTTTTCCCTTTATTTTTCTGTTTAGCTAACGCGGCGCATTTATCTTTTTCAGCCAACTCTTTGCATTTTTTTAGTTTCGCCTTTCTCTCTGCATCAGCTTTTTGTTGGGCTGATTTATTTCCCGAATCTTTCTTTTCCTGACCCTTATCTTTTTTCGCCGTGGCCGCGTCTTTCTTTTCTTCTCCCTTAGCTTTACCTTGCTTTTCTTCTGTCTTAGCTTTGCCTTTCTGTTCTTCTTTCCCTTTCTTTTCTTCTCCCTTACCTTTGCCCTTCTTTTCCTGGCCCTTCTCCTTTTTATTTGCGTTATCACACAGTTCTTTTTGGCCCTTTTCCATGCATTCTTTTTCAATATGGTCTACTTTACAAGGAGTGTCTTTCTTGCAATTAGCTTTCGCCATCTTAGCCAAATTTCGGCAATGTTCCTTGAGTTCTTCAAAGGTGGCCATTATCTTGTTTGGTTTCTTTTTGGTATCGGTCTTTGTTTTCTGATCTGTGCCTTTTCCTTTCTCGTTCTTTCCCTTTTCGGCCTTGGCACCTTTCGTGCCTTGTTTCTTTTCATCTTTTCCTTTGTCGGATTTACTGCACTGATCTTTTTCGGATAGTTCTTTGCATTTATTTTCCAGCTCTTCATTTTCTTTCTGTTCTTTTTCTTTCTTAGCTAATTTATCACACTCTTCTTCCTGGGCAAACTCCTGACATTTCTTGTCCATCTCTTTCTTTTTTTTCTCTCTTTCTTGCCTCTTTTTGTTTTCGCGCTCTAGTTTTTTCTGAAATGCTCTGCTCTTCTTTTGCTTCGCTTCTTTAATTTTCCTTGCTTTTTCCTCTTCGAGTAATATCGCGCACTCTTCTCTCATGGCTTGCTCTTTGCACTTCATTTCTTCTTCTTCTTTAGCCATTTTTTCACACTCAGCCATTTCGTCGGTCTTCTTTCCCTCCC
The DNA here is from genome assembly GCF_018153725.1 of Drosophila mojavensis. Lineage (NCBI taxonomy): Eukaryota > Metazoa > Arthropoda > Insecta > Diptera > Drosophilidae > Drosophila > Drosophila mojavensis. The sequence continues at coordinate 2,982,494 of NW_025318693.1, read as the reverse complement.
CTTCTTTGCCTTCTCCCTTTTCCTTTGCATTTCCCTTTTCTTTTTGTTGAGTTTCACCTTTGGCTTGCTTTTTGTCTCCTTTTTCTTTTTTCGATTTATCTGATTTTCCACCTTTATCCTTATTGGTTTCATCTTTTGCATTATTTGCCTTACGCGACATCTCTCTACACTGCTGTTTGAAATTATCTGGATCTGTAGTACCAATCGCCCCCATGGGCTTCACCTTTGCCATGTATGCCAAACTTCTACACTGATGCTTCAGCTCTTCAAGCCTTTTCAAAACTTCATGTTGCTTTACGAACTGCTCCTTTTCGAGCCTAAATTGATGAAGGTGGTCAAATATGTCATCCATATTCCTGTCGATTTTATTCTTCGATTGCGTTTGCTGTTTGGCCGATTGACCAGACTCTTTATACTGGGCCAGTTCCTTAACCTTCTGTTCAAGCTGCTCCTCTCCATTAGCAACTGCGTTTTTCCATTGTAATGACTTCGTTTTGGCCAAAGCTTTGCATTGCCTTTTCAAAATGTGTTGTTGCTTTTTCTGCTTATCTTGCTTGATAATTGTATTTCCCGAATGTGATGAATTTTTAATACGCTCTGGCATTTTATTGCTCTCATGTTGCTGATTCAGCTCTTTGCATATCTCGACAATGGCTCTTGCCTCACTATTCAAATCTTCCAGCTCGACCAAATTGGCATTCGGGTGCTGTTGAACCAAGCTTTCACACTGAACTCTCAGGTTTTCCAGTTCGTTCAGCATTTCCTTGCTCTGCCGAACAACCAATTCCCTTCGCCTTTGTGAAATTGATCCAACATCCCGCCGCCTAAAATCATCGTTATAGAAGCGTTGACAAGACACCCTGTATTTGCGTGTGGCGGGTTTGCCTTGAACCGGTAGCTTGCCTTTCGGGGCAGCCTTACTGTCGTTATGCCTTCGACCTGTGGCCTTAACATTCGAGCTATGATTACCTGTGGGCGTGTGTGTGTGTGTATGTTGTGTAGGTGCGTGAAATGAAAGCCTCAATTAATCTAATTGATATAACTTACGACCAATAGAGTCTTCAGTTTGGTCAGTGGCGACTGTACGCGTAGTAATTTGACAGTTGTCCAGCCTTTGCATGAGTCCATTGCAAAACAAAGAATTGCTGAACGTGATCACGGGCTGCATGCAAGAGTTGCACGACCTCGCTAATGCCTGCGGATTGCAGCTTACAACTGTTCGCGTAAACATCTTTGGCCAGGGCTATAAAATGAAATTCGACTTTTTACTAGAAATTTTGAGGTCTGGCCCAGACTAAACTCAAGCAAACAATAATAATCTATCCGAGCTAAACAACTTTGTCACAATCATGACAATCGTTACCTGGCCTGCCTAAGTAGCCTATCATTTGTATGTGTCATATTTACACACATACATACATACATATATAAAGAAAACTGAAAATTACAATTTATGGTTTCACTAAAGATCCAACATGTTAGAGGCTGCTTGAATAGCTCAAATATATAGTAGACCAAAGCTAATGTCCATAGCGCATTCCAATCTCGTAAAGCTGTTTAGTTCATGCTCACTTTTATTTTTATAGAGCTAGGCATTAACATACAGTTCATACCTTGGTACTAACTAATTATTTAAAAATCTTTGCTTTATGAAGACAATTTTCAAATATATATTCGTTATCGAGAATTATTAATTTTTATTAAATCACTTGAGTCAATTAAAAATTTCATTGCTGCTTTACTAAGAAGTATTCCAATGCAAATGAGATTGATTCTTCTATCATATTAAGATTTTTCTTAACATAATGCTATGAAATACGTAATAAATATGCAAAGCATTACTTATATGATTCATAGACATCAACAGTTTATGACTACATTTCGATTCAAAAATTTAGAAACTAAAAACGATCATTGTTTAATTAGACGAGCTTTATATCGGAACTGGAGAATAGTGTACATGGCTTAGCGACTCAAACAAATTATCAACATCAGCTGGCGTTGGGTTCGTATCTGCTGTGTACTCTCAGTCTTCTATAGGCTTGATGGGGAGTTTGGTTTTGTTGGATTTGGTTTTGTTTTGATGCTCTTGGATTTCGCCTCTTTAGCCTTCTTTGCTGACTGCAAGTTCTGCAATTTCTTAGCCTTGATTAGCTCTTCATCAATTTTAGTAGTGAAGCTGGACGTATTTTGTAATGCCTCAGATGGTGTTGCTGCGCTCTTGCCGCTCGATGCACTCTGAGGGGTCTTTGATTTGGATAGCCCTTTCTTGTGTTTGTTGGAGATATTAGAAAAATCCTTTGTGTCCAATTCAGTTTTGGTTGCTGTACTTGGCTTTGTCTCAAACTGATTTTGAGTTGGTTTATTTCTCAGAGAGTCTCGTTCAACTACTTCCAATTTAGGCTCTTCGCTTTCGGATTTGATTGAAACGCCCTTGTTGCTTATCGTGCCTGGGAGGGTGATTGTTTTGGATAATTGCTTGGAATTATCATTTGTAGTCGAGTTAGAATTGATTTCTCTGCTAGACTTTGTCTCAAACTGGGTTTGAGTAGGATTTTTGATTTTTTCAATTTTAATTGATTCAGTTCCTTTCTCAGATACACTCTCGTTCTGACTGGCTCTTGGTTTGGGTAACCCTCCCTTAATTTCTATGGATCTTCGTAAATGATCATTTTTGTTTGAATCAGTTTTGATTGTTGTACTCGAATTCTTCCTAGCTTTTAGAGAAGTGGGTTGCTTTAATTTACTTTGCATGGCCCTACTTCTAGCTTTAGAAATGTATTCAAGAAATCTGCTCTTCATAAATGATTTAATGTTCACCGAGTCGGAAGGCGTTTGGGATTGCTTTGGGGCTTGTTGATTTTTGTCTTTTATGTTGGTCATGAATCGCTCAAATCCATTTTTGCTTGTGCTGGTTCTGTTTCTATCGGTTTTACGATTCACATTTTTTTCAGATTTCCCTTGGTTTCCCAGCTTTATCCTGTCATTGCTTTTGTTCTCACTGCCCGAGAGATTAATTGAAGTTTTATCTGCTTCTGGATTGCTTTTGCTCTGCTCCTTAAGGATTTTCTTTTCATTTGAAATCATCTGTTCTGCTTTGAACGCAATTATACTTCTTGCAAGTTCTGCTTTAGCTTCAGCATGAGACTTTTCATCACCTAAGCTTTCATCACTTTTACTTTGTTCGACAGGCTTGTTTTTGACTTTATCATTATCTTCTTTTGATAGTTTTAAGCTTTTATTTTCCAATTTTGTCTGAGTTTCTTCTATTTTAAGTTTCTTCGACATTCTTTCATTCGTCAGCAGTTGACGCTTAGACCCTTTTCTTTTCCGTAAGGCTGATTCGACAAACCTTTTCGTCCTCTTTTCAAATGCTTTTACATTCGAATTCAACTTGCTGTCCTTATTCTGAGATTGACTTACAGTCGGTGAGTTGGATTCCAATGAACCCTTAGAGGCTGGGCTCCCATTGACTGGGAACTCAGAACCATACAGATTTCTGCTGTTCTCAGTTATATCAATAGTGGTCGGGGGATTCACCTTTTTCTCTTTAGATAAAATGGCGGAGTCTGTCTTTTGCTTTTCCTTAGCAGCTTCGGTTTTCAGTTCAGCATTCTTCTTCATTTGTTGTAGCAATAGTTTTTTGAATTCAGAATCGGGACCAGTTCTATCTTCATGTAAATAACGAATCGTAGAAAACAATGAACGGCAGGAAGCCAGCCTAACGAATGAGTTGGTGAAAAGAGATTGGGACAACCGGCAGTACAGCATATTGGACACTTTAACTATTTTTCTCCAAGTGTAAAGTGCCGATATAAAGAACTCTAAGAACAAAGTTAAATTTTGCACCAAACTAAAATATTTATTCTTTCTGACTATACGTACTACATATTTTCAGAGCCCATACTTTCTAAGCCCAGAGCTTACTACAATCTAAAATTTTACAGGATTGTTGGTATTCCTAGGTTGAACATGTATCATAACTTTGATGACACCGCCCGTGCCACTATGAGCTGTTTCGAATGCCTTTTGGGTCTCCATAATATCAAAGTGGTGGGTGACAAGCCGCTTTACAGTCACTCTTCCAGAAGCCACCAGGGCCAAAGCAGCGGCATAGCTACAATGACAAAGAACTTGTTAGCCTGTATATTTAGATAAAGACTTAGGTTTCCACTCACTCATTGCAGTAACGGAAGACACCGCGAATGTCTACCTCTCGAGCCAGGGCATTGAATAGGGGCAGCTTCATTTCAGGCAGTCCCATGCCAACAATAACAACAACACCTCCTGCTCGTGTAGCCTGTCGTAACAAAGAACGTAGTTATAGACCAAATGCATATAAAAGACATAAGTTGGGGTCATACAAAGATCGCCAAGCGTGTGCTGTTCTCTGCCCCACAGCAATCAATCGATATGTCGGGGTCTTCAAACATTGTGTGATGTACACAGTCCACGACCTGCTCAGCCGTATCATCACTCGTCAGCAGCAGCGTGTGAGTGGCGCCTAGCTCTTTAGCAATGTCCAGACGGTGTTGCACCAGGTCGGTTATTAAAATTTCCGTTGCACCCATGGATTGAGCAACCTAGAGCACTCACAATGAAGTGAACTGCAAATGAATAGTTGAAGAAGACCACTCACCAGCAGTGTAACCAATCCAATAGGACCTGCACCTAGAATCAGCACCCTCGATCCCAAGCTGACGCCTGCACGTTTGCAGGCATGCACTCCCACGGATAGAGGTTCTAGTAACGCACCCTCCTCCATGGTGACATGATCAGGCAACTTAAAGCAAAAGTCCGCTGCGTGCTTATAGTATCGGGTCAGGTTACCATCGTAAGGGGGCGTGGCACAGAATACCATATCGGGACACAGATTGTAGCTGCCTTGCTTGCAATGATCGCATTTGTAGCAAGGAACTCCCGGCTCAATGGCAACTCGGTCTCCTACAGTCAGATTCTTAACTTTGCTGCCCACTTTGGCAACCACACCTGCGCTTTCGTGGCCGATTACCATGGGCTTGGTCACCACAAAGTGGCCGATACGACCTTTAGTCAAATAATGCACATCTGACCCACAAATTCCGACGCTATCCATTGCGATCAAAACTTCTAATGAATTTTTGTATGTAGGAAAAGAAAGGTGTAGGTGAATGAATCTATCACAATTTAAATTTACCTTCTGGGGAAATATCGGGTATTGGCCGTTGCTCCTGTATATGAAAATAAGGAAAAAATAAGTAAGAGAACCATTTTTATTCTGGCTTCTCAAGGCGTCGTACCAAGCGCATGTCATCGATGCCGTATAAAACAGCCGTGAGGTTATCCATTGCAAGTTTGGTCTCATTTTGCGCGACATCTACAATAATTGAATGTATTTATTGTTATACTAACTGAAAGTTGAGTACTATACCTCAGATCTGCCTACCATTATTGTCATTCCTATGGTCGCAAGCAACACGCCTAATGAGGATATGGTAGCTTACAATCTTTTGCATCAGTCCATTGCCAAATGAGGACGTGAAAGACCTCGCGAACACTTGCGAAATGCAGCTTACAACAGAGCGTACAAGCATGTTTAGTTCAGGTTTAATACTTACAATTTTAACGCGTGCCCTACATATAATTCATTGGAATAATATTCCTAAAGTGACAGTCGCTGTTGCGCCTGCTTTGATTCTTCTTAGTATTTGTATGTGATAAACTCAGATTCGAAGGACTAATATACATCTCATATGGTAACTTGATCGCTAAAAGGTCTACAATGCTTTAAGTCAGGCAGAAAGACGTCTCGTACGGCAGACATCCTGAGCAATATATGCAATGCTGCTGAACTGAATTGGATTGAAGTTATAATTAATATGATTTTAACCTGATTTCAATTAAGTGAGGTGCCCGACTAGGATATTCCCTGAAATTTATAAATGCACAACCAAATAAAATTTTAAAGAAAGAATCAAATCGGCGGGATTAGAATTTCGTGGGTAGCTTTAAATTGAAGTACGTCGTACAATATAGCATGATTTTCCATTTTTAAAGGGCTCAGTGTATAATGAGTATGGGATGATATAGGAGGCAGACTATGCAAAAGTCCTAATCCTACACAGCAGTAGAAACTGCTGTCTATGCTGTCTACATAAATAAGTATCATATCATTATCAAGCATATACATATACTCTTAAGCAGAGGAGTGAGGTAATTAGATTTTCTGTCTGTATATTTGTCTGTCTCCCGAAGAAGAGCTACAGCTAATTTAAGTCGTCTCTTTGCATTCAGCCGTTTTCATTTCGTATTTATATTTGAGTAAAGCGAAGCTAGAATACTTGCAGCAGCAGAGAGTGTTCCCATAACTACTTTGAGTGCCATGGCCACTTTGAGTGAAAGTTGCCTATATAAAGGGCCGTTGCAGGAACATTTCTTCAGTCGCCCAGGCCTAGTCGGGGTCACTCGTGCAGTGCAGTCATGTAAAGTGAAGCGTGTGAGCATTTAAGACTTGGAGGAAATACGCAAAGGAAATACGTAAAAGAAATACGTCAAAGAAATACGTAAAGGAATCACGTAATGGAAAAACGTAAAGGATACACGTAACGCAAAAAACATAAAAGAAATACGTAAAGAAAATACTTAGAGGAAATCTCAGAGAAATTACTTGGAGGAAATACTTAGAAAAAATTCGTAAAGGGCATACGTAAAGGAAAAACGTAAAGGAAAAACGTGAAGGAAACACGTAAAGGAAAAACGTAAAGGAAATACATAATGAAAATACGTAAAGAAAATACTTAGAAGAAATATTTTGAAGAAATTCGTAAATGAAATACGTAAAGGAAAATCGTAAGGGAAAAACGTAAAGGAAATACTAAGAAGCACTTAGAGAAATTACGTTGAGGAAATACTTACGGGAAATATTCAGAGGAAATGATTACAGTGAGTATATATTTAATGAGTATATATTCATAACTATTTTTTTCTACTTACACAAAAAACAGCATATGAGTTTGGGAGCTTAATTTGATTATTAGCTTTTTTTTGTAAATTTATAAAACTTACAGGGCGTGATAATGCGTACATTTGCTTAAGAACATGTTACATGTCCCTAGTATTTGAAATATGTTTTTTGAAAGTTTTCATTGGTATACGGTTTCTAGTTAATTTTATTATAGCACTATTTACAAAATTGTGGTAAATATATAACTAGTTTATCTAGTCGATAATGATCGATTGCAGAGAAATAAATTTAGAGCACTAGCTGATTTATTCTTCATTAAATTATTTATTCTTTTTAATTTTATTGAAAAAAAGCCAATAAAACGTGAAATATTCAAATAGTATATATTGCTTAGAGGCTTGACTTCGTCTTTGTGTTTCGTTTGTATATTTAATGACTTTTTTCATTGATTGTTGCAAGGTATTATTTAAGAGCGGTCCTTAGCATTTTTGTCGGTTCTGAAAAAAGCAAAAACTTTCCACAAAATATAATTGTTAGTGATATTATGTTGACTTACAAATAACCTAATTACCTAATGTCTTATAGTCTGTATGTGTATTATCACTGACAGCAAATATGTGTGTAGCTGAGTGTGTATATTAAATATTTATAGTTTAGTTTATTCTGGTAATCTATATAACGCAACTGTCATTCACCTCGATATGACATTGAATGTCCAATAAGGGGGCGTGACTAATGGTGTTAATCTGATAATAAACTGTTTAAGGTCTACAAACTATACATGTTTATATGTATATATACAAATATATGTGTATATATACTTACCTATGTTCTGGCTCAGCTGTCGACCCAAGGCACTGAATCTTCGCTTGCCACTTTCGTTGTCTATTCCAATGCCCTTAACGGCTTTCAATTTCATTAAGCAGTATCTGGATCCACCTTTAATTTCAATATTGTTAGTTTCCTTCTTTGTATCTTCTTTATGAATTGGACTTTTATCTTCGAATTTGAGCGGAGAGCCATCAGGCATGTTTGTCGCATCAACACTGCGATCATTTAAGTTTTTATTTAATTCTGACTTTTTAGAACCCATTAAGACTTCATCGGGGCTCGGGTTTGGGGCCACATTCCAATCAGTATCGGAAGTAATACTGGTGGCCTTTGGTATCGTCGGCTTTTCGATGTTAGGCCGATTATCACGAGGAAACTTTGTTGGATTAGCTTCCGTACTTTTGCGTTGCCTACGGGTTATGCTGGAGTCCATGCCATGCTTCTTCACATCCGGCGAAATGAAAGTCTCTGTTTTAATTGATTTTTTGGGCTTAACATTATATTTCTTCATTATACGCTTACTTAAACGATAATTATCCGCATCTGTGTCCTGGCATTGAGCAGCCGAAGTTGTGATATTCCTACGACCAGGCTCGTTTTTGCTATTCCGTTGACCTTTAAGAAACTGAAATAGATATTCTGTGAGCGTCAGTTTACGTTTTGGTTGACTAGACAGCTCTATCTGTTTTTTCTCATCTTTCACATGCTCAAACAATTCCATTTTCTCCTCTACTTGACTTTCTGTTTCCTTGTCTGATCTGGACTTTTCCAATTCCAATCCCTTCTCTCCTCGATTATTTAACATACCTGCAACATGTTCTTTATCTTTTGGATTTGGCTTTGGTTTCGGTTGTACGGACTCATTTTGTACTTTTTTGTCATCTACTAGCTTTTTCACTAATTTTATTTTGGGACCGAGCTTTGTTTTGTCGACGGGCATTAAATTTAATGGTTCCTCTTCCACTTGAACGCTTAACATATCTGCGGTGCGATATTCACCTTCTGTTTTGGAATTATATAGCTTATCTGGCGAGAAGTCATCCGTTGACATATTGGTTATCTTTGTCGGTTCCTTATTTACAATTTTACTTGTGTCTAAAATATCATTTTGGTCAACATTTACAAATTTTCCTAAACTAGTTACATCTGCATTCGTTGAACTGCTATGAATCTGGATCTCGTCAGAAGCAACGCACTGCGTTTTTGGGTAAGATGTTATAGTGTTTCCTATATCCGAATTTCCCACCGATTGCGACGGTGGCCACAAATAGCTCTGATCAATATCACTAGATTCAAAAGGGGTTTCATTTGCTCTTTTACTAGCAATTGTATTACTTGTTATCGAATTGGGGAATAATTGATCGCATGTATTATCACTTACTGGATTTTTAGAGAATTCGTCGGTTGGCGTCCCAGTTAGAGATGACTTGGTAGGGTTCCCTTTACCAGGCTTCGACTCTTCTCTAAACTTTCCACTTTCAGTTAGACTTTGAATGTTCTTTGCCTTAATATTTTCGCTTTTAGTTCTTTGCCTAAGTTTTGCGATAATGTCACCAATTGTGATCGGACGAGGTTTATATGTCTTTGGCTTTGGCTTATATGGGCTCTTGGCGTTGCTTAGAAGAAGCGATTCGACGGTATTGTTGTTGTTTTTCTTATTGTCAATTTTTTCAGAAGATTTGTTGTCCTCAGGGGATTTCAATCCGTAATATATGGCTTCTGGTTTTGGATGACATGAAGCGGCCTTATTTAAGCTTAGTCCATCTTCGTTAAAATCTACGTTGATACTATCTGGACTAAAAACGTGTTTTGATTGAGTTTGTCCACTATTTACAACTGAACTGCCTGATGCAACTAAATCAATTTGCTTAGCCTTGATTGTATCATCCGAGATTTTATTATCTAAATTAGACGAGTCGGGGTCGACCGACTCAAACGAATCCTTGATAGCTGTCGATGAAGATGATGTAGGGTTCTTGTGACTGTTTGGGCTGTCGGTCTTCGTTTCTTTGTTAGGTTGAATAGACGGATCTTTTGGCTTGAAGGCTTCTCGAAATAAATCTACTGGACTGTTTTTCTTCCAAAAGCGTCTTGCCTGGGTATCCTTTAGTTGCTTAGCTCTTGATAGCCACTTCTCAATGTTAGCACTGGTACCAGATTTAGTTGTTGCGCTCTTTTTGCTTGACGCACTCTGAGGAGATCCTTTTTTTGTTAACCCTTCTTTAGCTTTTATGCTGCTCTTGTGCACCGTGCTCAATGGACCTTGACTAAGCTCTTTCTTAAGATTTTGTTCAGCTTTAATAGTTTTAGTTTCATTCTCAGATTTTGTTGATACGCCATCGTAGATTGATACTTGCTTATCTTTAAGTGAACTCTGTGCATTATCCTTTGTATTCCCTACAGATCTGATTGATGTACTTGATTTTGTCCCCAGTTGGCCTGGAGAAGGCTTTCTCCTAAGGAGGGGCTTTTCAGCTTTAGTAGATTTAGTTTCATTCTCAGATTTGGTCGATACGCCATCGTTACTTGCTGTGCCCTGAGAGACTTTTGCTTTGGATAACCCTTCCTTACTTTTAATAGAACTCTGGGAATTATCCAGTACAGATTTGATTAATATGATTGATTTCGTCGCTAGCCTGTTTTGAGTAGGCTTGAAAATAGGTTTAAAGCTTTTCTCCACCTTAGGAGATTTCATCTCATTCTTCGATTTTTTTTCTATAAAAAGGCGTTTGGCATTCCATTTGCTTGCCTTAAAAGTGGATCGCTTCTGCACATTCTTTGAGGAGTCAGCCTCACCTCTAAACAGCTCGTTTACTGCGCCTTTTACTAATATTTTATTGCCTTCAGCATCCAAAATTGTTTGAGATTGTGTCGATTCAGTTTTGCCTTGGGTATCCAAACTTGTGTTCGTTGATGTTTGTTGTGTTTGTTTAGTTTCTTTTTGGATTGTGGTATTCCTTAAATTGAAAATTTTGCTATTAGAACTCAAAGCATTTCCTGTTTCTTGTTGAGTTTCTTCAGACTTGCTTTTGCTCTGTCCTTGTATGCCTTTTGTTTCATTCAAAACCCTCACTTTAGCTTGAGACTCAATTTCTTTTTGAGCACGATCTGCTTTTGCTTCTAATTTGAATTTTGCTTTGACAGCCGCTTTTGCTTCGGCAACTGCTTTTGCTGCGGCCGCCGATTCTGCTTTCAGTTTCTCAATCGCTTCCGCTTTAGCTTTTTCATCTGCTCTTGCTTCAGCTTCTGCTTTTGCTGCGGCAACCAATTCTGCTTCCAGTTTCGCTTTCGCGTCCGCTTTAGCTTTAGCTTCCGCTTTCGCTTTAGCTTCTGCTTCCGCTCTAGCCTTCGCTTCTGCTCTAGCTTTCGCTTCCGCCTTAGCTTTAGCTTCCGCTTTGATTTTAGCTTCCGCTTTAGCTTTCTCTTCCGCCTTAGCTTTCGCTTCCGCTTTAGCTCTTGCTTCTGCATCCGCTATAGCTCTCGCTTCCGCTTTAGCTTTCGCTTTAGCTATTGCTTCTGCATTCGCTATAGCTCTCGCTTCCGCTTTAGCTTTCGCTTTAGCTCTTGCTTCTGCATCCGCTATAGCTTTCGCTTTAGCTCTTGCTTCGGCATCCGCTATAGCTTTCGCTTCCGCTTTAGCCTTTGCTTCCTCCTTAGCTTTCAGTTTCGCTTCCGCTTCCGCTTCGGCTTTCGCTTTCGCTTCTGCTTTCGGTTCTACTTTCATCTCTTCGTCCGTTTCGGCTTCCGCTTCGACTTCCGCTTCGGCTTTCGCTTCCACTTTCGCTTCAGCTTTCGTTTGGGTTATCAATTTAGCTTTAACTTCGGCTCTCGCTTCCGCTTCCGCTTCTGCTTGAGATAATTGTTCAATTCTATTTTCTTCAATCTTGCTTTGCCCCTTTGGCCCATCCATAGACATATGCTTGGACCTCTCACCTTTGGAACTTACAGTTTTTTCATTGCTTTCTTTTCGCAGCTTGGTCTTAGAAATATAGCGATCAGTATGGTGATCGAACATTCCCTCCCATGGGACTTGAGATTTCATTTTAAATGAATCTTTTCCGCCTTCGCTCCTAAAGTCCTTTAAAGATTCTAAAGTTTTCTCAGCTTTTGTTGATGTTATGTCTGTTTCTTTATTTACTTGAGTTCTAGATAGGTTAGATAGGTTAGAGCTTTCACCCTTTTGCTCCACTGAATCATGCGAAACACTTTGACTTGAGTTGAAAGGTTCAATTTTAATTGATTCGTTTAATCCATAGCTCTTGAAATCTTTTTGAGACTCCAATGTTTTCTCAGCTTTTGCTGATATTTTCAAATCAGATGATTCGTTCTCTGTTTCAGGTCTAAATAGCGGAAAACTTTTACTTTTTTCCTTCATTGGATCATGCGAATCCTTTTTGGGTGAGTCGGCACTTTTCAAATCAATTGGTGTTGAAGTACTTGGAGAAAACTTTGGCTTCTTTATTGGACTATTTTTTGAAGCCTGTTCATCTGCTGGGCGTTCAGATTCCTTTTCCTTATGTTTAGCTGATTCAACAAATGCTTTCGCCCTGATTTCAAACGTCTCCACACTTGACTCGATATCCTTATCTTGAGATGGATTTGAAATCGAAGAGCTGGAAACTGCTGAACAGTCAGGGTCGGCATTCGGTTGAATAGGGCACTCAACGCCATATAGATTTGGACTGTTCTCATTTATATTAATACTGGTCGATGGCTTAGTTTCGTTCAATTTCGATAAGCTGGCGGACTCTGCTATGGTGGCAGGGGTGGCTGCTTTTTGCCTGGCCTTAGCAGCATCGTCTTTTAGTTCAGCATTCTTTTTCATTCGTTGTCGCAGGCGTTTTTTGAACTCCTCGGTCTTATCTTCATGAAAGTATCGGATCATTGGAGCCAATGGACGATAACAAACAAATCTAACGGATAAGTAGGTGTAGAGGGGTCGAGATAACCGCCAATACAGCAAGTTGGACATTTTGTGCGCCTTTTTTTGCTTTTTTTTTTTTTTTGCTTGAGTCCTAATTTAAACTACCGAAACTAAGCGCATAAAATGCAAATGTAATTTTGAAACTATAAGAACAAACGGTTAATTTTGTACCAAGCAAATAAATTTATTGTTTCTTCTAAAACTACGTATTACATGTTTTCAGACTTATAACCCAATGCTTACTAAAATCTCTGAGCTAAAATTTTACAGGATTGTTGGTATTCCTAGGTTGAACATGTATCATAACTTTAATGGCACCGCCCGTGCCAGTACGAGCTGTTTGGAATGCCTTTTGTGTCTCTTGAATATCAAAGTGGTGGGTGACAAGTCGCTTTACTTTCACTTTTCCAGAAGCCACCAGGGCCAAAGCAGCGGCATAGCTACAATGACAAATGAATTTGTTAGCCTGTATATTTAGATAAAGGCTTAGCTTTCCACTCACTCATTGCAGTAACGGAAGACACCGCGAATGTCTACCTCTCGAGCCAGGGCATTGAATAGGGGCAGCTTCATTTCAGGCGGTCCCATGCCAACAATAACAACAACACCTCCTGCTCGTGTAGCCTGTCGTAGCAAAGAACATAGTTATAGACGAAATGCATATAAAAGATATCAGTTGGGGTCATACAAAGATCGCCAAACGTGTAGTGCTCTCCGCTCCACAGCAGTCAATCGATATGTCGGGGTCCTCACCCATTGCTTTACGCACACGATCCGCGACCTGCTCAGCTGTCTCATCACTCGTCAGCAGCAGAGTGTGAGTGGCGCCTAGCTCTTTAGCAATGTCCAGACGGTGTTGCACCAGGTCGGTTATTAAAATTTCCGTTGCACCCATGGATTGAGCAACCTAGAGCACTCACAATGAAGTGAACTGCAAATGAATAGTTGAAGAAGACCACTCACCAGCAGTGTAACCAATCCAATAGGACCTGCACCTAGAATCAGCACCCTCGATCCCAAGCTGACGCCTGCACGTTTGCAGGCATGCACTCCCACGGATAGAGGTTCTAGTAACGCACCCTCCTCCATGGTGACATGATCAGGCAACTTAAAGCAAAAGTCCGCTGCGTGCTTATAGTATCGGGTCAGGTTACCATCGTAAGGGGGCGTGGCACAGAATACCATATCGGGACACAGATTGTAGCTGCCTTGCTTGCAATGATCGCATTTGTAGCAAGGAACTCCCGGCTCAATGGCAACTCGGTCTCCTACAGTCAGATTCTTAACTTTGCTGCCCACTTTGGCAACCACACCTGCGCTTTCGTGGCCGATTACCATGGGCTTGGTCACCACAAAGTGGCCGATACGACCTTTAGTCAAATAATGAACATCTGATCCACAAATTCCGACGCTATCCATTGCGATTAAAACCTCTGTAAATCAGATTTATTTGAAAATAAATAAAACGTTTAATTGATATACAATCTTTACCTTCTGGGGAAATATTCGGTATAGGACGCTGTTCCTGTTTATGGCATGAGAAAAATTAAATATTTATATTTATAATTATTATTATGTATTATGAGTTTGTCCTACCAAGCGCATGTCCTCAATGCCATGTAAAACAGCCGTTAGGTTATCCTTTGCCATTTTGGCTTTCTATTATAAAATATTAAGTCAAATATTTGTTTGAGAGAAAAAGTCCGCACAGCTTGAACGCTGATTCGAATCTAATGCAAAATTTTTTTCAATAAAAGTTCGTTGGGCTTATCAACAATTTACTTCCAGTTTTCCATAATTAGTTCGCAAGGTTTCGTTTGATGTGTGTGCCTATGGAAGTGATTAATTACGAACATACATACATACATATGAACATGTATGTATATAACAAGTGTAGAATGTGGGTGAAAATTCGATCAGTTGCTTACGAAGTGAAAATAATTGATTAATGTTAAGCATGCTTGTATTGCGATGACCTTTAATTTAGAGACTAAAAAATGTCATGATTATATTGAATTCCATTCCGCGCTCAAATGATGGGTTTATTCATTTTCTACAGCGCTACCACTAGCGCTGCCACTGTGTGGAGCACTAGAGATATTTAGAGACCGACACTACTTCAATTGCACCGCGCCATCTATCTGTCGATGCTGTTATTCATTCGAATAATTTAACAAACAGTGACAACTAGATGACACATGTTTCATTTTAGTTGAGTAATATTAATACTAAAGTATCTCAGATACATAAAATAATAAGTTTTGCATTGTAGGTTAATTACAAAAAATAATTTTTATTTCCCACAAAGGAGTACAATTGATTTGCTTATAATTAACACAAGAATAATTTGCGAACGCAACAGGATACAACTGAATTGCCTAAGCTAGATTTTGGGGATGTTTTATAGGTCTGGTTTGGAGCTTTTATTGCTTTGGATTATGTTGAGCGTTGGTCGCCATTAAAAGGATGTAATGTGATCTTGTCACGTCTTCGATTGTGTGCTGTTGATATATCACAATATATATTATTGCCCCTAGTATGTGCACAAAACAAATTATGATACGTTTTATATTTTCTTAGTGTAAATAAAATTGGGAATAAACAAAAAAAATTTTACAAGAGATCTGGATCTGCTGAGTCCATCAAGACATGAAACTAAGCCGCAACCATCAACAAGTTCATCGAAAACATCTGCAGTGGAAAACTTTGTAAAAGCTCATACCCAAACAGACAGCGATGTGGAAAATACATGCGAGCCACCTAAAAAAAAATACAACAGTCTATTATACAATAAATGGAACGCGAATTTTCGTATTCGAATGGCGGAGAAGATGATTCAGAACTCAGCTTCCTTTACTTTATTTCCGCCGATTTCAGAAATTTGTTAAGAAAACCTGTCCATCATTCAAAATTCCAAACATTGATACGCTAAAAGCTCAATTGGAGGATTTTTATACTATAATACTATAATGCATTGCAAAATTCAAAACACATTTGAAAATGTACCTCACGCGACACTAACATGTGATGTTTGGAGCGAAATGATGGCTTTTACCAGTTATTTAGGAGTTACTGCTCATTATTTTCGTAATGGAACTTTTATGTCGCGTTGCATAGTCAGCTTTGCTCTAGATGAAAGGCATACTGAATGGATGAATGTAATTTGAACAAAGGTGGCATGTTATGTAGTCTAGAGGTATACATATGTGCTATTTAGATCCGTTAGTCCTCCGTTAGCTTTCGGATGCTTAGGTTGAAGAACCTAACTTTCTCTCTTTGACTATTGGCCCTGTGGCTCAAAAGTATAATGGAATTAACGACAGGATTTGATATCAATGTGCCGGAGCACTGTATTAGGACTTTATTATGAAATGTCTGGAACCGAATTATAAAACTATGGCCTAAGCTGAAGATCATTGTCATGAGCTTGCCTTGCTTTGCCCATACAATCGTCTCATCGCTGAGTCGGTAATGTAAGTTAAAGACTAATTTATTAATATGCAAAGTGCGAGACATTGTAAAATTCTTCAAGTGCAGTGTAATTGCCAGCGATGCGTTACAAGAAAAGCAACCTCGTCTCAACCTCTGAAACAGATTTTGTAACGACAAGTTGGAATTCCGTTTATTTGTGCTCTTGAGATTTATTAAGCTCTCGCCTATTGTTTCTCAATTTTTATTATTAAAGCACCATCCCCACTCTCAGCTCCAAAATTTGAATATTTTTAAAAATTCATGAGTATTTTAAAGCCACTAGTGTATGTTGGTAAAGAGCTGTTGGGTGAAGAATATGTGACCATAAGCAAAACAAGTAAGAAGACTCTAGTCGAGACTGCTCGACTAGGAGATACCCTGAACCCTCTAATCTGATATTCTAATCAGTCTGCACTTCTTTTCGGCACACATACATACACACGCACGTAGTAGAACGCGCTCTGCTAACTGCGCAGTAAGCAGCGACTGCGCTTGGGCTGCGCTGCAGTGTGGGCAACATTATAAGAATTTATTTGTTGAATAATTTAATTTCTAGACGTACAATCTTAATGAAACTATCAGAGCGTAATTATATGGTAAAAATGTGTGCACATTCTAAAGCACACGTCTCTAGTACTTGAAATACGCCTTTTACAAAGGTGTGGGTGAGGGGGTGAATATAGGGGTGGGGGGTAAATTACAACAAAAATCGAAATTATATAAAATACATATAAGTCTACATTTAAAATTTGGAAGCTCTAGCTCTAAAGGTGTAGGAGATATAATTAAAAAACTAGCTTTCGATAAGGTTTTTAATCGATAATAAAATATCGGGAGTAGTTATCGATATATAAAGAAAAACTTGATATGCGCGTGATATACACGGACCTAGGAAAAAAATTTTAAGTCTCTAGCTCTTATATCTTCTGAGATCGACGCGTTCATACATACGGACGGACGGACGGACGGACGGACGGACGGACAGACAGACGGACAGGGCCAAATCGACTCAGCTCGTCGCCCTGATCAAGGCTATATATACTTTGTGGGGTGTGCCACGCCTCCTTCTGCCTGTTACATACTTTTAACAAAACCATTATACCCTGATTTCCCATTTTCAATGGGTTCAGGGTATAATTATATCGATGGTGAATTGCCCGAAGACGCACATTAATGATGCACCTGTGGCTGTAGGAGCGGTCGACGATGGTATGACAGTCATACATGCGGTGAAAAAGAAATGATTAAACAAATAGAAGGCAGACTCGCATCCATTGAAGAAAACCACTTAATTTCGACTTCTTGTTTACTGGATCCGATATTCACAAATATCCATTTTAAAGATAATTTAGCTTGTGTGAAATCAATTAATTTACTAATACCATATATAATATCCAGTCCTGAAAATGACAACGATTCTTCCGTAGAATCAACATGCGATTTTTGGAGACATCATAAAATATTGGCGTGGACCAAAAAATTAGATTTTACAATGAACGACTTATATAAACTACTACAAACTACTTTTCATTAGCCGATGTTACGGAGGAGGAGTGAGATATTTAACAGAGTTTTTTAATTGTACAAGTAATTTTAAAATTGCCTTTATTTAACCCAATAAAACAAAAATCTATCCCGGATCTAATAAAAATTTGGCCCAAAGACAAATACTCGACTCCTTGTAAGATCGAGTACGATGCGTTTCTTTTGGTACTACCACTGACCATACAACACATACATACATACACCATGCGTATGGTCACATTTATTTAATTGTCTAATATTTCAAAATGTTACATAAATAACAAATTTATTAGGAAATCATTCTTTGTAATCATTTTATTCAATTCGTTAAGATTGTGCACACATAGGATAGGATTTCTACACCTTAGTAGATCTTGCAGTAGGCAGATTCTCCCCGGACTTTTCCCGGTACCTATAACTTACGGGTGCCGTGCCACTCTTAATAACTGAAATAATTCCATTTATTTTATAGGCTGTTTCGCTTGCAATCGCATTTGATTTTTTTAATGTAACGACATAATTGCTTTTGATCTTGTTCTGCCGATCCATATCTAGATCCTGTTTGAGAACCTTCTCTAAGCTGGCTGCCTGTGTCGTCGGCTCACTAGCCACATTCACCTGCCTTTCCTCATTTGTTGTATGCCAATCAGTAAGCAATTGTTTGCGCATGCGTTCCTTGATCAAATCATCGAGATCCACCCCTACTCCGTGCAAGTGTCGAATCATTGGAGACAAAGAGCCAAAGCCGCTGTATTTTCTGGTTAAACAGCTTAATAGATTCCGCAACAGTCGGCAGCTATCCATTTCGTTTATAACGGCTGAACTACTCGAATATATATATTTATATATATATATATTGATTTTGAACCAAAAAACAATATATCCAGAATAAGATAAAAACTAAAATTTTCATGCAATTATAAACGTTGTTTTTGTCGAAAGAATATATTTTGAATAATGATGTTACGTTTCATGGCAAGCTAAAATACAACTGGATTATTTGTATTTCTAGCTTGTACATGTATCATAACTTTAATGGCGCCACCTAAGCCGTCCCGAGCTGTTTCGAATGCTTTTTGAGTCTCTGTAATATCAAAATGATGTGTTACAAGACGCTTTACATTCACTCTTCCAGAGGCCACCAGGGCCAAAGCAGCGGCATAGCTACAATGACAAAAGAATTTGTTAGCCTGTATATTTAGATAAAGACTTAGGTTTCCACTCACTCATTGCAGTAACGGAAGACACCGCGAATGTCTACCTCTCGAGCCAGGGCATTGAATAGGGGCAGCTTCATTTCAGGCGGTCCCATGCCAACAATAACAACAACACCGCCAGATCGTGTAGCCTGCAATATATGACAAAATCAGATAATTGGAGCATACATCATATCGCACTAGAAGCTCTTACAAAGATTGCCAGTCGCGTGCTGCTCTCTGCTCCGCAGCAGTCGATTGATTTATCAGGTTCAGCACTCATCAATTGACGCACACGATCAGCGATGTCTTCCGCGGCATCTTCTTTATTTAGCAGCAGTGTATGTGTGGCGCCCAACTCTTTGGCAACATCCAGACGTTGCTGTACTAAATCCGTAATCAGAATCTCCGTGGCTCCCAAAGATTGTGCTACCTATAAATAAAACAAATTAGTTAAATTGACAAAATGAATGGATATTTGCTTACCAGTAACGTAACCAGTCCGATGGGACCTGCACCAAGGATAAGCACCTTGGAGCCTAAGCCCACACCAGCACGACGGCAAGCATGTACTCCCACGGACAACGGTTCTAGTAGAGCAGCTTCCTCCATGGTAACATGATCAGGCAATTTAAAGCAAAAGTCCGCTGCGTGCTTATAGTATCGTGTCAGATTACCATCATACGGGGGCGTGGCACAGAATGCCATGTCAGGACACAGATTGTAGCTGCCTTGCTTGCAATGATCGCATTTGTAGCAAGGAACTCCCGGCTCAATGGCAACTCGATCTCCTACAGCCAGATTCTTAACTTTGGAACCCACTTTGGCCACCACACCTGCGCTTTCGTGGCCAATTACCATGGGCTTGGTCACCACAAAGTGGCCGATACGACCTTTAGTTAAATAATGAACATCTGATCCACAGATCCCAACGCTGTCCATTGCGATTAAAACCTCTGTATAAAATTATTTTAAATTAATATCGATTTATCGACAGCTCGATTCTGCGGGCGTTCGATAGTTGTTGATATTAATGGCTTACCCTCATCTGATATTTCCGGGATCGGACGTTGCTCCTGCATATAAAATGTATTACTTTTTATTTGTATTATATCATTAATTCTTTTCATACCAATCGCAAATCGTTTATTCCGTGCAAAACTGCAGTCAGATTATCCTGTGTCATTCTGTAGTTTAACTATTTACTTTTACTGTTACGAATACAAACGTATTTACTTGCAAGCAAATATGGTCTGCACGTATTAAACGCCCAATGGATACTAAACTAATTTATTAAATAGCTGGTCGCTATGCTCAATAAAAAAGTTGGCTGTAGTGGAGAGACTCTCTCTCTCTCTCTTTCTCTGAACACGCGAGAAAGATACTTATACAAAAAATAAAAAAAGTAAATGTTAATTTATAAGTAAGCAGACATTATATTATGCGAATAATAAAATAATATTTCATTTTCTTTTTATTTGTTTATAGTATTAGAATTAATTCAGAAAATACTCGCATTCAACTTACTATCTGCGCTCTTGAACAGCTGTTTATTGATGCAATTCGCCCACTTGTTTTTAGTTTATTCACTGAGCTTTTCTGTTTTTATTTGTGCTTGAAATTGCCGGCTGTTATATTCCTGTCTCCCTTCATCCAATGTGTATAGCATTTAGGTACACATATTGATATTTATGTGGGCATGTGCCGTGTGCATCAACATATGCATACATACATATGTATATTATTGTTTATTATTCTCTTTTCATAATGTGAAGGGCAATATTGGCTTAAAGAGTATATCTTATCATTTCATCCAATATTTACCTTATACGAACGAGGTGCGGCGAACAGATTAAAAGCAATTAAAATTAATAAGCTATAATACAATATATCTGATAACAATCTGATAACAAAAATTGATAACAAGTGGGTCAAATTATTCTCAATTATAGTTTTTGTTTTCTTTATTTCTCAAACTAATTAAGTAATTGTAATATATATGCAAGTATATTTTTCCATTGGCTGCCGCAAAGAGTATTTTAATTTAGTCACAGTGCATGGACAACACTTTAATGGGAACGTCTTTTTATTTGTATGTGTACGTATGTATATATTCATGATCGACATATCGTTTCAATGCATAACAGTCTTCGAAACTGATCAGATCATATTCCAAATTGTTACAGGCAACATATATTGTAAAATCGGCTAGATCGCATTCCTATATCATAAATCTGTCATAGGAACGATCTGGCGAGAACCAATCTGTTGTTCTTAGGAAAAAGTTGTTAATATTTTTTTACATACATATATCTTAACCTGACTCAATAAATACAAAAATCATTGCACTTAAAATAGTTTTTTTTTTTTTTTTTTAAAAACTTTTTGTCCATAAACTTAAATTAACGTAAAGATCCAAGATCGTTCACGACTCAATATGTCTGACAGGGTATATAATATTCAGCGCCACGCAGTTAGCTATTTTTTATTAAGTATACCACTTACATTTTAGAATGTCTATTTAAAAACATTTGCTTATATCGCATATCATTCAAATTTATTTATATGTTAGCCTCTACTATTGGCTGTATTTTTGGTACTTAAGACTAAAAAAGTTGCTTGCTTATGCTTAAGAAAATGCTTTATAGCTACTATGCAGTTTCACTTTGGTTTATATCAATATAAATGCAAATATTTGTAAATGCAATCGTAATCTCTGGAGTAAATTTGGCCTTGACTTAAACATTGAAAGGAAATCAACAAAAAACGCTAAATTTTGACATTGAATATATATGACTATTTGATTATATATGTATGTATATGTGGATTTACAATAAAAGGAACTTAATGTCTAGATTCTATAAATTGGATAGTATTTGTATGTATGTATTTGTGTGTACTTGCAGTAGAAAGTTATGAAAGGAACAAATTTGGCCAAAATGGAACTAAATGCATCGAACTTTAGTTTTAGTTTTGTTGATATAGATATAGATTTGAGTAACTGATGTTTTTGTTTTTTATGTTTCTAATTACGTTTATCACACATATGGTCGAAAATCGAAACCGTCACAAAAAGTATTTCGATATGCTGTTGGCTACTGCGGTGCTTGCTATTCAATTTGTTTTATATTGTGTATATAAATATATAGAAAATATAAAAAAATCATAAATCATATATATGTATGTTGAGAGATAAAGCTAACTAGATAACTACAACCTAACCCAAATTCATTTATGGATGCACCCAGCACTTTTATTGGATTTGACGGTTTGCGCTGCTTTTTGTTAATAACTTTTTTTCGATTCTTTGATTTTACATGGATAATTCCTGCCTGGGCTTATTAATGTGTAGCCGCTGGGGGTCCTGTGGAGCCACGCATATATCAGTCAGGATGACCACCTCGTAGGGACTACAATCGGACATGTGTAAGAAGCCGCACAACCAGCCATAGAAACCCTTCTCTATATCGGTTATGTCATTCACCCAGCTGCTGTATTGCAGACTCAGCTGCTTAAATCCCGAATACAAACCCAGCCCAAAAGTGCAGAGAACAATAGCCAATGGATAAGCCAGGAAAAGTATGGGCGTGACGAAGATCTTGTGCAAATACGACTTCTCCTCGCAGTAGTAGTTGAACATATTATACCAGGTCAAAGTGCCGATGTAAAATGAGTAAGCAGCCGAGATGATAGTCACAAAGGGTAAACATATTAGCGAGATGAGAAAGATGTGTAGACCAACACCACAGCTGCAAGTGCAGCAGAGATTCTGACCCTTGTGCGACTCAGTCGCCATGGCATGGGCATTAAGCTGTTCCAGTTCCTCCCGGCTGATGTTTATCTGCAGATCTATGGACTGACCTTTCTTGCGACCCCTCTTAATGGTGCCTAAACAGAGATAATGACGATGAACTCGAGTGCAATGAACTGAAATATCTTTGTACCCACCTGTCATAGTTAAATAGTTACTTCCATCGACTCCCGACTTGCGTGTCTGATAACGTTCTAGACTCTGATCATAGGTGTTTAGCACACTGGTTTCGCCCGACTCCAGATCCTCATAGTTGGCAATGTCCGGCGTAGCTCGTCCGCTACGCACATGTGGCAAGTCCGAGGTGCGTATATTAACTCGCTTCTTCGACGATGAACGATTGCTCAGACTGAGACAGTCCTGCGATTTGCTCAGCTTGGCATCCAGGCTACTCTCTGAATAGCAACAGCTGCTGGGTGTTACGGTGCTGCTTTCATGGCGCTGGGATGTGGACTTGGTGCCCTGCGAAATGGACTCAAAATTCTGCAGCTCATTCAGATTGTTGGCAGAGCGTGCTGATTTATTGCTCTGTTGAGTGGAACTGGCTGAGTTGGTGCTGGCGATTGTGTCACCCTGTTCACCGGGTAGCTGAGGCAATGGCTGTTTATTTTTTATTATCAATTTCGACTTGAGCAACTCTTCCTCGAGACCTGGATTCGAGGGCGAGAGTTTAGTTCGGTTTTGCTGAAAATATATACATATATTATTTACGATACGATATGTATAGAAATATATACATGCATTTTATTGTTAAAACTGATAGCAATAATAAGTGAACATACCTGCACATTAACTATGTGATCCACATAGTTTTGTTTTTTAGCCTCGGCTTTGTTTTGTTGACGTTTTCGTGGTGGAATGAAAACAGGGCGTTCCTTTGTTGTTGTCACATCTGCGGTCAACGCGCCTTTACCAACCATTTTGTACTCAAGCAATATATAAAATTATGTGTATTCACAATCTACATCTTTTTAGTACCATCTATGTAATAAAATTAGTTTTTTATCCGCTGCAGTTAACGTTACAAGCATAAAAATGCACTTCCGGCTGTGCGTCTCGGTAGCTATGTAATTATTGATTTTTCATACAAACTCGGTGTCCTTGTGCTGATTTGGCGTTCCTTGACGTTGCCGCCTTTTTGGGTTGGGCGAATAATGTTTACAGCAAGCTTACGCAGGCGCATCAACTTGTTTTAAAATGCAATCAAACAGCTGCTAAACAATAAAGTAAAAACAAGCCAACTAACATCTTTAAATCAAAAGTGCGATCACTTTTAATAAAAATCATACTAATCATCTATCTTATTTTAATTTTTAAAGGGAAATAGTGAAACACTCAATTTGAATTTAAACCAAAAACGTTATTTTGAATGTATTTGGTATTTTTGCAATTCACCCGATATTTAATTTCGCCGTCAGAGTCTACCATGCATCGATAACAAACTTGACAAGAAAAACAAATATTTATATGTAATTTAATAATTCCGGTTAATAATCATGGCTGTTGTATAAAATACACAGAAATCTATACTAAATATAAATAAGTGGAAGCAGGGTATTATAAAATTTTTAATAATATATATGTTTAATAAATTTACATATTTAGTGGCTTGCCGTTTATGGCGCCAAAACTTAGCAAAGTATCGATTAATAATAGCAAATGGGTTAAAATTATTGCCGAACAGTTTCTGAATACTTGTTGGAATACATATTTTTTCCAGCGCTTATGTCACGTGTACTAGTTTGGTCCACCAATATTAATTATTCACAATGACCGACAAAAGAAAGAGAGAGGAAAACCTCGGGGAACCAGCATATAGCTGGCGTTTGTTCACATCTCTAACATTCGCTATTCCGCTTCTGCTCTGGTTCAGTCGTTCTGGGTTTTTTCCATTAAAAAGATAGCTAGAACAAAATGTCCGCTACTGAAGGAAAAGTGTGTATAAAATAAATAACTTAATTAACTAAAACACAAGTGTGTATATTTCCTTCTAGGTTATCAAGTGCAAAGCTGCTGTTGCTTGGGAGGCTAAAAAGCCGCTTGTTATCGAAGATATCGAAGTGGCCCCCCCGAAGGCCCATGAAGTATGTCGAGAACGATACCAAAGTCTAACTATTACAGTTATACATACATATGTATGCACTTTATAGGTTCGCATTAAGCTTACGGCAACAGGTGTGTGCCACACAGATGCTTTCACATTGAGTGGTGCGGATCCCGAGGGCCTGTTCCCCTCTGTGCTGGGCCACGAGGGCGCTGGCATTGTGGAGAGCGTAGGAGAGGGCGTGACCAACTTTAAGGCCGGCGACCACGTTATTGCACTATACATTCCGCAATGCAATGATTGTAAGTTCTGCTTGAGTGGCAAAACTAACCTTTGCCAGAAGATTCGAGTCACCCAGGGAGCTGGCGTAATGCCCGATGGTACAACTCGCTTCACTTGCAAAGGCAAGCAACTATTCCATTTCATGGGCACCTCCACATTCTCGGAGTACACTGTAGTTGCTGATATTTCATTAACCAAAGTCAATGAAACTGCTCCGTTGAACAAGGTGTGTCTTCTGGGCTGTGGCATTTCCACCGGGTATGGTGCGGCTCTCAATACTGCTAAGGTAAGTCAGTAAATAATATTATATATTCAGCTCAAGCATTGTTTTATATACAGGTAGAACCAGGCAGCACTTGTGCCGTTTGGGGACTGGGTGCCGTAGGTTTAGCTGTTGGACTTGGCTGTAAAAAGGCTGGCGCAAGCAAGGTCTATGGCATTGACATCAATCCATCTAAATTCGAATTTGCAAAGCAGTTCGGCTTCACTGACTTTGTGAATCCCAAAGATGTGGCTGACAAGGGCCCTATTCAGAACTATTTGATTGATTTGACCGATGGCGGCTTTGATTACACCTTTGAGTGCATTGGCAACGTAAATACCATGCGCGCTGCTCTGGAAGCCACGCATAAGGGCTGGGGCACATCTGTGGTGATAGGTGTGGCCGGTGCTGGCCAGGAGATTTCAACTCGACCATTCCAGTTGGTTGTGGGTCGTGTGTGGAAGGGCTCTGCGTTTGGTGGTTGGCGCTCCGTTTCGGATGTACCCAAACTAGTGGAGGCCTACCTAAAGAGAGATCTACTTGTGGATGAGTTCATAACGCACGAAATGCCGCTAACTAAAATCAACGAAGCTTTCGATTTGATGCACAGTGGCGAAAGCGTTCGCAGCATTATAAACTACTAAAAGTTGTTCAATATACATACATATTTTTTACTTGCTCTGTCATAAGAGATAATAAAGAAAAGCGCACGTTATCAAAATACTTCAATGGAATGAGTTAATTAACGCTTCAAGAAAAGCTAGTTTAAAGAGAGACAAAGTCTTATCTGGTCACCTTGAATTAGGTAATGTAATCTTGATGGTGCTCGAATTATCTTCAGCCTTGGCATATAATTTCATCAAATGATGAAATAAAAAATATGTGTATTTATTATATAGATGGATGATTTAGCAAAAAAAAAATACATATATATGAGCATATCTGTTCACTTTGAAATTGCTACGCATTTAGAAATGTTGAAAGTTGTTACTTATAATTAAAGTAAAAGTCTTAAGGGTGGCTTCAAATATTTAATAAATTATTTACTATACTAGTAACGTAATCAAAACAAATAATCAGAGATCTAGTATCTGTCATTTGTATACACATATATTTGTTCGATATTTTAAGATAAGTATTTTTGAATAGTGTACTACTACAATACAATAAGGTATATAATATTTATTCTAATACTAATTGTGTTGGGTATACAATACATACATAAATGCGCATGCAATTTGAAATTGGCTTATAATTTTAGTTCGAATGCCATACAGTAAATGCATACACCCCTCTTAACATCTATGTACATTATGTCTTTAATTTTTATGATAACGAGAACATATAAATATTGCGTTGAAATATCAAAATCTTTTAATTTCATTATAATTTTGTCTATGATCGATAAGCCATTTAAAATACTTACATATAAACATGCATTAAATGGGCAATGCTCATTTCAAATGTGGCATTTGGTAATACAATTATTTCTCTATGATTATTTATGTAGGTATACACGATTAAGATATAAGGGCTAGTATTCGGAGTAGTATATTGAGTCATTGAGAACAAAGAAAATGGCAATGAAGGGCAATAATATTCGAAATGCAAAAAGCTTCAGAAGAGTAAAATTGTATAAATAATGTTTGATTGTGAAAAAATATTTGAGCATTGCACGGACCAGATAAACTAACGATTGACGAAGAATGGATTAGCAAGAGTGACACAGACACGGCCTGGCCGTTTACTTTGCTGCCCTCTGCTTACATCTGAGTGTCGTAGTAGTAGAAATCATCGAAAGGATACCCGTAGAAAACCGGGTGCTATGGCACTCACGACCAACGCGATTTCTGCATATCGATCTGACCCTCGAGAGTTTTGGCCAGGTAAATTACAAAGAGCTGCAAGAACGCAATTCCCAAAGCAACGCCTGCAATCACATACAGATTCCTTTCTGCCCAGACACGAACGATTTCAATGCAGCCGCTGGTCCATATCCGTTTGCTAGCTGCAGCCACCGAGTGCTCCTGCACACCATAGCCGCACATGATGTTGACTAGACCCGAGCTAATATCCGTAGCATTGATGCAACAGCTGTACGGCACACCGCACTTCTCTACTGATGGCGACGAGCAGTTAAAGTATTCATTTTTGCCTAGAAGATTACACCGTTAAAAAATGTCTGAAGTTTAAACTTAAAATTTCTACGTACTCCAATCCTGGTAGCCAGCATTGCTTAGACCACAGCACTTGAACTCCTGTTGCGCAAAGTCTATAAAGTTCTGTAAGTCGGAGTCATCACGGTATGAGTGGATAATCTTATCAGTAAATTGGAACTCTAAAAATGAGTTCATGTTTTGTGGGAATACAAAGCAAATTATGGCTGTAAACAGAGCACAATTAATTAAGGTTAACTGACGGTGAACAAAAAAATAACTCGTGCCCACCAATAGCCATTTCCATAAGGAAGAAGATCAGTAAGCACATCGAGTAGAATTTCAAAAGGCAAGTATTCTCTCTTAGAGCACCTAAACAACCAGCAAAGCTGACCACAAATATGACAATGCCCGCTATGATCATCACTAAAGATATATTGAAGATAACGTCGTAAATAGTTTCCAATCGAACCCAGCCAATGCCATCCTTCAACTTATCCATAAATGCGTAAACGCCAATCGCTAAGAGCAGGCCTCCGAACAGCCAAAACAAAAAGTTTAGCAAAAAGATAAGGTATTTCACACAACTGGAAACGTATGTAAAGTGATGTGGATATGACATTCGTGCATGCATGTAGCTGCCGCCGCCGTGATGATATCTGTGGTTACTCATGGCAACGTAGTTATCACAACTACTACTAACAAGTAATACAAATATTCGTTAGGCGTCGAATTTGATTTTTCTTTTTTTTTAGTTTCTTCTTCTTTGTGCTCTTCCGCCCTTTGTTGACGCCCTCTTTGCGTGTGGTCGCTGCTTGTTCGTTTTCAAATCAAGATTTTCACATCGCGTCTTATAACTATCTACACCGACTATTTGCCATTAATTAAACATCGAATTAATATTTTTTTCTTTTAATATTAGCGACAAAAATGAACAAAGTTACAAGAGATTACAACTATACGTGCAGCCAACAAAACAAATGTATCTGCAGTGCTACCAGACAGACCAAAACTACTATTTTAATCGTTGGCAGCGCGGTACAACAGCTGTTTGCTTGGTGATTTTGTCTGGTAGCATTGTCAACTTTCTTAGGCAGCTGTTTTGTAGCTTTTTAGTTTTTCATTTTCCGTTGCTGTGAAAACATAGCAGTTGTGGCTAATAGACGCAAATTGGGCGCTGATCACAACGACTGCAAAAATTATAAACAAAAGCCAAAAATAGCAATATAAGCAACACCAAATTATATACATATTTGCAGGTGAGCGTTTTCCTGGCCTAGACGCAGCGCCCCTTCAAGGACACCGACGTTTGAATATGTATTGTGTGTGTGTTTTTAGTTTGCCTTGCGCCTGGCGTATTAGGAATTTTTATTGATAAATTGGTGTTTTAAATTATATGGTTATGAAAAATTCTATCAGCTAGAAAATGAATGCATTTATTTTCTTTTTGTAGGCAACCGTATGATATTGAGCAAGCTGCAAGCATTAACTTGGCTTTCTCTCTAATACGCTTTCCCTCCCTGTTTGTGTGCACACATAAACTTACACACACAACAAGCGTGCATACGTAGAAATAGAATGCCAAAAAAATAATAAAAACACGGAAGTGAGAAAAATTGCATAAATATTGGTTTAGTTAGTGTGTGTGTGTGGGTGTGAGAGCAACACTCACATTGACTTTTCCCAGTTGTTTTTTTTTTCACATGTGATTAAATAACCCATCAGTGCCAAGTGCAAACTGCAGTCGCGCCGTTGCTGTTTTACGTTATTCGTTATACGGACTTTCGGTTGTCAATTGGAGGCGTTCGAAAAATGTTTTCACTTTCTCGCTACGCACCGTGGGCACGAAATTTCGCACTTATTGCTAACAAACAGCACAGGTACAACTTGAATCACTTGAAGAGCGGAGTTGTTGCTGTCTCTGCACTACCATACGTGCGTGCCTTTGCGGGTGAGTCCGACACCGAGAGGATGGGATGGGCTGGGTGGGCGTGGCACGGGCATAGCGGAGTAGCTTTTTATTAGTTGGACCGACTCGAATCGGGCTCCGCATAATACAATAGATGTGATTTATAGTGAAACGCAATTAAATTGATTTTTATGCGGCCAGCCCATTGGCGAATTTCCAATTACAGTTCAATTTTCTAGTTCGAATTGCTGACATTAATACCTTGCACACTTTATAGCTGTCAATTTAGTTGCTATTTTTAGGCGCACACTGATTCATTTTATTCGATCAACAATTCGCATTTGTTTTCTTTTTTCGAAATTAATTCATCGTTTGATATTGTGCGCGACACACTTCAGTGGGTTTTTCTTTTCAAATCAAAGAAAAATTTAACAAAAAACGCCCCCAATTTTCCTACATTTTGTGCATAGGTTTTTTTATGTTTATATTGGGCTCCACTTAATTTAAGTGCGGAGCATAAAATTATTTTTAACCTATGCGTTTCTTCACTCAATTTGTAGCGATGCAGTTTCCAAAGACCCAACAAATTTGTTCACACCTTCCATTTTCCTCAATTTTATATAACGGCCTATAGTCGCGGGCATTTTGTTTACATCTTGTTAATGCAAACATTGTGTATACAAATTGCGCGATTGGCTTTGGTTTGCAGCAACATTGCTTTATTTTTATGAGCTTCAAGTTATTTTTCCACAACTATTTCATGCATATCATTGCTGATAGGGGGTAATTAACTTTCTTATCATTTGCCCGGCGAAGTCTATGTTTTATAATTTATGATCCACTGTAAGGTTTTGTCGTCGAATCTACTGATAAGTTAGTGAGGGCTAGTAAAATAATCGCTATTTACTTGATTTTCAAAAGAACACAATTATAATCTTATAAAGAGTGAAGGAGTAAGAGTATCAAAGCTGAAGAGCGAAAGAAAAAGAATAGGGAACAATCGCACAAAAGATCATAAGATAGATTTGAATATGACGATGTATGTATGTATATGAGATGTATATGATGCAAGTGCTAAAGAACGAGGGAGTACAATACTCCATGATTACTGCTTATCTAAATCCACTTTCTCAAACTAAAAATTGGTAGTTGAGCAAATATTTTTTTTCACTTAAGAATTTTAAATTATTATTATTATCCACTTTCTCAAACTAAAAATTGGTAGTTGAGCAAATATTTTTTTTTCACTTAAGTATTTTAAATTATTATTATTATTAAAAAAGTATTAAATTTGCTAGGGCAACAACACTTGGAGCTACTTACTGTACATACATACATTGTCATGGTAAACTGATACAAATTGCTCAATTGTTGCGAAAGAAAAAACGTTAACCGCAAGCTTAAATATACGGATTCGACTTAAATTGCAGATTCACGTCAAAGCAGCGACAACAACGGCGAGGGCAACGGCAACGCCAACAACAAGAACACAAATTCCAACGCATTTCAAGCAAACATGGAGAATAAAAGTGAAAAGATTACCGTAAACAAGGAGGAGCTGCGGAAACGTCTAACGCCGCTGCAGTATCAGGTTACACAAGAGGCGGGCACTGAGCGCCCCTTCACAGGTGTGCTTGAATAAACTTGACACTAATTACATAAACCTGGCTCTAAACTATGTCTTTCTGTATTTTCAAGGCTGTTATAACAAACACTACGAGAAGGGCGTATATCGATGCATTGTCTGTCATCAGGATCTGTTTAGCTCGGATACCAAGTACGATTCGGGCTGCGGCTGGCCAGCTTTCAATGATGTGCTCGATAAGGGCAAAGTCACATTGCATCGCGATGCCAGTATACCAGGTATGTGCGCTATATATCAACATATAGTGCATTAGCGATTTCGATTTCTATTTAGCTTAGATACGTTCAGCACTTTTCAATGTTTTGCATTTGATTTTTATTTTGTACAGTTTTTATTTTATTTGATTTGTTTGTCGCTTCGCAACAAAAACTTTGACTGCAAACAATTTTTAATTGAGTTCAAGTTGAGCACCCAACAAATAAAATATTTACAAAAGAGTATGCCATATATAGAAAAAAAGTGTATATAGTTAGAGACGCCGAAATCGAAATGTATGTTAAAACCCAAAAATTAAAATCTGTTACGTTTATTGTTGTTCCTGAAAAAAAAAAAAAAAATCAATATGTTTAGACTGCTAGAATGTTACAATTTACATACATATACATCTACATACATATATGCGTGTGTTATATCCATGTGTTCACTGTAGTGTTGAGCTGCTTAAGTGTCAAACTGTTTGTGCCGTTACTTGTGATTCTGTCCTGTTGGATGAATGTGCAACTATATCCAAATTTTGAATAGCATTAACTAATTCTTACCTAATTGAGTATTATATTCTTTTATCCACCATCTTTTTTGCTAACCAAAACCGAAACTTTCTCAAATTATGAAATTGACATTGAAAACAATTGCAAAAACTAACATAATATAATATGATTAAAACAACAGTAGTCATTTCAAAAACGTTAGGGATGGTTCGCACCGAGGTGCGCTGCTCCAAGTGCTCGGCCCATATGGGTCATGTGTTTGATGATGGACCTCCACCGAAGCATCGACGCTTCTGCATCAACTCGGCCTCGATTGATTTTGTGAAAAGTTCAACTGCAGCAGCGACGACGACATCGTCCAAAAAATAATGGGTTATCAATTATTCATAATGATGTTGATGATGATGATGATGAGAACCAAGTGAGATCCATACAGAAAGAGAAATGTTTTATGTTAAGTACATATAGTACATATATTTATAATAAAAATGTTATAGGACTTTATTTACATGTATGCAAACAAAAACAGAAATACTCATGATACAGCGCCGACTACACTCATAGTGTGTAATATGAAAAGTATTTACGAGGGGAATTCAATTTATATTAAAGGAACCATTTTTCTTTTATCTTGTTATTTCGTTCATCCATTTTTGATTGCGGCTTCAATAATTATAAAAAGATCTCGAGTTTTCAAACGTTCCATTCATCGTAAACCTAAAGCACGCACAAGCTTTTTCCATTAATTATTATAGTTTTTAGTTTTCTCACATTAATCAAACATGTTGTTGGGCTAGGAGTATTTTACCTACATGTATATATTTATATATTTTGATTATATGTACATATGGATGTATCTATGCATCAAAGTTGGTTGGAAGATCTGGTCGCATTGCTTGGTTTCTCTTGGTTCATCTGTAACATATTTGATTTGGCTTTCTTTGATATTTTTATTATTTTTTGTTGCTATTTTTACTCATATTATATTTATATTTGATGTAATACACTGCAAGACTATTGTAGACGATCCATATATATCCAACAAATTGAATAATGTGTATTTTTCGTATATTTTCTATTTCTCTTTTTTTAACTCGCTTCGAAAAACAAAAACAAAACAAACAAAACAAAAAACAATATTAAAACTTAATGTTCCGCCTGTAAACGTTCTTTGGGGGTCTGTTTTGCTAACAAAACATACACACACGATCACACATTCCCTTAAAATCATTGTTAATCTACAATGCATTACACCTGACGCATAAAATGGCTTATTAACAATCAATTTAAACACACT
Organism: Drosophila mojavensis; assembly: GCF_018153725.1. Classification (NCBI taxonomy): domain Eukaryota; kingdom Metazoa; phylum Arthropoda; class Insecta; order Diptera; family Drosophilidae; genus Drosophila; species Drosophila mojavensis. The sequence goes on along the minus strand of NW_025318693.1, from coordinate 2,949,492 downwards.
AAATCATTCGTAATAATAACCAACACATTTAATTTGATTTGTATTTACTTTTACGCTACACTTCATATTTCAATCGACGCCGTCCACTGTTATTTTCTCTCGACTACCTACCTTCGCTTATCGTCTCTTTTGATGCACTCGCAAATCTAAATTGTCATCTGTGCTCATTTGTCTCGCTGTCTCTTTCGCACAATTATACTTTCGCCGTTACTTTTTCTGTTTCTATTGCTCTTATCGCTTGAATCGACGCCTTTCACTCTCACTGAACCGGCCTCTCATTCACTGTCTCTCTGCTTTTCATATCTCCTATTTTCCAATTAATTTTGTATTCTTTTCAATTTTGTTATAAACCAAATTTAACAAACTGAACAAATTCAATGAAATGCAATTATCAATTATTGTAAAAACAAACAAACAACAATGGGAACGTAACCCGATCTATGCAAAAACAAAAACAAAAACAAAAAAATGAATGAACGTACCCAATTAATCTCACATTTGCAAAATACAAATTAAAAAGGGGGCAATATTTTACTACTAATTGCACATCCAGAACGTATACGCACCGAAGTACGATGCGCCCGTTGCAATGCACACATGGGACACGTTTTCGAGGATGGACCAAAGCCCACACGCAAGCGTTACTGCATCAATTCGGCGTCCATTGAGTTTGTCCAATCAGAGCCAAACACGTTGACGGCGACGACGGCGCAAGCCTTGAGCCCCCAGGGTACACCCATTGCGCAACAATGAGAATGAAAGTGACTAGAAGGAACGAGTGGAATGGAACAATCAACGAATGCGAAACAAGTGCGAAAGAGTCTAACCTCAATGTTGCTGTTAAGAGTTTTTACACGTATTTTCTAACTTTCCGTAAATGTGGCCAATAATTCTTAGTATAATTCATTGATATATTGTATTGTATTGATAAATGGGCAGCTGTTTATATGAATTATTTACATGAAGCAAAGTTATGAATAACATATTCCCGTCTGTTTGTGTAAATAGCTAAATGTTTCTCTTTTACTTTGTTATACATTTTCACATATAAATACTTTGTAACACTTACACACACACAGATACATATAAATACTTTTAAAATTTGCGCGCTAATAAACGTGTATTTTTTACAATATACAAACAAAACTGTGCATAATTTACCGTTGTTATTGTCGCAGTTGGAATTGGTTATCTTGTTTGAGCCAGATGAGGTGCGAACAGCTGTTTTTCACATCGCGTTGCCAACCAAATACTGCGCACAGCTGTCTCTTGCACGTGCATATTCATTTCTAATGTAACAATCGTCAACTATATGAAATCCAAATAAATTCTCTGCGGACAACAACAAGCCGAAATAAATTGGAACGAATTGCGATATTGCTGTTGTCTATAAATCAATTAAATCAACCAGTGGCGTCGATAACATTCTGATTTTACTGTGTGTATTTATTGTACGTGCAGCGGCTGCAACGGATGTAGGGTATCCCGGATTCAGGCTGACCAACTGTGTACACTCACTTATGTATATACATACATACATATGTATATGCTCTTATTTGTGTGTTTGTTTCGCTGACATTCAAAATGTTGCTTACTCTCGTATCGAAAGCCGGCAAATTGGTCGCGGAACGTCAATGTGAACACAACGTACGCTGCGTTTTGTAACTTATAAATTTGCAATTATCTAACAATCATACTACAATAAAGAAAAAAAAGAAAACAATCAGTGTGCTAGCATTAATGCGAGATAATGCCATCTTAATAAACCAATTCAACGATTAGATTAAACGACTACCGCCTTGTCTGCAGGTCGTCAGTTCCAAGAAGCGCACTTCGAGATTCTAAAATTAAACAACTGTAAAAAGCATGAAAAAAATACACACTCCAAACTCCGTGAAATCAAACGTTGCGAGCTGTGAATGATTCAAATATAAATACACTACCGCATAATACTTACGTATTGCCTGACCGTTAAATTGCTGCGCATTACGTTACGTTACGTCGAACAATAAAGATATGAAGGAATGGCTAAAAATCTCCTGCTTGCTTTGCGTATTTGGTTTTGTACGAGAAATTCGACCCTCGGAGCCGTACGTAACGGAATATCTTCTCGGTCCGTGGCGCAACATAACGGAGCAACAGGTGGGCTTTTCGCTTAATCAATTTCGAATTGATTATACAGCAATAATGTTCCTAATTCACAGCTTATTCAAGATGTTTATCCGGTGGGCACATATTCGCATCTGGTTCAATTGGTTTTTGTGTTCCTAATAACTGACTTTTTACGGTAAGTTTTTAAGTATACGATCAACAAGTGCATGCACTTTTTGCTATATACAGAGTATATATGAAATCAATATAAATCCAGTTTTGATTACAAGCCATAAACAATGCAATAATGTTTAAAATATTTATATTATTCACAATTTCACAATTCCAATTCTTCACGTTTTATATTTCCTCTACCTTGCAGCTATAAACCGTTGATAATTACTATAGGTGCAGCTGGCGTAATAATATGGAGCATGCTCATATGGACAACCAGCTTGCTATCATTGCAAATATTGGAGTTCTTCTATGGCACGTATATGGCCGCCGAGGTGGCCTATTATACGTACATCTATGCCAAGGTGGACAAAAAGTATTATCCACGTGTCACCTCCCACACGCGTGCAGCGATGTTCGCTGGCAAGCTGATCTCAGGGATAACATCGCAGCTGATGATCAATCTGGAGCTGATGAACTACAGACAACTCAACTACATAACGCTGGCCAGTAAGGGTATTTAAAGATGAAATAAGAAAAAATAATTAAGGGATATCGATTTTGAAATACAGCGCAAATATTGGCTATGCTCTGGGCTTTCGGACTGCCAAAAGTTGATAAGAGTCTTTATTTCCATCGCGAGGCCTTAGAGGAGTCGTCGACAGCGCCACCATCAGCAAACCAGTTGCAGCTGGAACCGGAGGTGGAATCTGGTCCCATGCAACTGCTGTGGCAGCACTTTCACAATGCCTACACAAATCCGCGTGTGATACAGTGGAGTCTCTGGTACGCCATTGGCTTGGCTGGCTATCTGCAGGTTACCTACTATATGCAGGTGCTATGGAAGGTTATCGAGCCCGAGCCGCAGATTGCATGGAACGGTGCCGTGGATGCTGTGCTGACTGCTTTGGCAGCATTAAGTGCTCTGGCAGCTGGATACTTGCACAGCGGTCGATTGAGGCCAAAGACCACTTTACTAGTGCTATCAGTGCTATCGGCGCTGGAGGGCGGCAGCGTTCTAATCTGCTGCTGGACTAACGACATCTATTGGTCCTATGTGGGTTTTGTCATCTTTGGTGCTCTCTACGGCTTCACCATCACTGTGGCCAGGTGCGTCTACATCGATCTAAAATTCTTATGATTTTAATGAATTGAAATTTATTCCTACAGTGCGGAGGTGGCTCGCAATCTGCAGGAGGAGAGCTTTGGCCTGGTCTTTGGTATTAATACGTTGCTGGCGTTGGTCTTCCAATCACTGCTCACCATTATTGTCGTCTCCGAGACGGGCTTTGAGCTCAGCCCCGTGGACCAATATGCCGTCTATGCTTTCTATTTCATAGCTGTGGCCCTCATATACTTTATCTCCGTCTTGGTTGAGCATCTATGGCAACGCGGATCAAAACAGGTCCACGCCAAAAGTGAATCTTTAGAATAGGTCTTTTAGATTGCCCTTAAATATTTTATTTAAACAAATTAGCCCTTTTAGCATTCCTTCAATAACATGATATTAGAAATTTCATGGTAAATACTATTTCTTATTTTCTTTTTATAATGTACCATAGTATTTTCCCTTATAAATTCCAGTTATTCATTGAAATGCTCTTAGGTTTTTAAAATTAATTATTTGAAAAATCGTTGAAAGTTAAAAAAAAGTGTATTTTCTTTTAGATAAATATATTTGTAGTTTACCATTTCGTTGCAGCCAATTGTACTTCAATTTACTGATATCAATTAGTTGTACATAGTACTAAAAATGTTTATATAAATTACAAAAATAAATTAAGTACTTAAAATACTTTTGGAATTGGTTTATGTATTGTGTTTTTGCTCATGAGAATGTTTTTTAAAGAAATATTTACATTTATTATATCAAATCATTTACCAATATCAATGGATCTTGGGTGTAATATGATAATGGAACCGAAGTGAAGCGGAAGAAAGCTTTTTGACGCTTCTTAACTAAGAGATTGAATAGTAAAATATATAAATATATTTTTTGTTTCAATTGAAGTTTATATTTTTGATTAAAGATGGGTTGAAAGCCCTACTTTATTTATCACAATATTTTTAAACCTGATATTTTTTAAAGCTTGAATATAACAAATAGACAAAGGAATATAATAAATATTTTATGATTGCAATACAAAACAGTTTTGTCTACTTAATAGCTGTTTCACTGAACAATGAAAGAATATAATAAACTTTACGACTTATGTGTTTACATCCTTTACTACTTAACTCCCTTACTAACAATAGCAATTAACCTTTCGCCTCGTATTATCTTATTATACCCTTAGCGTATTATACTGAGGAATTCGAGGTATGATGAGTATGCTACGTAGAAACATTCATTGAAAACCGCGATTTTACACCAAAACCCCACAACTTAATAAGATATACATATCTGGATATATTAAATCTATGAGAGCTAAAGATATGCAATTTTACATTTATGTTGCCTTTTGAGATACAAAGATCAGGCTTGCTCAAGTAGTTCAGAATATATACCGTATCCATTAATTCCAGGACCTCAATATCAATATTACATCCATATATACATTAATAGATAGATATTCATGCATAAGTAAAATTATTTTAAGCAGCTCGAATAGTGTATTATTGTATTCGTGTATTCGTGATATTCAGACTGGAACACTCATGTTTTATAATCACTGTTAAAAGCCCCCCTACCATTGTTGTATTAAATAATTGAAACTTATAAAATTGCCTGCACGGTAATCTTAAACGCGGTTTAAACTTATTTATAACGAATGCATAGATTTTTTTACTGTGTGAATTTTTCAACTAGTTAGCTGCAGCTGTATTCTAAAGATTGTACCCGTGATTAGGGAAAAATTTCGCATTTCCCGTCTGGAACGTTCGTCTGTGGACTACAGCGCTGATTACAATAAATATATATAGTTAGGTGTATAGACACCTATGTGGTTGTGTTGCTTCACTTATAACCCTATAAAAAAATGTGTAATTATTTTAATTATTTGTATGCTACGTCCGATTACTCAAGTTGCAGCTCGTTAGTCGAGTTTGACCAACTCGTTGATTAGATTGTGTTGAGCAGGCACTCGCGCTAGCCATGGAGCATTCTTGGCTGAGAATATCTGGAGTGCTTTGTGTGTTCGGATTTTTACGCGAGCTGCGCCCCTCGGAGCCCTACCACTCGGAAATTTTACTGGGCGAGTGGTATAATGTGACACAGGATCAGGTGAATCGGAGTGTCTACCCCATTGGGACCTATTCCTATTTAGCTCTGCTGATTGTTGTTTTTCTGGTCACCGATTATCTTAGGTAATATGCACTCACATACTCATACACACATACATTTTCAATTCAAATACCCTATACATAGATACAAGCCCATGATTATTGCCAACGCTCTGACTGGGATTATTATTTGGACTATGCTGCTTACTACGAGCACACTGTTTGGTCTACAGATCAGTGAAGTATTCTATGGTTTCTATCAGGCCACTGAAGTGGCATATTATTCCTATATATATGCGAAGGTCGATAAAAAGTATTATCCTCGTGTTACATCCCATACACGAGCGGCCATGTTTGTGGGAAAACTTGTGGCCGGACTAATTGCCCAGTTGCTCATCGGTTTTGATTGGATGAACTACCAGCAGTTGATGTACATATCTGTAGGCTGTTAGTATGACTCAAGTATACATATATTTAAAAATACGATCATATCATGTTGTATCACACAGCCCAAGTCTTCGCCCTCCTATGGACTGTCTTATTGCCCAAAGTGGAGCAGAGCTTGTATTTCCATCAACAAGTGGCAGTCAGTGGACCCGTTGATAAGGATGATGCGTCTGAACAGCCTCAAGGTGTTTCCAATGAGCAATTTAATGAGATCTCCGTTGCCAAAAAGGACCATGCTAAACCATTGCAACTATTGTGGGCGCACTTCCACATTGCATACACAAATGGCATGGTCCTCCAGTGGAGCTTGTGGTATGCGGTTAGTTTGGCTGGCAATTTACAAGTCGCAACCTACATACAAGTTCTTTGGAAATCATTTGAAAACGAGCCAAAGGTAAGTAAAATAACAAACAAATTGTTTTTGTTATTACTCATAGTTTCTTAGATTGTATGGAATGGGGGCGTGGATGCCGCCCTAACTGCACTAGCTGCCCTCTTCTCTCTAATGGCGGGATATTTGCACGCGGGACGTTTAAAAACTCGTGCCAGCCTTTTATCGGTAGCTGTGCTAGCGATTCTGGAAGGTGGCTGCATATTACTAGCATCCTGGACCTCAAATATATACTTATCATATCTGGGTTATGTGCTATTTGGGGGAGTATTTGGATTTATTATAACGGTGGCCAGGTAAGTTGAGATAACATTTTATTTGTTAAAAGTAAATTTGTTCACATATTGCAGCGCCGAGCTGGCCAAAAGTTTGGTTGAGGATAGTTTCGCTTTGATTTTTGGCATTAACACACTTATTGCACTTTTATTACAAACTATACTTACTCTTATCGTCGTCTCTGAGAGTGCGAATCTCCAGTTGAACACGTTTGAACAGTTCACTGTCTATGCATTTTATTTTATTGTGATAGGCACTATTTACTTTATAGTCATTGTTGTTCAATACTTGATAACTTGTTCAAAAAATACGTAAGGGCTTAGGAAAATAATCTATACTGTTGAGATATTACTGTAATGGTTAAGTCTAATGAAGTATTGAAGTTTGAAGTTTAAACTGAAATAATAATTATAATTTGGTTAAAAGTAAGCATATAATTATTTACAAAATGTTATTTTTCTAATTTCAATTATAATGCTTTTACATAACATAACTATACCTAATTTTTATTATTAGAATAAAATTTTGATATTTTGAATAAAAGCGCTGCCAGACCTAACAATAAGATATAAAACTACGTTATTAAAATGGAACGCATTTAAAAATACTAAGAAAATAAAAAATCAATTCAGCCATCTGGTCTCACAGTTTTTGATATCGTGTGACAGCTCGGCACCATAACGCGGGGTTAAACAAAAATTCGGCTTGGGAGAAAATGCAAAAAGTAAAAAGCAATTAATACTGATGCAGCAGACAATCTTTGACATATCTGCACTTAAAAGTGCTTCGATCAGCGAACTGTGCCAGTTTAGGATGTAGCTATATACAGCATATTGCCGAGCAATATACTTATCGAATTCTTTTAAAATAATTAATTTCTTTTGCTATTATCAAAATGCGCTTTGTACGTCGCGGTGTAGTTAAGCTGGTGCTAATTTGCACAATATTAGTCACGTTCGTCACATTTCTGTTACTTAACTCTGAGCCGGAGGATGTAGACAAAAGCATTAAAATGTAAGTATATGAATATACATATGTATGCATATGTATACAGAAAAAACATATATCTTCCACTTTATTTACGTTTGTTGTTTATTCAACTTTGCGAAACATTGCAGTCAAATAATTGAGCGATCGATACGGTCTGTCATGAATCAGGGGGAATGTCGCCAACCCCATTTGCCACTGGATAATCCCGACATAATGAAATTCTACAAGCCGATTGATAAAATAAACTGCGGGACAAGCCCGGATTGGGTTATGTGTGAGGTAAATACTGATTGCACTTGAGTATATATTTGCATTGTTGATATTTTCTCCTCGAGACTTTTGCATGCTATCATCTACAATGAAAGTCCGAAATTGTTTTAAATGATTTGTATTTAAAAAATTACTGATTGACTATATCGAATTTGTAATTGGTGTATGTTTAAAATTTCGATTATTCCGTAGAAATCGATATGCTTTGTGAAACCCGAGATAACGGCAGTGCATGGCGATATAACATGCTCGTATACGGATATTATACGCAAAACGGACTACACTGCGCGCTTTGGACGGACAAATAGAATCAAGGAGCCCTATGTACTGCAGAATAGCGATTTTGTTCGTGTTGCCTGTCATGCGTCCAGCGGTGAGAAGTGGTTTGGCATGGCATTTGGAATACGGGACACTGTGCAACGACCCGTAGTACCTAATGTGGCTGTATTACCTGCCGAAATTGTTATTGCCAATTCACAACAACAACCGCAGCTGCAGGAGGTGCCGACGAGTCCTTTTTACAATGTATTGATGTTTGGTTTTGATTCCCTGAGCCGGAACGCATTCATTCGTAAGCTACCGCGCACCTATGCCTATTTAACTCAGCAGCTGGGCGCCATTGTACTGCAAGGCTATAATATTGTTGGCGATGGCACTCCACAAGCGTTGGTGCCTCTGCTCACGGGTTACACGGAGCTAGAGCTGCCGGAAACAAGAAAACGGATCTCCAGCTCAGGAAGTGTTGATGCATATCCGATGATTTGGCAAGATTTTAGGCGACTCGGCTACTTGACCTCATTCAATGAGGACTTGCCATATGTGGGCACGTTCACATATCGCATGAACGGCTTCGAATCCCAGCCCGTGGATCACTATTTGCGCACATATTATATGCAAGCTTCGAACATGCTGAGTGGCAGTGCGCCCAACTGTATTGGTGCCCAGCCAGATCATCTAGTCATGCTGGACTATACAAAAAATGTGAGTCTCTTAGATATAACTTCATGCAATTATAATTCACTTAAAGGGGCGTTTTCGTTTTACAGTTTATGCTAAAGTATCGTGACTCTCCGCGCTTTGTGTTCAGCTTTCATGGTGGTCTCTCTCACGATTCTATTAATCTCATCGGCGCTGCCGACGACGATGTGCACGATTGGCTGGTGACACTCAAGGAGAAGTCCCTGCTCGATGATACTATCCTAATATTTATGGCTGATCATGGCAACCGATTTGCAGAAGTGCGCGCCACTCTTCAGGGCAAACAGGAGGAACGTCTACCCTTCTTTAGTTTTACATTTCCCGAATCATTTAAGAAGCGCTTTCCCCAAGAGTATAATAATTTTTTGGCAAACGAGCACCGACTCGTCACGCCCTTCGATGTGCATGCCACGCTCAAGCATCTGATACGTAAGTTTATTTAGAAATTTAACCTATTCTATAAAATGTAATTAACTTTTTTTTTATGTTCGTAAAGAGATGCAATCAGCAGGGCTGAATTACCAGACGCCTGACAGCAGTTACGATGTCTTCAACAATGATATCCACACGGAAACTAGTCAGAATATACACATCTCGGAACAAGCGCGAGGACGTTCCATATCATTATTTGAGCGCATACCTAGCAATCGATCATGTGCGGATGCATACATTGAACCACATTGGTGTGCCTGCCTTAACTGGCAGCCGCTGGAGCTGAACGACACCCGTTACGAGGGCATTATTCTCAAAGCTGCCAACAGCATAGTGGAAACAATCAATGCAGCAACCCTTGAGAGGCGTCAGTTTTGTGCACCACTGCAATTGCTGAAAGTCAACTGGGCGCTGCGACTGCTGCCACGCAAAGAACTTTTGCAATTTAAAACGAATAGTGACAAAGACGGCTTTCTGGCCGACATGAGCGGTCACACCGTAGTACACGAGGTGTTCTATCAGCTGCAACTTGTCACCCAACCAGGCCAGGCGCTATATGAGGCGAGCGTGGCCTACAATTTGCAGACATTCGAATGCACAGCCAAACTCTCGGATATATCGCGTGTCAACAAATACGGATCGCAAGCGAGATGTATTTACGAGCGCGATCCGGAACTGCGCAAATTTTGCTACTGTAGAGACTAAAGACCGACCTAGTCAATGCACAACAAGCTGTATTCAATTTAAAATTAGCTCTCTTAATATAGAATACAAAAATTTTGTTTGTATTCATGTGCCAAAGACTTAGCACTTGTCACAAAAATTTAAATTTTACATTTGAAGCTCTCTCATTGTGCATAGTTCCTTAATTAATCAAGTCTAAGATATTTTGATATTGAAAAATACAGTCATTATTTTTATAGAGGTATTTATTAATTTGTATTTTGTGTTTATATTTTTATTTGAATATTCTCTTAAACCATGCCTATGCACTTATATTCATATATGTACTACGTTCATTACAAATGCATAAATTCGTAACCGCATAAGTATTGCTTTATACACATGAACGGATCTTTTAATAATATTGTATTTGTAAATAACCAACCGCACATAACTAGCAAAAGAATTGATATTTGTAACTTGCACTCGCCTGGCATTAAACCCTAGCAGGCAGATATATATATTTGGTAGATCGGCAAACAAATACGAAACATGTTAACCATAGTTAAACGGGTTGTCTGAGTAATGGGCTATAATAACACTTGTACGTTTCTTTATGTTGTCAATATTTTCAATGGCACGTTCGATTTTCTGGTCTGTTAAAATGTATTGCATTGTGTATATAAATATATTTGTATATGTATATATATATATATATGTTTAACCTTTATATTTTATTTATATATGCATACTTATATTTATATAAGTAACTATAAATTATTTATCGCACACAGTACGAATATTAACTTTGGGTTGACTGCTATGGATTGAGCCTTCTCATTCGTTTCTCAATACTTTTATTATTATTGAAAAAAAAGGTTTTTATTTTACTGCACATGTGTTTTAGAAACATGTTGGAAATCATAATTTATTTGTAGAAAAATACAAAAAAAAAAAATATCAATAAATATTTATTGAAAAAGAAATAGCATCATGGTATAAACAAATAGGAAACTAGGGTAATAAGACAATCTACATTAAGATGTAAACAGGACATTATAGTTATGATTGCTAAATTAATTTTGTATATAGTATTTCTAAAAAGATAGCCTTGCACTATAAGGGGCGAGGTCTATCTGTATGTGTGTGTGTCTGTGTGTGCTTAAAAAGTATCGCATACTTTACGGCATAGGCTTTTGAAATACCCGCACTCATCAAAAACTTATAAACTAACCAGAAAAATGGCCATGAAAAACGTAATACCAATATACACGTAGCCAATAGAACTTGGGGTGTGTCTAAAATCTGGGGACATTCGTATTGCATTTCTGTTGCTTTAACTAATTGTAATTGTAATGATTATTTGGTTAAGTGCATGAGAGATTTGCTGATGAGTGTACATCTTGCTTAGCTATAAGCTGCTGTGGCCGCTGATGTGCCCGTTGATCCCATTTTGTGTCACGATACGGACGTCGCCAGGAACTCTTGGAGCCGCTGCACGGTACCCCGATCCAATTTGCACAGATCAAAGTCAAAGGTTTTGTGCGTGATCTCGTAGCAGCCGGTAGCAGCGATCATTTCGACAACCTGCTGCAGCTCCTCGTTGTCCTGCAACGTCATTATCTTGTGATGCAGCTCCTGAAGTTCGCTCAGATATTCAGTGGGCAAAGGCGTGCTGTTGCCGGCTCCACTCAGCGGTTGATTCAGTGGGTCCGCAGGTGAATGACTGCTATTATTGCTATTGCTGTTGTTTATAGCTGGAAAACTGTTGCTGTTGTTGTGGCTACTCGGCGAGGAGTTGATGCTATTGTTACTGGCTGACGCTGCAGCTGCTGCTGCAGCTGTCCCTTGTCGCAGGGACGGCGACTTGGACTTCTCGCGCGCAGATTTACTTGCTGCCTGCTCTTTCTTTGTTGACTTCAGTGCTGGCTCAATGAAGGTGGTGCTGTTATTGCCGCTATTGCTGTTTTGTGAGTTACGTCGATTGCGTTTCTTTTCATCTTTAAGCTCCGCCTTCTCAAGCTTCTCTGCCTTGGCGTCCGGTGACTTGTCCACTTTTTCTGCCTTCTCTGACTTTTCGGCTAGCTTTGACTTGACTTTTTGCTCTTTGCCCCCGCTATCCGTCGCTTTGGTATCCTTTGCACTATTCTGGCCGCTTTTCGCACCCATTGAGCTCTTCTGTTGGCTGCTCTTCGCTGGCAAATCAGGAAAACTACTGTTTGAGCTGTCTGAGTGCTGCAGTGTTGCAGCTGTTGCCGCCGCCAAGGCACTGGTGGCTGCCAAGTCTGGAGCCGACTGTGCCGAGTCCATGTCACTCAAATCCAAATTGCTTGATCCCTTAATTGGCGTGTGTGCCGCTCCAGCTGTTGAGCCAGATGTGGGTGTCGACCCCTGCTTATTGCTATGCTTACTGTCAGCCTCGCGTTGTCGTTTCTCTTCTTTGCTGGCGGTTTTATCTTTCGATTTTTTGTGTTTCTCTTTCTTGCTGTTCACCGACGCTGATTTGTCAACGCTGGGTTCAGCCTGCTGCTGACCACTCAGTTCTGTTTTCGGAGATGCTTCAGTAGTTCCTGCAGCCGCTGCTGTTGCTACTGTTGTCGACTTATCCGATGCATTTGGCTGTTGCTGCTGTGACTTATCCTTCTCACGATCCTTGGGCTTGTCCTTGTCGCGCTCCTTATCCTTATCCTTATCGCGCTCGCTGCGATCCTTGTCTTTCTCCTTATCCTTTTCTTTATCTTTGCTCTTATCCTTCTTCTTGTGCTTGTGCGATTTCTTGTCCGCGGTGCCATTGCTATTGCTGCTCGTTGATTTCTCGTTTTTGCTTTCGGCGACTTTTTCGACGCCCTTTGTTGTTGCAGCAGGTGATTTTTGCGGTGGCACCGTCAGCTCATCCTTGTCATAGGCTCGTTTACCAATGCTAGAGGCCATACTACTAGTACTTGCGCTGCTGCCCAACGAATTGGGTGTGCTTTTGCCGGTGGCCTTCATAGAATCATAGCTGGCTTGAGATTGTTGCGACTGTGCCTGTTGTGTTTGGTTGTTATTGCTACTACTACTGCCGGTTGCCGGACTGTCGCCGTGTCCACGCTCGTCCTTTAGCGACCGCTTATCCTTTTCCCGCTCCTCCCGCTGTTTTTCCCTTTCCCGTTCACGTTCCTTGTCTTTTTTCTCCTTTTTCGACTTTTTGTTTGAGCTGCGCTCTTTATCCTTTGACTCAGACTTCCCAGTGGACTTGTGCTCGTCACGTTCTTTGGAACGGGCATTCGGTGTACCAGATGCACTGTCCGTGGGCTTTTTGGGACTCATTTCGGCTAGGCCGCTTCTACCACCGGCCTTAGGGCTGACAGTGCGACGGACTAATGCACTAGCAGCTGCAGTAAGCGTGCTGCTGCTACTACGTTCTCGTTCGCGATCCTTGTCGCGGGATTTATCCTTTTTGGATTTCTCCTTGTCTTTGTCGTGTTTGCTGCTGCTGCTCTCGGATTTGCCAGACTTTCGTTCTTTATCGCGACCATGTCGATCTTTTTTGTCCTTGTCACGTGGTTTGTCCGAACTGTTTGACTTGTCGCGCTCCTTACTTGACTTATCTTTACCATCGTGAGCACCGACCTTGCCGCCACTAGAGCCCGTTTGTGCCTTAGCATCTGGTGAGTGTTTGGATGCACTTATTGCCGGTAGATTAGCGCTACCCGCACTGCCTTTTGTAATGGGTGAGCCAAAGAGTGCTGAGAATGTGCTAGCCTTGCCCTCATCGGTACGCGACTTGTGTTTCTTAGTGGAACCCGACTCGATTACCATACTGCTGCTGCTACCACCCTTCGCCTTGACTACGTTTAAATCTGATCCTGGTGGTTCACTAGGTGACACCGTTCGATTCAGAGTGCTTGCGGCAGCAACGTTTGCACCAAACACCGGCACTCCGCCTCCACGCAACAATTTTGCGCGAAACTCCTCTGAAGGAGCCTCAAAAACATGAGTTTTGACTTCAACACGATGACGAGGTGGACCGGAATTTTGCAGATCTAAATCGTATTGGTACATAATACGCTTTGGTTCGTCTCTATTGCGAAAATATATTTCGACGGGCAGTATAAAGCCGGCATAGCCTGATTCCTGTATGACATAAGGTGGCTCTTTGATCACTAAAAAGAGATAATTGATATTTTGGCGCGCAAATTGAAAACAATATAAATATTAAGTCTTACCACGCTTTGGCTTGGGAAAAGAGTTATGCAGAATAAAGACGACCTTGTCAACGAATGCACTTATTTCTGCCTTATTTACGCCCTGCACATAAATCTCCCAGTCATGGGTGAAGCCCAGCGGATGTTTTTTGTTGCGCAGCTTTGATGTGTGACCAATTTCGAACTGCACCTTGACTGCCATATCGAAGTCGCCGGTAACGGTAACGGTAACGCATTAATCTACTATGGCCTTTATATCAATATTCTCTATATAAACAACAATTTGTTCGATTTGCCTGCTCTCCACTTTGAGGCGGCGCAGTATGAATGTCTGGCCGAGTTTTATGTGTTGGTGCCACCTTAACCAAATGTTGTAAGTACCAGGCAAAAGCAGTAATTAAATGTTTATTACTGTGCAATTTTAACCATTTAACTGTTACACTTCGTGTGAAAGCGACTTCGGCTCAAGCTTTTTTTATTTAACAACAAATACGGGCAAAGAAAACGAAAACACTCGCACCACATACACATTGGGTAATATCGATATCGATATATGTAAATAACTTGGATAACTGGATAATGCAACACTGCAGATCTGCGCAAAGCTCCGTTTTTCGAATTATGTTTTCGATTTTCGATGAGTATTCAAGTTGAAATGCTTAAATTCTCTCCTGAATTATTGTTATTAATTATAATGAATTTGCATTGCATTCTATGACTGACAAGTAAAATATAAGTATATTCTACAACATTTTTGACAGAATTTTAAATGTTTTAGGTCTCCTTTTATAAAAATATGCACCTCTTAATTTAATTTAATAATAACTATTAATATTATTATTGATATACTAAATACTAATATTTTGTTAATACCGACTGCGATAGAACAAAATACTACAGATATAATATCGATAGCTGAACCGCTGTTGACAGCAGCTGTTTTGCCATTCACTTGCAACTGTGAAAACAATTAAATGTTTTGCGAAAAATTAGCTCAATAAAACGTGAGGAAATTGCAATTCATTAAATGTAAGCAGTAGATAGACCTTGTTTGCACATAGGGAGTGTCTAACATGGCTAGCGATTATAGCGCCAGCCAATTCGTCTCAACAAACACATGTGCAGCAAGTGCAGCGAGCTCCTCACGCTGGTTGACCGAGGAGGTCTTCAAACTGATCGATATTGTGCAACGCGATGAGGCCATTTATAATCCGAGACATAAATATTACTTTTGCCGGCCATACGTGGAGAACTTTTGGCGTGAAGTTGATCTGAAGTTGGAGAAAAATCCCGGCGCTAGCTTAGCCAAATGGACTAATCTGCGCATTTCATTTCGGCGCGAATACACCAATTATTTGGAAGAGAAAGTTCCACCATGCTGGTCGTACTTTGATCGCATGTTTTTTCTGCATCCATATTTGCGTAAAAAACATCAACAGCCCAAATCGTTAGACACGCAGGTTCAAGATGCACTGGCCCATCTCAGCAACCTCTCAAGTCGAATGCAGCGCGAGCGAGCGGTTAATACTTGTACAGCGGCAAGTTCTACTAATGCCAGCAATTCGGCGCAAGTGAATCCCAATGGAACTATTCACTCGGCGCAGCAATCACCGCAACAGCAGCCGCTTGACAATTATTTGGACTATTTTGATGAGCACGACCACAACAACTCGGAGCTTGACGAAATAATTGATGAGGAGCACAGGGCACGTTTTCAAAATCATACGCTCGACAACAATGACATCAAATCAGAGTGCGAAGAACCAGTCGATGACTACGAAGCCGAGCAAGAGCAGCGCGTTCATCATCAAGATGAGGATGACCACGATCATGAGCCCGATGAGCATGAAATGCGCTCGTTAGCATACGATGCGTCAACTACCGCTGCGGCACCCAGTTCTACATCCACATTAGAGAAACGCTACACTCAACATTATCAACAGCACGCTAGCAGCAGCAGCAGCAGCAACGGTAGCAGCCGGCTGCAACACATGAATCGCTTACAGCTACGGAATTACCACGATGAGGCACGTTCAATGCGCTCTCGCTCCCAGGAGCTGCAAGGCGTTGCTGCTGCCGCTGCAGCAACCGCAGTGGCGGCATCTGTCAGTGCTGCAAATTTGCAAACTCATTCAAATATTTCATTTGTACGGCCAACCTTCAGCAGCAAGGCCGTGGACATGGTGAGCACCACAACGCATGCTAATTCAATGGTCGCTGGCAACACTGCTGCAACAGCAGCATCCACAACGGATAATGAGAATCTGACCGTTGTTGCCGCGCCTACCAGTGCTTATCTGAGCCAGCGTCATATGCATGTGCCGCACACACACGCCCACACCCATCACCAGATGGCGACTCCAACACAGCGTCTGGAGTTGAGCAATTCATCAACAGCAGTGGCATCAGCCGGTTCGGTTGAACTGTGCGACTGCAAGACCGATTCGGATGCCATGTTTCTAATGAGTCTGCTGCCCGACATTCAGAAGCTGAATGGACGTGATCGCGGAAAGATCAAAATAGCCTTCCAAAACATATTGCAGGATTATTTGTATCCCGACTAAATGCGACTCTAAGTCATTATTGGCTGCTAGTTAAGATCTCCCAGCTCTATTCTGTGTATACAATTTTGCTTATAGCATGCACAAATTAAGTTTATCGATCGGCTCAGCCGAAAGTTTTTGTTTTGAACGTATTTCCTTAATTCCTTGAAGCTTTGCTGTGCAAAAACAAAGTATCCTTAATTTGTACTTTAACTGTATATCCTTTGAACAGTATGTGTTATAAATTATTTTATTTATATAATATATGTATAAATATATAATGAATACAATATGTTTTGTTAAATTAAGAAATTCATTCAAAATTTACAATTGTCGATGGCTTATGTTAAACTATAGCTACGCAAGCCTGTTCAGAGTCTCTATTCGGATTAAGGCTTTAAATAGTAATACATCATTGAAATTGAGAAGAACTCAAAGAGGGGTTATTGAACATTATTCTCAGACTGTATTGCGATTGCAAGTTATTGATTCAATTTAGATTTAGTCAAAGAGCTTCAGATCGCGCGCTATCTTCTGTATTTTATTGTCTAGCGTCTTGTCTTCGTACTCGCAGATGTAGTAATGCCTGGATGTGCACTCTTGTCCATAGTAGGCATAGCTGTGTTTGCCCGCGTTGTAGCTGAGGCGCAAGCAGCGCCCCTTGCCCTCTATTTGGACTGTATTGTTGAGTATATCGCTGTCACCTTTGGTTTCCTCGCTGCTGCTGTCAACCAGATTAGAGGTTGTTGAATTTTCCGCCTTCTGTGACATTGCAATTGAGGTGAGGTTGGTATTCGGATTGACGGGCTTGGCGGAATTGGACCAAATCCACAAAAGACCCGGATTGAGACCACCTAGCCAATAGTCACGGCCTCGATGTGTTGGCTGATTAAGTAAATAGGCCATGATCTCTTCGTTCTCTGACACCTTCTCGAATTCGGCCAGGTGCGCTGAGAGTCCCTTGCAAGCTGTGTTTGCCGTCTTCCAGTTCACCTGCTGATGGCTATTAATATAATAGCAATTATCGCTGATCCGCGTAAAATTCGTTGGACAGGGATCACGAACTTCCTTTTGATTATTGCCAGCCATTAAATAATAGACCAATTGTTCTGTTCGCCGTACGCGACTTTCCAAATAATCTTAAAAGAGCGACAAAGAATAATAAAATTAGATTGAAGAGCTTGAAAATGTTACTCTATAAATGAAAGACTTTACTGGAAAAATTTATACAAATTTGTACGATTAAAAAAAAAAAAATAATAATAATAGTAAATACGGTGAGAGGGATTCTAAGTACTTTAAGGATTTTTATGGGAAATAAATTATATATAGATGATATTTAATCATTCATATAAAACATACAAAAATAGAGAGTGATAAAGAGATATTTGTACTTGACAACTGAAGAAATTGATGAATGGCAAGATCAAATAGATTGCTCGTAATAGTTTTATACTTTTTACAACATATCAAAACATAAATATCTTGTTCATACAGATACATATAATTGTTATATATCATTTTAATAAATAACCATTGAACAGCTTGAACAAAATTTGGATTCATTTGGCCAAACTCAGCTTAATTATGATATATATATATATATATATATATATATATATTTTTTTTTTTTTATACAATAAATATAATATAGATATATACAGAAATGTGTTATTTAAAACATCTCCAATAATCCTATCTAGCTGTTTAATTTATATATACTTGTATTTATTCTCTTCTTACCAACACGATAGACCAGCTTCTCGATGGCGCCCAGCAAATACAAATCATTTTCAGAGACGGCTCGGAATGTGTTGGGCGGATTGCCATGTGCCGCCAAATGCTGCTGCTGTTGCGAATGGGGCGGCGGTGGCTGCTGCAGCGGCACCGGCCGCAGGTGCGACTGAGGCGGCGATGGCTCAGAGTTACCGAAACCAAAGAGCTGTTGCAAGAAACCGGGTTGCTGGCGCTGTTGTTGCTGCTGCTGCTGTAGTTGTTGTTGCTGCTGCTGGTGCAACATTTGGTTTGTCATGGGCCGAAACTGTGGATTGACAATCGGGCCTTGGCTTTCTACCGGCGCCCGCAGATGCGGCTCTAACTCCACGGCCTCGCCAATGCGGCGAGTAATATAAATGTTGTTGCCCGGTCGCTTATATGCCGAGGAATGATAATTAATGGGTCCGCTCATCTCGCCGCCCATATAAGCCAGATCCTTCGACATGCGCTGGCTGCTGCTCTGGCTACAAATTGACACAGGTTTAATATAATCATCCACCTGAATCACCAACTAACACGCACACACACACCTTAGCACATAATCTTCGAGAAATTGTGACCAACTGCAGCCGTCCGTCAGCGATTCATTTGCGTATTTTTGCATAGTTTCACTGCCGTCCGGCTTGCATAACCCGGGGAAAAGGCCCAGACATATGAGCCATATGCAGACATGACGACACATCATTAGTTTCTTTACCGACATGTAATGTTTGCTTACAGATTCCACTCACACTCCAAACGAATAATAATCACAAAAAATACAATATGCAATAAAAACGAAAAAGAAAATGAAAAACACTTTCGGTTTCTAAGAGTCGCGTCCGCTTCTTGTGCCACTGAAACTCAAACTGAGACTGACTGTGAGCTTCAATTGGCGCTGTGGTTGGGGCTGGCTCTGTCATGACCATGGCGCGGTTTTTTTTTTATTCAGTTTTTTTTTTTACCTGCCTTAAAATGCAAAATTTCACTTTCTCCGACGCTCTTCACGAATGTAAGTCATTGGGTTTGCCGCTGTTTGTTTGTATTGTTAAAGTCTATTTGACGGCGGCGCCTTTTTAGGCATTGTTGTTAAACTCAATGCGAGTGTGTTTTAATTGTTAACTCCAGTTTATTGGTAAATACAAATTAATTAACCTTACTTATTATCGAAAAGTCGGCTACTGGGCAACTGAGTCTTATTTATTTACTCTTAAAACTGTTTTAAATGTTCATATAAAGCTCAAATATGATTTGAATACAATAAATGAGCATAAATCGTTTTTAAAATTGTATAAAATATGTAGCCAAAAAAAAAAAGAAAAAAATCGTTATGAGTAATATTTTAGAGTTATTCAAAGCTTGACTAACGAAAAAATACGAATCTTTTTTGGAATTTCCAAAATTTGTTTAGATATCAAATTTACATTTAGTATAGATGTAATATGAGCTAGATAAACTGTATTGTATTTTTTTTAAATACAAGTTACCTTTTAAAATATATTCCAAAATATTTTCCAAAATTAGTTCTTAAAAATTTTTATGTATTCAGCTTTGTGAAAAGATCTGGTTAATGAACTGTACTCTAATAATTATTAGCTGGCTAGAAATGTAACCAGCCAAACCAGCAAAGATGATTTATTTATTAAAGTCTTTGTTGTTGCTATCATAATAAAATATATATAATATTTAATAATTTATCTTTTAATATTATAGCCTTTTTATTATTATTCAATAAATTGTCCTATGGAAGTAGTAGCCAAGACTAATATTTACATAAAAATACTTTAAGTATAAAAAAAAATAAATATATAATTTTAGGTTTTATTTTGTTATTTGGTTTATAGTTTGTTGATTAAAAAAAAATTATATTTCGACTTATGCTATAAAATTATTGATAATTTATGCTTGTCATAACTATTCACAAATCATTTTCACATAGTTGGCTTTCAAAGAAATGGCAGTTGGGTTTGAGCCAGTTTGCATATCATTAGAGCTTGATTAATCCATTGATTTGCCGCTCGCTCATTGATGACTTTAGGGGCGTACGGTCCAAGATGAATGCGACCAGCATCCGTGAGTCGTGGAGCGTGTTTCTCGCTCTGCCCACATGACTGTAAGTGCTCTTGAGAGACATATGAAATTATTATAGATCGGTTGCCCTGAGCTGATCAACATGCTCAAATTGACTTTCATTGCGACTTATTTTGACTACTTATTAGCTACCAGTTTAACCATGTTGCAACGAAGGTCTCTTCTCGACTTTGGTCCGGTTCGATGACGCATTTCGTCTTTTTTTCTGTATTTATTTATTTGTGTGAAGGGGTTTTCCCAACGTGTTTTGCATCTCTTCAAAACCTTATGAAGAGCTGCGGCAGACGTTTCTCAAGCTATACGTAGAAATCCAAATTCAGTCTAAATTTTAAATAAAATATGTGGCTTTATCAACATCTGACCTCTTAGATGTTAATATAAAGCTGTATCATTCGATTAGAAAATTCGAAAACTTTCTCTGGCCCTGGCCTTGAAAGCATTGAACTTGGATTCCCCTAGATTCTGCTTAAGATTTACAAAACCTTTTAGCACCTCTTTCCCTTTAAGATTAATTGAAATAAACGCGAATTACCCCACAATAAAAAATTGAGAGCTCTGTTCCATGCAAAGAAAATAAGTTGTAAGTTCTCATCAAAGCAAACATCAACATATAATTTTTTTTGTATTTTTTATAAATTTTTTATATAGTTTTTTTTTCGTATTTTCTGGATTTTTTCTTTAATATATTATAAAATTTCAAATTTTCAACCATTCATCATTCTTAACAGCATAGATAAATATTAGGTCTCTCTCTTGCTCGCATCGCTCTCTCTCTTTTTCTCATTCTCTGTATAAATATTTTTAATTATTTATTTCTCGTGCTACTTGCGTTTGGATTGTTAGTTACTGCTCGAGTTCTTAATATTTTTAAAACATGACTTTAAAAATACAAAAAATTATTCTTGAGTTCAGATATTTGTGCATGATGTTGTTGTTGCTGCTGTTGTTGTCGATATTGTTGTTGTTGTTATTTATTTATTTAGAAATAGATTTGATTTAAAGATATACACAAAGGATCTTGTTTTTGGTATTTTGGTTTTGTTTCTGTTTTGATTTGCAAATGATATTAAGATGATAATCGTTTACATTTAGTTGAGTTCCACTTCTTCTTTCTCTACTATCGTCCGGACAAGAGGCCATGTTTAGTAGCCAGCCAATTCGGCGAATGTGGAGTCCATCTCGTCGGCCAGAGACTTGTACCTGTCCTTGTTGATGCCCAGCTCGTCTGTGAAACGAATAATGGATATGGAATATTAATAATTGTCACGGAATATTCGCGGGTAAACAGTAAACAGAGAGTGCAACATTTATTTGAACACAAGTAACATAAATCTTGAGCCACGTTGCCAGCAGTTGGCTGTGATACACTGTAAGAAATAAGTGTGCCTGGTTAATATATCATTTTAGTTTTGCGCCGTTGACAAGCGTTTACATATAAATATATTTCTTTTAGTTAGTATTTTTAAATTACATAAATAGGAATGCGTATTGTGTCTGAGTCAGGTTCATAGAAGGGGGATCGGGAACATGAATCTCTACGTGTGCAATGATGACCCAAAACTGAGCTACATGAGTGTGTATTCAACATCTGTCAAGTAGAGCCTTGGCATAAGCCATCCGAACTGCAGTCTAAATAATGAGATATGAGCAGCAAGGGCGCTGCACAGATAGTATAATCGAAAGTTGGGCTTGTTTTTTTGTGTCTGGGTAGGCAAGACAATTGAACATGCCACATTAAACAAAAGAAAAGAACTTTGCACTAAACAGAAATTAATTTTGTTTTTGTTTTCGATACATATATATAAGATAATGGAAATCACCTGTTGTTTCGAAAGCATAAATAACTACAGTTGGCATATAGAGAGTGGAACTGTTTCTTTTTTTTACAGTGTAATAGTATCTTGAGGGCTGGGTGGTATGTTGGAGAGCAACCACAAGACTATACAAATTATTTACAGTGTAAATTGTGACTGATCTGCACAGTGTCCAAAAGTAGGGGATATGAATAATGCAAAATATGATAGGGGAATACATTTGCTTGTGTCTCTGTATGTGCGTGTATATGTATGTGTTTGGACGCATGTCAGTGTGTGTGTGTATGTCATTATGGGAACTGTTTGGCAATTGGTTTTTCTTGTTTGGTTTTTAATATCCAGTAAGTTCAGCAAATGTCTGGTCCAAATCGTCGCAGATTGCTTTGTATTTTTCTTTCTCATGGAAGAGACGGTCTGCAAAAAGCATTTGTTGTTTATTTTATAATTATATTACATATGTACAATTAATAAAAGCAGCGTGTATTATTGTGGATAACCAACAATCAACATATGTACATTATAGTATAAGATATAAGTATATATAGACTGTTCGCATTAGTTGAAGCTGCATTTGAGTTTTTAGAACTTGAATGCGATATTTACATATCGTATATCGTATAGGGCAGGTGCACGCGCATCTCATTGGCGCACCGATTTGGTTTGAGAAGATATACATAGTTGGGAGTTATAGTTTGATTAAAGATTGACATACCTTCTAGCCTGTCGACTTCCTTCTGCAGGCGCTTGACTTGCTTCTCAGCCTGTTCGGCGCGCTGTTCGGCCTCCTTCAACTTGATAGACAAGGTCTTCATCTCACGCTTGAATTCCTCAACGCGCTGGTTGGCCTTCTCCTCGGACACTTCCAAAGATTTCAGCGAGTTGCCGACAACCTATATTGAAGGTAAAGTGTTTTATAGTATCTTAGGAATGGAATTTGATGTGTTGTATGAACCTTCAGTTCTTCCTCCAGCTCCATGATCTTGGATTCACCGGAGCGGACACGATCCTCAGCCACTTCGAGCTCGTCTTCAACGAAGGCCAGCTTGCGGGAGACCTCATCGGACTTGGTATCGGCATCCTCAGCAAGCATGCGAGCTTCCTTCAATTGGTTGGTCAACTGATCCATACGCTCCTCATCCTGCTGGGAACGGTTCTCCAATACTTTGCACATACGGTTGTTCTCATCGGCCGACTGTGTGGCCTCCAACAGCTTCTGTTGTGCGGTGGTTGAGCGCTCCTCAGATTTCTCCAAATCCTCCTCAATCTGTTGCACCTTACGGTTCAAGGTGGCTACCTCGGATTCCGTGGCGGTCAACAGTTTCTCCTTCTCCTCCAATTCGGTGTTGGCCTTCTCCAGCTGCTCCTTGGCGGTGACCAAATCGACCTCAACCTGAACAAATTTCTTCTCCAAGTCGCGCACCTCCTCATTGAGTTTGTCGGCACGGGAGTTGGCATCCTTAGCTTGATTCTCGCAGGTATCTGCCTTATCAATGGCATTATCCTTCTCAAGCTTCATCGCTTGCATCTTCTTCTTGATGGCGTCCATGGTGTTTGTGTTTTTGTTATTTGCTTAGGAGGGAAGAAAACCGGAAAAAGGCACTGCAAACAAAAATATTTTTTGGAAATTATAATTATTTAAATACAATATAATCAAAAATAAAAAATTAAACACTTATTTTAAATGTTTTATAACATATAAAATATATCTATAGTTATTTTAAAATATATAGTTATTAAACAGATATCTTATAAGTATTTTCAATATTTTTTTTTAAATCTAAAATCTCTATTTTTAGATTATTTTGCGCTCTTTCTTTCAACAATTCAGTTGCGTTCAAATCTTTTCTCACAGCTCATTAAAATACACTCCAGATAAAGAAAACAAAATGTTTACTTTACCCAATGCAATTTATAAGGCTGCAGTCGAATATATACATATATATATATATATATATACATATAGACATATATATGCATATATTCAAATATAAAGACGAAATGTAAACAGAATTTGCTTTTGCCGAAAACTTTTTAAACCTAACGAATTTTTCTACGCCCACAAAAGAAAACTGAACGATCTCTATTGCTCTCTCTTTCTCTCTCACATGTCGATTCCATTTGTTAAACGAATTTCAAAGAGTTTAAAAATAAATCTGATATGCTTTTGCATGTGAATATATCCAGTCCAATATTTGTATGTACATATAGAATGCTGCTGGCGTTTTTTGGACATTTCGGCCTGGCCTGCCTGTAATTCTAGAGTTTTTCAAAGCGAACACAAACAATGTCTGTGTATTTATACAAATATATATCTATGTATATATATACGTACATATATATACACGCTGATTGCAATTTGAAAATTTTCAGCTCATTTCTTTTTTGGGGTCAGAATTTGTGTAGGCGTTCGCCTATACACACGTAAGATTGTTATGTCTGTTTCTGTGTCGTTCGATAAGTAGGGCAAAGTCATTGATGTTGTAGTTGTACGAGGTTAATCCCAGATGGCAAGGAGATGTCAAGGTTTTAAGTAACAGCCAGACAAATGACTATAACATAATTCAATCTTAAGAGAAATGATCAACGAAGTCCTAGAGACTTGAGTTTGACAAGGCAATCGCATCAAGACAATCTTCAAATTCAATTTAATTATTTTCTATTTTTACTAGAATATAGAATCTATATATTTTATTATTTTGTATGGCCGTCAGTCTTATTCATATATAGGTAAAACGGAACATTCGTAAGTTGTGTGGGTGGCACACATATACCATATATATATATATATAATATATTCATAGCTATTTCTCGACATCTGCTCTCTAATAATTTTCGAACATTTCTGACAAATGGCCAAAAAAAAACTCAAGGATAAATTACCATTAGCAAAATGTTCGTTTGTGAGATCATAAAAGCTCAATGGGAAAAGCTTTCTCGTCTAAGTTTCAAATAGAGTTAAAAATAAAATCTTTAAAGTTTCTACTCAGTCAGTATCTGTGTATATGTATCTATGTATCTGTGTATGTGTGTATGTGCGACAGGCAGGTGTCTGTCTGCAGTTAATTTTATAGAAGAATAGAAATCTACTATGGGGCAGCTTTTCTATTCAGTTGTGTGTGAAAATTGTGCGTATGTGCATATGTATGTGTATGTATATATATGTGTATGTGTGTGTGGGCTCGTGTGTGAGTGTTTGTGTGCAGCTTTTGAATATGAGTGTGTGTGCAAATTGTTCACTCATACCCACTCATACACACTCACACACATACACATATAGAGGCGGATATTTTTGTCAGATTTAGTTACAAAATTCCTTATAAGCGAATTTTCTCACAACGTTCATATCATAAATTTGTTATACTACATAAATCGCATAACAAAATGAAGAACAATCATTTTCGATTTTCTTTGCTTTTGCAACTTTTTGGGCACTTTTTGAATTTTAAACCTTGGTTCAGATTTATTATTTTTAATTTTATATTAATTAATTTATTTATAGACACATACATATGCACATTTAATAACTGAATTTCTTATATATTATATATAAATATATATACAATTTTTTTGTTAAGTTTTGGTTATGCAGATAGCAATTTGAAATATGCATTTCAAATGCACTTTTCACTTTTTTTTTTAACTTATCGAGATTTTTGTATGTAGAATTTTTTTTATAATTACGCAGTTTTGTTAAAACTATATTATACGGCTTTCCAATATATATTTATGTATATTTTTTGATATTCCCAATGCAAAAATCCTGGCAGCAGCCGCAACTAACCTTAGCGTTTCAAACACACTATACGCTGTCGAAACCCCGAGAACACTGATGCTGACCAAGTCGCGGTGCCGAGAAAGCGACCCCAAGAAATAACGCAAGGCGCACACACACACACTTGCACACAAGCATACCAACACACACACACGCACTCACTCACTCATACAGTGGCACGCAGTATTGAATAATTTTTAATTTCGTAAAATTTCCCATTAAAAAAAAAAAGAAAAGCGCTTTCGCAACTTTTCATGGGCCATTTGAAATTTCCCTCGATATTTCCCCAAATACACATATACATATACCTTAATGTATCCGTGTATATGTATGCATATGCAAAGATCTTACGGAGAGCGAGCTCACTCTCTTCTTCTCCTCTCTCTCTTCGACTATGCTCGCATTTTCTTTTACTGCATTCAAGGCGTATGATGTCTCACAGACAGGCGTGAAAATTATGCGTTTTTTTTTTCTTAATTGAAAAATATACATACGTGAGTACATATATATTTTTTATTTTTTTATAAGCTTGTGTGTCTGTATCCATCGAAAGTGAGGCTATAAATAGCGCATAAATGTACGAAACATGCCCGAGTCGGACACGGCTAACAAGATGAGAATCTATTTTGATTAAATAAATATTGAGAAATTTTCTTTTTTTTTTTTTCACACGGTGCAGACCGATTTTGGTACATACAACTATAATTTTTTATATACATACATATTCGCATTTATCTTTGTGACGTGGCACAAGAAAATACAATTGAAATGATAATTTCAAAACTTAAATTTACGATCAAGGAATTAAAATAAACAAAATAAATAAAAAAAACGATAAAATTAAAATATAATATAGAATAGAAAATTGCTTTTTTTTTTTGTATATTTTAACAAAAATGTTTTAAAAGTCTTTTAGTCTTCTTGAAGTTGTAACCGAGAGCAACCAATTTGCAAGAGCTAGAATAAATTATTTATATTTCATGGAGCTGACATGCTTACCTGTTTCTAAAATATATATTCATATATATTTGTATTATTGTAGTAAAGTATATTAAATATTTAAGAGATTGTAGATTTTTCAATACGTAAAAATTTATATATGTGTACTTTCTTAGTAAAGCTATGGCTATGACAATAGAGGATATTTCTTCTAGGTGAGTCACTCAAACAAAATCCTAAAATAGTATTGATTTTTCGCTTTATTGTTCTTATCCATCTAAAAAAAAAAAAAACGGAAGTAAACATAATTTTTTACCCGGTAACACCAGTTTTGCTATCCGAGAGAAATACATAATGAAGGGTGTTTTTGGAATATTAAATAAAATTATTATTACACCCCATAATTCTGATTAATATTTATTTTATTTATTTCCCCAACAAAAATAGATGCCATCTGTGCATATATACAAACCAAAACCAGTTAGTAGAATCTACGTCTACATACTAGTCGAACTCATAACCAAAAGACTTCTATTAAATTAAATATATATTTTTATTTATATATTTTAATAAGGCTATCTTTTATTGTTATTTTCGGATTCCATTCACAGAAATTACTCCTCCCTCTTCATAGCATAAATTCTTCTGCCTCTTTCACTTACGATCACTAATTTGTTACAATAAGGTAAACTAGAGAAGGGGATTCCCCTATGACAGCGCTTTTAACATAATATTGAGACCGCATCTAAATAAGAATTGCTCCTTCAAGCCGGAGCCTAAAAGACGTTATACAACAATGTAAACTCAATGCGGTAAACTTTCCATAATTACCCAAAGAAAAGTCATTTATTTTCATATTTTTATGCAAAAGAATTTGTTTTTCCATTTATTTGTCATAAAAATATAAACGCTTAATAACTGAGAATAATTAGATTTTTTTTAAATACTTGTACATATTGAATTTGTATGTTTCACAATTACAAAAGCTAAGAATGTGTATATTTTATTAATATTGGTTTTTGAATTTTCTTAAACATCTCAATTTATTTGCAAAGGCCATAGAAATTTTCAACTAATTTTAGATACATTTACCAAACAGCTTGCAAGCATAGATTCTATTTGATTTATTAAAAAATTTACCGAATTTTGTATTCAACAAAAAGTATGTGTGTGCAGTATATGAAGCTATGGTATTACATATATAAGCTATTGACTGGTGGGCTTCAGATATATTAAGAAATATAAATAAGTGATCTGTGGCTGAGGCTGAACTTCATTTAACTTGCAATCCATGGGTTTACAGGCAGTATTTTCTGTTGAGTCAAGCTATTTCATACAAATATCCAATTTATATATGATTCATATGTAATTATATATTTTATTGCTAAAAATTTGGTTTATTATTAATGTGGGAATGCTTAAGTAGAACGTTTTTGTAGCTGGATGTCGAAAGGCTCTATTGGACTCCAATTTGTCATATCTCATCAGCTCAATAGTTATTGAGGTCGGCGTATTCCAGCTCCTGGGCAATGGTTTTGTACATCTCCTTACCTTTGCTCAGCTCATCTACGAATGCGGCAGTCGAAAAAAATATAATAATAATAATAATAGAAAAGACATAATCATTTGTATGGAGTTTTTTAATTTATTGCATAGTAGATTGTGAATACAAATGATAATTAAATAAAATTGAGTTAAACAAATACACAATGCGTTTGTCACATAAAATTTAATTAAGGCTTTTAACAAAATCTAAATACATTTACTTTAACTACACAGGCAATACACGTTTACATAGAACACCTACGAGTATGCTACGAAATACATAAACAAGAAATGTGCAGAAAAATATGTGTAGATAGACTTTGGTGGAGCTCTTGGAGGCGGGCAATGGAGCAGCGCTTATTCCTTGAGGATGAGCTCGACAAAGGCGGTATCGAGATCGTCGCCGATATCCTTGTAGCGCTCCTTCTCCAGGACAAGGTCGTCTGTTCATTGTTGTCAAATCATAAGCGAACACAGAAGAGTAAAGAAAATATACAGAAAATTTGAAATTAATAAAAATGAAAATATAATTAAATCAAGTACACAAATCAATATTGATAAACCCCTCACAAAACATAGAAAAATAAACCTTTTACAGAGACACATTGAAACTAACACTATAATGGATTATAATCCAATCTGGACAACAAATAAAATCAACTGAATATATTTACCTCTTTAAATAAAAATAAATAAAAAGTAACGGCAGGTGCACTGCGGCGGCAGTGTTTGTAGTCGGTAATGCAGTGCGGCGCTAGCTGTTAAATTCAAAATCAAAAATAAAATGCAACAGGCAAACAAGAGCTCAAAATAACACTCAGCCAAGCAGCGTGTTTTCATTTGTTTTTGCTTTGCTTCGATTAAATTGTTTTAATTAATATGAATAAAAGTTTTTGTTGTGCATCAAATAATAAACAAATAAAAGCAGGGCAGCAGTTTGTAGCGGTTGTATGTCTTGCGCAGCGGATTGCGGGGCATTTATCGTTATCGCTATCGGTAAAGATAACGATAGCGATTTTCGTTGATTTAAGCTGGTGGCGCCTCGGCCTCAGCGGCTGGTGCAGCGGCCTCGGCAGCTGGCGCAGCAGCTTCAGCAGCTGGTGCCGGTGCAGCCTCTTCTGCCGGGGGGGCAGCTGGTGCTTCGGCCGCTGGCGCAGCCCCTTCAGCTGATGGTGCAGCAGCGTCAGCTGGTGGCGCTGCACCCTCGGCCGGTGGAGCCGCACCTTCAGCTGCGGGTGCTGCGCCCTCAGCCGCTGGTGCAGCTCCCTCAGCCGGTGGAGCCGCTCCCTCAGCTGGTGGTGCTGCGGCTTCACCTTCTGGAGCTGGCTCTGGCTCAGAGCCGGGTGGTGGGGGCTCATAGTTCTTAACGAACGGCACTTCAGCGCCCTCTGGCGGCAAGTCGATCGAGTATTCGAATGGTGGTGGTGGTGGCGGTGGTGGAGTGGGTTCCTTTGGTGGTGGTGTTGGCTCCTTTGCCACTGGGACACCAGCCTCTGTAACAACAGCTCCTTCGGCACCCTCCTCGCCAGCCGCAGCCGCCGCTGCAGCTGCAGCAGCAGCGGCCTCCGCCTCGGCCGCAGCTCTGGCCTCCTCCATGGCGGCCAGCTCTTCGGGCGTGGGCGTCGGCAGCTTGGGTGTGGGTGGCTTCGGATTGCGCGGCGTCCAGAATGGCTCTAAGCCCTTGATCAGGTCCAGGAACGCCTCGTCGAGACTGTCGCCGATGAGGCAGTAGCGCTCTTTTTCAACGATTAGGTCGTCTGAGATGTTTGGCATGCGAACGCGATGGCAGAAAGCAAGCAACACAAGCAGTCGGGTGAGAGATAAAGCAATAGAGAGATAGAGATAGAGAGATAGAGGCATGGAGATAGCAAGAGTGAGAAGGAAGCATAAGCGAAGCTAACTAAATATTAAATGCTTTCCTAAGCAGCGAGTTAGTGGGCAAGTCGGGCGAATGGCTGGGAGGGCGGGGTCGCTTGTGAATCAGGTTAATGATCGTGCATTTGACGAACAGGAAAACACAATCCATAATTAGTTTTAGCCATAACGAGATCCTTTTTGATCTATTTCTATAATTTGTTGACTACTTTATCAAATGAAATCAAATTCGATTCGATTTAAGCAGGAGGCGCTTCAACAGCTGGTGCATCAGCAGCAGGAGCTTCAGCAGCAGGTGCTTCCGCAGGAGCTGCTTCGGCTGCTTGAGGAGCTGCCTCTGCAGGAGCTGCATCTGCAGGAGCTGCGTCAGCAGGAGCTGCATCCGCAGGAGCTGCTTCAGCAGGCACGCCCTCCACAGGAGCACCCTCGGCCGGTGCTGCATCTGCAGGAGCTGCTGGAGGAGCATCACCCACTTCGAAATTCTTTACATATGGCACTTCAGCGCCCTCTGGCGGCAAATCAATATTGTAATCAAATGGCGGCGGCGGTGGTGGTGTGGGCACTCTCACTGGCTCCTCAATAACTTCGGCAACAGCTGCTGCTTCGTCTGCAGCGGCTCCATCGGCTGCAGCAGCTTCGATTTCTGCACCCTCCCCTTCGCCTGCGCCCTCGGCCGCTCCTTCGGCAGCTAGCTTGGCTGCCTTGGCAGCAGCCGCTGCCTCCCGCTGCGCCGCAATGGCAGCGATCTCCTCTTCGGTTAGCTCGGGCGTGGGCGGCTTGGGGTAGCGATCGTTATAGAACGGCGGCATGCCCATTAGCTCGACGAACGTAAAGTCCAAGCTATCGTTAATGATCGCATAGTGCTCTTTCTCGTTGATCATCTCGTCTGGTGGCGGCGGTTTGGTAATTTAGTTGGTCAGTTCAGTTTTGGTTAGTTAGTGTTATTAGAATTGAAAAAATATCTTGATTAGTGCAAATATTGGTAGCTCTGGTTATGGCTAGTTAACTCTGGAATCCAAGAAGCCAATTCTGTGTGGGAACACAATCTTCACAACAACGAAGACAACAATTGGCTGAAACAGTTCATTCTTTTGTTAGTTAATACAACAAAAAATAGTCCGTCTGTCTTGTGTTTTGGTTTTTCATTTACCACCATAAATTTGTTCTTTTTTGAAAAATACTTTATTTGTGCAATTGCAGCAGCATGGTATTGTATTTGCATAGTATGTAATATATATGTATGTATATATTAAAAATATAAATAATTAATTTATGTAAATCGTAAATAAATCAAATTGTTTTTTTTTTTCTTCTTTTTTTCATTTTGCTTTTGATTTCTCATTTAATGTCATTTTATGTTAGGTTTATTTTCTTTTTAGCTTGCTCTTTTGTTGGGGCAAGAACACATTTTCAGCAAAGATAGCGCAAAGAAATTAGGGAATTTTTAATTTAAAATAAAATATAGAAAGTTAACAATAGCTGTCTAATTATGAATGCTTGCAATTGGAATGGTGTGCGTGTCATTTGATGGTGCTTTGTCTTTTGTTTTGTTTTTTGTTTTTGTTTATTTCGGTATTTGCTTTGAATTTGTGTCTACAAAATAGGCGTGGCAACTTATAAGTAAGCAAATATTACACAACGTTTTGCAAACACGATTTGTTTAAATTGTATAAACAATGTAAATATTAGCATAATTAATACAGTAGTTTAGCTGGCGACAAAAATACGAATACAAATACAAGTACAAATCGAATCTTTCCTTTTCAGTTACTTTACATATACATTTGTATAAATAATTACACATTAACTAATTCGCAAGTTGTGTCTTTTGTCATCTATAATAATTAATTACTTCGATCCATATCAGGAAAACAAAGAGTAAAAGAATTATAAGAGGGCTAGCAAAAGCAAATAGAAAGAAAAAGTTTAAACAAAATATTGCAACAGTTTTGTAAAGCATCGAATGTTTAAAAATGCCGCCATTATTTCTAATTCTTGTATAATTTTTTGCCATTCCAAAGGACAGCAATCAAGTGTATGCCATTCACAGCGCAACGCGGACAAGCGAATGGCCAACAGCTTGCACTGCTTGAAAAAATGAATGTATAGATTCATAAAAGAATTTGGAATGCTCTCAATAGAAATAGAAGATACTCTTCTATTTAGTTTAGTTTTAGTTGTTTTTCTTTTTGTTTTAGTTTTGCTTCTTTGTTTGTTAACAGTTTTTTCTTTCTTGTCTGCTTTTCTTTGAGTTTACCGCTTAAAATTATTAACGTTTTCATTTAAAAGTTTATCAAAAATTTAACGGCATGGAAGACACATGGCGTTGTCCTGTGTGCCTTAGTATGCGTATGCGTGTGTGTGTGTGTGTGTGTAAGTGTGTGTGTGGGTGGGTGGGCGTGTCTGTGTGTGTTTTCTATTACAATAATATGGAAAGCGCCAGTTTTCTGTATTGACGTCAAAGCAGGCAGTTTAGTTAATTTACATAAGCTGCAAATTATTTTTTACATGTTCTGTATGTCATGTAAAGTGTTTTCCATCTCCTCCTGCAGCAGTTTGTTCTTGGCGCGTTCGTTCAACAAGTCGTCTTTTTTGTTTCAACAATAACAAAGTAGGAACAAAAAAGAGCACAGCGATACGTGGCATGCATTTTAAATAACAATAAACATTAGGGCGTTGGCGTTGGTTCAGCAGGCGGGGAGCGTACAAGCGGCACACAAGTTGAAATTGGTTTTTGTTTTTTTTTCGGTTAAGCACAACAACGAACAAAATCATATGAAAAATAAACATTAAAATAGTTATATTAATAGGCATAAATATAAAAATAAAAAATTAAATACAAATAAAAATAATAAGTGTAAATCTGGACTAACATAAGGAAATTGAGTTTTGGAATAAGGAACTTAATTTTGCACCTACTTAAATTTAGATATAAAAAAATTTATAAATAAATAAACTTATCTATAAAAAATTCTAAAATTTGTATATTTGAAATACTGCTACAAATAATATTGTATATAATAATAATGAAATTGTACTATTTAAAATTTTTCTAGAATTCTGAACTTTAAAGTCTTAGAGATATAAGATAATATTCTTGAACAGACATACCTTCGAGCCTGTCGACTTCCTTCTGCAATTTCTGAACGGAACGTTCAGCGAATTCAGCGCGTGCCTCAGCCTTTAAGTGTTGGTAAACAGAAAGTGAGAAAATACAGTTATTAGTAGTGAAATAAATATAAACATACATTAATGAAATGCAGCGTCTACAGTTAACCAAGATGAATTTCTGCAGGCATTATTCATATTGGTTAACATACAAGTTCTATTCAAATGCCAGTGTTGTAAAACGCAACGTTTCAATAGAATTTGCAAATATCAAGCTTATTATAAGTAAAAGAAGCTTCCCAAACAATTTTCTACCAAAACCAGCGGGATAAGTACATTATAATTTATATGAATACATGAATTATTAATAGTTTACATATTATTGATTAAATTAAATTTATGTGCTTAAGTATGTATGTAGTTGTGATGTGTTATAAATAAACGAAAAGTCTTAAAATAAAACATTCAGTATAAACAGCATAGCAATTAAGAAGATAACACAACTTTGATCACTTAATCCATATCCTTACACTTTTTTTGTTTTTAATATATATATATATTTATTTAGGGTGATTTGGTTTAGACAAAACCTAAAGTCGACAAATTAAACAATCATTTTTACGGGAGTGTTCATAATGTAATTTAATTTAATTGAACTACAACAATCGCTGTACGACGCTACGCAGTCACTGAATATAAGGAAAAATTGAAACTTGGCGCCAATTCGAAATGCTGTTAAAATTATTTTTTAACATCAGCACAAATTTAAAAGATTTATACAAAAAAAAAGACACTATTTAGGCTGCGGCGACTTACAGTTTCTACATTTAATTTGAATTGAATGAGCTCCTGTTCAAATATTTTTTGATTTTCGCGTGCCTAGACGTCGAGAAATATACAACAAATTTTTGGTATATCAATAACAGTGCAGGACATACAACATAATCATTATCATTATCATCATTATGTGTGTAGTGTGTGTGTGTGTGTGTGTGTGTATGTGTGTGTGTGTGTGTGTGTGTGTGTGTGTGTGTGTGTGTGTGTGTGTGTGTGTGTGTGTGTGTGTGTGTGTGTGTGTGTGTCTGTGTGCATGTGTCTGTGTTTGTAAGATGTGCAAGTGCTTTGACAATAAAATATCTACCGAATATTATAGAATTAATTCAATTTTTAAGTCGTTTTGTTTGTTTTGGGTACAGTTTCTACTATCAAGCAGTAGTGTTGTAAAACGTCAGTTTTTTTTATCATTTGCATTCAATGCACAAAAAGTTCTTTTCAATTTTCAAGTAATGTACACACACACGTCCTATATATATAGGGAAATACTTGCCATGATGCACGCTATTGATATACATTTTGGATACTGCTTAAATAGGTTTTTTTTTCTTTTTTGACTTGATTTGATTTGTTGTATTCTCTCCCAGACGTTTGGGCAATGGCGTTTGCTCTTGCGTTTTTTTGGATTTTAGTTTTGGTTATTTTGTTTTTAAAAGAAAATATCAAATGTGACGACTATGTACAATTAAATTAAAATTGAGAATAACGATTTGTGCAATTTAATATTTTCTTTTTTCTTGGTTTTAATATTTAATAGATTTACCAACACCAGAGACCACAAACCGCTTACAAATATTGGTTTAAAATTAAAATATTGTATACAAGTGGGCATATACCTCTTTCAAGGCATGATCCAAAACCTTGATTTGCGTTTCAAAGGTTTCCTCTTTTTGTGTAGCCTGTTTTTTACATACATATATTTATATTTTGTGGTCGTTGGTTGAATTGGTGGAAATTAAATTGTTTTGCGGGTTAAGCAAACAAAAATTGCAAATTATTTAGCAAATTATTGATGCATGCAGAGTTTGAGGCGTGGCAGGGAGGTGGGGACAGCATGTTTTAAGCCATTTAGGGGGTGTTGATCAAAAATCCAGTGCGCAAATCATTTTTGTTTATATATCATTCACAAATATATTCGCAAAAATAAGGATTTGTATTTTGATTTTGTGTCAGCAACATTTAAGCGGAGCGTGTTAACAAATATATGAAAATAAAAGTAGAAAATATAATCAGAATTAGTACATAAATCATAAATCAGAACAAATAAACATTTTTAAGGGCATATATTAAAGGACAAGTTGCACGAGTTGTCGGTAGACATTTTATATGAATGCACGCGTGGCCAGTGTTGTGCAACGGCTTTTGGAAAGCCTTCGAGCGGTCCTGTGCGCTCAAATTATTTCGAAAAAAAAAAAAAAAAAAAACAACAACAATAATAATATATGAACAAGAAATCGCTGGTTGGTTTTGATTGCATTTTCCACAACTCTGGGAAACTCCTTTCGCTTGAAGGATTTCATTTTAATTTTATATTGTTGTATCTACCTCCTTTAGACGAGTGTTCAGGGTCTTGATTTGGTTCTTGTACTCTTCCTCACGTTGGTTGGCCTATTTATTGTTGTTGTTGTTTATGGGGGTGTGGGATTTACATATTTAATATTGTAAAAATAATATAAAAATATATTTATTGATGAACAAAAGTCGATTGTTTCGATCGTGAGCAATCATCTTGACTGATTTGTAACATTTCATACTGACCTTCTCCTCAGAGACCTCAAGGGATTTCAAGTTGTTGCCCACAACGCGCAGCTCCTCCTCAAGCTCCACAATTTTGCTATACATCAAAAAATAAAACACAAATTAGCTTCAAAGATTTACACAAATTGTCTTTAATTGGTCTTTCGATGGGAAAACAAAAAACAAAAAGCGCGTCTCATGCGGTAATTAAATTAAGTTTTTGCGCAATTTTTTCATCGCCAACGCCAAAAATAAAAGACCAAAAAAATGTGACACTTTACTTTCAAAACTTTGGCACTGGAGGCGACAGAAGTGTCAAAAAAAAAGGAAAAAATAACAACAGAAAGAAAGAAACTAAATCATGACTCGCCAAACCAGACGAAGGTCTCTCGGCTCATAGCAAAGTTTTTAAATAAATAAAATATAATAATAACAGCAATTGTTGTTGGAGCCAACTACATTTCACTGAAACGATTTCACTTTTCTTAAAGTTTTGCCTTAGAGTCAAATATTGCTTTTTTTCCGATTTCCTATATTGAATATTTTCAGTCAATATTTTTGGGCTGTCGATTTAATTGCAAACTTGAAAGTGCAGTTAGTATTTAAGGACAGATAAAGCAAGACAAACCTTTCGCTAAGCTCAACTTTTTCCTCGGAACGTTCCAGATCCTGTTCCATGAGCACTAATTTTCTGGCCACCTTCACAGGTGAGGGCGATCAGGCGGTCAGCAGGTGAGCAGGCATTAACAGGCAGGCGGGTTTATTAAACAGAACACAGACATAGCAACACGTAACGCATTTTGTGGTTAGGCATTGCGCGCATAAGAAAGGGTAATTTTTTTCAAATTAGTTCAATTAATGTATTGGCAGTTGCGTTTTGGCCGAAAATGTGAATATGTTGTGCATTATGAGAGAGCATGAAGTGATATGCTTCTACAACAACTAAGATAAACACATGCGCGTTAAATACACACATACAGGAACATTCGTTAATTTTGATCGAGATATTCACATTTTTTGCCGATTTCAAATATTTATATAGATATAATGCCAAGCTAGCTAGCTAAAAATAAAATAACGGAATAAATAAAACAATAAAACTATGCAAGAGAATTGGGTTAGGTTGCGTTGGTATCTTCTGTTTTTAACATGGGTAACAACTGTTAGTTAACAGCGCTGCAGAAAACAAACTTACACAACTATGGCCACACTGTTTCATTTGCATTTTTTAGGCACAACAAAAATAGTTTTGAAAGCATTTTGGCGCAACATTTAACTGATATTTCAAACAAATGTTTTTTCAACGTACTTTTCACCCTGTTCGGCACGTTCTTCGGCACGCTCCAAATCAGCTTCAACCATGGCCAATTTACGGGCAACCTTTCATTTTACATATTGATTTGTATATATATGGCGTGTGTGTGTATATATATTGTTGATATTTGTACATAATTTTACAATCGTCATCGTTCATCGAATATACACAAAGAACATAGAAAATGCGTTAAATTTCATGTCAATTTATCTAACAATAATTTGGTTAGTATTAACAATAGGATTGATGGAATTTACAGTATATGATTTTCTTTTTTTTTTTTATTAGTATTAAACAAAATGTTAATATGTTGTGATTTTATTAATAATATTTTCGTTGTGTATGTTGTGTTTTGTTGTAGTTTGTTTTGTTGGCTAATAGTTTGTGCTTTTGTCGTTGCTTCTTTAAGAACTTTAAGCTATCTTTCAATTGATAATGTACTCATATATATGACCATAAAATATATTTTTATATTTGATAAATAATACGTTTGGAATTGTGTTTTCTCTCTATTCCAGTTGTACATCTTAGGACCAAAAGAATTTTACTACTTGCTACCTAAATAACATTTTTTCCTTTACTTTCTATTTTCGACGGAAATTAAATTCAGTTTCTTTGAGTTTCATTATATAAAGTCTGGATCTCAAGAAATCTGATAGCTCCATCAAAGTTCTTGGCAGTTACAGAACGGAAACGACAAGGTTTCCGTCATTTTTGGCTCGGCAATTAAAAGTTTGTGACTAAAAACGAAAACCTAGATTACAAATTATAAAACCGATAACAAAAATTTAATGTTTCGCCAAAAAAAAAAAAAAAAAAATCGGGCCTGTTGAGGAAATCGAGTTTGCCAATTTGGACGACAGAAGTCGCAGCTGGTGGGCTCTGTGAATTTTGATATACGAGCAGCGCTACATCTATGGATGTCAATTATAGGCTGACCAAAACTGAATTTCCTGTGCACGTTCAAAATTATTTAAAATGAATGCAATGCGAACGTTTCACTAAAAATTACAAATATTCAGCACATCTCAACAGCAAACCCAAATGCAACACGCATCGATGTACCTTGAGTTCGCATCTCCCCCTCCGCAACATTAAGAGAGT
This sequence comes from Drosophila mojavensis, assembly GCF_018153725.1. Lineage (NCBI taxonomy): Eukaryota > Metazoa > Arthropoda > Insecta > Diptera > Drosophilidae > Drosophila > Drosophila mojavensis. The sequence goes on along the minus strand of NW_025318693.1, from coordinate 2,910,939 downwards.
CATACGCATACGCCTGGACAGCTAAAGTAGGTGTGAGTCATAGCCACACGAAGAGCGGGGGCTTTACACACACACATACACTTTGTCATGTATGTGTGAGTGTACACATATATGATTCAGTGAGTCTCTTGGGTCAAATGAATTTTTGATTCATCATCGAAGCGTTTGGCAACACTCTTTTTATTTCTTTCCTTACTTTTTTTGCAGCTGCTTATGTCATGAGCCGACGAAGAGCGCTAAATATACAAATTAACGGAGTATGATGGTATAAGTTTCATACAAAGTTTCCCGTTTCGCTTATCAGTCAACGTTTTCTTGTTTTCCTTTGCTTTCCGTTTCACAGTTTCTGCGAAACACAATATGTATATAGATTGATATATAGAGCCGGCCAGGCAGCCAGTCGCTTGCTTATCGTCTTTTTGCAGTTTATCAATTTAGCCTGCTTTATATAGCCGATTCGATTGACGTACGAACCACGTAATCAACAACTTTAAAGCGTATGTGCTAACACAATAAATTAATGCTGCGGCCTATGCCCGTGTGCAGCCAAAAGCCTGTTGAGCTAATCCATGTTGCGCCTGTATATCTATATAATTATTATATCATAGAAATTGTATTGTATCATAAGACCATGATTCAATATGACATTATGCTTGTGATTAAGTTTAGGAAAATCAGCCAGTTATCATTTGTTCTATAGCAATTCCTATTTAAGTTTTCGATCATATGAAAAAACATTCTAATATAATACAAAAAATTAAAAAATATATTACAAAATATATTCTCTTTTTAAGTTTCCGAGACCTATATAAATTAGAACTGATCTGTTGATACACGATTTTGCCATCCATTTTAACTAGAGTCTTTTATTGTAGTTGGGCTTCAATGCCGTATCCTAACTGGTCGCTCCCTATAATGTACAACTGCAAGAGAATCCCAAGAAATTTCTGCACAACTCCAACGGTTCAGGATTAAATATAATTATATATAATATCTAAGTCATTTTTATTGATGTTAACTTTATTGCAAAAATGTTATAATTCAATTAAATTTATTAAGTGTTACATATTTACTGTATATGCATTTGCTGTGAACTAGATTTTTCTCTTTAGAATCTGCTTACGCTTTACACATTTGCATTTTGCATTTCACAATTTACATTTAGCATTTTGCATTTGTTTCTAAATTTTTACATAGAAAATTCCAAAAAAAAGCCCAACTAAATCATTTACATACAAGATATACAATAACATAGAAAATGTATTTATATAGAGTTAATAGTTTTTGCAGGGCCAATAAAATAGGATTTGCTCCTCTTTTCCTTTAAGTTGGAATATGATTACATATGCATATATAGATATAATTTTTTTTTTATTGCTTTCCAGCACAGTTTTGAGTACATTAACAATGTGTTTAGATTCGCTTAAACATTTACAATTCAATTTCATATATTTTTCACAAAGGACTTTGTTCAGACGTTATTTAAAAAAAAACATCATATTTAGCATACATATTTATATATATACATAAATAAAATGAATTAACTAATACAGAAGTTAATTTTTTTGTATACATATATATCATATTATATATTTATGTATATATATATATTATTTATAAGTATATCGTTTAACGGGCGGCTAAGGCAGCGGCATGCCAGCATTTCTTTTTATTGCTTTAGCTGCACTTTCATCTTCAATTATCATCATCATTAGCATTAGCATTGACTTTAGCACAAATTTTACAATATCAGCACCAATAAATATTTGCCATCGCTGATTCCTGTGCCAAATTTCATTGCTGGCTCAATAAAGGCCAAAATCGAAATAGAAGAAAACTTAATTTGTTTGGCAAAGAAATCAATGGACGGATCAAGTATCATTAGGTTTGTGGGCATTATTGTTGTGTTCGCTGTGTGGAATTGTGGAGGACAAAGTTGAAGTTTCACCAACAGCAGCAGCAGTAATATTTGCATTGTTATTGTTGTTGTTGGTTGGATTTTGAATTGGGTGACATGGATTACTGTTACTGTTGTTGTTATTATTGCTTAAATTAATTAAATTGGTATTTAGCTGCACCTCATCGTATTTCTTGTCAGCCTCCTCAGCAAGGAAACGCGCTTCCTTCAGCTGATTCTCAAGAGCGTCCATGCGTTCTTCATCGGCAAGGGCGCGATTCTCAAGAATCTTGCGTGCACTGTATATAGTCATTTATATATAGTGATCAGTGTATGATCAATTATAGGACGACCACGTTGCGACCATGCCCATAGAAGACAGTGACCAAGTTGTTATATCGATGATTTGTCGTTGCGTACAGCCCCAAAATATTGTGAATCATTCGACGTCATCGCATCCACATCGGTGTAGAAAGTGTAGAGTTGTTGTTGTTGTTGTCAAGTTATTGTTGAGTATGACAAACACATGGATGCGCAGTGGTACACACAGGTAGACACAATTTCGAACATAAATTATGTTGAAAGATTAAGTTTTGATTCGGATTTTTTTTGGTTCGGATTTGTTTTTGTTTTAGTGGAGTTCCATTGTACAGATCAAGATTTAGAGAATTTTGCAAAAAGAAACAAGAATTTGTTGTTGCTTGTTGAGTTTTACAGTTCAGTTAATTAAAAAAAAAAAAAGGTACAAATAATTATGAAGCTGAAACAGTGCTTTGTGTAGTTTTTTGATTTATAAATAAATCAATTTAAGTTTTGTTTTTTACTGTAAAATAGCGCAACCGTTGAGCTATTTTTCAGAGTTAAATGTATTGTGTAGAAATAGCTCTAAGTAGTATTTTACATATTTATATATTGAATGTGTTTTGCGGTTTCTCTTTTATTACTAAAATATAGCTTCAAGCGCTTTTTGAGGAAAGTGTATGAGTTTAAATCTATATTCTCTACACAGTTTCAAAGCACAAGGCAATGTTTAAGCTCTTTCACATACAAACAATATTTTGGTTGTAAACATACATATTTAAACAGCGATTTGCTAAGACACTACCATAAGCTAGACACATGCCATAATTAAATAACAATGTGTATATACGTAGAGCTTTATAAATATATATATATATATAATATACATCCATTTTGTTCTTGCTGATGCTGTCGTTGTTGTTGTTGGCTGCGGTCGGCGTTGGGCTTAAAAACTAAATGCTGTTTACAAGTTGTTAAGCGTTCTTAAATATACCCTATAATTATTTAATACATATATTTTTGGAGTTTGTAAGAGAGCGCAGTATATATAACCCATAACCGAATTAGTAACGGTAATTTCGACGCACCTAACCTCAAATCGAAGAAAATAAGTAAAACGAATAGAAAAGAAAACGACGAGAAGATAACCCTATTAACCCTAATTCCCTGTTTTTTTTTTTTTTTTTTTTCAAAGTTGAATTCAGAGCAATAGATAACTATACCTCTTCATATTTCTTATCAGCTTCTTCTGCAATTAATTTTGCTTGCGCTAATTGGTTCTCCAATAGAGCTACTTTGTCGTCTTCCATATTTGTGCGATTTTCAAGCGCTTTTCGTATCCTAAATTTCAAGAGGAATTGTAAGAAGCATTTTAAATATAAATATACCGTAGATAAGAGCATGAGCTGGATACTTAAGTTGCTTACATATGCTGTAGACTTATTATTAATGTATACAATTTGACAATAAATATAATTAAAGGGTTTAAATATAACAGAAAATTGTACTAACCGTTCGCTCTCATCGGCGGCCTGAGAGGCTTCCGACAGCTTGGCTGTGGCGGAACCCAGACGCTCCTCAGAGCGTTCCAAGTCTTCTTCGAGCAGTTGAATGCGACGGTTCAATGCGGCAACCTCAGATTCAGCCTATAAAATAGATATTCGATGTTCGAACGAACAAGACAATATAGCAAACGTACAAATGCCTTAAAATTTAATATTATTCTAACTTAAGGACTTACAAAATAATGCAAGAAATACACTGAAATAACTTAACTAGTAAATTATGCTACTTTTGGTATAAATAAAATATAGAATAATTATCTCCTAACGTTAGTGCTCTCTCATACTAAAAATAAAACTCTCCACATTTTAATAACTATTTAAAGTTTGCGACCGCAGCATTTGTTCCATCTGAAATTAGAGATATCTTCTTCTTCGTTTTTTTTTTCTGCCTCCTTTTTGTCGCTCCATTCGCCTGAGTAAGCGTCAGCGTTAGCCTTAGCATTTTAACAAGGTCGCCGGTGTTAACGCCCCAAAGCTAGCAATAAAATGTTTGTTTGCGTGTGCTATCGATAACAGTTCAACAGCACGAAGCCTGTCAAGGTTTCTGTTTAGGCCAATAATTAAGGGGATCCATATATCGATTACACTTCTTGTCTCAAGTTGCCAGCTCAAGAAAATAGGCAACAGCTAATCGAAGCATGTGCATGACGTCAACACATAGTGAACAACAACCTTGCCAAAAATTTGAATTGCAATCTTTAGCGGCCAGTTTTTCCCACCAGCTGTATTTTCCAAAAATACAAATCGAAGCATTAAACATATGCCCATTAAAGAACGGAAAATATTTGACATTGACGCCGTCGCATTTGATTGCCTTTTTCAGAATACGAGAGAGAAAGACAGAGAGGGAGAGAGAGCGCAAGAGAGATGGGTAGACAAACGTTGAAAAGCACAAATAATTTAAATGTTTGTGCAGCTCAGCTCAGCTCGCAGCACACGCCCAAAAATGGTTAAAAACGGCTTTGACCAAAAGCGGCCACAATTGGACAAGGTAGTCCAGGTCCAGTCGACGCGGGATGATTATATTGCCAATTTTTCAGTACACTGCAATACACAAATACAAATAAAAACTCAAACATACATACACACAAATATAAAGTTGTATGAGTGACGCTTAGAACGCTGCGGACGCGCGTCGTAAAAGTATCGTGTGATTATGAATTGGAACCAAAACCAACCGCGCCGCCGCTGTAGCTTACGTCATCGTCCAAACAGTCAATAGACAGGCAGCATACAAAACACACACACATATATACATATATATACATATACATAGGCATGTGTGTAGCGTAAATTTAACGATAAAAAATCGTATAGGGGCAAACAGCGCAGCTTTCCAAAACACATACGAAAGTCACACAACAAAACCGTTGATGAAGCAACAGCGAAAAAAAAATGCCAAAAAAAACTCAGCTTGAGTTTCGTTTCGTTTAAAAATAGCGGGAGTCGCGCACGGTAAGTATGTGCGACAGAGATGGACTTAAGCAAATTTTTGGTCTTTGCTTTGAACTCATTAACAAAACGTATTGAAGATTAAACGCCTCGAAAAGAAATGCAAAGCTAAACAGAACAAGTTTCGGGGTGAGGAATGGCAAAAAATTGCCGGCAAAACGAACAAGGAAAAATAAAAAACAAATAAAAAGCCATGAGTATGCAAAAGCTGCATAGCAAAGAAATTGTAAAAAAAAATTGTTGACGGCTTAGTCACACACACCTTGAATTTTTTATTTGACTCAAATTGCTGTGGCAACGAAACCAAAAAAAAAAAAAAAGAAAAACAATACCAACAACAATAACAGAAGAGACGAGAGGCTACGTTCGAGTGCGTAGGGTGTGTTTAAATGTTATATATGATGCATTTTTAATTATGATCCCGAAAATAAGCCATAAAAACTGTAAGCAAACCACTTCCAACTTGTAAAGCGTAAAAGTAGCGATCTCTCAAGCATAAAATATACTAGAGTTTTATAGCATGTAGCTACTGTCATGCATGTCTATCTGGTCGTGTGTTGTAATCTCAAATTGTATGTGACAGTTGACGAAATTACGAAATGTAATAGAAGAGAAAGACAGAGTGAGAGAGGAAGAGAGTACTTGTCCAGAAGGCAACAAATCAAAACCAATTTGTCACAATGAGGCATTGAATTATCAGTGCTCAATTTCGTAATAGCAAAAAGGAAGAGAATGCGTGGCGGGGAGAGAGAGAGAGGGAGCATGAACTGCTGCTGGGGCCACGCAAATGACATTGAAAGCATTGTCTATAAAAATTAAAACAACAAAGCACATTATGTTACTTGTTTCAGTTTTGTGCCACTAGCAAGCGAAGGGGCTGAACTAAACGTCAATCACTTGACAAAAGCGTGGAAAAATGAGCGCAAAAACTAGCAACTAACGGGGCATAGATGACAGACAAAATGGGAATGGGAATGCTCAAAATGAAAATACATTTTGATTTTGGGGAGTGCCGTTACAGTTTTAGAAATTTCAACAATACGCGATCGAAGGACTATGAGAAACAACTGAAAACATCTTCATAAAAAATGACGTCAACAATGTCGTCAATGCTGCGTTACAAACTTTGCATTCACATACACTAATCTACATATAAAATATACACATGTACATACATCTACATATATGTATGCATATAGGCCTATATTGCGTAATTGACTAATTAGAATTGAATTTAACGCACATGTAGCTTGGGCCAAAAATATCGTACACATACTCAAACATGTTAAGAAGCCATTGTTGGCCGTGGCTTAAAATTATAATTAATCGAATTTAGAACACCGCTAACTAAGCACTATGGTTTTGAACTGAATAGAGAGGCCGGTTTCAGTTCTTTTCTCAAGTTTAAGTTTTCACTGAATAGATTGCTTTTTCTACTGATATGTTAATGAAATGCTGTGCGGGTTTGTGCCCCGTTTTTGGATGGGATTTTGAAAGGTGAATGAATTTTGGTCACTTAATTCACAATAGTTTAGAACGTACGAAATATGAACTGTGATCAAATTAAACAGAAGCGAACTCTGCGTATATATATGTATATTTATATGTACGTACATACAACAAATTGAAATTCATAACAAAAGATAGTCCAATAAAAAAGACAGTAAACCCATGGAGGAACAAAACAACACAACTGTGGCAAGACAGCGAGCGACAGAGAGGGATCGAGAGAGCAGCGCAAAGAGCGCGCAAAGAATGAGAGCGTGTATTTGACTGTGACAGTCTGTCAGTGAACTTGCATTAGTATTTGTGTTTGTATGTCAGGCAGAGTGTCTGTGTTCATGAGCATGTATTTGCATTGGAAACGTTGGCACTGCTCAGAACGAAGAAATGCTTGCGCTGGACTAATCTTGAGCGATGGTTCAGCTTTGATGCAAAATCTTTATACCAAAAGTAGCAGCAAACTGTATCTATGTATATAGTTTCTTTTAAACTGAATTGTAATGTTGCCGATTGCTTACTTCTTCACGTCGAACAACTTCAAGTTGTAGTCTCTTGTGAAATTCCTCGCATTCATCTTTATACTTTTCCATTTCTTCTTTGGTCTGACGCATTTTCTTCTTGAGTACATCCAAAAGTGTACCTTGTGGAATGCTGGTCGTCATTTTTGTGCTTGTTTTTTGGACTTGTGGGTGTTTGTGGTAAGTGTTTACAATTGGACTTTGCGTTGGCAGGCAGTGGCAGATGGGGATTGCTTTTTTGACCGGCGATTGGCAGTTAACACTGAAGCACACTTGTATTGGCTTTTGCCTCTTATTTTTTGTATTTATTCTAAATACAAATTTCTTTCGATATGGCAGCACCAGAATATATTTAATTTATAAACTGTGAAACACCAACACACGCACGTAATAGAACGAACGGCCGAACGAAGCGACGACACAGACAAGAGTATGCGCTAACCACCGGTTTTTTTTCTTCTTTCTCTTCTACTGCTTTTCTCTTCTTTTACTGGTTTGCTTCGTTGCTGCTGCTGCTCTGCTGCCTGTCGTATTTCTTTTTTTTTATTTTGTGTGAAGGGCCGATTAGATTCGAGCACACTTGATGCACACTTATAGTTGAAAAATAATTTTATATATTAAAACAATATTAATATAAATATTTAATTGCAGAAAGCTGCACAGAAACTACACACACACACGTAGAAACGAAGACGATAAAACGACGCGATTCTGCGACTGGCATTTGTGAGTACGTAACTGGAAATGAACCGCTGAAACACTTTGCATGCTCATGTCTACAAAGCGGCGGTGGTGGTTTATACGTTGTGCGAAAGAGACAACTGCTGTATGTGTGTGTGCGACTTTCCAGTCTGACAGTGCCTCGCCTATGTGTCGTGTCGTGTCGCTCATATCTACATGTGTGTGAGTGCGAGTGCGCTAACCAGTGTGTATATGCGGCTTTCCCGCTGGAAAACCTGTTAAAGCCGCTAAAAATTCAGTCTACATGTTTGTTGTTGTTTGCATTAATTAGTGAAGAAATATTTGAGATTTTTTCCTTATTTCTCCAATACAATTAATATTATGCAAAATTGCGAGCGAAAATGACGACTGGCAAATTGCCCATACGCCAGTGAAAATGAGTAAGCAACCTGTCATCAAAAATAGTACATGTGCGTGTGTGAGTGTGCCTCAATCCTCCCCACTCGCCACTCACCACCTACCCTAGCCAACAAACAAGATAATTGTATAATACGGCATATAATGCCGGTGCTCTATCAGGCTTATCAACACGCAAGCAGGAGCAGCACAAATGACTAATCATTGGTCGCTGCGACACCGAGCGTTGTTCGTATCAGGTTGTAGTTGTTGCTGTTGCTGAGCGTTCGCATGTGGTCCTAGTCCGAGACAGTTGACGATTGTACAAAGCTCGATATCGATACCGATAGACAGAGGGCGCGCGCGAGCAACAAGTGGAAATGCGATTTGTATTTGGCAAATGACATAATTGTTGATAATACAAACGATGATTGCCAATGGTCAATTTCAATTAAAATAAGCATGCCTGCCCATTTTTGGCAACTGTGCGGCATTGAAAAGAAATTAAAAGTAAACGTCAGTGCCACATAAATGAACACACACTACCTTAGTGGGGTGCACATACATAGAGGTACATACACATACACACACGTAGAACGAAGGTCATTGGCGTTTTGCAGCGGTTATGAGAACACGTAGAAAACTGAGAATACGTTTAATTTAATATAAATAATAATTGTCGAGCCATGTTTGAAAAGAAATACATTTTTGGCCACAAAACGTATTCGTTTAATTTTATCATTTATTTTTTTTTTTTTAGCTGCTGTAAAGCAACTGATGCTTTTTATGGAGTTCCACAACTAGATGAATTCTATGTGTGTGTATGTGTGCGGGTGCGGGTACACGAGTGTGCATAAGCACAGATAATTGTAGCACTTGTAACATTTGGTCTGTTTTGTTATCTGCTACCTTTTTGGGAGAGTCACCGCGAGTGCGAGTGACGCCCACACAACGAGTGTGAGTGCAACAGGTGCTCGTCAAGTTTACCGTTAACCGGCCAAACAATGTACCAAATGCTGGGAGCGCGCGATTGCGTAACTAATTAAACAATTGCTTGCAATTAAGTAAATAGGAATGTTTTTGCTTTAGCTAGATAAACAGTTGAAATACTTTTGTGCTGAGCAATAAGAAAACAAATGTGCGTATATGTTTATATACATATAGAAATAAAAACCTTCACGACAGTTGTTAAGCGATTAACCCACAGAACGTGCATACGTATGTATGTATGTACATATGCGTAAATGGGGTCAAGATTTCATACAACTTGCGGACAATTGCAATGACAAACGATTTGACGGGCCAGCGAAGGGTTAAAGCAGAAACGGAATTCGGCGAACGTCGAAGAAAGCAAAACGAAGACGGCGACGTAATCGCTTTGCAATGCACACAAATTCACGCATACAAATATACATGTGTGTATGTGTGTGTGTGTGCGAAAAAGAGAACAAAAAGAACAAATTTGGAGCATTCATAGATAGAATAATAGACAGAATTCACTCTGAACCTAACCAAACTTTCTGCATAGTTTTGTCTTTTACGCTTTCTGGCAGAGGCGACAACAAAGGCGGCTTGAAGAAAGAGATAAAAATATGATTAGTGCAAATAAATGGAGTAAATTCGGTGTTTTAAAGATTAGGCTAGCCCACAGCTAATTACCCGCTTCAGCTGCGTGTTCATAATGTTGTGCAGCTCATTCCGAATGATGTTGAACTTCATCATGGTGTCGGAGCTGAAGATGGAGCGTCCGAACGCCAGGCCCGGGTAGTCAGCGCAACGTCCTTTGTTGCGTCGCGCCTCCCGTTCGGCCACAATCTCTGCCGCTTCGCTGGTGCAACGCAGCTTTGCCCATTCCTGGGCTTGTGAGTCCTCATCCTCAGGATTTAGTACAATGCCCTCATCAATGGCGCCCGCACTGAGATCTGTTGCAATGCTGTCGCTGCTAACGTCCATTATGCCGCCGCTGCCACCTTGACGTTTGCTTCTCTCACGCTTGCCTCCAGTGCTTGAAGAGGATTTCTTTTTGCGGTCCGATTTCTCTTTGTCGCCTTTGTCACGCTTCTTCTTCTTTTTGCTACTGGCAGCAGGTAGCGCGTCTGGTTCACCTGCAGTTGCTGCTGCTGGCGTCACTGCTGGCATTGTCTCGTCCAGCATGCTGCTCTCATCAGTTGGTGTGGGACTGTTGCTGCCCAGAGAATTTGTTACAGATTCACTAAGAGGAAGGCTGAGCGAGCTGCGACTAGCAACTGGCTGCTCCTCTGTTGGGGGCTGCGTCTGCGGCGTCGATTCGCCACGCAAATTGGAGAGCACGCCCTTGGAGTCGCCGCGATAGAGGGCGGCCAGGATTTCCTGCACATTAGGCACGTTAGGACGCCGTGTGCCAGCGAAGCGTGGATGATGCTGGTGGCCGCGTCTCTTGAGCGAAGACGGCACAAGAGACGAGGCATTGGAATTGGAATTGATGGTGCTGTGGCTGCCCGCACCACTGGTGCTGGACAGCGCATCGTCGTCGACGCTATTGCTCTGTGACATTTCTGAATCGGAATTACTCCAACTCCAGTCGTCCGATAGCTCCGATTGCGATCGCTGCAACTGCTGATAATTATTGTAGAGTTGGGCTAGATAAAGCTCCGCCTTTTCATCGTAGTAGAGCAGTTTATCGAGCACATTCAGCTGCTCCTCGATGGAGCCCCAACGGGATGAAAGCTCCGATTTGCAGCCGTCGGAGCCGTTCTTGCCACGCTTGCTATTTGATTGCTTTTTTTGCTTGTGTTTCTGTTGTTCACTTTTGTGGCTTTGGGACTGTTTATTTGCATTAATTATGCGTCTGTTGCGCTGCTGTTGCTGCTGCTGTTTTGTTGTTTTTGCCTGCTGTCCTGCAGCAGCTGCGCTGCTACCTGCTTTATATGGAATTGTTGATATTACTATATATCGATATCGGTATTTTCGGTACACATATCGTGCAAATCAGCTGATTTGCAATTACCAATATCGATAGCTGAGAAAAAGTGTGACCAGCCAAGTGCACAAGACAAAGTTTCTTCACAAAAGAAAAAACTACAACTACGTTTGCCTTGTGCACTTGTTTTCATTTTGCATAGAATGCATAGCATAATAGTCCGGAAACCCCGAAAAATGCGTTGCATTCTATACAAAATGATTGTCTTTTAATGTACATATTTGTTTATTATTACGCTTTTGTTGTTTTGGCGGTTGCTTATCGTTGCCGCCACTCGTCAATAGATGGCGATGTGCCCGCTTTATTTGGTGCGCAAGCGTTTGACGACGTGCCGCGTTGCCAACGTATCTTTTAATAAGCGGCGTTTGCGTTGCCGGCTTAAGATACGTTAAAACTTTTGTTGTTCATTTGTTAGGGTTCAAATTGGTTTGTTTAATTTGTATATCTGTTGCATTTTTTGCTGTCTTTGTTAATGTTGTTTTAGGCTTTTGCTGTTTTTGTTTGGTTTTAGCCACCGACGCCGATGCCGTTGCCGCTGCCGCCTTCGCTGTCGATGTCGATTGATTTTTGCTGTAACTCACTTTTTGCCACTCATATGCATTATTAACTTTTGCAGTTCCTATTGTTAATGTTTTCTCGTACATATTAATTATAAACTGCCGCTTTTTATTTTGTTGTTGTGTGATTTGGTGCGTGTTGTTTTTCTCTTTGGTTGTTGTTGTTGTTCAAACAGCTGTGTTCATAGTACCGTTAGCTTTGAGTCTTTTATCTATTTTTACTGATGATTTAATACGGTTTCTCTATCTCTCTCTTTCTCTTTTCGCTTTTCTCAATTTTCAGTCGCGCGTTAAAAACTGAGCAAGGGAAAATTTGCGTATTTGGCCAACTTCCGCAACACGTTTTTTGTTTTTGCGATCTTAGTTGCCGTTGCTTTTATTGTAATTGAATTTATGTAATTGAAAATCACTAAAAGTTTACTTAAATGAAATTAAATAAAAATAGTGATTCACTTGTTACCAAATTACTAAGAAGACGTTAAGATTATTTATTGAATTAATTGACTAATTATTATTGAATTTATTGTAATTATTAATGCGGCGTGCGGACGGCTCGGTTCGGCTGCTAGTTGTTCGGCCCCTCCGGCAGTTGCTGCTTGCTGCTTGCTTTGGCGTTGTACTTGAAAGTGTTGTGCGATCATTTTTGTGGCCATGCGCTCGCTCATCGCGGCGTACGCGCGCTCTGTCTCTTTGCCGCGCGCGCTCTCTCTCTCTCTCATTCACATACTCACTGTCTTTCCATTGCTGCTGCTGATGGTGTTGTTGTTGTGGTGGTGGTGGTGGTGGTGGCAGCGCCCCCTGCCAAGCGGTAGTGGCAGCGACAGTCAGTGCGGCACATGTGCGAGTGAGTCAGCATTATGCACAGCTATTCCCGCCTGCATATGTATTAGTGTTGCAGTGCGTGCGCTATGCGGGTGTAAAGGAGCGCAAGGCACTAGCACTGTCAGCCCCCGCCGCCCACTTGCATACTCTCTGAGAGTGAGAGAGCGGGAGTGTGATTGCTCGCTCTGTACTCATTTCCATTTTCATTTTCTGTTAATTTCATTTGTGTGTTCTGTTTGATTTAATTGCTGTTTATTCGCTTCTCTATTTCTTTTATCATATTTGCGCATATTACTCAGCCGTCTCGGTCGTCTGTATCTCATCATTATTTATTTAAGGGAAGGGTGTGCGGCAAGCAACAATGACATCAAAATATATTGATAATGATAATGGGCCAAAGTATTTTGTCAAAACTTTTGAATTATGTTGTCTGATAAGCATTTTTTTTTATTGTTTTCTTCGTTACCTGTGAACACTAAACATATTTTTACTTATTTTGAAACGCTGCCAATTGGCAACGAAAACGGCGAATGTCCTTGAAATACTTTCGTATCCAAATCGAAAAAACCAAATCAAATCAAATGAAAAACTTTATACATTTTCCAATTGGAAACGCAACCGAACAGTCCAAGAAAAATGTGCTAAATACTGCGCGGCAGCTATTTCAAATTTCTCATTGTAGAGAAAAAGAATAGAAAAAACAAATTTGCTTGAGCAAATATTTTGGCAAAGCTAAAGCAAACACAGTAAAAGAAAAACATCGCATTTTGTCTTTGCTTTTGCGTTATTTGATACACACACACACTCTCTCACAAACACGCTTAAACGCACATGCTGCACAGTCGCTGCGTCTCTTTCGCACCCAGCCAAAGCTATTTAAACATATTTAAAAATAGCGCGCTACAAAGGCGTTGCCAACAGCAAATCAGTTTCGATGTTTTTCACTTGGAATTTCTTCTTTCATTTATTTCTGTTTAAAAAACTTTAAAGTTTTTATGGAATATAAGGGAAGCATACAGAACGCATTTCCCCAAACATTTGACGAGGAAACATTTATGAAAATCAACACGTAAAACACCCGTGAAATTCTTAATGCCAAACAGATGGCACAAATTTCCAATGCCCAAACCCCATTTTCGCTGTCACCAAATTGTTTATGTATGTATATATATTTATAGGTTATATATATCTATAGTCATAAAAGTCTTATTCTAGTATTGATTTCAAGTGTATTTCTTGCATTCGTCTGACTAATTCACAATGGAAACAATGCTTATTCAGAATATACGTATCATAAATCTCTAGTAATACTTAGACAGTCTCAAAAAATATTCTAAAATTCTGCAGATGACCTACTTTCGGATATGATTAGATAATATATGTGGAAATTGAAAGAGTTGGTTTTCAAAAGAAACTTGTCTGCATCTAAATTTGAATTTTAATCTAATTATGTTTAAAGAGCTTTTAAGTTAATTAGATTTTTTTTTCTTAATAAACATTTTTAATTTTTCTATGGCATTTGAATTACTATAAATATTTTAAATAGAAGACATTTGTATACAGGGTAGGTTTTACTCGATTTTTAATTAATTTAATTTTTCAAATATGCAAAATAATAGATTTTTAAAACAGAACTATGAAATTATATTTAAAATATAAAAACCAATAATACTGTAAACAAAATTCTATGTCTGATAATTAATATTACATCAGTATTGATCATAATATAATAATATATGTAACTATATATAAAACCAGTTAAAAACTCATGCAAAGCCTAACCTATTCAAATTTTTTCATTCAAAAATTGTTTATAATTGTCTTTTAGCTCTAACTTAGGACTAAACTAATTTGGAATTTAATATATATAAATTGTTCTAACTGTGGACTTACATTCTGCAGAGCCTTGTTCTTCTCTTCCAGTTTGCCAGTGACCAGGGTCAAAGCCTCTTGGGTCTGATCCAATTCGTTTTCAACGGTCTGGATCTTCTTTTGCAGTTGGCGAGCCTCCTCCTCGGCCTGTGATCGATAACAAAGAAGGGAGAGAGAGAGAGAGAGATATCGATTATTATTGGACAGGGTAACAGGCAACAGGTAATTAAATATGCAGGTGTTAACAATTTAACAGCCATTAATTATGGTTGTTTTCTTCATTGTTAGCAATAAATAGTTTTGTTTATGTTTCTTCTTCTGCTTCTTGGCTGGACTGGGGCATGCAACATGCGTTGCACGGTCGAGTGCTTACCTTCTCGGCGCGGGTGTTGGCATCGCGTGCCTCCTGCTCGCAAACGAGAGCGCGCTCCAATGCGCTATCCTTGTCGACTTTCATCGCTTGCATCTTCTTCTTGATGGCATCCATGGTGGCTGGCTTTTATTTGTCTCTACTGCGCTCGAAAGAAACTGAAATGGAAAATTGAAATGAACATCAAAACGTAAATCCCAATTGAAATGGAAATTAATATCAAAACAATAAAGTAATTAAATTTTATGCGATAACCGGCGCCACATAAGATTTGAGAAAGTGAATTTACAACTCTTTATGATTATCTGATTTAAGAAACCATATACATACATACTGATATAGATGTATGGAGTTATTGTCTGATAGATTTACATTAGAGTTTCTAAAGAAGTATACAATGTGTTTATGACTTTTACAACATTTTCCACGTTACAACAACAAGTTAACAATAATTTTTATAGTTTTTAGGATAGGTTTTTAGTATATGTTTATTGTCGTTTAATTTTCTACATTTATTAAATAATAATAATAATAATAATAATAATAATAATAATAATAGAAGATATAACTATTGACTAAAATTTGAATCGCTTTTTAATCGATAATATTAAAAGAGAAATAGTTATAGACTTTTTCAAAACAAACTCGATCACTCATAGGTCAGCAGTAACCTACAAATCAATCTATAGTCTGTAGTTGTTATAGGTTCTGAGATCTTTGCGTTCATACTTATTGAGTCAGTTCGTCGTTCTGATCAAGCATATATATAACTTATGGATCTGTCACGCCTCCTTGTGCTTTCCATATTTATTTTAACAAAACCATTAAACACAGATTTCTTATTAGCAATGGGTTCTGGGTATAAATCACCCAAAGTCTGTGTTGGGCTACCTATTAATACGACCATAATTGTACAAATCTCGCTTATTTTTTGCACATCTCTAGTTTATTTTATCATAAAGCAAAATAAATACAAATAAGCTGAAAGAAATTGACACAATTTTTGGTAGCTCTCTACTTAGCTATGCTTCCAGCTTCGCGAAGAGTCGCTTGTGACCAGCATAGCTAATTGGGGGAGGAGGTGCTTCATCCCGAGCAGAGTTCCCATTCTCTTGCGCTTTGTTCGAAATCTTATTTTGGGGACAGACAAATCGTTGAAGAACGTGCTGGCTATAGCTCTAAATGATTTAAATGATGAGAAATTGAAAGACGCCAGCGAAATATTAAAATACAATTTGTGAACTGAAACAATGGGATGCGAACCTGACTACGAATCGATTAATGGAACAACCAAAGCAGCTTAAAGCTGCTTGCCCAGATGAGTTAGGCTCAAAAGAGATTATCAATGTAAAGAGTGAAGGAAAGACATGTTTAGCTGTAATAAAATAAGACTCTAATGGGTGTGTCATGACTTCTCTAAGGTCACAAATTTCGAAAAAAAAAGTAAAAATTACATTGAGTTTTTCGTTGTCTAAAAGATTAAATATTCAAGATTTTAATTGAAAAAAAAAAAAAAAAATAATAAATATTAATAATAATAATAACAATAATAACAAGTAAGAAAGCTCTAGTCGAGACTACTCGACTACGAGATCCCCTGAACCCTTGGAGTAATAGCTATTTCCAATAATTTTTCGCGTCTTTCAGCTTACACAAGAAACACGCACACACACACACACACACACGCACGCACGCACGCACACACAGGCATACATACACACACATACATACAAACATACACACACACACACGTACACAAACAATTACATACATATACACACACACAAGCATAAACACGCATGGGCGGCAGTGAGCGCTTACTATGAGAACTTAATTACTTAATAACTTTTTTGTGGACGTACGATCTTCATGAAACTTTCAGATTATGATTATGACATGGATATGCATGTAATTGCCAAAGCACAAGTCTCTAGTATTTGAAATACGCTTTTTACAAAAGTGAGGGTGAGGGGGTGAATTTAAGGGTGGGGGGTAAATTTTAACAAAAACCGAAATTGTATAAATTGCATATAGGCATACATTAAAAATTTGGAGACTCTAGCAATAAAGGTGTAGAGGATATAATTTTATAACTTGTTTTCGATAAGGTTTTTTATCGATAAAAAAAGATCGGGATGAGTTATCGATTTTTAATGATAAACTTGATATGCGCGCTGTAATTACGGACATTTTAAAAAAAATTTGAAGTCTCTAGCTGTTATATCTTCTGAAATCGACGCGTTCATACATACGGACAGACGGACAGACGGACAGACGGACAGACAGACGGACAGGGCCAAATCAACTCAGCTCGTCGCCCTGATCAAGAATATATATACTTTGTGGGGTCTGCCACGCCTCCTTCTGCCTGTTACATACATTTCAACAAAACCATTATACCCTGATTTCCCATTGAAAATGGGTTCAGGGTATAATAATGTATATGTAAAAAAAAATGAATATGTAAGATTTTGATACAGAACATGAATTTGCGATATGCAAGTGCTCAAACGGAATTGGAGCTTCGAGCTCGTTCGATAATAAATAAGTTAATGTGCCTGATCTAGCATATAGTTAATTGAGTTCGCTGAGCTTATCAAGCCATTTAATTATTATATGGTTATTGTTTATTTTAACATATATTGTAAAGAAAATTTGAACTAAACAAAGATATATACATATATTTGATTCTATTGAAAACTTTTTTGAGCTGCTAATTCAAGAACTTAAAAAGGCCGCATACATTGATTTATGTTTAATTGAAATAGGTCATAATATATACAATACAAAGTAACTGAGACTTAACTTGATGACTTCGTGAAGTAAATTTACAAATATTAAAAAATAGAAATACTTAAAATTCTCCCAATTCTCAGAATAGGGTATCTTCTAGTCGGGCGCATTGCATTGGTTTCCTCTTTTAATTTCCCAATGCACTGGCTCTTGTATTATTATGAAGTTCTCAAATTTGATAAATAAGATGAGTAACTGATTGTGTTTTCTTTGCACTTTTCGAACTCTCATCGATTCACTTGAACTCTGCGATTTCCAGGCGGGGAACGTGTCGAATAAATGTCGCGTTGATAAGGTGAGGAATAAAATGCCTAACAGCCTGACTCACATACTCGAGTAACAGAGAGAAAGAGGAAGAAAGAGAGAGAGAGAGATAGACAGAGAAAAAGAAAGAAAGAGGTGGGAAGGGGGGAGAGAGAGATTGTGGATTCAGCTGTGAGGAGCTCTGGGTTAGCCCTGCGCATTATACTTGACCAACATTTTAATTTGTCATGGCTGGAATGCCAAACTAATTGAGTCAGTGCCCAGCTTTGGGTGCTTGTATTACTTATAATACTGCGTACATCAGAGTTTATTTTTAACACTTTTGTTTACATTGCAGCTCCTGAAAGAGATTCAACTGGCTAAGCGAAGGCAGGTTTCAGGCTTTTAGGCAAGCAAACAAAAACAACAACAACAACTGAAAATGCAATCGAAGCAGAAATTTATATGCATATAGATATATGTATATATATGCATACATATACCCCATATATATCCCATTGAGACGGACAGACGGTATGGGGTCTTACAAGTAGTTATATATGTCGCAAATCGAACGAGGTGACACAATGAATTATGTTTGTTTGTTCAGCAGAAAATCACTTTGGAATTTTATAACTTCGGAGGCACGAATAATGGCAATGACATACATCTACAAACGAGCCTATATAGCTATATAGCCTATATACGAAAAACTCCTCATTTGTTTGCTATCTAAAAAAAATGCAATGCTGTTAATACCCAAGATTCAGTTGATAAACCAAAAAGGGATGCCATGGTTTTGTATGAATTTTTGATACAGTTGAATATACATACATACATATATACAAATATAGTATTTATATGGAAGTACTTTATAGATCTTACTGTTTATATATTTAAAAATAAGTTGTAATTCTTTTTGCATTATTTCCTTTGGTCACAATATTAACAATGAATGTAGACTTTTTTAGAATTGAATTTCTATAGTTCCAATAGTACTATAGTACTATAGTAATAGTTCCAAATAGTACAAAATCTTGAGGTTTTAAGCACATTAACATTTTTAGATATAGAACAAATCTATACATATTGATACACACCTTAACTGGCAGCTACTCGGCTATATTCTAACTAGCGCACAATTTTATAAATATTCTAAATTTTCAAAAGCTTCACAATTTCCAAATAATCCAAAGAAAAACAGGTATACATACAATTTGCATGCTCAGCTATTTTTAAAGTACAAATATATACATATATATATTGATACATATGTATATATATATTTTATTATATATATATATATATATGTATATATATATATATATATATATATATATATATATATATATATATATATATATAATGTATCTATCAAAAACACATGCAAATGTATATATAAAAGTGTATTTGAAAAAGCCTGGCAGCGTTAAAAGCTTATAAAAGCTCCATAGATCACACTCAATCTCAATCTCTCTCTCTCTCTCTCATCATAGTCTCTCGTACTTTTGGTGTCTCTAAAAATAGCCTGGCATCTGTTGAATATTTCCTAATAGCTATGCGAATGGATATTACTTAATATAAACTGAGAGAAAAGCTTTTCAGGAACACACGAAAGCATTTCGCCTACGCCAGTCTTTAGATAGATTCGAACGTCGGCCACTCTGGTTCTGTATCAAATTACAGTGTACCCTGTTGGATAAAGAGCTTGTGATTTTGCAATATTTTGAAATATAAAAAAATATAATTGGGGTCTTTGAGGTCTTATAAACCATGAGAACTATTTCCAAAAATAACAATTCTTTTTAGCCAAAACAAAATATCTAGAAGTTATGCTACATTTTATTGTCTTCTTTTGTCCTGCCTCAACATATTTTTGTAAATTTATCTAATCTAAGCACGTTTCTATTAGCCTATTGACTATATTTGCATATATATATATGCACATATCATATGTGTATGTATATGTATTTTAATCTCATGCAATGCGTTTAATTGAAATTCTAGAGCTCAAGTTGTGGTTAAGACAAAGACATTGGCTTTTCTTAATTTTTTTGTCATCATAATTTTTTGCATTAGTTCAAACTGTTTGCCAAAGTTGCTTAACCTCAATTTTTTTTTATATGTATATATATTTATCTTAAATATTTGAAATACTTGGCAAAGTATTTGCGGTTATTCACAGCACTTTGATTAGTTGAACTATTTGTTATTTGTATTTTAGATTTGATTATGTAATTTTTCGGCAATGTCCTTTTTTAATTTTTTTAAGAAAACTCTCGGCACTTGTTTGTTTTTCAATTAAATTTTTGCTTTAAACTTAAATATTAGCTGCAGCACAATTAATATTTGTTAATTTAATGTTGAACTGTTTGAAAAGATTTAACTAGTTTGATTCTTTGTAGGTTTTCTTGTTTATTCCTTTTACTTACAAAACTTTTATTCGGAGTTATCCGCGACTTGAACGGATTGTGATGTTCAACTGAAAATATTTATTCAATATACTGACGTTCGATGCCCGCCGTTTTTCGATTTCAAGCTGTTTGCGCCTGTGTGCGTGTGCAGAGTCTGTGTGTGTGCGAGAGAGAGTGAGCAGAAATACATTTTGGGCAAAGCAGCGAAGCAACGAGGCAGGCAGCACTGCTGCACCGCCTCACTCGCACGCTCGTTTGCTCTCTCAGCAGCTGGCATGCGTTTTGCATGCTCAACACAAATCGTTGAGCGCTCAAATTTTTATTTTGTAACTGCATTCACGATGGCCACAGACGACGGGTGCTCAATTTACGAGCGCGTTATTTTTCTGCACAGGCACGAGAAATCAAAGAACACAAAAAAAGAACAAGTCGATGCAGCAACAACAACGAAATTGTGGCGCTCATTTAAATAACTCTCTCTCTCTCTTTCTCTTTCACCTGTTCCTTTGTAGGCGCAAAGAATTTTAAAATTTCCCAGTATATTTTAAGCTTAATGTGCCTGTATTCTTCTCTGTGTGTGTATATGAAGATTTTGTTTTATTTTATTTGGCTGATTTTTTTTTTTTTTTGAGCTATTTTTAAATTTCAGTTATTGATATGCCAAAAAACAAAATTTTGCTTCACAATCTCTTATATACATACATATTTTTTTTGCTGTATTGTGCGTATTTTTTATAGATTTTTCAAAATGTTTTTATGATTTTGAATTTATTTCCCACTGCATGGAAAATCATATATATGTATGTAAGAGAATATATATATATATATATATATATATATATATATATATATATATATATATATATATATATATATATATATATATATATACATATATATATATATATATATATATATATATGTGCATACTTGTATATATATTATTTTTAAGCCAAGAATTAAAGCCATTGCAGCAAGACTGTTCTGAGTCACAATCTAGTGCAGAACGTGATAAATACCAATTTATGATTTAAAGCCTAACCTATCTATATTTAAAGATGAAATATTTTACTTTTGAGCACGCACAATTCATTAAATATATTGTTGCTAAATGATAATATAGATTATGTCACAAAAGCTATCTACTTTTATTAATAATTTCTCTTTGAGATTAATATATGTATTTACATATTCAGCTCCGGAAACTAAACTTTTATAATTCAGATAGCCGTTATATATTTCAGACTTTTACTTATCTATTACTTTAAAAAATTTTATTTTTTTTTTTAAATATCTTTATGTAGCTCCTATAAGGAATACTAATACTTAAATCCTTAATATAATATATGTATATAATAAGTAGTAATCGAAAATTATAGTAGATCTTTTTTTAAATAACATATTTTTATTATTATTTTTTTTTTTTATTTAAATTAAATTGCCTACAATTTTTTTCACATTTCATATTAAGTAAGTTAGTTAAGTAATTCTTTATTTCTTTATTAAAGATTTAACTTGTAGACATAAACATTTAGCGGTTCCTATATATTCAAATAATGAGATGTTCTACAAAATTATATATGCTAAAGTACAAAATTCTAAAAAGACACAAAGTAGTTGCTTTTTAATTTAAAATGTATGTGTTTATGAGCATTTTCAACAAGAATACAAAAGTCCGAAAGAATTTCTTAAGTAAAGAACTCATTTGTATTAATTTATTATTAAATATTAATCTTATTTAAAATTAATCGTATATAACAGATTTCCATATTTAATTTCAACAGATAAATTTTCATATATTTTGTTCATATTAAATATATATACATATATTATGTATTTAAATATATATAATTATTGATTTAAATAGCAGCATATGCTGTTCTTAAGTTTTGGAGAAATTCTGTTCAGCAATGAGGGCACAGAAAAAATGTCTATTTAAATCCGAGCAACACCCACATGATGACGTAACTGTTTTCATTCAATATTTTTGGCAGTGGCCAAGAAGACCAGCAAACGGAAAACAAATACATATACAAATATTTATTATTTATGTATATATATTGTGCATAAAACATATACATACATATGTCTTTCAATTGAGGATAACATTGTAATGGCCAAAATACTAAAACAACTTGCTAAATATGATAAACAAAATCATGGCCAAATGGATAACATATATAATGCGTATAAATACAACGGATTTTTCATAATTCCAAAGTGTTCTAAAAAATATATATATGTATTTATTTATTTCTATATACACATATTTTTATGTGTGCACAAGTTTGAATTCGAGCTATAGCTCAAACAAGTGCAAAATCTTGTTAGCAAAATTGCGACCATATTTGGTGAAAATTGAACAAAAATTATGGAAACTTTAAGCTTCGGCCTAGACGACTTGCGACATACAACTGCAACAACAAGCTGCAAGCGGAAAATGAAAAAATATTCGCAGATCGCCAACTGGCGTACATCGATTGATGACTCAATTGTCACCGTGTCGACGTCGACGTCGATGTCTAAGCTCCTTGTGAACTGGTTCGGCTTTGGTACTAAAAGGAAATCTTTACATCGAGCCACTTGCCTTGCCTTGCCTGGTCGGTCGGCTGCATAACGGCCAAGGTGAACCACAGGCAGCGCTGTTCGTTCCATATCAAATGTCGTGGCGTGCATGTGAGAAACTTTTTGGCGCTCTTATAGCGACGTCAGTGTCAATTAGTTGCTGAATACGTATGTGCAGAAACAATCGTTCTAGACCTTGAACTTAACGCCAAATCGTATGTAAATAAAGAACTGCAACAAACATGAAATTTATTGTTAGCCGGAAAACAATTGGGCATTCGTAATTTCTAGCAGCTAGACAATTAAGCAATTTGGCAATTCGCATCAAGGGTATGCGAATATTTAAAGTGCGATATTTTTATATAAATTCAAGTAACAGCTGCGAATTTTTTGTATCAGTTCAGAAATTCTAATGATAGTGCACAATTTTAGCAGTCAAATGAAAACTAAAGTCCGCCAGACCCGATAGGTCATTACGATAGTGTCATCGATGTGTTGATATCGATAAGAGTACATACATAATTCTGCGGTCTATCGTCAGCCCTGGCAAGATCTTGTGTTATAATTTCATAACAATAACATCAACATGTCTTTTACACAAAAGCTGAATAATTACACCAAACGAAAGTCCTTTAAATATGGCGTGCCCTTTCTAATTATGATAGTAGGCGGTTCTTTTGGACTACAGCAATTTTCAAATCTAAGGTAAGGTGAATAACGTTAATCTCACTAGGAACTCACCTGATAAAGTATTTTTGTTTGCTTCCAGATATCAGTACGCCAAAATGCAACCAGTAACACCGGAAGAAATGAAGAAGTTTGGTGTGACCATGAAGAAACGTCAAGAAGTGACTCTTGAATCTGAATATGATAAGGTAAAAGGCATAGACATTGAGAATTGGTCAAACAAGCGCGGTCCACGTCCGTGGGAAGAGGAAGGATTGACGACGACATCATCTTCGCCTGCGACAAAGCAGTAAATGTTAAATATATATATATTGTGATGTAGACCTTAACGTTCATTAAATATTGTAAATAAATGCATTCATAATACAGTGCAATAAATTGTCGACTATTGTTTATTTTTTGCACCCCTAAATTATCGGCGATGCATATATGTATGAAGGTATATATTTCGGGGCTGCCAACCTGATCCAATCAGCTGCGACGCTTTGGCATATATTTTCAATAAAAACAATGGGAGAAGTTAAACCCGTAAAAATGGACAACTGGACGCCATCTGACTCCACAACATTATTTGCCGACGGTAATGCGACAAAATGTAGTGGCAGATAGCTCAATGCTCAATTTTTTAAACTTATTTTCTAGGGGAGCGTGTGCTTTGCTTTCACGGGCCGCTTATCTATGAAGCCAAAGTACTCAAAACAAAACCGGAAAGTTCGCCGGTTGAATATTATATACATTATGCGGGCTGGAGTAAAAAGTAAATATGTTTGAAGTGTAACGTGATACATATGTAATTCAATTTAATTTCTCTATGATACGCAGCTGGGATGAGTGGGTGCCAGAGAGTCGTGTGCTGAAATACAATGACGACAACGTAAAGCGCCAAAAGGAGCTCGCACGACTGTACGTTGAACGCTCGAAGAAGGACAATAAAAAAGGTATGAGCATGTAACCTGCCAGTATTTTGATTATATGCTAAACATTGAAATGTGTCGTAGGCAGTGCAAAGGCTAAAAAAATGGAGCATATAGGCAATGAATCCCGTGCATCGACACCCTCTAAGGACAGCAGCCAATCTCAGCCATCAACAGGCTCCAGCAGCGCCACAACCAGCACACCCATCGCTGCCGCACAATCAAAGACCAAAAATGATGGCAGTAATAGCAGCAGCAGTAGCGCAACCACTAGTAACAACACCTCCACCACGACCACAACTAGTCGAAGCAACCGCAAGTCCACACAATCCGCTACAGCTGCAGCGCGTCCAAGCACACCGAGTGCTGACAAAAAAGAGGATGCAACAGCTGCTGACAATACAGAAGAGGAGGCCGCTACGCCCACAGCGCCGCCGCCGCCTAAAGCCAAACGCATGAGCTCCCAAAATAGCAATAGCGAACAACGTTCATCTCTGAGTGGCAATGGAGTAGACGCCGCCACAGCACAGCAGTCAACAACACCAGCTGCAACAACAACAACAACGACAACAACATCAACGCCAACAGCAGCAACTACAACAACAACAGTTGCTGATGCACCGTGCGTGGAGAGCGAGGAGAACTACACGGCAAAGCTGGAAGTGAAAATAAAGATACCCGATGAGCTGAAGCACTATCTGACCGATGATTGGTATGCGATAGTGCGTGAGCACAAGCTCTTGGAGCTGCCGGCCAAGGTGACAGTGCAGCAGATCGCAGATCAGTATTTGGCGCACAAGAAGTCGGTGAAGTCGACCAGTGCCAGCAAAGAGGTGGCCATTAATGATGTCCTCGATGGCATTATTGAGTATTTCAATGTGATGCTTGGCTCTCAGCTGCTGTACAAGTTCGAGCGCACCCAGTATGCGGATATAATGCAAAAGAATCCGGATACGCCGCTATCCGAACTGTATGGCTCCTTTCATCTTCTGCGCCTGTTTGTGCGTCTTGGCTCGATGCTGAGCTACTCGGCCTTGGATCAACCGGCAATGCAAACCCTGTTGGCGCACTTGCATGATTTCCTCAAGTTTCTGGTGAAGAACAGCGCCATGTACTTTAACATGTCAAACTTCATCAATGTCGATCCGGAATATGTGCGCAATGCTCAGTAGACATTTAGCTAGATAAACCTCTTAAGCAGCTCTCTTTAATTTGTTCCTGATTTGAATTAGAGTGTTGCTTCTCACAACTGGCTTGTAATATAACAAGAAAATCACCCATGTAGAATTTGTGTAAACAAATAAATCGTCTTTGGCCTCTTGTAAAAATAATATACAAATTTATTTTATCTAGTCTCGTTTTCCTCTGCGCTTTCGCTACTACTGCTGCTTGTGGGGTAAAACTCCTTCAGATCCCGTGGCTTGTCACGCTCTTTTTGCTCTGCGTCAAGGTATTCCTGTTGCACCTTTAATATTTCGTCACTGCTCTTACACGCTGCATACTCATTGAGGAGCTTCTCGTTTAACTCGAGGAATGCATGACCCCAAGAGAATTTGCCCATAAACCATCGCGCCTCTTCTGTGAATCCACATATATAGAGGGTCGCTGCAATTGCCTCCACACAGCTCAGCTTGCAGGGTTTTCCATAGTTGATAGGATTGGCGGCCACCAAAAACGGCAGCAAACGAGGATGGGGACTACGCATTCTGTTGAAGGGCGTCTCATCCAGCTTCGCCCAGGAACAGTCGATAACTGCTACTCCAGAAGTAGACACGATTTCGCGATCCTGTGGACTAACACATAGTTGACCGACAGGCGAAAGGACGAGCCCAGGAAACTTTTGACCCAAGCGCAGATTAGAAATAAGTCCAAGACGTGCTAGTTTTCTGCCGGAACACTTTTTCGGATCACAGTGATTTAGGTCCCACATGGATACGGCGAATTCTGGTGCATGTCCAAGTCCATCCAAGTTGTCACCTGACGAATCGGATTCCGATTCGGAGCTATCTGTGGCATTGGAAGTAGCCAGTTCATTGGCCTGTTGGGCGAAGTTCCGTTCGCAATTGTGACTTGACTTGACGTTGCGATAAGAACTTCCGCCAGCACCACGCCTGGATTTGCCTCTATGCCGAGTACTCATTTTGTTTCGATTGAATTAAAAATTATTTTTATTTATATAAAATTTTTTTGGTGCTGCCTTGGCAGCAACCGTTTTTGATCGATTTCGATAAATTAGCCGCATGGTAGAAGTTGGCGCCCAGTAATTTTTTAAAAACAAAAGATTTTCAATTTTTTGCCTATTTTATTACTAAGGATTTTCACCATATGTCTTATCTGCTTAAAAAGTATATGATTACAAGGAATATATAGCCAATTTTTCACCCAACATTATTATTTTACTGGCTAAACCATATTTTTAATCGATTTTATGGAAATTATCGTTAGTGTGGCGGTGGCGTGCCTAAAAATGTGGATTTTCAATAAGGTCACTCTGACGCCATCTTTTTTGTTAAACGGGAAAAATTAAAAATTTGTCCGGTAAAATCAGTGTGCAATAAAAAACAAATGTATGTTAATACGTAAATATGGTTTTAAATGCTTAAAAATATTCGCGGAAAGCATGTACATATATTCCAAAGTACAATTTGCATAATGATGATATAGTTGACTCTAGCGATGATTGTGTCTGCATATAAACGTTTTGTATGAGAAAAGTAAAACGAACATAGCGCCAATTTGATAAACACTAACATTTATTAAAGAATATCAAACCATTGTATATGCAATTGAAGTAATTTGTGTTGGATTGTGCAAAGAAGGCTAGGGGCATTGCATTTCATATACAGATTACAATTATATATATGTGGCATACATACTAGGGTTGAGAGCGTGACTTCCGTGGATGAATACATGCAAGGCATGTTAATGCTTATTCTGTTATGCCAAATTTAATGTTTGGGTATATTTCTTATTCCATATGATGCTAATTTGAAAAATCGTAAAATATCTAAAGTTTGCATAAAAATATTTAATATTATTTGCCAAATGTTTTTCATTCGTGATAAATTGACACGCGCTCATCTCTAGCATTTACACATACACACACACATACAAAACATATCGGAGCTGCATTGCCGCGCCACGGGCAGTTAATATGTTTGTTGAAAATCAATCGACGCCCGTGATGTTCGTTTTAGTTGTGCGGAAAATGTCACAAAAATAATAATTTCACTCATTAATTGAAAAATTCTTATAATTTTTTGCATTCTATGTCACTCCGCTCTCCTGCAACCGTGTCTCAAATTCAATTTTCCTGCCCCCACCGGAGTACAGTTGCGCCAGCCGCACGCTAGGAAAGCCAAACAACGACAACTGTAGACATCGCGACGGGGAGGCCGCGTTTCAAAAATAAAGCATTTTTAACTATACAAATTTTCCAACAAGATGGGTGAAGTGAAGTCCGTGAAAGTGGACAACTGGGGCGTCTTCTTTTTGCAGAAGCTCCAGAATTTCTTCAATAAAACGGACTATTGCGATTTGACGCTGCAGTTTCGCGACAATTCACAGTTGAAAGTGCATCGCCTAGTTTTAAGTGCTTGCACCGATTATTTTAATGTGCTGGAACAGACTTGCGACATAATAGACGACGCACTCATAATGCCGAGCGAATTTCAAGCAGATGTCGTTGTGCCCATCGTCAATTTCATGTACACGGGCACACTTGAGTTTGAACTTAAAATGTATGGCAAACTGTTGCGCACCGCCAAAGAGATGAATATGACCGTGTTGCTAAAGCTATTGGAGGCCCATCGCCGCACTATGGAGAATGTGAATCGGCAGCAAAGAGTGAGATTTTCAGTTATCTATCAATTACCATAAATGGTAAACTAATTATTTCTTATCTGTTAACAGCCTCCCAGTCCGAAGGGCATACGACGTCGTCCCATGGTACCCAGCAGCAATACCACGGCCGCCCAGCAACGTGTGTCCATTTCAACACCACCAAATCGCATTGGTTCCAGTCCGGGAAACAGTAACACGGGACGTACGAATGTGCAACAATCCCGTGCAGTAAATACCCCCGCAATCTTGCGATCCGGCGGCATCAGCAATCGCACACAATATGGGGAGACAACATCCACAAGCTCCTATGTCAAACAGGAGCCCACTTCGCCGTTCGAACAGCTACGCAAGGGTTACAACAATAACAAGAGACCGGCACAAACGAGCCTCTTGTCACCGCCGTCAAAGAAACCCAGCCTGGAGGAGGTCAAAGAATTTGCTGAACAGCAGCGCATGCGCAAACAAATCGCCGCCGAATATGGAGACCATGGCGATCCAGAATACGATAGCAGTATGCTTTACGATGATGTGCACACTGGCGATGATGATGACGATGATATGCCTCCACAGCCATCGACGTCTAAGCAGCAACAACAGCAGACCCAGCAACAGTCCGGAGGAACGCAAACCCAAATGGAACATGGCACAACAACCATCATACTGAAGCAGGATTCCCCCAGCCAAACGCCCACTATTATTGTTAAAGATTCGTCGAACACCAAGCTGAATCATACTAAAATAATAGCCGAGGTGCTCCGTCAATATCCGCACATTGTCAAGGGTCACAAGAACATAAAGCTGAAAATATTACCCAATAGTCCGGTCGAGAAAGCAGCTACTACAGCTAAACGAGCATCGCCGGCACCAGTTGGATCACCAGCCGGTCCCACATCGCCACACAAGAAGCTGCACGTTTCATTCAAACCAGACAAACCAATGATAACCACACAGCAGCAGCAGCAGCAAAAGTCCACTCAGAAATTGACGACGGCTCAGCCAGCATCAGTTGAGACAGCACCACAGTCAGTCGCGTCGGCAGCGGCCACCTCCACCACGACCACTGCATCAACTACAGGGCAAAAGCGGCGTATTGATAGCAAGACGATGCATGCGTTAATAGCACAGGGCGCCGAGAACACAACAGGTGAGCACATAACGGGTCAGGGTTTATTAACTTTTGTAAGATCGACAAGACGAACACGAAAGATGTTCTGAAAAGCTCTTCAAATTATTCTTTTAATTCTTAATTAAACAAAAAGTCCAACGAGTTGTGATATAATTAACTTGTGATATTACAAACGTTATTGAACATTTTCACTATATTATTACACAATGTATCGATAATAGTAAATTAAAATACCATAAAAATTTTACTTAGATATTGTTACTAAATTGGCAGATATTATTATTTATTTATTAACACTAAACTGTCGTTGCTTGCAGGTCCGTGGTTGTGTCTGCGTTGCGGCGTTAATGGACGGCCAATAAGCATTCCATCATATCGTGGCTTCCGTCGCCATTTGATCAATACCCATAAGGAGACAATAGATCCGGCGCTATGTGAGCATTGTGGCTGGCGATCTGCGAACAATCGGGAATTGCATTTCCACATGTACACAGAGCATCAGATTAAATCGCTGCTCTACAACTTCGCGGAGTGCGTCCTGTGCAACCAAACTTACTTGACCAAGAACGAGCTGGAGCAGCACATCAACGAGGCGCACACGGATGAAAATAAGCAACAGTGCATTTATTGTTGCAAGGTGTTTGCCCAGGAGCTGCAGCTGTATAGGCATATGAAGAACTATCACAAGGCACAGGCACTGGAGGATGGCATCATTGATGAGACCGATGAGGAGTACCTGGGCTCGCAGGACGAAGACGGGCAGATGGAAGATGAGGAGCAGGAGGAGGAGGAAGTGGAAGAGGAACCAATGCAGGAGCAAAAGGTACGCATTTTATCCGACATCAGCTTGCCAGCGACCAGTGCCATTGTACAGCAACAGACCCGCGAAGAGCCCGATGAAGGGAACGTAACAGAGGAGGAGCAACTCATGCAGTCGCCAAATCCAGAGCAGGAAGTCAAGTTTGTCGGCGCCGATGGCAATGAGGTCGAGTTGACTGACGAACAGCGCAAGGAGATATTGTCCCAGCTGAATCAGCAACAGGCCGGCGCACCCAGCGGGGGTGTTGTCATGGTGCTCAGTGAGCCAGAAGTGGATGCAAAGCAGGAAAGCGATGCGAAATCCTTAACGGGCACCGAAGAGGAATATGATGACAGTCAAATTTATAGTGAGCTAGCCGCCACCGGGTCTGTGGAGAGTAGCAGCAAAAAGAGCGAAGCGGCCGATGAGAGTAAGGAGTCCATGGATAATCTGGAATGGGCCGAGAATTTAATATCAAAGCATGACTTGGAAACAGATCAGAACAGCAAAGAAGTAAGTGAAGTAATAATATTAAAGACAAGCTCTAATTACCAATTTCTTTACAACAGCCAAAGGCAGAAAAGGGCCGCGATGACATTAGTGAAAAGCTTAAAGAGCTGACGGGCGAATGGACCGAGGATGAGAATGAGGACGAGGAGGACATAGATAATAAGCCTACGACCTCAGAGCATCTAGCATCTATTGTACAGACAGAATCAAACACTGTGAAGCAGGAGGCGGCATCAACAGTTGCTGAGGCAGCCGAAGAAGAACCAGAGCCGGAAGATGACATTGATCTGGCGCTGGAAAGCTTGCACAAGGGTGGTGGCGAGACAGAGGAGACAGAGGCCGTTGCCAAGGAAACGGCAGCTGCCAGCAGCGCAGCTGAAATAAGTCAAGGTGAACCAGAAGCAGCGAACAAAGTAGTAGCAGATGAGTTGCAGCAGCCTGTTAAGGAGGAAGATGACGATAAGAAAGAACGTGAACCTGAGGAGGAATTCATTAAGGAGGATGCGCCAACATCAATCGGTGCCGATGCCGAAACCGATGATATCATTAATGAAAGCATTGAAGAAAGTTCTGCACCTACAGTCGCCGCCTCTGGTATTGATGATGTCAACTTGGAGACAGAAAATATTCGGAAAGTGTTGATTGACGAATTGATTGCTGAAGCAGGAGCGCCTGGAGCCGATGTTGATGTGGATGCCGACGCAGTTACTGGTGAACAACAAGAATTGACCGAAGTGTCGCCTACTCAGCTAGCTGAGGTAGATGGATCCGATCAGACACTGCAAGCTGATGCGACCAAACCTGTTGAGGCTGTAGATGAAGCATTAGAAAATAATAATGAGAAAAAAGCTGAAGAGACAACAACAACAACAGTGGTAGAATCAGCTGCTGCCACAGAGGAGAAACCAAACACCAGCGATGCAGTTGCAGTCGATGGTAAAGATGAGGCGCTGACAGCAGGTACACAAGAGAAATTGAAGAGTCTCATGAATGAGTGGGTGGATGATGATGATGATAATGAGGACGAGAATGGGGTTACTGCTGCGACGAAGGAGCAACTCTAATTACTAGATTTATTTATGTTTTAAGTTCGTTTTCATATGCCAGTGCTACGATTCAAACAGCTGCATAACATGGATTCAGCATGTTAATCGTGGTTTATATGCACATTTATTTGTGAATGTCATGATCAATGAATAGCTATGGCAAGAGAATTTTGGTTTCGATTGTAAATTTAAAACTGTTTCAATGGTACTTCTTTTTGAGACATATTTCTAACTGCACCAGATTCCCGCAACTTATAGAAATAGGAACAAAAATAAAGTATATAATATATTTTACGCATGTGCAGCACATAGAAACAAACAAAATCAATTTGCGTATTTGATAGACAAACCAATCGAGTACCAAGCAATTAGTTTCTTCTGCGTTTTACCACCAACAATTCAACTTCAATTATACACCCATACATATATAAATATATTTATACGTCTACATATAAAGTTTGTCTGCATATATCTGGAAAATATTACATACATAAATGTGTATTTATATAGATGTTGTTT
Source organism: Drosophila mojavensis (assembly GCF_018153725.1). Classification (NCBI taxonomy): domain Eukaryota; kingdom Metazoa; phylum Arthropoda; class Insecta; order Diptera; family Drosophilidae; genus Drosophila; species Drosophila mojavensis. The sequence goes on along the minus strand of NW_025318693.1, from coordinate 2,878,588 downwards.
TAATTGGTTTAAAACAAAATTATAAAGGCAAAGCAAATGTGTATGCAATTACATTAAATCGCTTAGCAAGAGGATGTTTTATGATTGATATACATAAATACCTAGTAATACAAATCAAAAAACCATTTGAAACCGTTTTTTTTATTTACAACTACATTTAAGGTTGATAAAATGAAAAAATCATAGAAACTTTGGAGAAAGCCACAACAAATATAAATGTAGATATAAAGAATATTTGTCTTTTATTTATTTGCAGCTAAGCAAAAATCACAGACTCATAAGAATGTTAAAAAAAGAACGTTATATTATATAAAATAGCACACATCTATGTTGTACAAAACATTTCAATTGGCTGAGACACTTAATAATACATTAAACATTAAAGCATTTTGCAATAAAAATTTCTGATATAAATACAAGATAAAAGAAAAACGGGCTAGTGCCCAATGAGATTCTCAGTCGTCTAGAATAGAAATGTACATGTAAATAAATATTTGATGCGTAAATGCTAAAACTGATTATTTCGGTATGACGTACCAGCGAGATAATAATTAATTATGCACATTGTCGCAAAGCCAGCAACAACTGTAGTGAATTGCGCAAATCCCGCCCAGCGACGAATCGAGTTCGTATGCCATCTTGCCTTCTCACGCGGAATCACCTCACACACGGTCACATAAAAGAGAGTGCCGCCAGCCAATGCTTGTATGATGGGCAATGCGGTTTTCGACCAGCTGGAGGGTATGTCAACGATAAGCATGCCCAGACCGATGCCGCACACGGCACCCAAAGCAAACACCAAGATGCCAATGAATTGCGAGCGAAAGCTTGCGCGTGGATTTGAGCGAAATTCCAGACCCAGGCAGAAGCCCATTACGAATTTGTGACACGCAACGGCGCCCAGCAGAAAGAGCACCTAGAATAGAAGCGAATAGACAAAGTACGAAATATTTACAACCGTGTATGCTCGCTTATCAAAATAAATATTTAGTGAGCAATCCCATGATTATCTCACTGGGAGCATAAGTAAATGATGTCAAGGTAATCTCTTATACCTTGGTGGCCGAGTTTTGTACACCAATAGCCAATCCCTCGATGGCCGAGTGCAAAGAGAGCGCCACAAAGAGTCCCAATGTCCCGGTCATGGATTGAGCACATGGCTCTGTGTGGCTGGTATGACAAATACGCGCATTTGCATCCTCAACGCTGACATCATCACATCCGGGAACGGGATCGTATATATGACCGTGATTATTATGATCATGACCGCTGTAAGCAAAGGCAATCAATGAAATTAATCGATCGATTAAATAAACCATTCACTTCTCTTATCATACTTTTCACCATGTCGATGATGATGAGTTGTATCGCCGCCTATTAATGGCGATCGTTCATTAGTTGCGCCATAGGCATTGTTGGAGCTTGGAACGCTCGCTGCTGGAGTCACTGCATGCGTATGCTGAATGGCCTCGCCAAAGAAGTAGTGTATGAACTCGTCTATGAAATAAATAATGAAGAAGCCACCACACATCGCAACTTCTGCGAATTTCGAGTTCATTTGCTCACGTACCTAAGCAATCGCATATACAAACACACACAGATACATATATGGATATAAAAAAAAGTTATCAAATTGCACTCGATTACAGTTAGGTTTACCTCTGGCAAAATATGCACCAGCGCTGTAGCCAGCAAAATACCTGCACCGAAGCACAGCAGCAACGAGGTAGTCAATGGAAATCGCTGACGATTACGTTCTGATATTATGGCTGGCAGCATGCCGGATAGAAGGCTTCCAAGTCCTAGCACTAACATGGCTAAAACCTTTTCCATATCGCCACGATCGTCGGCTTGCCAGTTGGCTGCATTTGTGTCTGCTGAACTCATTATTCTGTCTCTAGTCTACGCAGTCATCAGCAAACAAATAAACTAAAATTGGAACGACTCGATGGGATGTTGAGTTGGCGTCGCGAGTTTTTAAAATAAAACAACCATTCGTATACATGGACGTTCAACGGACTACAAAACCCAACGACACAATGACGAATGTTATTGCTCTACGCTGATGTTGTTTTTTTTTTTTTTTTTCATATATCGATAACTTTCCAATTCGCTATCCAAGCAGTTCAGCTCATCGCTCAACTGCATTCTATTTGAATATAACATGTTAGCAAGTTGGCAGACTTGTATAATTAAAAATTTTTATAAGCATTCCTAACTGCTTGTAAAGCAATGCATCATATACAAATTTAATTAGTTTACGAACAAGTCTTTAACGCAAGATTTAATACAAATCTAAAATATTCATAGAAAAGAATATGATCTTGAATAGATTTACGTTTTGAAATGCTTACGACACTTGTTTTTAAATATTTGATTTTCAAGTGATCTTCGACTATAAAGTCTAAATTAAATATTTTGCCCCCGCCCATCAAAAATTTTGTCTTGTGTGCCTTGTAATGGAACGTCGTTGCATCATATGTGGAGAGCAGCCAACCTCCAAGTTCACGTACCCGCATACTTTGGAACAAGCGCTCAAATGGCAAAATATGCTCGCTACCTTTGTGCCAGTAGAGACATTGATGCATAGCTGTTGTGTCTGTAATAAGCATGTCAATCGAAGGGAAGCTACTGTGCCAGAATCTTCCATTGATGAGGAACGATCTGTGACTTTCACCGATGCTAATGCCGTACATTACTTTACAGATCAAAGGCCCGAAACTCATTTGGATTGTGCACAAACAGACAATTTTAGTAAGCCACAAATTGGTTATCAAAGCAATTATAATGAACAATCAAGCGACCCGGTGTACGAAAAAGTGCGCATAAGATCGACTTCTGGTAGCGACTTAAACTTTCGATCGAAAAAACAAAGTGCAGTCAAAAATGTAAACTCAAGTAAAAATCGGACGCAATCAAAAGGAGCCTCAACTAAGAAAGGCTGTCAATCACAGTGTAATCGATGTAGTCCTACAAAGAGTTCTGGACCCAATCAGATAATGCAAAGAAAACGAGAGAGATCTCCAGATAGATCGGGTAGGAACCCGCAGCTCGAATTGAATTCAAGCTCTTATGGCTATCCACCAATGGTGTGCCCACAACGACAACAACAACTACAACAGCAACAGCAGCAGCAGCAGCAGCAGCAGCAGGAGCAACATCAAATCTGTCCTGGACAGAGGAATTGTCCTAATCACAACGTAAGCATACCAACGTGTAGTGAAAAATCATGTATGTGCGATCGTGGATTTAGGGAAAACTCTTGCGGAAATTTGAGCCAAATTAGAGCGGGAAATTCAAATATGGGTAACGCACCCTGTAGGCAGTGCTCCTTGATGGACACTGGCCGACGCCCACCGGTTAATGTTCTAATAATGGGTGGCTCCATGGTGCCTTCGTATTACAATAAGGATCTGAGCAAACGATCCTCAGATATTTCGCAAATCCGTGTGCTCGAGTCAGACATGACACGCGAGGGAGCTTTCTTTCCAGACATCGATGAGCCGAATTATTCAGTTTGCCGGCAGCCTGCAGAGAATGGTAAGAATGGAGCAGCGGATTCAACTGACGTACTACTGTTGGGCACAACGCCAGAGAAGAAATGCCCGTGTGCTGAGGCGGCTTCAGGTACAGGTACAAAACCTCCTGCAGCAAATCCCATTCAACAGGCAGGAAAAACGACATCAGAATCAATTGATAAAAAAGGGGCAAAGCAGTTGGATGAGCTGGAATCGCTATTGGCCCAGCAACAACAGCTACAAAAGTCCATTCAGGCCAAGCTGAATGAGTTGCAGGCCAACACAAAAGTCGAAAAGGAGAGAGTCAATGCGGGCACGGCACAATCAAAGTTTAATTGGCCGCCCTATGAAAGAGTGGCTCCAAGAGTTCGAGTTCTCAGATCAATGGCCAATTACAAAACATATTAAAGTGGGGGCAAGAAAGAACTGCTGCCCGATAGCCGACCATCACATATATACATACAAACATATTCAAATAATACAAAGATCACACAAACAATCTCATATAGCTATCATGACATTTAGGAAGCTACATTAAAACACAAAATATTCTTTGAGTAATATTTGAAAAAATTTTAAGTTGAATTTTGACCGTTCCAATGAACCGTCGCTGTGTAGTCTGCGGCAAGGAGTTTGCCAATGATGCCGTCGATTCCGCCTATCATTATCCTAAAAATGAGAAGGAAGCTCAGATTTGGCAGAAGAGTATGGGAGCCTTCGGTACCGCTGTGGAGAGTATTGAAAAATTTTGCTGTGTCTGTATTGAACACATACCACAATTCGTGGAACGTACTCAGAAGGAGGCGTCGCTCATTAAGGAGCAATACAAGGAGGATAAATGGATAACGCCACAGTTAAGTCGGCCTTCGCTCCAAGTGCTTCTCCTGTCGGGTGCTACGCTGTCACCTTGTTTCGACATATCCAAATCAGGATGCAACGGCCAGCAGGAGGATGGCTTAGACGAAGAAATCTTCGTAAGTGAATCCAGCTATAAGGATTGTGGTCTCCCCTTGCCCGACATTGAGGTCCCCGAAGCGACTGTGCTGTCCATGCACAACGAAAATATGGCAAAAAACAATCTGCAATGCGATGCTACTAATTGCCTGTGCAATTGCACGGATGTCTTGTTGCTGGGACGCAGCCAAAAGCATCCATGCAAATGCGAGGCATCTCCCCAAAAGCCGCAGACAGAGAACGTTATGGAGTGCAGCGGTGTAGAGTGTCAATGCCAGATGCGCCTGCAGATGGGTGGAATAATCAAACAACAACAACAGCGCATCGTCGAACTAGAGAGTATGATCTGTCGGCAGAATGAATGGTATATAGCGTTACAGCAGAAGATGAATGAGCTATATGCAGATTTCGGCCTTATAGAACAGAGCGAGACAGCCAACTGCAGTCAAAATCATCATCCATTCCAAGAACAATTAGTAAGTTCAAGTGTCAAGTCTGAACATGTAATAACTTCCAACAGAAAAGGATTTAGGTGTCCAAGTAATAACACGCAGCCAGAACCGTCAGAGTGACAGATGTTATCGTCTTATCCTATACAGTGTGCATAATAGTCTTCGATTGGATTGAACTAATAATAAATAAACATGTCTAACAATAGCTGGAAATGTTTTAAGTTATCCTCAACAGGTTTATTCGCTATTAAACGCCGGACACTGAATCTTTTAGCTTAAGCGGCGGACTGAATGACGTCTGTGTAGAGTTTCACTTTGGTGGCAATGCTCATGTCCACATATTTGTCGCCAATGGACACGATCAGTCCACCAATAATGCTGGGATCCACGCGAGAGGTGATCTTCAGCGACTGGTTGGGCTTCAGGAAAGACTGGAAAGAAAAACTATTTAGTTTCGCTACATATTGAATACTGATGTTTTTACCTTGAGGGCTCCCTCCAATTGCTTGTTCTGTCCGGCATCTAGAGGCTTTGCCGAGATAACTTCGCAGACAACCTCACCACGGTGAGCAGCCATAATGGTCTTGAAGGCACTGATAACTGTGTCCAACTTCTTCAAGCGTCCATTATCAGCCAAGAGACCCAACAAGTTGGCTGTGGCTGGTGCAAATTTCAGCTTTGCAGCAGCTTCTTTAAGAGCAGTGGCCATTACCTTCTTGTTGATGATAGGGCTAGTGACTTGTTCGCGCAACTTCTTGTCGGCCTTAATGGTCGCCTGCAGTGCGGTTAAATCCTTTTCCACCTGATCCAATTGGCTCAATTTGGTGGCCGCCGAATACAGAGCGGTGGCATAACGGCCCTCCAATCCGAACAATTGGATTGGTGGCTTCACCACCTGCTGGGCAGCAGCGGAGCTGAGTGTGCGGCTCTGCAAGCAAACCAAATCCCATTAGTATACATCATCTCTTAAAATCGCAATCAAATTTTGGTTATTGGTTAAAATTGCAAATTACATAACCAAGAAATCCAAGTTAGATAATTGTTTTCGTTTTAATACCATAGCTGGCTTCCACTACAATCACAATTTTACCGTTGCAGCATATGCAAGGTAGTGCATTTTACACCATTTATATAAAACCTACCAAAAGTGCTAATTTGTTAATAGAGGCCATTGCTTATTCCTTGCAAATACTTTTCCACCTAAATCTCGCAGCTGCGGCGTTCAGGGTTGATTCGACTGGGCAATATTAGAGTTGTCACGGTCTCCCTTTTTACCACAGCTGCATTGAGTATTCCGATAACGATAACATGGTCATCGCTGAATCGCTAAGAATTAAAAATGCAATCGTTTTTAGATTCACGTCTTTATTTGTATTTTAAAAAACTGCTGTTTGTTGATGGGTTTTTCAGAAATACGTATTCATTTTACTTAATAAGTAACTATATAACTGTCTAAAATGGTATTTGCAATGCTCACGTAAAAGTTAAAATCATGTTTACGTCTTTATACTCCCATTCCGACATAACCATACATAAAATAATAGTTGTAAGTGGTTAGCACATTGGGAAATAAATTGGAAAAATCAAATTGCATATAGATATTGGTTTAAGGATTTACTTGTCATCTGAAAAAATAAAATTCTGATAAGTAACTCTTTAAATAGTCATCTGTACCAACTCACCTTCATCTTCAAGGTCTTCGTCGCCTTCATCCTCTCCATCTTCATCATCGAAAGCTTCTTCTTCGTTGTCTTCATTTTCATCTTCATCCTCGGGTTCCACTTCAATATCAGGTACGAGATAATACTGGAGTGGATTTGGCCAAAGATCATCCTTTATCAGTTCAGCAATCTCGTCGTTGACGGGGTCAGCATTGTCCGAAAACCAATCGAAGAATGTCTTATAATCGGAATTCCGTTTCTTCTTATTGCCATAAGGTTTCGTTAGCAACTGTTTAAGTAAATTCTTGCCCTCCTTCCATTGAATGGGCGTGCTCGTAGACGCGGGCCAATCACCATTTTCAGAGGCAGCTTTAATAATTCAAAAGAGATTACCTTGATATATAAGTGAAATAACATGATTTGCAATTACACATACCCGCTGAATTCAAATGAAACTCTTTGGTAAGAACCTTGTTTTCAAAGTATGGATTTTCATCGAAATGGAAATTTATGCGGTATCCTGATTTTATGTCTTCGAATTCCTCAACTTCCAATTTATTTAGCGCATGCAGACACTCTTCCTCTTCTTCGTCCAGAATGCCAGATACTTGCGGGTGATTGATAAACTAAAAACAATTGGAAATTTAAATTAGATATCTGCTATCCATTTGATGGTACTCAAGAATACAAATTTAAAAGTAATCTAATCTGAGTGTACAACATATATTTGAGTAATAAATTGTCTTCAATAATATGAATATACATATATGTACTGCAATTAACCTGTTTATAGAAATAAGCTAAACAACAAACCGGTAAGAATAATTGCTCAAAACGATTAATTTAATTTAGAGGGTAAGAAATGTTCGGCTTCAACGCAGACATTTATCGATATATTCGTACACTCACAGGCACACGCACACATAGGCAAAAAAAGAGCGGTGCGACCGGTGGCGGCGGCATGCATAGAAGACTAAGATGAAAAAGAACAAACGAAAAAAGTTCCTCGAATAGAGAAATTTTTCTTGCACATGTAGTAGAGACACAAAATCAATTAATGTTGCCTTTTTGTCTTTAAAATGCTGTGCACGCATTAATGCTTCGGGATATGGGGCTCTACACAAAAATTAACATTTCCTCATGCTAAACATGCAAATCATGGCCGCTTAAGCGGATTCGCTCGATCACTACTACGTAAATGCTAAAACTTACAGAAGTAACCCAAAAGTTGGGGATTCGTTTGACAAGTTCACTGCGCTTTTCGTAACAGGGCTTCCGCAGTTTGTTATATTTTTGCTCCACTTTCAGTATCTCTTCACTGGCTTTCTCGTTGAGCGCGTCAATTTCGTTTTGACAGGCATCGATTAGTTCCAGCGCCTCCGACTCCTCCTCGTTAGCACCGGCAGATGTATTTCCATCGGCGGCAGCATCCAACTTTTGTCGCTTTGGCACGCTCGACATATTGCTGGCTTTGTTTTAAATGGAGCGGCAAAGGGGAGACCAAGACTTGGATTGATGATATTGTTGTAAAAAGCTATTAGTTTATCTAGTACAGTTGAGCTGAAGTCGATTTAATACACTTAATGCGCGCCGTCCTCCCGGTTTGCGAATTCTGCTCTAAGTGTGGCCGAATATTTAAATCGTGAATATGCGGTGCGACAGAGTTGCCTTGATTCTTTGCCAAAAAATATCGACCATTAGAACCATGTCTTGCAAGCATTGAATAAAATGAACACACATTTGTTAGCTTCTTTAATTATACCATATTTATTTCTTTTAAGAAATTAAAAGTGGATTTGAAATAATAATATATATAGTTCTAGTTCCGGTTCCAAAATACTCAGTTCAGTGTCTAAGCATTAACAACACTTAAAAGATTACAAGGCATTTTCGGTCCTTTACAACACGCGCGGACAATATTTAATGTCGAGGTGTAAACGAGCTGGCCCATTAATTTTTTAATTTTATATAGAAATCGTTTTTAAAAATATTAAAAACATGGCCACGGCTGAAGCTCAAGTCAACGTAAACACAAATTTGCAAAAGCAGGACCTTAGCAATTTGGTGAGTGTGCAGGAATAAACGCCGAAAATACCACCTCCGGTTCGATGACTCGCGTCCGTTCGTGTAGACGCTGCATCTAAAAACATTAGGGCACCGCGGCCATTTGTATATGAAAAAATGTATTCGTTGAAGTTGGGACTGACTAAGACTAACTTTGATCAAACATAGTTATGTATAATCGTTTTACATAAATTGCTTTTGTTGCTCTTTTTCGGTGTGCAGTCGACCTCAAAAGAATGCAGCACGTGGCGCTGCCTGCTACGTTTCGCTAGCATTGGTGGGGTTTTTTTGCCTTGTGAGTTGTTTGGCATATGTTTGCAATATGCTGGGTTAATGTTCTAAAACTTAATGATAGCATTAGATATGCGGCTCAACTGTTGCTACAATATCTGATGCAATATTCAGTTGAATCTAACCTCAAAATATACGGCTTTTTCTACGCACACTCATGCCAGTGTGTATATTTGTGTGCGTATACAGATGTATGCGTGTGTCAGTTTGTAAGGCGGTTTAGGGCGTGTTGTGAAAGTTCAATGGTTTGGTATAATATTTACGATAATTAATCTATTATTTGCATTGTTTTTGCAGGAAATAAGCAATCTAACACCACTATCGCCGGAGGTAATCTCTCGCCAGGCCACCATCAACATTGGCACAATCGGCCATGTAGCGCACGGCAAATCCACGGTTGTCAAAGCCATCTCCGGAGTGCAAACTGTGCGTTTTAAAAATGAATTGGAACGGAATATTACAATAAAGCTCGGTGAGTGACATAGTTCCATCACTTATATACTTGAATCATAATACTAAAATGACACTTGCTATTGAAATTATGATTGCGGGTAGCGCAATATTTCAAATACCAAATTGGGTAAATTCCTTAAGCGTGTCATTTTAGCTTAGTTTTTGTTATTATTCTTAATTCATAAGTTTAACTTTAGGCTTATCGCTTTAGGCAAAGACTATTCCGTTTTATGATTGATTCATAAAACTTAATATTTCCTTGTTCTATTAACTAAATTACTAAACATAAACCCAACTAATGTTGACGACGGCACAAAGCGCAGATTATTCAAATCTATTCCAGTTTTCATTTTCGCAATGAAAATTGAGAATAGTGAATAAATCGGGATTTAATTATTTTTTCGGAAACCTGTAATTTTAATTTTCCATAATGTGAAAAACAATAATTATAATAGATATATTTTTGGCTTCTAAATTACCTGCAAATTAATCTATTAATATTAAATGTATTAAAATGGGTAAATCATGCATTTTAAAATTGTTTATAAATGTATGGAATAAAATGTTTGGCTTACTAAATCTGAAACTTGGAAGTAGTAATATGTCAAAACCAAAATTACTTTGTATATTCTAAGTTATTTTTGTTTTTGCCTTTGTTTGCAATATTTTCGTCACACATATCGTGTATAATTTCTAGTTTTAAGTGTCGTGATCGATGTTATTGGATCGATGTACTGAGCGTTCTGTAAATGATTGATAAATGTGATATCTTTAAATATGACTTGAATTGCTGGATTAGTCCCCCAACAATATATAAATACAACACACGCACTGTGTCGTCGCCTTTGTAGTTTGGATTAGCTTTGGATTAACAGTCGACTATTGGCTAATAAAAAAAATTGTTTCTTTCCTTGTACTTCGTATACATTTTAAATTTATCTATAGTTTGATAGTTTCTTAGAGCTTTGCCAAATTTAATTTCATTGTTTTCGATTAATCCAGCAATTGTAATTAATTCAGTCCATCTTTTTCTTCTTCTTTTTCTTCGTTTTTCGTTTGACCAAACGACGCTCGTTAAACCAAAACCAAAAAATAAAAATAAATAAATAAATAAAATAACAAAAATCGTACCAATACCAAAATCATTTGCAGAACGCTTAAGCGAAATGAAAATCCAAAAACTTCTGAAATCCAAACAGCAGCGCGATGCATACGACTTGAAACAGCGCCAGCAGCTGAAACAACTAATCAAGCGACGTCGACAGGCGTCCAAAAGCAGACAGCAGGAAAATGTCATTGCTCCTTACACTCGAACCAGGCGAAGCATCAGCCAAGTCTCACTCAGTCCTAGTCACAGTAGCGGGTATGGCAGCGTCATCGGGCCCGACGAGCACGACACATTGCCCGCGGCCATAAATCAGGACGACAATTCAACAGTAAATAGACGGAAGCGGTGCCGTAGCTCTAACGACCTTCAAAATGAGCACTCATCATCGCCGGCCTTGAAGCGACCCAAAAAGACACCAAAAGGCGAGTACTTTGTGGAGGTCATTGAGCGCGTTGAGGTGATGCACAACGAGCCTATCTTCTATGTGAAATGGCTGGGTTATGATAACAGCGAAAATACTTGGGAGACATTTGAGAACCTAGCGGACTGTGTTCAGCTGGAGGATTTTGTGGATCGGCAGACACAATTGTATGAGCCCTACATAAAAAAAATCACTAGCAAACTGGAGGCAGAACTGGTGACAGCCACTCCACTCGACTTGAACAGTATTAATATAGAGAAGGACTTGGATAACTACGAGTCGATGCCGTTGAGTTTGGATTTGATATTGCTGGCTCAGTATTGCGCGGCGGGCAGTCGTAGTCAGCGTGAACGCCAGCGCATTGAAGAACGAGCTCTGCGACGTATCCAGATGCAGCGCTGTTATTATGCGCGCCGAAAGCAGCTACAGGAGCTGGCCCTGTTCGAGAGGCGTATGAACAGCGTCGAGCACCCTGCACCACCCATAACCGTAAAAAACGATGTCGATTTGGATAGCATCGATGCGAATTTCGTGTATATACAGAAGAACATTTTGAGCGATTCGGTGCCCCACCCTGAGGAGGCAGTCTTTGGCTGCAATTGTAAGCACGACGAAGGGGATGGCAAGACCGAATGTTGCGCCACCAGCCGCTGTTGTGCCCGGCTCGCCGGCGAGCTGTATGCCTACGAGCGTACGACACGTCGCTTACGTCTGCCCCAGGGCAGTGCCATTTTTGAATGCAATAGCCGTTGTAGCTGCGATGACAGCTGCACAAATCGCCTCGTGCAATTTGGACGCAAGCATCCGCTGGAGCTCTTCAAGACCAGTAACGGTCGAGGCTGGGGCGTACGCACGCCGAACTCGCTGCGTAAAGGCGAATTCGTTTGTGAGTATGTGGGAGAGATTATTTCCAGTGACGAAGCCAATGAGCGTGGCAAGGCCTATGACGACAAGGGACGAACGTACTTGTTCGATCTGGACTACAATACGGCCGCAGAGAGCGAGTTCACCATCGATGCGGCTAACTATGGCAATGTCTCGCACTTCATCAATCACTCCTGTGATCCCAATTTGGCGGTATTCCCCTGCTGGATTGAACACCTAAACATGGCGCTGCCGCATCTAGTATTCTTCACAACGCGGTATATCAAGGCCGGTGAGGAGCTGAGCTTCGACTATATACGCGCCGACAATGAGGCTGTGCCCTATGAGAATCTATCGACGGCTGCGCGCGTCGAATGCCGCTGTGGTGCCCCTAATTGCCGAAAAGTGCTATTCTAGATTCCACATTCTCCAATTTGGAGCAAATTACTTTTAACCTACCTATTAAAATATGCAATAATTTATAAGAATACAAAGCTATTCCACTGTTCATTGACGTCGGCATTCGAAAAATAATTGACAAAACTGTTTTAAGTTGTCTGTTTAAAATTATTTATTGTTAATATTGTATTTTTGAAACTTCTGCGCACACATAACAAAAAAAAAAGAACTGTTTTCAAGTTTAAGAAATATATATTAAAATATAAATAATATTTTTAATCTACTTTTAAGTTAATTGATGTGCGAATTCTGCACTAGAATGATTTTCTTTTCTGAAAATATATAATGCATTTTAAGATTGTTAAATGCTCATAAAATAAGGTTTTAATTTGATGCTACTAAAAAATACAAAATAAATCGTACATATATTTAACCACAGTTTTTCGTACTAAAGGTCTTCAAAACAGAACAAAAATATAATATAGATCATAAACCAAATTTTGTTTTGGTCACTCATCATTTTTCCATTTGGATTTGTCCGCAGGATATGCCAATGCAAAAATCTACAAGTGCGATAATCCCAAGTGCCCGCGTCCGGCCAGCTTCGTATCGGATGGATCTAGCAAGGATGACAGCATGCCATGTGCGCGTCTCGCCTGTTCCGGTCGCTTTAGATTGGTGCGTCATGTGAGCTTTGTTGATTGCCCCGGTCACGACATTCTTATGGCAACGATGTTGAACGGCGCCGCTGTTATGGATGCTGCACTGCTGCTTATCGCTGGTAAGGCATTATAATTACAGCTATTGCACATTTGCTGATGCTTTCTTTTTGCTTCAAGGTAACGAGTCGTGTCCACAACCACAAACCTCGGAGCATTTGGCTGCCATTGAAATTATGAAACTGAAACAGATTTTGATATTGCAAAATAAAATTGATTTGGTTAAGGAAAGCCAAGCCAAGGAGCAATATGAGGAGATCACAAAGTTTGTGCAGGGCACTGTCGCCGAGGGTGCACCGATTATTCCAATTTCGGCCCAGCTGAAGTACAACATTGATGTGCTCTGCGAGTATATTGTTAACAAGATTCCCGTGCCGCAGCGTGACTTCAAGGCGCCGCCCCGTTTAATTGTTATACGATCCTTCGATGTCAACAAACCTGGCTGTGAGGTGCAGGATCTCAAGGGCGGCGTGGCCGGTGGCTCCATACTGAGCGGTGTGCTCAAGGTTGGACAAGAAATCGAGGTGCGTCCCGGTGTTGTCACCAAGGACAGCGATGGCAATATCACTTGCCGTCCAATCTTCTCGCGCATCGTTTCGCTGTTTGCCGAACAAAATGAGCTGCAGTACGCAGTGCCCGGTGGCCTGATTGGTGTGGGCACCAAAATTGATCCCACGCTCTGCCGTGCCGATCGTCTGGTCGGCCAGGTGCTCGGCGCCGTTGGTAACTTGCCGGACATTTACATAGAGCTGGAAATTTCATATTACCTTCTGCGTCGACTGCTCGGCGTGCGCACCGATGGCGACAAGAAGGGTGCTCGTGTCGAAAAACTGCAGCGCAATGAAATTTTGCTGGTCAACATCGGATCGCTCAGCACCGGTGGCCGCATTTCCGCTACCAAGGGTGATCTGGCCAAGATTGTGCTCACAACGCCCGTGTGCACGGAGAAGGGCGAGAAGATTGCGCTCAGTAGACGCGTGGAAAACCATTGGCGGTGAGTACAAAAGAAAATTAAGAAAACTTACTGAACATTTATGTAAATGAAATATTTCTATTGCTTTCAGTTTGATTGGCTGGGGACAGATCTTCGGTGGCAAAACAATTACGCCCGTATTGGATAGTCAGCCAACGAAGAAGTAAATGGATCAGCATCCAGACCCGCTCTGAATTCATATACAATTTAAGCGTTTCAAGTGCGTGTGTGTGTGAGAGATCACAAATGATTCTGTCGTTTGGCCAATTCGCTAATTTTGCTGCACCGTCTCTTCATCTATAAATCCCGCGTTGTCGTCCTCCTCCTTCTTCACGTCCGTTGATAGCAAAAACAAACAAAAACAAAATACGAAATAAAAACAAAAGAACTACTGAAAATTGATGCATACATACCCTAAATTATTGAATTTTGTATGTATATAAACGTTTTTTGCTGAGATATGTTATGCATGTATAGCAAATCCAAGCATTACAAGAAACTAATAGGTTATACCATATACATATTATATAAAAACAAAACAAATCTGATACATCGTAAAATTGTTTTTATGATTTAAATACAAAAACAAACATAAAAAAACCAAGTAAAAAACTGTATGCATTTTTACAATTCTAACTACAATATATGGTGTTTTACATATCTGGGAGTGGAGCGAGGCGGAGAACCAAAAGAATTACTTTTGCATTTTAAATGGTTTTTAGTTCAAGCTAGCAACAATTCATGAAATTTTTATTATAGATCCATTTATTTGTTTAAGCATATTATTACAATTTTCACATTACCGTTTTTGAAACATGATTTATTTTTAGTATTTGGTAAATTACATATTTTGAAACATTTTTTAATTTATGTATCGCACTTGATTCGTTTATCTAGCGCTCACTAATGTAATTGTAAACTACTATGTATGGTATGTTTATTTGTATTTGTTTTTTTGTGTTTTTTTTTTTTAATTATTATTTTTTTCGTATTGGTTTACTGAAATTATTTCGATATTAATTAGCTTAATTAATAAAAATTCGTACTTAGTCGCGATTCACATACATACGTTGTGTTTTGTTATTTAATTGCTGGAAACGTTGTTTAATTTAAGACTATTGAGATTGAGTAATTTGTAATTATTATAATACTTATTTAAAATACGCATTTAAGTATTTGACAACAGAGATTTTCTTTCATTTGTTGCATTAGTTTCGTTGAACACATTTATAAATAACTCATATTGAGAATTCATATCTAAGAGTTTGAGCGATATTAAGTCAGAGAATCAGTAATTTGGAATGCAGCTGGAGAATTTTTCCATATTCCATATAACTTTTGAGATCTAAGCTCGTAGATAAGCAAAATAATTTTAACCAAAACTGCCACAAAATGTGCATTATATAAATTAGCAATAATTTTAAGAAAATTTAATTTAAATAATAGTCGAACTTTGGTGCTAGCATTCCTATGGTCTTAACTACCTGAAGTTTTTGGCTAATCCCAAAACATTTCAGTTCTTTATTTTAATTATATAAAAAAACCTTCTTTATCTAATCATATGCTAGCCAAGCAACAGATTCGAGCCAAAACTGCTGCTTGGTGCGTTGTCTAAGGAATCAAATTATAAAGAACATACTCTTTCGTTTTATTTGAATATGTATGCGTTGCTTATAAGATAAAAATGCTGGACTCGCTGTCCATTTCGTGTACATTTTTTTTTGTTTTCTTTTTTTTTCAGTATGTTTTAAATATTTGTCATAAGTCTGTGTCGTACTATCAATAGACATTTCAATTAAATAATATTCAATATAATTGTATAACACAATTAAAAGAATATTATTTAATACATACATATAACAAGTACAATTCAATATTTCCTAAGCAAGAAATCAATCTAATATATATATATATATATATATATATATATATATATATATTTTTTTTTATTTAAATTTTTTGTTTAAGTTTACTTACATTGAACACCTTAAAGTGCTGTTGGATATCCATGCGTATACTTAACATACAACACACATATAATTCAATCGCCTTTCTTCAATTAGTTATTCAGCTTCAACTCTCTTAGATAGTTAACATTTACATTCTTAAAATGGGTGACTGTGAGCATGAGTGTATTTAGTATTTATGAATGCCTATTACTTGATACTATTTCTGTGTGTGAGCTTTGGTTTTAGCTGGGGATACGACCCGCAAATTTGGTCAGCTTACATATAACATACAGAGCATGTTTATTTATATATAGTACATACATAATACAATTTATTGACAGTTATTATTGGCAAATTGGAGTTTGTTTTCTTTCAATTTCGATCCCGACTAATCATTATTTGTTCTACATATATATACACATACAAAACAAGCAATACATACTATGTATTTATATGGATCGACTATAGTATAAATTGAAAAATTGTAATTTCAACTTTTTGCGTAAAGTCTTTCTACTTAGTTTCCTTCAGTGTATTATAATCGTATTCTGTTTTTGTTTTCCTTCCTAACAAACTATATAATCTTTAACAATTTTGACATTTTCTCTAACGATTTGAATAATGCTTGCAACTCTCTTATAATACAATTTGAATTACTTACATAGTTACAAATATACATATATTTGTGCAGAATCAAGCAAATTTTACATGCCAATGTTGGTTATCATAGCTACATAAATATATAAATATCTTTGAGCAATTTAGCACATCGTTTTTTACAAATATATTCAAGATTTTAATCAGGTTTTTATCTATGTAGTTATATATTTAGTATATGCCATTGGGGTTGTGACTTGGGTACAGAAGTAGAAGCCTGCCTTTTCTTTAGGATGCACTTTTTGTTTTGGCATTTGGGTGTGGGTGTGGCATCTTAAAGAAAATGGCTCAAATCTCATTCGTTGACATCCTCATCCGACGAACTGGCCGCAGGGATTGTTGAGAACTGCCACGCCTCGCGATTGTTGTTTTTGCTGACACTATATGAAATATATAGACCGACATATATGAAGATTATTTGATTTATATGTATGTATATGATTTCTATATCAAAGTAAATTCATACCCATGCTTTTTGGCATTGCTTGGCAGCGTGTGCGAGCTGCGATAGTAACTGTCGTGCGGCTCCTCTTTGGTCTCCTCCAGTGATTTGCGCTGCAGCGTCATAGTTTCCTGTGGTGTTAAGGCGTCGGCTCCACTGCCTCCGCTCATCTCGGCGTCTAGATAATATTTGGCACTCTGTGCGATTTTGCAGTTCTCGCATTCGCTTAAATAGTCGTCGTCCAGGCTGGTATCGTTGGGCAGGAAATGCTCGTTAGGATTCAAGCAGTTCTTCGATGTGGTGCACACAGGTAGCTGCTTGCTGGGCGTGCCACTGCGCCCGCTCTGCACTTTGGCCACCAGCTGCGGATAGCTGGGCATTTTGCAATGGGCAATGGATTTGCTATTGGTTGTTGATCCTGCTGCTCCTGCTGGCGCTGATGGTGGTGCTGCTGCTCCTGTTGTTGTTGCTGTTGCTGCTGCTGTTGATGCAGAGGTCGATGCTGTGTTTCGTTCGCTGTCCCGTTTCACACGCAGTATTTTGGGCAATGTGGTGCTCTTGCTGCTCACCGTTGCCTTCTCATTGTTGTTCTCTAATGGGGGTATGCTGATCACCGAGGGCACCTTGCTGACCACGCTGTTGATGGTGCTGTTCAGAGAGATCTTGCCGCTGATGTGCTTGGGCAGCGTGTAGGTGACATGATTGTTGGCCAACGGATAAAATGTGCTCGAATTGATTTTGCCGCTCGACTTTTCCCCGCAGCTGGATGAGGGGCTGTTCGGCGGCAGCGTCAATGTTGGCGCCTGCTCCTTCCGTTGATGTACGCTGCTGCCCGTCGACTTGCTGAGGGTGTAAATGGTGGCCACAGCATTGTTGTTGTTGCCTCCACTGCTACTGTTGCTGCTGCTGCTACTGCTGCTGTTGTTGGTGTTGCTGTTGATGGTGCTGCTGCTGTTGCTGTTTGTACTGCAGCTGCTGGTGGCAGTGGTTGTTACGGCTTTTAAATTCGTTAGGCTTTTGTTGAGTTTCGGTGGTAAAGTTGGATTGCTTTGATCGTTGTTGTGCTGTTGTTGCTGCTTCTGCTGCTGCTGCTGCTGCTGTTCTTGCTGGTTATAGAAATGTTGCTGCTGTTTCTGCGTTAAACTCAAGTATGCATCAACCTGTAAAGATCGCTAACGCGATTAGCCAATTGTCAAAGGAAATATATTTTTACGGAGAATGAAACCGCAAGAAAATTAAGAAAAATAAATAAATATGTAAATTACGAAATCGAAAAGAACTATTATTATTGGCTACAGATTGGAATATATTTATATAGCACTCTAGCAGAAACTCTGAACACGAACGAGCTTAAACGCAAAGAGTTCATTCGTTCATCAAAAACAAATAAATATCAAGAATATAAAAGATTAAAAACATATAGAATTCAGTTTCTTAATAATATATATGTAATATTAATGAAAATAATAATTAATATATTTAATATATATTTCAATTAATTCGGTTTCATTCGCCCGTATTTTAGATATTAGAATATGTGTACATATGTATGTATGCATTGTGCTTAAAACTGTTTTTCAAATATATATGCAATATGCACTTAGATATACAGCTTTGTTCCAATTCCTTATACATATGTATGTGTACATTCTAGGGTGAAATCTATCGAGTATCCAAAGTTCAGTATTCACAATGGGATTACTTACATTTCGAACTCACCTTTCGATTCAAATAGGCGCTGGAGAGCATATCGACGCCGGATTGGGCAGCAGCTGCTGATCCGCTGCTGGACGCACTGCGTCCGCCGCTGCTGCTGCGAGCCCGTTCGGCAGCGCTGCTCGAGCTGCTGGAACGCTTTTGCACGCGACCCAGCACAATGGGTGGAGCACTGACATCATCGTGATGCTGCAACGGCGGCGGTGGTATTATGGCGGAGACACTGCTCGAGCCGTGCGAGGGATGTGGCTGCATCTGCAGCTCGTCGCCCACCTGCTTCGAAATGGTTGCAATCTTTGTGTCATAGGTGCAGGCACTGCGGCTGCCAAGCAGATCCTGTCCCTGCTGCTGATGCAGCTGCAGATTAGTTGTGGACTTGGCGCGCTGACCATACGCCAGCGTTGCGGCATGTCGTGTGCTGGAGCTGGGCGAGAGGGCGCAGGCATTACTGCCATTGGATGCGAAGAGCTTGCCAGCGCCGCTAAGGAATGCATTCGCGTTGGCATTGGCATTGCTGCCCATGTAGGACATGGGCACATGCTGTATGGGGCACTGGCACATGGGCTTCTTGCTTGCCTTGTCTGTGCTGGAGCTGGAGCTGGTGTTGGTGTTGGTGCTGATGCTGGACTTTGGCTTGACGCTAACCACCTGCAGCGGATCGGCCACAGCAAAGTAGCGCGGAATGGTGCGATGATAGCGACGCGAGCTAGAGGGCGTCTTGCTTCCGTGCTGTTGCTGCTGTTGTTGTTGTTGCTGCTGTGATTTGAGAGCAGCATGCAGCGGCAGCGGTAGGGGCAGCGTTTGTGTGACAGAATCTGCTGTACTGCTGCTGCATGTGGGCGGCGTTGTTATCGTCGCTATATCCATGGCTGGCAGCATGTCTATGGCAGTCGTGGACAAGGCTGCTGCGAGCAATTGCTGCTGCTGGTGCTGTTGTTGCTGCTGATGGTGTTGTTGCTGCTGCTGCTGCTGCTGCTGCTGCTGTGACAGGTGGTGTGTGGGCGTGACCAGCATTTCAGTCGTGGCTGGCAGTGAATGATAACTAGCTGCACTCGCGCTCGCATTAATCTCCACATCGGCTACAGTCAGATATTGCTGCTGCTGCTGCTGCTGCGGCTGCTGTTGCAGCAGTTCCTGTGAGCCGCGTGGCGTTCGCCGTGCTGCTGCATAGGCCAGCGAGCTAGAGGCGCTGCCAGCAGCAGTAGCCGCAGCGGTCGTTACACTGGCACTTATATTGAGATGACAATTTTTATAGCTGCACTCGCTATTGACACTGGGCTTGGGAGCGGGCAGAGTTTGCACACAGATCGGATTGCTGGGCGTCGGTGCAGAGAGCTGTTGTAGCTGCTGCTGGTGCTGTTGCTCCAGATTATGCTGCTGCTGCTGTTGCTGCTGTTGCTGCAGTTGCTGCTGCTGTTGGTGTTGCTGTTGTTGATGTTGCTGCTGTTGCTGCTGTTCATTTTGCAAGCTGTAAGGAGGTTGGTGATTCTCGCCAGTGGCAATTGTGGTTACTCCACCGCTATTGATGTTTATATTAATTAGATTCGTAGTGCTCTGCGTATACTGATTGGATTGTGCGGCAGCTGCAGCAGCGGCCGCAGCACTCAGTTGATGCGCATGCGGATGCGCTGCAGTCACGGGCACTAGCTGCTGTGCGTACGCATGGGGATGTGTGTGTTGTTGTGGCTGGGTGTGCAGCTGTAGTGTATGTTGCTGCAGGTGCTGCTGCTGCAGTTGCTGCTGTTGTTGCAATTGCTGCTGCTGCTGTTGCTGACTGACACTGGCCACAGCCTGGCGCTGCACATGGCTAGGCAGCGTTACGGTGCACTGAGCGCTTAATGCCTCCGCCTGGGATATTGCGACGGCCTCCTCGTATGGCGGCGGTGCCTCGCCTCGCGGAAAATAGCCGCTCGGTGGCTTCCACAGTGGATAATGCGTGGTAGCTGCGCCATACGAATAGTCCATAGCACTCAGATTACCCTCCATGTAGCCCATGTTGCCGGCAATATAACTGCAAAGTTGATTGCGTTTAATTAGTAAACAGAATAAGGACTTCTTAGCTTGTGGAAACTCACCCAATGCTGCCCACAATACTGCGCTGATCCTCCGCGTTCTGGCGATTCTCGCGTGCTCGCATCTTGCGCTGTCGCAATCGATTGACCAAGAAGAAGAGCAGGGATAGGGAAAGCGTGGCCGTAATGCCACTGGCCACCAGTCAAATGCCAAAGTCGGTGCTGCCATCGCTGAATTGGTCATCGAGGCAGATGACCTCGCAGCAGTTGTTGCCACTGCCCACAGTTTGAAAGGACTTGCACTTGCTGAAGGCCTCGCACAGCACCATTTTACACGCCTTAGGCAATCCGCTGTCGCAGATGCAGAGTCGACAGGAGTCCGGCCCGGGCATGTAATGCATGCCAGTCTCATACAGTTTGCCATTGTAATCGCGGCAGTGACCACCCTGGATGAGGCTGGAGCTCACAGCGTTGCTATCTAATGTGTCAAGGACGAGAAAAGCATTAGGCACTATAATTTTAGCGATGTGTATATGCAACTAAATACAAGAATATTAAATAATTAATAGGTATTTCCATATGCTATTAAATGCTATAATATAAATATTATTCTCAAATAATATGCTCAAATAATGTACAGTTTGAAATTAGAATATAATTTATATAATCTTCAAACATATTAACTTTGAATATGATTAATATTATTAAATATGTTGGCTCTATTACTTTCATTATACAAAATTATTAAATTTAATCATAGTTAAGTAAATTAAAGCTTTTATCACATTTAATGATAGCTAAAAATATTAATGAAATAATAACTAAGACATATAAACATGTATGTACATGATTTTACCTACAAACATAGTTATGTATGTATAAGTTTCCGAACAACTGTACGATTCTTTATTTGACACACTTGACCAAGTTTCGCTTTACTACTGATTTAGCAGTCACCGTTTTTCGTACAGCATTCTCTCATCACACACACATACATACATCTGCACTGGCGTATTGAAAATGCAGCAGGTGCTGTACACCCTTAGCCCCTCACCAATCGACCCAGAGAAACATAGATATATCTATAGATATATATATACATATATGTATATGCATATACAAGTGTATGAGTGTGTGCATGTACATGGCCATAACATTTATCACTTGAATGAAATTAAATGCAAACGCATTACATTTTGAACATAATTTAAATGCTAAACAGCAAAAGGAAATTCAAATTAAAAACAAATATATCCAGCAAACGTCCTCGGGTAGCAGGAAAGTGGAAAAGGGGCTGCAATAACATGCAGTAACACAGTCGACACGAACGACAAAACACGAGTGCGAACGGCTGGGCAGGAAACACACGAACGAAAATGGCAAACAGCGCGCTTTACGCCCCCGCGCAAAGAAAAAAATTGCTGCCTCTCAGTGCGAGTTTCCAAGTGAAATTTTTGCAATAAAGATACACATACACCTACATATACATACTCACACACACGCACACACACCAAGTCCAGCTCATTCGCACACACCCAAACACATGGCAAAGTATATATACATACATGCAAAAACGAACGACCACCCACAAACATGCATACACATTGAACAGAGAGCAAGCGAGAGAGAAATAGAGTGAGAGAGAGCGAAGCAGAAAGTAAGAGCGGAATGGGCAGCACTAACGCACAATTTTGCACGCCACTTCCTTCACAGCGCCCAGTGGTAAGGCGTTATGCCCCCTTTTCGCAGGAGTTGCTGCCTGCTTGCTGGCTGGCTGAGAAAATGAGCGCAGCGCAAGTGTGTGTGTGTGTATGTGTATGTGTGCCCCGTGTCCCATAAATTGTGAAACTCTGCTGTGGCCATGGACCATATTACAGTTATTGTAGATAGAGAACAAAAATTGAAATTGATTTTAGAATGAAAAAAAAAAATAATTTTTATTTGAGGTCCTTATCTTTATACACATTGGAAACTATTTTATTTCAACCATAAAGCTTAAGCACATAAGGAAAAAAAAATAAATTTTCACTGTTTTACTCTCTTTAGTACAGCAAGGATATAGTGGCTCTATGGTTGTGTGTGTATAAAGTTTTTCAGTTTTCGCTAAATTCGTTTACCTTTGGCATTTCCAATAAACGCAAGCACTGCCAAAAAATACATTTTGCTGGCGTTAATATGCACTCTCAACTGCACAATTAACTTTTAATTGTTATAAGATACACAGTTTTTATTTGATATTTTCAACGGTTTTAATGAACGTTCGAGCAATACCAACTAGTGCTAAAATTGATCTGAGTGACCGTTTGCGTTAACGCCAAAATCCGTAAATTGAGCTTCAAAGTTACCGTAAATACTAAAAATACTAAACATAACGTAAGATATGAAAAAAAATAACGTTACAAACTTGGGTCAACGACAATAAAATGGCGCAAAGCACGTTACGTTAACGTATCTGAATGCAGCTCAAAGTATGCTATAATTTATGATTATGAACGAAAATATTAAACATTCAATAATGACTAATTTACAAGAAGTAAAAATATATTCGAAAAAAAAAAAAAATAAACACATAAATATATTACTGCTCAATCGCCACTGTAGAAGAGTTAATGACGCATTTGATAACGATATTACGTTACCCTTAAAATAAGTTGCAGTTTAAGTTAATTAGGCCAGTTCAAGACTACAAATTTGAATTTAATTTAAAATGGCTTAAAATCCCCATAACTCGGTATGGGGTTCGGCTCTATTATTAATTTACCTTCCCTGTGTTGTTATGGTTCTATTTTTGATGTACCGGTTCTACACTTAATAAATATATATAAAAAAAAAAAAAAAAAAAAAAAAAAAAAAAAAAAATTTAAAATGGCAAAACTTGTAATTGAATTTCATGCATAATGCGCGCAATAGTTTTGCAAAGTGTTTGAAGTCATGCAATGACTACAACAACAACACCGTCAGCAGCAACAGCAGCGTCAACAACAACATTAAATTAATCGAAATGTCAAGTTCAAAGTAAGGCAATGACAACCAACTTTATATTTAATACACCAAAGTCCTCGATAGATAAAATCTATATAAAATATAAGCTATTTTCAATTATATGTTGTTTTTAATTAAAACTGAGCAAAGTTTAAATAAACATATACATACATATACACTCGGATTTAAAATAATATTGAAACAATTTTTTCAATTTCTGAATAGTTTAAAACAAAAAATTTTTGGAAAAATATTTAAATTATTCTTAAAAACATTTTTTTTTTTTAATGTTTATGAATGTAAAGTTATACATAATATTTAAATAAATATATACATATGTAAATTTACTTTTTTATTCAAATACAATTTGTTAAAGAATTCAATTTTCAGGAACACTATTACATTATTATTATTATTACAATTATTATAATTTTTATTATTGTTTTACTTTTTTACAAATTTATATTATAATATACATATTATATAAGGAAACAAATGTTCTGCAATGAGTCGCAGATATTTTATATAAGTATATGTTACTCTGATGTACATACATACATACATAGATATTATTTGTCTTCAAACAGATATGTGTACAAGTCGCGAATACCCAATTTAAATTTAGTACAGGGTATAATTAGCTCGTTCATTCGAAAATAACACGCACGCAAAATTAAGCTAAATAATTTAGCTTTTTGGGTGGGCGCTGCGATTAGCTTGCATTCAAATCAAATGAATGTAATTTGTTGACTTTCGCATTGAAAATGAAAACAACTTTGATTCGTTCACTTCTAGAGCAACTCCCCTGAACACCGGACGCGAGCGACGGGAATAAAATACGACGAGAGAAATAAAATGAAGTTGGAGAATGCGACAGCGTCGCAGATGATAGCACTGAAAGGCGTGATTCGGAATAGCAGCTATGTGATACCGGGTCTCTATGATCTTTCCATCGAGGATACCAATTGGGTGCTGACCTCTTCCTTCATTATCTTTACGATGCAAACGGGCTTCGGGATGCTCGAGTCGGGCTGTGTTTCCATCAAGAACGAGGTAAATATCATGATGAAGAACGTGATTGACATTGTCCTGGGCGGCTTCACCTACTGGCTCTTTGGCTACGGCATGAGCTTCGGACGTGGACCCTTCTCGAATCCCTTCATGGCCATCGGCGACTTCCTGCTCGATCCGCCCGTTGGCGACGAGCTGATGGGTCAGATCTTTGCCGCCTTCCTCTTTCAGTTGTCGTTTGCCACAACATCAACGACCATTGTAAGTGGCGCCATGGCCGAGCGGTAAGAAAAAGGATGCTAAAAGCATTTCACAAAATTTTGTATATTTAATTGTTCTTTTTTATTTGCATAAACTATTTTATATGGTTATACTTGGTTCTTAAAAGAACGTAAATTTCCTAGACTATCTAGTATTGGGATAAGCTTAGCAATATTTCAATTTCCAGTTTGTGTAAAACATCTATAAAAGAATTTTCTGATTATATTTGATTAATCATTTCACATGTGACTTATTCATATACATGTGACTTATTCATATATATATATATGATATGATATGATATACATATATATTGGAAGGACTTGATATTACTTGATGTGATAATCGTAGCATATTATAAAGTTTTAGTTTCTACAATGTCGCATATTTCGATATGATATAAAATATATATAAGATAGATAAGATATAAGAGGACCAATCCGATATGATATGGTATGTTTTAATATGATATTCCTTGCACTTTACAGCTGCAATTTTAAGGCCTACTGTGTGTTCTCGTTCCTAAACACCGTGGTGTATTGCATACCCGCGGGCTGGGTGTGGGGCGAACATGGATTCCTCAACAATCTGGGCGCCGTGGACATTGCGGGCAGCGGTCCAGTGCATCTGGTTGGAGGCGCCGCATCGTTTGCTTCGGCTGCCATGCTGGGGCCACGTCTGGGCCGATATGCAGAGGGCATTGATCCACTGCCACTGGGCAATCCGGTGAATGCGTGCATGGGTCTCTTCGTGCTCTGGTGGGGCTGGCTGGCCTTCAACTCGGGCAGCACCTATGGCGTCAGCGGCGCCAAATGGCAGTATGCCGCGCGTGCCGCTGTGATGACCATGATGGGCTCCTTTGGCGGGGGATTTGTGTGTTCGCTGTAAGTGCAGATCGACTACAAAGATCTTTGGAGAAATCTATCAATCACCTTACATATGCAGCTATTCGTTCTGGCGTCACGATGGCCGCTTGGACATCATGGATCTGATCAACGGCATTCTGGGCTCCCTGGTCTCCATCACAGCTGGCTGCTTTCTGTATCGCGCCTGGGAGGCGCTGCTCATTGGAGCGTTGGGCTCCCTCCTATGTGTGATCAGCATGCCGCTGTTTGATCGACTGGGCGTGGATGATCCGGTGGGTGCGAGTTCGGTGCATGGGATCTGTGGTATTTGGGGTGTCATCGCTGTAGGGCTGTTCGCCGACAATCCACTGCCCATGGACACGACTAAGGGTCGCAGTGGCCTGTTCAAGGGCGGCGGCTGGTACCTGCTCGGCATCCAAACGCTGTCCGCTCTTTGCCTGGCCTGCTGGGGCATTTGCTCGACCTTTTTGCTGCTCTATGTGATCAACAAAGTGATACCCATACGAATGGACCCGCACGAGGAGCTGCTGGGCGCCGATCTCACGGAGCATCGCATTCGTCACACGCAAATCGGACTATCGCGCGCTATTTCCGCTCTTGCTCCCATCAAGATCGACCTGAATGAGATTGTTGGCATTCAACCAATTGGGATCAATCCTGGTCACGAGCGCAGCATCGAGCAGCTGCGCGCTGCCGAGGACAAGCTGCAACAGTGGCAATCCTACCTAGACCAGGTGAGTGGGAAGGCGCACAAGGTGGGCACTCCCCAGAAAACTCTTGAAGAGCACCAACTGGAAACGGACATAACTCTTAGCTTGAAGCCCAGTATAAATGAGCATCAGCAGCCGGGCAACGTCTTTGGGCGCAGAGTGAGGTCGGTCCACATTAAGGAGAACAACTGGAACCAGGACCAGGGCACCTATAAACCCAACAACAGTGAGCTGCCGGTGATAAGCCGAGTCGCCAAGCTGGACAAGGATGGCAACTTTGCCTGGGTCGATTAGGCACTCAAAATATTGTTCTCTCTTTGAACACCGTTTATTATATATAAAATATTGTTGGGATTATTATAACTGTGCGGAAAATTACATAGATATTATGTCAACTACAGAAAAGCAAAATTATTATGTACAAAAAATCCGTTGAAAAGCTCTTAATATACAACTTAAATATATCAATTATTTTATGATCGATTAGATATACAAATTACATAGGAGAGACAGGAGGGAGACAGAGGGTCAAGTGAATATGATAAATTCCACTTCATAAAAATTTCATTCATACAAAAAGATATTATTATGATTTTTTAATTTGTTCTCATTAAATGATATAATTATTATCAAGTCTACACTCAAAAGACTCACTCACATTACTAAATCGTGCACTGCGACCAACCAGCCGCAGGTATAGACCACGACACTCAAAGAGCTTACGCTGCAATTGGCTATTAGCTGAACTCTGTTAAACAAAATAGAGCAACAGCTCAAGAGCTTTTTATAGCCGCCGGTTTTGTTAGCAGAAGAGCTGAGCGTTCTGGTACAGCTCTGCCCATCCCTCGATGTTAAAAGTCTCATTAAGTTATGTAAAGAGCACTGTTAACAGTGTTAAGTCCCGGAATCACTCAATCGTGGTACTCACCACTTGCAGACGAACGATCGTATAGCACACGATTAAGTAATGGGCTGAGTATTTAACAGTTAAATGATAAGCCTCTCGTCCCTTTGATTCTGACATAGTAGCTCAATTTGAGGCCACGCCCTTAAATCTTTTATTTTTTTCGGAGTTAATCTTTGTATTCGTTCCAAAATTGAGCAGAGTGCTCTTTCAGAGCAAGAAGCTTATATCTTAAATAAATAAAATCCAAAGTTATGTTACAGTAAAAATAAATATACCCGAAGAGACATGCCACGCCCAAAGCTTCCGTGGCCTATTTGTTATATCATATACAATGCCCCAATTATATATTATAACAATTTTAAAACATGTCTTTTCAAAAATTACCACACCCGCCAACAAATAACTCGTTTTTTTTTTCTTTTGCAAATCTCAAATTTGATTTATTTTATTCAAGTAGAAGCAAATATTATTTGGATGATCGATCGATGTATGATGATAATAATATAATATATATGTATTATCCTATGTGGTGTTTGGGCTTTTTCTTGTTTTATATATATTTTAAATGTTGCAGTTGTATTATTATAATATAGTTATCAAGAGCAATTGTCGTTTGTTCTTGTGGTTGTGTGTTTTCTAATTTAGAATCCAAGTTGTGTAAAACGTATAAATTGATTTATTGTTTGGTTTGGGTTTGTGGTTGGTGAATTGTTTAATCGACCTCCTCGATGGTTGGGCCAGCACCGCCGGCTCCAGCAGCGCCAGGAGCAGCGCCAGCTCCGGGCATACCACCAGGCATACCGGGCATGCCACCAGGAGCACCACCAGCGCTCTGGTACAGCTTGGTGATGATTGGGTTGCAAACGCCCTCCAGCTCCTTCTGGCGGTGCTCGTATTCCTCCTTGTCGGCCAGCTGATTGGCATCCAGCCACTTGATGGTCTCGTTGCACTTATCCAAGATGGTGGTGCGATCCGAGTCGGAAATCTTGCTCTTCAGATTCTCCTCATCCAGTGTGGCCTTCATGTTGAAGCAGTACGACTCCAGACCGTTTTTGGCAGAGATGGTCTCCTTCTGCTTCTCGTCCTCGTTACGGTACTTCTCGGCCTCGTTGACCATGCGCTCAATATCTTCCTTGGACAGACGACCCTTGTCGTTGGTGATCGTGATCTTGTTCTCCTTGTTGGTCGAACGCTCCAGAGCGGTGACATTCAGAATACCGTTGGCATCAATGTCGAAGGTCACCTCAATCTGAGGGACACCGCGTGGTGCGGGTGGAATGCCCGACAGTTCGAACTTGCCCAACAAATTATTGTCCTTGGTCATGGCACGCTCACCTTCGTAGACCTGGATCAACACACCGGGCTGGTTGTCCGAGTAGGTGGTGAAGGTCTGGGTCTGCTTTGTGGGGATGGTGGTGTTGCGCTTGATCAACACGCTCATCACGCCGCCAGCGGTCTCGATACCCAGCGACAGGGGGGTGACATCGAGCAGCAACAGATCCTGCACTTCCTGCGACTTGTCGCCGTGCAAGATAGCAGCCTGGACGGCAGCACCATAGGCAACAGCCTCATCGGGGTTGATGGACTTGTTCAGCTCCTTGCCGTTGAACAGATCCTGCAATAGGCGCTGCACCTTGGGGATACGGGTGGAGCCACCGACCAACACAATATCGTGAATGGCCGACTTGTCCAATTTAGCATCACGCAATGCCTTCTCCACGGGGTCCATGGTGCTGCGGAACAGATCAGCGTTCAGCTCCTCAAAACGAGCGCGAGTAATCGAGGTGTAGAAGTCGGTACCCTCGAACAGCGAATCGATCTCAATGCTCGCCTGGGTAGATGAGGAAAGAGTACGCTTTGCACGCTCACAGGCAGTGCGCAGACGACGCAGAGCACGCTTGTTGGTGGTCAGATCCTTCTTGTGCTTGCGCTTGAACTCCTGCACAAAGTGAGTGACTAGACGATTGTCGAAATCCTCACCACCCAAATGGGTGTCACCAGCAGTAGATTTGACCTCGAAGATGCCGTCATCAATCGACAGAATGGAGACATCAAAAGTACCACCGCCCAAATCGAAAATCAACACATTACGTTCACCAACAGCCTTCTTGTCCAGGCCATAAGCGATGGCCGCGGCAGTTGGCTCATTAATAATACGCAATACGTTCAAACCGGCGATGGTGCCAGCATCCTTGGTTGCCTGACGCTGTGAATCGTTGAAATAGGCGGGCACAGTGATGACGGCATTGGTAACCGTCTTGCCCAGGTACGCCTCGGCGGTCTCCTTCATCTTGGTCAACACCATGGAGGAGATCTCCTCAGGGAAGAAAGTCTTCTTCTCATCCTTGTACGTAACCTCGATCTTGGGCTTGCCATCAACGTTAACGACCTCGAAAGGCCAGTGCTTCATATCAGACTGGACGGCCGCATCATCGAATTTGCGACCAATCAGACGCTTAGCATCGAAGATAGTTTGGGTTGGGTTCATGGCCACCTGGTTCTTGGCGGCGTCACCAATCAAACGCTCCGTCTCCGTGAAGGCAACATATGATGGGGTGGTACGATTACCCTGATCGTTGGCAATGATCTCAACCTTGCCATGCTGGAACACACCCACGCAAGAGTAGGTTGTGCCCAAATCAATACCAACAGCTGGAGCCTTAGACATCTGTAACAAATAAAAAAGTATAGATTTTAGAATAGTTTATATAAGTATATATTGTTTTTCTTCTCTATTTTGTGTTATTTGGAAACTGAAAGCAGTGTCAACGATCGATTTTACATTCATTAGCGACATTTCACTGACGTGTTTGTATTGTATTGTAGAAATTAATCGATTTAGTATTCGTTTGAGAACTAAAGTCTAGAGTCATACATATATATTTTATTTACATTTTAGATGATGGTAATCAATAATTATCTCATTTAGTGGATATACATATATTCGTTTAAATATTAATTTTCATCAACAAGCTATTTAATACTAATTTGAAAGCAAAGGCTACAGCCCTGTCCATGAAAGCCCAATGAAATAAAAGTTAACGTTCTGATCATTTTCAGACCTTTTACGTAAAATTTCTCATGCGACGGAAACAGGTTGTTGCTAATGTCAGAGCGAAAACCAAAAACGGTGAAACGTGAGGTAAATGACTAATTTATATGGCCGAGACACGTATGTACATCCATGTGTATGTATGTACAATTTATTATGTATAAATGTTCCTGCAACATAAACACAAAGATAACAATAGAGTTGAAGTTCAGCTGCAATTGCAGCTGCTAAATTTCATCAAGGGATGGAAGTACCGCATGGACACAAAGGCGAAAATTCTGGAATACTATAAACCACAAACACACATACAAATACGCATAAGCATATGCATGTATCTACATGTATATGTATTGTGAACCACGCCGTTGCCAGACTGATAAGTTCGCACCTTGTACTGTACGCATGAACGAGACGGCAATAGTATACAAGCACGAGCGCGCTAAATTTTCATATATACGTTTGGACATGTTTTATTCCAACAACGCACACAAAGGTATAGTTTAAAATGCCGGTTAGCAACGCACTTTTCAATATAGAAAATAAAAATAGCTAAAATCCAAACACTTGCCATTAATGTTTCTTTATTTTTAACGAAATATTTCTGAATTATAATATAATTTTAGACGTCAATAGCTGAATGCTGTTATGACTCATAATGAGTAGGAAGGCGAATGGAAAATTTGTATGTGTGTGTGATGCGGCAATTTTTTCAATGGAATATTCCAGCAATTTTAGATAAATCAGCCAATTTCGAGCAATCATTAAATATTGATGTATACATAATTTGCAATGTAAGCAGCAAGGTTCTAATTATTGGAAGTCCCAAATACAGCAGAAAAATCGAATGACGCAATATATGCATACAGATGCATGTAAATACGCGAATATATTACATGCCAAAGTATTTTTGCTCGCATTTTAAACTTCAGCCACACGCAGCCATCATTTTTTATACAGTTCAATGGCAAAGCTGTATTTAAAATAACCCCAAAACTACTTGCATCAATGCACCTAACATCCAATTATTGATTTTAGTTGTAAAGCACATGGAAGACAATGGAAATTTTTTCAGGTCAAACACACGCGGCAATGAGCACGTGCCGAATTTAGAGTGCACTTTAATACATGAATGCATGTGAAAATTGTTAAATTCTAATTAAAGACTTACCTTTATGTTTTGTTCAGTTGAAATGTATTAAATATATGAATAACCGTGTAATTGCTACTTCACTTTGTCCCACTTAAATTTCTTTCTGCCGAACCGACACTCAAACGTTCGATCAAACTGGCGCTTGTTTTAGGAATAATGATGGCGTACGACTGTGCCTTTACTTATAAAGCGCCTTGCCCTGCTCTGGAAAATTCTAGTATATTAACTTTCACGATGTGGCAAGGCTGGCTGAAAACAGTGCTGTTCTAATGACGCTCAGTATTAATCGAAAATATCCAATGCTGCAGCCCTGCTTACTATGTTGCCTCTGCTCATCCGATAGCAAGCGCGCCAAACTTTAAACAATTCAAAAATAAGTTTATGAGACCTCGCAGTTATAAAACAATAAGTGGTGATATGAAGACCCCACATCAAAGTTGTCAAGTAGCTAATGGCATTCAGCTTATCAGCAATATTTGGTTGATAATGACAGGATTAGAATAGTAAGTGGGCTGTTCTATTGCTGTTTGTGCACTTTATCAATAGATTAGTGCATATGTTTTAAATATATACCTTTTATCGCACAACTTATCGCAACGATCTGCAAATACAAATGCGACAAGCGATTCGTAACCAATAAATAGAGTGAAACACCTTTGAAATGTTTCTATATATATTTTTTTATTGCTAAATTCATTATGCATATTAATTGACCTTATTTAGAGCAGGAGGTTTACAATCTGGTTCGACGCCTTCAAAAATAGGAGGTTTTTCACCGCTACCTCCTCCAATAATACCCTGTAGAATATCCGGCAGTTTACTATTGATAATCTGTAAGAGATGTGAATTATTAATTTAATTATTATTTATATATATTTAATACCCACCGCTTCGATTTTTTCAACAACTTTAGGCTGCTCATATTTCCATACATCATCCAATAACTCAACGCCCATTTCGTTAATTAGATCATGCAGGAAAATATCGATTCGCTCTTCCTCCATTAAATTTTCAAAATTAACTTTTAAATCTCCTAAAAGGAATTCTATTTGCAAATCTGTGATGGACAAAGAAGACGACAGTTTCAGCTTAAATGATATTTGAAGCGAAAAGTCTTTCACTGATGCTCTGGACATGGAAGAAGAGATAGATTTAACCAAAAGTCTTTATTTATAATCTTTTTCGTATTACTTACTCTGCATTGCCATCGCCAGCCAAATTAACAATATACGCCAAGGAACCTTTGGCAGTGTAAAGTGACTTGAAAAAGGTATGTGGTAAGGTGATTTTAATTGTGCTTCGTAAGCCAGGCACAACATTAATTTTAAGTGTATCTACAACAAAATCTGAAAGTCCTTTTAGTTGAAAGTCCTCGATGGAACCAGTAAAGCTGAAAGCAAATATCAATATACATATATTATACATATAATACGAATTGGGTGGCACTCACTCGATAAGGTATTGGTTATTCACAGCTGTCTCGGCAGGACCTAGTTCCAGTGGATCCAATGCAGGAAAGCCCAAATTGGGTATCGGGTGACACATGCGCATACGAAACTCCTCTAGAAATTCCAGTATTGCAGCCTCATAAACGCCAACAACAGGCGAAAGGCAGCAATAAAGAGAAGCCGTGGCTACAAGCAGACGCAATATGTGACCCGACTGCATAGTGAATATTCGTTTGCTTAGGGCTAAAGCACGCAACTGAAGTGCTAGGCCAACAGTATTTGGTTTTTGTCAAGTGCTACCATTTCCAGTTCCCATTATGAATGTCAAAATACGATTAATACAAATTCGTGATACTCTCTATCCTTATCACTGTTTTGCAAATAACAAAAAATACGCTCCATTTTATATTGACTGGTGTATAAGAGATATTCTGAACTATTAATTTAAAGTTATATGTTCGATTAGATTTACTATATCATATCAAATATTCTTGAAAGCTAAAAGTCTATGATGCTATCATTCAGAAATCGAATCTATTCATGGCATTTCATTGATGAATATATTTCGATTTGTATTCACATTTTTTAAAATTATTACTCTTGTCTTTGAGGTATACACTCTCTGTACAAAATATTTGTTATTTTGATATTAAGACCAAAAGCTTATCGCCAAAAACCTGGTGAAGCCTGAGACGTGTAAATCGAACATCCATTCTATGCTTATCAATTTTTGATTAAAACGACACTTTATTTATATTTAACCATTGAACAATAATCTCCACGCTTCTGTTCGGTTAATCGCTTCAATGACTGTTATCAAATACGTAAGAGCTGCAACACTTAAAACTAGTTTTAGTAAATATTTATGCTAATGCTAAACTTGTTCTGGCGGCTGTTGCAAATGAGCAGGCAGCTGCTGCAGCTCCGTCTTAGCTGCTTGAAGCGCCACGCCCTCGGGCAAATTGCGCTCGATGTACTCCAGGAACGTGTCCAGCGTCGAGCCCGTTAGCTTGTGGAAATTCATATAACGAAAATGAGTTCGAATCTCGTATTGAACGCGATGCTTCTTATAGATGTGTACGGACTTCAGTAGAGTCATTCGTTCATGGTGTGCCTTGCGGGGGCTCCAACTGTAAATGTACAAAGCATTAATATCAGAACATGTGCACATTCATACAATCAGTTTAAGAGAATAAACACACGAGCAAATGCAATCATTTATCTTACGGCGGCACTTACCATTTGCCCAACTCAATGCCCAAATGCTCCGCAGCGGTTGTCGCAAACCAGGTATAACTTCTCAGAACAGCCGGATCAATTCCTCGCAGCTCAATTTCTAATTTACTGTAAAGCTTATCGGGTTCGCCTGAATCCACAGCAGAAACATCAGCAGAGCCGGACGGTATATTTGTTGCTGTGCTGCTTAGAGCAGAGGCAAAGCGCGTAGGCTGTGTCAAACGCAAACTCTTTAATACCTAAATAGTAACAGTTCAAAATAAAATGTAAGTTTTAATAAATAAAAATAATTTGAGTTACGTACCTGAAGCATGTTGTTATTGCCACTAAAACAGAGTTATGCAAGTGCAGGGATGCGAAAAGTAAATTATTTATCGATAGTTTAATAACATTTGCCGGGGTGTGGAGACATTGTTTCTCTCCGCACGTGCTGCTGTCTAAGAGCGCCTTGAAACTATTTGGTGTTATTTATAAATTGGTTGCTATTTATTAATATGGATAATACAGAAAATAAAGGTACATTTATATACATTTATATACAAATAAATCATGATACATTTACAATATGATTTTTAATAATAGCTAATGAGTCCAGCTCTGATGAGGATGCATTCGAGGACATCGATGATAACGAAGAAATTGAAGACGACGACGAAGAAGAGCCAACAACTTGTTTATTTTGCACTCAAGTTTTTACCAGTATCGATCCGGCGATCGAGCATTTAAATAGCCAGCATAAAGTGAATTTGGCTCAGCTTAAGCAGAAATTCCAAATGGATCAGTATGCATTCATTAAGTTAATAAATTACATACGTGGAGGTCGAATAACTGCTGAGCAGTTGCTTCAGACCAAGCAACCCGAATGGAATGATGAGAAATATTTAAAACCTATTCAGTACGAGTCATGGCTATGCTACGACTATGATGCCATCACAACTGATGCTCCACAGGCAGCAGCGAGCGTACCCGAGTTGCTGCAACGCATTGCCGAACAAGGACAATTGCTGCAACAAGCCAGCGAGGATATGGAACGCATGCGCAACGACTACAGAGATCTTTTACAGAAGGTGCACAGCGAGGGAAAGGATACCGCAGCAACTAAGAACGGAGTTGTGCGTAATGCTCCGTCTTTTGATAAAGAATATTTCAATAGCTATTCACACTTTGGCATACACCATGAAATGCTCAGCGATACGGTAGAGTATTATAACTCTAACTAACTCTGTATTATCATTATTATTAATATTATTTATATTACTTATTGTCCCTTTAAATAGGTGCGCACTAGCAGCTACCGCTCTGCCCTAATGGAAAACCAAAAATTTCTGAATGGAAAGTCCGTTTTGGATGTGGGATGTGGCACGGGCATACTCTCCATATTTGCTTCTCAAGCTGGCGCTAAAAACGTCGTTGGCATTGACAATTCAGAGATTGTCTATACTGCTATGGATATCGTCAGGTAAGCCAGGCATTGCTAGGCATTTCAATCAGTTAAAGTGTAGATTTTTTATTTGATGATTAATAATAAATAAATTTGTAGATATATGATTATATTATTTCTAAAAAGTTGACTTCATAGTTTTTTTTATTCAATCAGCTTATTAAAACCTTAATCAACAGAATAATTAAAATTAGTTTATTTGAATTCACGTGACTGATTCAATCTAATTAGAAACCCAAATAACTCCAACTAGATCAATTCAAAGACGACAAGGCTAGACAACCCAATATTCTAATTAGAAATGCATAAAAATAAAGTGGACCAACTCACTTATATAAAGAAACCCCAGACACAATTGAACTAATACATTTTTATTGATTTAAGTTTGAAAACTATTAAATGACCGACAAAAAACATTTTTTTATTATTATAACTAAAATTCTTCTGTTCGGTCAATGGCATATATTCTTATTAGAATTAAATAAAAATAACAGAACATTGTTGATCTCACGATTATAAATCAAATTTAAATAGATTATAAAAAAATTTGAAACTAATTTAACCCACTCCCTAACAGAAAAAATAATATTAAGAATGTGCAGCTCATTAAGGGTCGATTGGAGGACACTGAACTGCCCGAGGCCAGATACGATGTCATCATATCGGAATGGATGGGCTATTTTCTGCTCTACGAGGCCATGTTGGACACGATTATCTATGCACGCGAAAATCATCTGAGTCCCAATGGGAAAATTCTACCCAATCGCTGCACACTCCATTTGGTGGGCATAAATGAGATGCTGCATGAGCAGCACGTGGAGTTCTGGTCCGATGTCTATGGAGTGGACATGAGTGATTTGCGCAAGCGCAGCATAGAGGAGCCGCTAATTGAGGTGGTCAATCCAGAGCACATATTAACCGACAGCCAAGAAATAGCCAGCTTTGATATGATGACCGTTGATCTGAACTATTCGAACTTTTCGCATGAATTCCATTTAAAGTGCACCCAAACGGGCAAGCTGGCTGCCTTTGTGGGTTACTTTGATACATTCTTTGATCTGGAAAGGCAGATCATGTTCAGCACTTCACCAGCTGCGACGCCCACACACTGGAAACAGACGGTCTTCTTCATGGACCAGCCACAAGCGGTGCAGAAGGATCAGGTGATAAGTGGAAAGATCATGTCGAGGCGACACCAAGGAGATGCTCGTGCTCTACGCGTAGACATTGAGGCGTTTGGCAAACTGTTTAAATATACTGTCGATTGATTTGTTGGTCTTCAGATTGTTTTAATGCAAGATTTGTTTTGTAGCCAAAATGTGAACTTAATTAATTGTAAAAGTATGTAATATATAAATTAAAATGAGTACACGTCGCCAGGTAAGCTGGTTTCGTGCTTAGAGCCAAGAAAACAATTTCACATATTTTTCTTAATGGAGGTTGGGAAACATGCCAAAAACAGAAGTTGTAGCGGGCCTTAAGCCGTATTGGTTTCCAGATCGGAGGCGGGTATTTCGGGCTCCTCATCATTGTACACATTCTCAGCCATTTGCCACACTTGCATGATATTATCCTCCGACACGGAGCAGATGATCCATGGCTCATTCGGATTCCAGGAGAAGTCGCTGATTTTGGCCGTGTGGCCGCCGTGTATGAATAGCAGCTCCGGCGGCCCATCTTCGGCATCCTCAGAGCTCTGCTCCTCGCCAATTTTCGACAGATCCCACACATGGAGGCGTCGATCGGTACCTGAGGAGGCCAAAATAGTCTCATTGTGGGGCGACCATTGCACCTGGAAGATCTCATCCTTGTGTGACTCGAAGGAATGTAGTTTCAGCTTCAGGTTGCGCAAGTCCCACAATGCGACCGTCTTGTCTGCCGAGCCGGTGGCCAATATGAACTCGGAGTACGGATTAAAGCTTAAACAATTCACCTCAGCCGTATGCGCATCTACAGTGTGCGATGGCTTCGATGTGTTGTTGTTGCGCGTATCCCAAATCATCAGCTTCTGATCATCAGCCACCGAGCCAAAGAGCGATTCGTGCAGCAAATGCCAAGCGACATCCTCAACGACGGCCGTATGCCCAGTGAATATATTTTTCGCATCAATGACGCGATGCTCCTTGGGTGTGGCATTAATGTCCCACAAGCAGATGGTATGATCATCAGAGGCCGAGAGCAAGTAGCCTAATGAAAGAACACGAAATAAGTCA
The DNA here is from genome assembly GCF_018153725.1 of Drosophila mojavensis. Lineage (NCBI taxonomy): Eukaryota > Metazoa > Arthropoda > Insecta > Diptera > Drosophilidae > Drosophila > Drosophila mojavensis. The sequence goes on along the minus strand of NW_025318693.1, from coordinate 2,840,658 downwards.
ATATGCATTAAAAAAAATATATACAATCATATTAAAGCAATCTTCTCATAAGCACAAGATGTCTACCTATTATTTAATTTATCGGTGTATATCTAATATCTTGTGCTTACCATTCAAATTGGGATTCCAAGAAAGGCCGTAGCCTTCCTTTTGATGTCCACGCAAACGTAGGTCAGGCTGGCATTCGCCGGATGGTTCAGGTTTGCTTGGATGCTTTGTGTAGTCAAATACGAGAACATCACTCGATGGAGTTTTCGTTGCAATGACGCAAGCATTTTGGGGCATGTAGCGTGCCCGGTTCACTTCGCCTTCGTGATTGATTTTGATTTCAATTTCAATTTTCCCGCACACTGAACCAAAGCCGCCAAACTCTCCTTTCTCATTGTCATAGTGGGAGCCATCGAATTGGGCATCCTCACTGGGCAGCTGGACGCTGGCAATAAGTAAATGGTTTTGTTCATCCGAAGTGTGTGTGCCCAAAATGAGGCGATGCACAGAGTAATCCTTGCCATCCTGTTTGGTCACATCGGGCAGCCATTGGGCCGTCAGCGAGGGCCATTCCAGAGCGTGCGTCATGACCAAGTCATATAGAAATGGAGTATTCTTCTTCCATATCTTGTACTCTTCGTTGATCACACGTTCCTCGACGGCATCGTCAAAGGATTCCGCTGCTTATAAACCAAAATGTTAGTCTTAATTATCATTTTCAACAAAATTGTCAATATTTTATAATTACCATTATCGCTGCGATCCACCATTTTGACGCACGCAGCTAAAATATAATTTCACGCAAATTTTTGTGCGCGTCGCAAAATTCAGGCGCCAAAACAACAAAGCGGCGGCGGTAAAAGCGTGTTCGCAAAGTCGGCAAAAGTTTTCAGGTTTTGCGATCTTGGGCCGCAAGTAAACGATCTGCTTAACAATGCAAAACTTTAAATAACACTTAAAGTGCGTTTACAGCAATTGCATATGCCCTTACACTTTTTGCAACAATACTTCCAGCAAAAAGTGAAGAAATTACTTTTCCTCTTCTCTTTTTTGTGCAAGCGCGTCGGCTGCTAGATGCGACAGAGACGAGTGGAAATATTATCGACAGCGAACTGAATAAGTCGATAGGTTGAAAACATTCTTGGTATACAGGAACCGTTGTCGATTGCTGACCTATGTGTGTGTGTGTGGAGCAAATATGTTAACATAACTAGTTTAGAAAGAAATAGTAATTGTATTATTACGAAATTAATCATTTGTCAATATATTTTTCACAATTTCTTATAAAAGTAGGCTAAACGGCCTATAGTGCAAAACATCTACATTGCTAATAACAAGATTCAATACAATAATATATACTCGAATGGTAATGGATCATTAACATATCGTTTATCCGTTGTTTGTCAGCACTAAATAAATATATTGCCGCCGAAACAAGACAACCCGAAGAAAATAAACAGAAAATAATGCCTGAACAAGTAGAATCAAGTCCAAAACTGAATGTAAGCAGTGAGATTAAGTCGCCAACTTATGATTTAACTAAGTTCCACCTCAAACGCATACTCAGCAACAATAGCAAATGCAAGAGTATAACATTACTTGGCACTTTCCCGGACATATCAGAAACTGACGCTGCAATTGTTGTTTTCGAAAAAAATGGTTAGTAATTCGTATGTGTCTTAAAAAAATGCTAAATGTCTTAAACTTATGCAGCTTATCGTGAGAGTGACGTGGCAACTGAAGTGCCGGCAGATCAGGATGCCGACTCGAGTCCCAAGCCGAGCTACTTTAGCACGGATCTGCAAGTCCGCACCGATTTTATAAACAATATTTACGCAAGTTTTCAGTGTGTGCCCACCCAGGAGCTGTGTAGTAAGTAATTTCAATTGCTTTGCCTAACAAACACCCAAACTTTACTCTCTTAATAGCCGTCAAAGGTACAGTGATTTATCCAGCCACTGAGAAACATATTGAGAAATATTCCATATGCCAGAAGTATATAATAAATGAAACCCCAGATCTCTACGAATCCATTACGTTGCCGTACATCACCTCAAGCCAATTCTCGTTGGACTGGGTGTACAATATTCTGGAGCACAAACAGGAAACTGAGCGTATTGTATTCGAGGATAAGCATCCAGAGAATGGCTTTGTCCTCCTTCCTGATCTCAAATGGGATGGACGCAATGTGGAGACCTTATATTTGCTGGGAATAGTTCGCAAGCGTGATATTAAATCGTTGCGTGATCTCAATGCGAGCCACTTGCCCTTGTTGCGCAATTTACGAGAGTCGGCCAAACAGGCGATACTTGAACGCTACGGTCTGAATCCCAACCAGCTGCGAATGTACTTCCATTATCAACCATCGTTCTACCATCTGCATGTACATATCAATCCGATTAGAAACGATGCACCAGGCATCTGGTGCGAGAAATCGCACATGCTGGACACTGTCATCAACAATTTGGAACTGATGAATGATTACTATCAGCGAGCCAGCCTGCCCTTTGTCTTATACGAGGGCAACAAGTTGTTGGAATTATATGACAAACAGTTGGAGGTCCGCCAAGTCGTAGCGCAGGAGCTGAGCGAAGCTGACGAAGCGCCCGAAGCTTTTACAGACGATGAGCCCGAAGAGGGACGGGAATGCAAGCGCATCAAGCTGAGCACTCCACAGAAGGAGTCCAATGAAGCGGAACTTCTCGAAATGCCGTGTGCCTAAAATTGGATCTATTGATTATCAACCTGGTTTGATATAATAGTAAAAATAAACGTACAAAAGCACTCAATCAGTATTTCTGTTGTCAGTTTTTTGCTTTCTTTATTTATTTATTTAATTATTTATTTATTTAATAATAGTGTCGCTATGTCTGTTGTGTATTTGCTGTTGTTGTAGTTGTGGCTGCTTTACGCTACGATCCGTCAGTGTTTTGCTTTGTTTGTGGCCTTTTCTTTTGTATTCTAATATTTGTAATACGTTGAAATACATTTACTGCCTTTGGGGACATTTTTGCTCTTTCATCATCTTGCTCGTTAACTATCAGAAATGTATGTATGTATCAATAAAAATCATATACATATGCTTTTTGACTGCCTAAATGCTATTTTTGAAATAGGTCGAATTTTTTTTGTTTGCTTTTGGTTTCCATGGGGCTTCCGCCTTTCAAATGTCTTTAACTTTTTTGTTTAATATTTATTTTATTTTTATTTCGTTTTAGATTAGATTTTCTAGCGGTATATTCGAGAATGCCGAATTCGATTCGGAATTTTCGAAAGTCGTGCTAAGCGAATGCTTTGATTTTATAAGCTCGTCTCTGGCTTACGAGTTAAAGCAGTTGCTTATGTATGTATGTGTGTGAGTGTACGTGAGTCGTTCATGTGTGTGTATGTGTGGAGTCGGTGTAGGGTACATGTCGGAAATCTCTTGCCTGGAAGCCTTGTACAACATCGTTTAAATACATATACATATGCAAATACATAAACACATACATGATGATATACATATATATAGATGCATATATATAAATACATACGTGTATGCATATATATAAAAATAACAAAAATAATAGTAGCAATAAAATCGTAGTGTGTAATTATTTCATTCCAATAATAAAAACAATGCGCACCCCGCCGGCTTTGCCCGAATACTTTCATCATTATCTTCAATTGCTGTGACTGTTGCTGCTGTTGTGGATCGGCGCACCCTCCGCATCAGCCGGTTCCTGTGGCACGTACATGACGGCCGCGCTGGGTGAAGTGTTCACGGACATGCTGGACGTCATCGTTTTGTCCGCATCCGAAATGGACCAGTTCCGCTCCAGCTGCTCCAGGGCGGCCATCGTCGCCGTTGTGGTGACGCCGGCGCCAGAGCTCTCCGCACCGGCGCCATCACTGAGGACGCCTGCACGCAGCGTCTCCTCGAGTAGGGCCTGAATCTTGTCCTGATCGTCTAGATGGACAAAGCCCAGGCGCACCAATTCGCTGGTCAAATCCGCTGCCGTATCCTCCTCGTTCACCTGACACGTCAACTGCCGATTCATTTTGTCATCCATGCGCAACAGTATTGTCATCAGTATATCGTTGCTATCCTCCTTCAGCTTCTTCACGCTGCACATCATGTTCACGATGCGGCGCGATTCGGTATCCACTGGCTCCGGCGTCTCCGATTTGACTGAGTCGGCGCGTTCCGGGGACGCGGCACGCGAACGAAAATGTGGCGGCTTCTTGCCGCTGTACGTGATCAGCGGATAGACACCATATTTAACATCCTCGACAAACTTTTCCAGCTTGTCAGCTCCGGTCACATCTGACAGTCGAAATTGAACCTCATTGCCGGACTTTTTCAGTTGTGCCATTATCACGTCCGGGTGATTGTAGCGCTGCATCAGTCCGTCGAAGGCTGTTTCCGAGAACATGGTTCGATTGGCGGGCGAGAAGACCAGACAGTGGGCGGCCAAAAGTTTTAGTGCATGCACCTGTTGGGAGAACCCAAATTTATACAGTTCTATGTGACGAAAACTAGTTCAAAACAAAAATAAAAAAAAATTGTTTAACAAATATCGAACTAGGAAGACTACTTTAGTCGACGAGATATTCTATATAGATTAAGTTTTTATTGGCTTGGACATGAGCCTAGGTCGTTTGATCTCTTACTGCTCTTATATCTGGATTCCCAATAATGAATGATCGATGCTCTAAGCAGTTTATAGTTGTCAAAATAGATTCTCTAAGATATCTAGTTTGTAATATTGTGTTGATTGGGTGTTTCTTTTTTTCACTAATCTACTTATTATTCAATAATTACAGGGTATAAAGAATACAATGCTGTAAGCAACTCATGACAGACTTAAGAGCCTGGGAACTCTTGTGATTTGTTATCTTATAAAATATCTTTCGTGCACTCACCTCAAAGAGTAGTGGATGAAATAGCAAATCGCTGGCACTTGGTCGATCTTGTGGGTTGGGATTGAGACACTTCAGTATCAGATCACGCTGCAGATCATTGTCCAAGCTGTTGATTGTGCGCAGTATGGTCTCCTCGTTGATGGCAGTCGATTCGCTGTTGCTAGACTGTGGCTGTATCTCCAGCGCGGCCATTTCCAAGGCGCACATACCAAAAGCATAGATGTCCACGGCGGCGGTCAGCTGCTCGGCGGCACCATATTCGGGTGCATGGAAGTAGTGGGCACCACGCTCGCGCTCCCGTTCCGGCAACTGGTCAAGATGCTGACGGCGCACGCTGTAATGGACCGCATCTGGTACCACCGAGCCGATTTTGACCAGACCATTGTGCTGTATGAAAATGCTATCACAGGTTAGATTGCCATGAATGATGGGCGGCGAGCAGGAATGCAAATAACTGAGTGCGGACAGGATCTGTGTGCACCAGCGGCGCCATGATTCAAGCGGCAATCGCTTGGCATTGCGCTTGGTGCGCTTGAGGAACTGTTTCAACGAGCCGGACGACATGTACTCCGTGATGAAGATGACGCGCGGTCGTTCCGCATTCAGCGTGTCCGTCCAGTAGCGATGGAATTTCACAATATTCTGATGGTCCAGCTGCAGCAGATTGTCAAACACTTGACGCATCTTGTCCTCCTGCGTTTTGAGCTCCTGCAGCTGCGCATATTGCACCTCATTCCAAACGACCTCGACACCTTCCTCGGTGTCCATGGCCAGATGCACACAATCGATCCCTGGTACATCGCGCTGATCAACCTCTTCGCGTCGCTTTAGCCACCGGCCACATGGTGACTCCTCCAATATTTCACTCTCATCCTCCGAGTCATCGCCAGACTCGCGAGGCGATGAGTCCACAGCCAAGTTGTTGACACCACCATCGCCAGCTGTTGATGCAGTTGCAGTTGTTGTGCTGGAGGCGCCCACTATGTGCGGTGCGGCTCCTCCTCCAGCTGCAGCAGCTGACGCCGGCTGTCCAGTGGAGCTCTGAGCCGCCGTTGTCGATGCGGATGTCAGATTGATGCTGCTGGCAATTGTGGTGGTGCCCGGTGTGGGATTAATTGCATTTGGATTCGTTTCATCCACGACGCTACCGCTGCTGCCGGCATTTGCTTGGCTATTTGACATTAGGGCGCGGTCGTCGTGTGTTGCTTACAAAAGCAGTTGAGCCACTGTTGCTGTTGCTTCTACTAATGCTCTTGCTTCTGCTGTTGTTGTTGTCGTTGTAGATTTTAGCTCACTATTTACTTGAAATCGTGGCTCTGTATTTGCTCTGCCTCAACTAAACCTGCCGCTGTCGTCGCCGATGCCGCCGCCGCTGCTCCACAGCCGCAACTTCTACCCACACACTCACACACACACATACACAAGCACGTACTCTCCGCTACCACCCTTCTCTTGCACTACCTATGACTCTTCAGCCGTTGTTCAATAACACACCGTATTGCTGAACCTTCTTTTCTCGCCGTTTGTGCCTTCGACTGTCAATGCCTTTTGGTGCAGCAGCTAAAATAATTAACTAACTGCGCTTATTGGTCCTGATGTGCGGTCGTTTTGGCTTGTTTAGGCGTTTTTTTCACGCTTTTAAAACACCCAAAAAATGTGAGTAAATCGATGCATCGATGCAATCGATAATTATTAACCGATGTATCGCTATTACGATGTTTTGTATGCACTGTTGAAAGCGAGTATATAGTTTAGAAGATAGCGTTTTAAGAATAAGAATATGACGTCACACAAGTCATGATGCAGGGCAAGAGAATATCGTTTCTATTGAGCTTTTAATAAATACAAAATATATTGAATGTTATGGTTTTTGGCCTGTACCTATGCAGTTTCTCAAAAGGCTGAGAGGCAACCTAATATTTCTCTAGCTCTCGCTCTTCAAGACGGGGTGAACTGAAAACAACGACATTGACTAGAAAATTAATCGCTAGTGCAATAGCACATCACTAGCGCTATCGAAATCTGGGAGCTCTGTCAGCTTGCACTTGCGGCATTTGAAAATAGTAAAAGATTCACTATATTTTATTTAATATAAATTTTAAGCATGGATAGTATAATTGGACGCAGCCAGTTTGTCTCAGAAACTGCGAATCTTTTTACAGATGAAAAAACGGCAACAGCGCGTGCAAAGGTTGGTAGATGCTTTCTTGTTGAATTTGATGCGCTCATGTTATTTGAAACTTTGCTTATTTTTCCTCTTAGGTTGTGGAATGGTGCAATGAATTCGTGACAGCAAATGCTACGTTGAAATGTGAGCTGCTGGTTAAAGTGCAGGAAATAGTGCTAAGTTCGTGTGTAGAGCTGGCAGAGGAATTCTTGGAGCCGGTGCTCTCACTGGCACACGATCAAAACCAAGAGGTGCGCAAGCAAGTGGTCTCTTTTATTGAACAGATATGGTGGGTACATATTCTTGAAATATATAATTACACAAAGTATAATCATTTTCGCTTTCAGTAAGGTTAAAGTGGAGCTTCTACCCTATGTGATTAATGTGATATCTATGATGTTGCGAGATAGTTCAGCTCAAGTCATTAAACGTGTTATCCAGGCTTGTGGCAGCATCTATAAAAACGGACTGCAATATCTATGCAGCTTAACTGATCCCAGCGACAGTGCTGAGCAAGCATGGAATGTGTTAAGTTTGATAAAGGCTCAAATTCTGGACATGATTGATAATGAAAACGACGGCATACGCACGAATGCCATCAAATTTCTAGAGGGCGTCATCATACTTCAAAGTTATGCGGACGAGGACAGCATGAAGCGAGAGGGCGACTTTTCGCTGGCCGATGTGCCGGAACACTGCAAACTTATCCGGCGTCAAAAGTTGCAAGACGAAGGCACTAATATCTTTGACATTATGCTGCAGTTCCATGGAACTACGCACATCTCGTCGGTGAATCTCATTGCCTGTACGAGCAGTCTATGCACAGTGGCAAAAATGCGGCCCATTTTTATGGGCTCTGTTGTTGAGGCGTTTCGACAGCTGAACAACAATTTGCCGCCCACATTGACCGACTCTCAAGTTAGTTCGGTTAGAAAGAGTTTGCGCCTGCAGCTCCAAATGCTTCTCAAGTTGCGCGGCTCATTCGAGTTTGCCGGAACAATACGTAATATATTGATGGATTTGGGAGCTAGTGCGAGTGAGATACAAAAATTGCTGCCAAAAATGGATAAGCAAGAGATGGCGCGCAGGCAGAAGCGAATACTAGAAAATGCGGCGCAGAGTTTGGCTAAAAAAGCGCGTCTGGTCGAGCAGGATCGACAGCAGCACCAGCCGCAAGAAATGGAACTTGATGAGGAAGAGCTAGAGAGGCAGCGTCAGAAGAGTACGCGTGTCAACGAAAAATTTCTTGCAGAGCACTTACGTTCCACGGAAACAGTTGTGAATTTGGTTATTGAGTTTTTACCTGCTCTACCGGATGCGGCAACTCCAAAATTCTTGGCAGAGTACACGCCCATCAAGCAACTGTCACTGCCGCAACAAGTAAGCAACATTTCCCATCTGTTTGGGCAGCAGCTGACGGAGATGCGCATGGGACCCGGCTCGGCTGCATTCAGCAAAGAGCCGCCCATGAAGCCAAAGACTCAGTCTAGTCTTGCCACTGCCGACGCAGAGCCTCTAGCCATGGATGTGGACGATGCGCAAAGCAAGCTAAGTGAACAGGAGCTGCAGCGCAAAGAAGAAGCGACGAAGAAACTACGCGAGACCATGGAACGCTCCAAAGGCGAACAGACGGTCATTGAGCGAATGAAAGAGCGCGCCAAGACGCTCAAGTTGCAGGAGATCACCAAGCCCCTGCCACGCAACACTAAAGAGAAGTTCCTCTTAGATGCCATCATACGAATCCTCAACTCGGAACGGCAGTGCATTATGGGCGGCGTGGCGGCCAAGCGACGTAAATTAGTGACTGTTATTGCGGCCACGTTTCCCGATAATGTGCGCTATAGCATCATGGAATTTATACTAGCTGATATCAAGCAGCGCATAGATCTGGCCTTCTCTTGGCTTTTTGAGGAATACTCTCTGCTGCAAGGCTTTACGCGTCATACGTATGTGAAGACAGAGAATAGTCCAGATCATGCCTACAATGAACTATTGAATAAGCTTATTAGTGGCATCAATGAGCGTTGCGAATATAAGGACAGAATCATTTTGCTACGCCGTCTCTTTCTAGAGGCTCCCATACTGCCCGAGGAGGCGATTGTGCAGCTGGTTAACTTATGCCTGATCGAAGAGTTCATGCCGCATGGCTTGGAGATAGTCAAGGATCTTGCGGTGTTAAGACCTCCGCGTAAAAATCGTTTCGTACGCGTACTCCTCAATTATGCCGTGCATGAGCGCGCCGATCTACGGGAACGTGCTTTGGGTCACTTGATTAGCATTTATCATGTGCACAAGATTGTTCCAGCGCGCATTGATGAGTTCGCTTTGGAGTGGCTAGAATTTGTGGTTGCAGAAACACCACCAATTGCCATATTTTCAGCAGATTACGGCAGGCCGACCCCGGAGGTGGCTTGGAAAGAAGATACTGCCAAGGTGTGCCTGCTCCTGGCCCTCACACTGTTGCCCTACAATCCGGAAGGTAAGCTTTATGAGAGAGCACCATGTCCAACAAATCGTAACTCATTCCTTTTTAGTTTATCTGGAGAAGATTTGTCAAGTGTTTATGGAGACATCCGCAGAGTTAAAACGGACCATACTACGCAGCCTGGATGCCCCTATTAAGAAGCTGGGCGTAGAGTCTCCAGCGTTGCTCAAGCTGTTGGAAGACTGTCCGAAGGGTTTAGAAACGCTGGTTATACGCGTTATTTACATCTTGACTGAACGCGTGCCCACGCCACATCCAGAGCTAGTTCAGCGCGTTCGTGATCTCTACCAAAACAAAGTCAAGGACGTGCGTGTGCTAATACCCATTTTGAGTGGTTTATCGCGCTCTGAGCTAATCGCTGTGTTGCCCAAGCTAATAAAGCTCAATCAGGCTGTTGTCAAAGAGGTCTTTAATCGTTTGCTTGGTATTGGTGCCGAGTTTGCTAACCAACAGATGGCGATATCACCGACAGATTTGCTAGTAGCTCTCCACACAATCGATACTAATGTGTGGGATCTAAAGTCAATAGTGAAGGCCACTTCACTGTGCCTAGCCGAGCGTGAGGTGTACACCCAAGAAGTGTTGATGGCAGTGCTGCAGCAACTGGTTGAGATAATGCCTGTGCCTACGCTCATGATGCGCACCACCATACAGAGCCTGACGCTGTGGCCGCGTCTCTCAAACTTTGTACTGAATCTGCTGCAGCGCCTAATACTGAAGCAAGTGTGGCGCCAAAAGGTCATCTGGGAGGGCTTCCTTAAAACTGTGCAGCGCCTCAAGCCGCAGTCTCTACCCGTACTGCTTCAGCTTCCCCCACCACAATTGGCAGACGCATTACAGCAGTGCCCGGACCTCAGACCTCAATTGCTTGAATACGCAGAGAGCATTCAAGACGAGCCAATGAGCGGCATCACTCAGCAGATACTGGATATTATTACCGGCAAATCGGTTGATGTATTTGTGACGGTTAGTTTAATGAATTATTATTAATAATCATATTCTAAAGTGTTTGATTATTATTTTTTTTTTTAATTTTGCAGGACGAAAGCGGTGGCTACATAAATCCTGACAATATCAAGAAGGAGCTGGTGGATTCCTCAGAGATGAACATTATTTCTACCGTTCCCGTTTTGACTTCAGTGCCAGTTGCTGCACCACAGCCCGTACCCGCACCTCAGCCAGTGCCGGCGCCCGTTTTAGGGGACTTAAACCAGCCATTGCCACCTGGCGAGGATTAGTCATAGTTTAGTTTTAGTTTATTCTGTTTTGTTTAATATGTACATTTGCTGTTTTAGTAAACCAAATCAAATGGCAATGCAAATATGTTTTTTCAGTTCTATTTTCAAATGCTACTGTTTGGTCTTTTTGCCCGCTAGTTACAGAACTCAATTCAATTTTTTTGAATTATTTACAAGATCCTTATCAGGAGCTAGCGCTTTAAACGTCAGAAATCGAGCGTTTTAAAATTGCCTTCTGGCTGTAAGCTTAACAAAATTAACGCTGTTTTTAACGAAGTTTCGTGCAAGGTTGCAATCCATGCTTAATGGGCTATCGTCATGTGGGCAAGTATCAACTACGAATGTGTAATTAAAAAACTATGAATTAAGGAAATGGGTGTAGAATTTTCAATAAAAATGGAGCTCTATCTAGGGCAATAATGACATTATTTAATATTTATTTATAATTTAAATCTAAATTTTATTTCCTCCTATTAAATTTAACTTTTACTGTAACATGTTCCCGAGGTAAAGGGAACCGTTTCATTATTTATTTATTGATCACTTTCATATACAGATTTTCCGGGTCATCGAAGATCCCTTGATGATAAATTTAGCAGAGCCAATCAAACAGAGTTGGACGTCCAATGATTGGCTAACCACAGATGTAGTTGACGCGTTACATAATGCATGACTACTTCATCTCGGCGGTAATTTTATTGGCTGCGTCAGTTGTTGGCTTAAACAGTGCTGCTCTTTATATCCCTGCAACTCACGTCCTTTACGAAACTTTGTATAAAACTGCAGAGTTTATGACTGGTGCAGACGAGGCTTCCACGACGGTATGTGCTTGTCCTTAAGCATCCATATTTCAGTTCCTAACGACATATTAAGTAGAAGGAGCTCATATCTAGTCACGGCTATCCGGTAGAGCACCATCACATTATCACCGAGGATGGCTATGTTTTGGGTGTGTTTCGCATACCCTATTCTCACAAACTAAACAACCAGGGAAAGACCCGTCCGATTGTGATCATTGAGCACGGCCTAATGGGTGGCTCTGATGTTTGGTTTTTTACTGGCCCAAATCATGCTTTGCCTTACCTCTTGGTCGACTCCGGTTTCGACGTGTGGGTCGGCAATAGTCGAGGGAATACGTACTCAAGAAGACATGTTTCATTGTCCGCAGAAAACCCGCACTTCTGGAAATTTAGTTGGCACGAAATTGGGTACTATGACATTGCGGCCACGATCGACTACTCCTTAGAGATCAACGGTCAGGGACACAAGGCCATCCACTATGTAGGTCACTCTCAGGGTACAACAGTGTTTTTTGCATTGATGTCTATGCGTCCCGAATACAATGCGAAGATCAAGACAGCGCACTTGATGGCTCCCGTTGCATGGATGTCCAATATGGAATATACATTGGTTCATAAATTATCACCCTATTTGAGCGATCCTCAGCATGCATTCACGAGGTTCATGGAGAACATGGAGTTTTTACCGTACAACAAATATGTTTTGAGTATCTTCGCCAATCTATGTGGACGTGACCAAGTTTTTCGGCCAGTCTGTGTGTATCTCATTAAATCGTATTATAACAGTACTCGCTGGAATAATGTGAGTAAAAGTCAGCCTTCGTAATGCACATCTCTTAGACGATTCCAATTAATAGACTGCCATGACAGAAGGTATTGGTCATCAGCCAGCGGGATGTTCCAGCAATCAAATAATACATTATATTCAAGAATATCGTTCAGGGCGATTTTGCCAGTACGATTATGGTAGCAAAATGAATAGAGAATTGTATGGATCAGTGGAGCCACCAGACTACCCAGTCGAGCTAATTACATCAAAAGTCCACCTATGGTATGCACAGAATGATATAATGGCTGCTGTGAAGGATGTTCATATTCTGGCTGGACGCCTGCCCAATAGGGAGCTGCATCTTGTGGATGACCCATTGTGGGATCACGACGACTTTGCTTTGAACATGGATCTTCGAAAAGTTATTAATGATCCACTTATTGAGATTATGAAGAAATTTGAAAGTTCTAAAAATTAAATTGTAATTTTTCTTGTATATTTATTATTATTATTTATTCTAATTAACCGATGAAGTGAATGTAGAGCAAATCTAGAGAAAATCAGGGATGCATGGCATAAATGAGTGTGGGTGTATAAGAGCATGAGTCTACAGGCATATTAACATGAGTTTAGATTATATGTATGTGTATAAAAGTATTAGGATTAGAATGTAGAGGCACTAGTGTATAAGAAAGAGTGTATAAGTATAGTGTATAAGTAAGAGTATTAGAGTAAACTAACAGTTAATTTGATGAGTTTAATAGAGCGGACATAACAGTATAATATGGAGGAGTAAAACAGTATAGTTGAAGCTTAAAGGTGTACGAATTGAGAGTATAAGATTATGGCATTGTAAGAACTAAAGAGTATGAGATCATGTACTTATAATGCATTACTTATCAATTAACAGTTAATATATATTTATATATCTAAATTATATATAGAGCATTTTTCTATTCTAATATCGACTTATACAAAATTCCATAATGCACAATCGTCATGTGTGGGCTTTCAATCAGTTCTATAATTAGTAGCTTTAATACAAGCCATGCGAAAGCTAATAAGAGCGATTAATGATAAGTTATGCTACGTCAATTAGATAGGCATGTTATTTCCACGAATAATACCTATATTTTCTGGAATTGCCACTTAATTACAACTTTATTTGCCAATAAATGGAATACTTAAAGTGAAAATATTACATATAAAATAGTTGTTGTACGTTGATCATTAATGAATGAATTCAGAAATATTAAAAGTAACTTGAAATTGGAGTAAATTTATTTAATCAGTATTTTATTGCAAATAACTTTTGTTTATTTTCTGTACTCTTGAGAGTCTTCACGTTAATCTGAGACCACTTGATGATAATTCCTATTAAAAACCTACTCGACTGTTTGCTGGCTACAGTCACATTTCAGACCCTTAGCAATGCAGAACTATTTGCTTTCGTTAACTTTCACATTGATCGGTTTAGTGGCTGCAATAAATTGCGCAGCTGTAAGTGCAGCGATACCCAAAATCGACTTCTATAAGCTGTATGACAATCCGGAAGCCCATATAAGCCTAAAGGATCGACGCACAACCGTAAGTCTCTGAAATTCGTTTATCCTTGCTTGATCTTCACGTGCAAGCATCCTCCAGCGTGATCGTATAGCTGCACATGGATATCCGGCGGAACACCACCACATTGTCACCGAGGATGGCTACATTGTGGGCGTCTTTCGCATACCCTATTCTCACAAGCTGCAGAACCAGGATAAGATACGTCCCGTTGTACTGGTTCAACATGGACTGACAAGTTGCTCGGATGCTTGGATACTCCAGGGTCCAGATGATAGTCTGCCCTTCCTGCTCGCTGATGCCGGCTTTGATGTCTGGCTGGGCAATGGGCGTGGTAACACCTATTCAAGGAACCACACATCGCGCTCCCCTCAGCATCCGTACTTCTGGCGCTTCAGCTGGCACGAGATCGGGTACTTTGATATTGCAGCTATGATCGATTACGCCCTGAAGACGAATGGGCAGGGACAGAAGGCCATTCACTATGTGGGCCACTCCCAGGGCACAACTGTCTTCTTCGCCCTGATGTCCCTGCGACCCGAATACAACGCAAAGATCAAGACAGCACACATGTTTGCGCCCATTGCCATTATGACGCACATGGAGAATAAATTGGTGCGCACTGTGGGACCCTATCTGGGCCACCGGAATGAGTACTCGCTCTTCTTTGCTGATCAAGAATTCGTACCGAGCAACGATTTCCTGTTGAGTTTGTTCTCCAACCTGTGCGAGCCCGATTACAAATTGCGGCCCGTTTGCGAAAATGTTGTGCAAAAGCTGTACGCTGGGAATCGTGTGAATATGGTAAGAGAAATCGGAGATCAAAGTTCTAAGTAAATCCTTACCATGTATATTTATTGAACAGACTGCTATGCCGGACGGCATGGCCACGCACCCGGCCGGCTGCTCCACCAATCAAATGCTACACTATCTGCAGGAGCAGCAGTCGGGACATTTTCGTCAGTATGACTACGGGCCTAAAAAAAATCAGGAAATATACCAATCGGCGGTGCCACCCGACTATCCAGTTGAGAACATAAGCTCTGAGGTCCACTTATGGTATTCCGATAATGATGATATGGCCGCTGTCGAGGATGTTCTCGCCCTGTCAGATCGACTGCCAAACATGGAGCTGCACCATATGGAGGATCCCTTGTGGGATCACGGGGACTTTGCCCTCAACCAGGAGGTTCGCAAATATTTGAATGAGCCAGTTATTGAGATAATGAAGAAATTCGATCAAATGTGATTATATAGATTAGGTTGTACGTTTTAGTAAATAAATTAATCTGCGTCTATTTTTAAAACTTTGTTTTATGGCTTTATTTTACAGTCATTATCTTGAATCGAATCTACAATTTCGGGGGGTCTGACGTAAGCTCACATCAATGCCAATATGATAAATACAATATAAAACTAGTTTATATATATGTATAAATATAATTGCCAAATCTTTTATTAAGTGCTTAAGGCACTTGCTTAAATATATATTCACAATTCTTTGGGAATTGTCGCCCCTTTGAACTCTCTGGGTGCATATGTCAAACGCACTTGGGGAAAATATGGTAAACTTTGTCAATTTGTTTCCATAATATGTCTGCCAGCTGAAATATTTTCAAATTGAGCAACTTTCAATGTAAATATGATGACCCATAGACACAAGTAACATATTACAAACATTTCTAATAAACTTTCGCCGCACACATATTAACTCATTTGACGGGCTATTCTTCAACTCTCTAAGGGACACGCCAACTTTCTGCTCATGCACTTGAATATATGTATATATAATATATATGTGTATATATATATTTAACTTATAGACGTGAATATGCGTGCTATTAACAGCAGACCAATTCAAATCAAGTCCTCACGGACATCTAAAATGAATTTCTACATACTGAATTAAATCTGGCATTGGCCTTTGCAGCCAAGTTCAAGGACGTTTCTTGGCTGAAATGGGTCAGCAGTGAGTGCTTAGCCTGACTTTGATTTGATTAATTAACTTTGATGGTCCAGTTAATTAAGATGTTCTTTGCACATTAAATAATATACGTTTAATTGATAGTTCCATTTCTATTTTAAATACTATATGTTTTATTGACATTAAATTACTTAATTAACATAATAATATAACAAAAGTAAATTTATCAAAACACTTGCAAAATTTATACAAAAATAAAAGCAATAATATATAATATAATACTACTGATAATACTGCTACCAATAGTAAAACAATACTTTTCATTTTGATTTTTAACTAAGTTATTTTAGTGTAACATTTTCATTAATTAAGTTTAACTCATTTGATTTCTTTTATTATTAATTTTTTTTTAAAGCCTATTTTAGAGTTTCATGAAAAGGAAAGTTTGTGCTTAATTTTCGTATATAATAATAAAATATAATAACAATAATGATGTACTAATTAATTTGCAATAAATTGAAGTCATCAGTATGTCATTTTGTTGCTTTGCTGAATCGTGTATTAATGGTGATTGATTTGCTTGAATCGTTTATGAATAACCCTTCAGATATCTTCACTTCACTGTATTTTAATTAATCCATTTGATAATACCTATGTCCGTTATCCAGCAGCATAAACTGCAGCACAGGAGAACAGTTTTCTGCAACAGTGTGCAGTTAACAAGTCACATCAGGGGTTCTTGCACACTTTCTGTTCACTTGTTGTAGTTGCGAGCTAAAAGTAAATAAAACTCTGCCAGAGCACATTTCGTTTTTATGGCAGCGCGAAGAGCAGCGTGCACCGAGTGGGCGTGGCTAGTATAAAAAAAAAAAGAAACAAAAAAACACACGGAAGCGTTAAATTGGCTTAAATGTGTGCAATACAAAACGAAAAAAATAAAAACCAAACTCTTTCAAGCGTTCAAATAGAGAGTGCAGGATTAGCGGGCATGCTATGTTGGATAGTATTATATGATATAAGATATACTATATATATGTTTCGATGTAACACACTTAAAAATAAAAAACAGATGTGTAGATATAATCAAGATAATTCCCGTGAGAAAAGAAGCATGTAATCATTAATAATGCAAATATAAGTGAAGGTGTTTCATTAAATCCCCTTCACAAGCAGTTAGCTCTCACAAAAATATTCAAGCTTGACTGATAAATTGCAAACAATTAATTAATGGAATGTTTCACTTTGACTTCAAATCATACCCCAACCCATCTCTGTGAAGGCACGGGGTATAGGAAGAGTGAGCACAGCAAACTGATGGTAAAGTCAAGTCAGTGACAAAAACAATATAGCAAAAGACTCGGATGTTGCCCATAAAGTATAGAAATACTCTTCCACCGTATCCTTTTGCCAAATACACAAGAGCACATTCGCCTGGGTAAAGCGAAGCAGAAGTACCAGAAGAAGAAGAAGAAGAGTTTCGCCCACGCATTAAAGTAAAGCTGCCGTTGATTGTTTTTAGCTTTCGCTATGAAATTCAACTTCGTGCGATTTCTAGACAAATTAAAAAGCTAAAGGAAAGACAGTGTATATATATGTATGACAGTGTATATATATGTATAAATATATGTATGACAGTGTATATATATGTATAAATATATGTATGAATATAGAGCACAAATACATTCATATATATATTTTCATATTTATATGAGGGACCCCAAAAAAGAGGTCAAGTTTCTGCGTTTTTGCTATGTTAATTTTTTTGGCCCATGCCAGGCATTTATTATTATTTTTTTTATTTTTTTGCTTGTTTTCTGCTTTTTGCTTTTCGTATTATAATTTTGTTTACAAATTAAGTGAAATTAAATTTTAATTTTGCGCAGCACTTTGCGTCCTTTTGGCTCTTACGTGAATCAATTTCTGTTTGTTTTTGTTGTGGCTTGGCACCTAAAGGGTAAATGTGCTCGGCTCGGCGGATTCAGATTTATGAAATTTCATAACAAACTTAATAGGTCCTTTTGTTGTTTGCCTGCTTGCCTTGCTATAAGGCCATGTGCAACACGTAAATGTGGATTAGAATTGTATGTTTCTCTTCAAATGTTTCGCTTTGCAAATATTATTGCAAATATTCGCCTCGTAGCACACTTGATGGGCTTCTAAATTGAATTTGCACAACCAATTAGGTAAACCACAAGCAATTACGACTAACTGAATTTAGTTGCAGAACGAATTCCAATAGTCGCTGCCAAATGTTTCGGGTTGGCATGTGATTTCAATAGGCAATTAGCCAGCATAAGCACTCGATGCATGTAGAGGCTCTTATATGGTTTATTTCCAGCATAAATTGACGCCACTCGACGTGCATCAATGCTGTTTATTCGCATTAATGTGCATTAGTTGAACTCAATAAAAAATGCTCTGAGTGCAGTGCGCGTGATAGCAGCGCAGCAATTGCTGATGAAGTGCTATGTAAATAGCAATGGCAGCGACTCGTTGATATTTTAGCTATTGCACTTGGGCTCTTTCTTCGAGCATGTAAAGTGTGTGAGCTATTTCCCTTCATTCTATTGTATATGTATTTATTTAAGGCGCTTACAAGTTGGGGTGCCATTATCACGCATACGCCATGCGTGCACAGCCTCTCGTTTATGATCTTTTGGGGCGCACAAAGCAAATTGTCATTTATAACTTCTGCAGTGTAAATAAATGGGAAATCTTTCAAGCGACTGCAACGTGAGCAATTACACTGGATAACACAACAAATGCATAATTTAATAATATAATAATAATATTATTAGAAATCTCTTATAATTTGAATTATTTTTATGCAATTACAATATAATAAAATTAAATTTTGATATTGACTAATATTTGAATATGATCTTTATATTATATACACATATGTAGTACAGTGTAAACATAACCAGTAGCACCTGCCAAGGGCCAGTAAGAATCGGAGTTATCAAGGTGTTATAAAATATGTCAACATAATACCTGACGTGCGACTACCTGATGATAGGAAAAAAACTGAACAAAAGCCATTCAGAAGTACAGTTTATCTAAGTTTATCTCGTATAACTTGAACTCATCCAATGGCGCACAAAGAGCCTTTCCCGCCACACGTCCGTCCATGGGCGAGTGGGGGTGTGTTTTTATCTACCCAATATAATATAAGACCTCGACACACAGACAAGACTTACATGAATTATGAGCTCATCTTTCATCAGCTAAATCTGATCACTAAAGCCGTGGACGATGCTCAGTTTGAGTTCTAATTTCAGTTTTTCGCTGCGATTCGTGCGTGCAGCTTGTGTTTGAGCGCTCAATGTGATCTCCGTGTGTTTTTATCCTGATTTTCAAAAGGATTTTGCAGTGAGAGTCGACTAAAGTGAATGTGCGAATGATTGCCTAATTGAAATAAAAATAAATAAAAGTAAATAAAAATAAAAATAAATTAAATTTGCGATTATTTGTTTGCAAATATATTCAAATATCTATAAATAAAGTTAATGTATAATATACAAAATATAATAACAGTTTCCCATATAAAATATATATAGTGTACTCTAGATAGGAATTTTTGTACGATTAGAAAATAAATTTTGAAAATATATAAAGAGCAAATATTTAACAGCAGAAAAAAACGTGTACTATATTTATGCAGTTTATTTAAACTATTACCTAATTAAAATAAAAGTAAATAAGAGTAAATAAAAATTAAAATAAATCAATTTTCCAATCATTCAATTAAAAAACTTTTTTTTTTTTATAGATATATTCAAATACAAATAAATTAAATATACAATCTATGAAATATATCAAATTTAATAACAATTTTATATATAAAAAAATAGTTTCTATACTGTACTCAAGACATGAATTTTGTTTAGGATTATAAAATAAATTTTGACAATATATAAAGAACAAATAAGTTACAGAAGAAAAGAAAAGCTCACAATATTTATGCAGTTTATATTAACTAGTTTTTGTTTTCAATTTTCAATTCAGCCAGTAATCCAGTTTTACTTGTGGCAAAGTTATCCGTGCTGGTCATTAGGATATACAAGCTTCCCACAGAAGCTTAATGAAAAATCGAAAAGGGCTGCAACAAGTGTCGAAGCGTATAAGCGTGTGTGTGTGTGTTTGTGTGTGCCTGTAAACCAATACAAAAGTAATCAAAGTTGAGCGCATTTAAGCAAAAAGTGCGCAAAGGCAACACGACAGGAAGTCAATGAAAATAAACACATAAAAGCAACTTGCGGTCTACTGAATTATGTCAACGACCATTCAGAGGGAGGAAATAATAATGGATGCGGTTGAGGCTGTTAATACGCCGCCGACAGTGGTCAATGCGATTGTTCAGACAGTCCAATCCATAATTAGCAGCACAACGGCAAAAGCAACAACCAGTGTATCAGGCTTGGGCAGCTCTAGCATCAGCACCGTCGCTGCCATCACCACCACCAGCGGCACCACTGACACCACAGAAGGAACAATACCAACAACATTTTCAACAACAACAACAACAACAACAATATCGTCTTCCAGCTTGACGGAGAAGCCCAGCGTGAGCGATTTAAGCAGCGCACTGCAACATTTTGGCATTGTTGATTATTTGGTTTTCATAGCCATGCTGGTGGTCTGTGCCGTAATTGGCTTCTACTTTGGCTTCATCGAGAAAAAGAAGAAACTGGAAAAGGGCCAACTGCCCACCGATGAAAAAGATGGCGCCGGCACCGCCGGCATCGAGGAGCGTCGCGGCTCGGAGGCCTTGGATTACTTGGTGGGTGGACGCAAAATGAAAGTGCTTCCGGTTTCGCTATCCCTGGTCGCTAGGTGAGTTACAGCAAATAGCAACAGTATGTAAATGCGTCTAGGGCGCCGCCCCTTTCGGGCATGACGTAGGATATACGAGGGCTGTTTAATTGCCTCGACTGGAGCGTGCAGCGCCTAATGGGATTGCTCTGTGTGCTCTCGCTGGCTGGGGTCAAGCAATTTTGCAGTGCTGGCTTAAATTGAATTGTACACGAACCTGGCCATTATTTTTGTCTGTCCGTCTGTCCGCTTCGGTCACAGATTCTATTTAAATACAATACCGATAGGGAAAGAACATTAATTTACCTAGGAGGTTAATTGTCATGTTAAATAAGTTGTAAAAACATAAAAAATTTAATGAAATGCCATTCAATAAATTATAGTTACTTAATTAGAGCTCAAGTAGTTACTTTAAAGTCATATTTGATTTGTGTAATCCCAAAATGCTTTTGCATGAAAGTATTTCACTTTTGATATATCTCTGCTTTGCAGCTTACTTTAATATTTATACATATCAGCTTTAACCTCTTTTAAAAAATACTAAAAGAATATCAAAGAGAAAATAATTATATGTAATAATTATATATATATTAAATATAATTATTTTCTCTTTGATATTCTTTTCGTATTTTTTAAAAGAGGTTAAAGCTGATATGTATAAATATTATAAAATTAAATAAAAAAATAAAATAAAAAAATATCAATTAAATTTAATTAAAATAAACGAAGAAAATAAGAATTGAATAGACTTTTTTATTTTTTTTATAAAAATAATAATAATAAAATATTTTTAATGATAATACTAATAATTATGATAATTAATAATTTACAATTTTAATGGAATTTTTATCAGTATAACAATTTATTTTAATTTAATATTTCTACTACTACTACTATTATTTAGTTCTAATTTTAATGCACATTTAAGGCATATAAATATACAAAATTAAGCAAAAGAATTAAATTAAAATAAATTAAGAGACTGACAAAAATTGCATAAATAAATTGAAATACCGACGTCTCGGAGAGTTTGTTCGTAATCAAAAATTTGCTGACATTGATTATACAGATTGGTCTTTGCACAATGCCTAGCCAAACGAAATTCGGCATTTTCTCGGAAAGCAATCAAAAATATGTGCCTAATTTCACTTGATTTGCTGCAAGGTAGCCGCGACTAACCGTGCGTATGCGGAATCTGTATAATGCCAGCCCAAAGACGCGTCGTCTGGCGAAATGTTTGTCAGCGCAAACAAAAGAAATTTTGCTCAAACTTTGCACCCAAAGAGGAGTGGAAAGTGAGGCGCGAATGAATAAAAACAAAAAAAAATATATATATAATACAATATAGTAGAGTGTCAGAGTCCGAATTATTATGCCTGATGATTATGTAGATAATGCTCTTCGATACGGCGTGGTGGGAACTTGCATAACTTTCTTGCTAAATATACGATTTGGCAGTTCGCGCTGCGTTGGTCGGGCCGCCACTCATCGCTAAACGAACTAAGCCTGATTGAAGTTATTTAAACTTACGGCAGCCGCAAACTCAAATAATTTGCCAAATTACTTTTTGTTTTGGCCACGCCGACCTTGGTGTTGGCCAACGCTTTTTGGGCCACTCTGTTTACCACGTTTGGCCAAACACCTTTCAACGGCGCATTGCCTTTGTCCTGGGCGTATTGTCACCGCATTAATGACTGCAAAACCAGAAAAAAAAAAAAAAAAAAAATATATATATATATATGTATATATGTACTTGTATACATTTATTTTGTTGGATGGAGTGCTTCCAATACTTTTGCTGTTCATGTTTCTGCTTTCCAGATTTTGGTCATTTGCCCCGACGACAATTGTTTTGGGCGCCTTTTATTGTTGTCCTTCATGCTATGTGCCGTCGTTTGCTTTCTGCAACAAATTCTGGCAACGTGCCTTGAATTACAATTATTCGCCAGTTTTTCCTTACTTGCCAGCCCCATTTGAACGAGCTGTTCCATTATGATTTTACATTTTATTTTCCGAAATTTAGTATTTCGTTTCTTATTCAATTCGCATTATAGTGGGCTTGGTATCTGCATCTGCATACTGTACTTCAACGCCACTTGTTATCAACTTTTAATGGTATTTTGGCAGTACGAAACTTTTCTGATGCCTCGACCATGGCCCGGGGTCACTGCACATATCTCGGGGCTGTACTAAAATGAAGTTTGTTGTGTACATTAATCGCCAGATTGGAATTATGTTTTGTGATATATATTTGTATATATGTATATATATATATATCTATATATATAGATATATGTGTGTATGCATGTAAATGACAAAGATTTGAAAAGTTTTTCATATTATTGCCGTAGCAGACGTTCCATTTCATCTTCATTTGTGGTCTTAATATTTTGTACTATTAAGGATTGTTGACTTTTCCACTCTAACGTCTTTTTTTCGTCATTTATAGAAGGAGAGGAAAATTTTAAATTTAGTTTATTGGTTTTGTGGAATGTCTGTCTGTCCGTTATTAAAGCCAGAAACTGGACTTCTGTTGCCAACTATAATATAAAGGATGAAAATTGCTTATACCACTTGAGATGTGGAATATGAAGAGAGTAGAGGGTAGAAAATAAGGCTAAAACTTTAATAAATTTTGTTTTAAAGTATTAAAGTCTGTGAATTTATACTATTTGATCTATAATTTAATTATATATTTTCTCTGTATATTTATATTCCTATTTTATTTTTTAAATAGAATTATTATTATAGACTTTGAATTTTTAATATTTGCCTTTATATTCAATTCTCTGATTAATTTATTCCTATTTTATTTTTATCTATTATTTTTGTAGTTTCGTTTCGGGCATATCATTGCTGGGAACATCAACTGAGATTTATGTGTATGGTACTCAATATGCGTTCATATTGGTTACCCTGGCCATATCTGGAATGATTTCGTGGTATATTTTCCTGCCCGTTTTCTGCAATCTTCAATTGACTTCCACATACGAGGTAAGTTTAGCGCTATCTGATATACGTTTACCTGTAATATATAGACATACTTGCTCTCTAATTACACTAAATATTAATGCTTTAAAAATACATACACATTGCTACTTGGAAAATCATTTGAACAGAATTCATACTTTGCAGAGGTCTTGAGACTTCGGCTTGCTGAAGATGATTTTCTATTCTACTTCTAAGTAATCTGAAAGCATGTTATATCATAGATATGTGTTGCACTCTAAATTTTTCTGTTGAATTGTGCCGAAATTCGCATGTCAATATGTAATATGTGTAAGTGAATTATAAGTAAATTGTTGATATACGAGTATATTTCTAAATAAGCAATCACTCGGGTGTGTCAGTTATTGTCGGCTGTTGAAATCAAAGTAGACGACATCAATGGTATTTTGTGGAACAAAACATTGACCAGTGTCGAAAACAAATGTGCGTTAAAGCTATTGATGAGTCGGAGCATTGTTGTTGGGCCTTGTTGCTGTCGTGTCAAGTGAAATATTTATGTGTGTTTGCCAGCAAATTGCAAATAGGAGCACAGAGACTCGTTGCTGTGCTGAACATCCAATTGTTGTTTGTTGCCAGCAATGGTCCGCAATGGCCTGCTGACGGCTATGTGGTGGTGTCTCACAGGCTATCTCTGATATCGGCTACACGGCGTATGCGTAATATTCGATTATGTATGCGTTGCGCTGTGTGTGTGTTCGTTTTTATTATGTGTTTGTAAACGTGAACGTTGAGACTGTCCGAATCGAAAGATGCCAAAATACCAAATCAACTAAAATGCTTACAGTACTTCGAGCTGCGCTTCAACAGAACAACTCGTGTAGTTGCCTCGGTGCTCTTTAGCATAACCACAGTAAGTACGCAACACAAATACAAATACACATACACAGACACAGACACAAATAACCAATTATCATCGTCTAGCTAATCTGGCTGCCTATCGTCATCTATGTGCCAGCGCTGGCCTTTAATCAGGGTACGTTTTCAATCAGATCGACTGGAGTTTGTTTCAATTGTTGCGCTTTCCGTTCACAGTGACGGGCGTAAATGTTCACGTAATTACGCCGGCGGTGTGTATTATTTGCATATTTTACACCACGGTTGGCGGCTTGAAGGCTGTCGTCTGGACGGATGTTATTCAAACCATAATTATGGTGGGCGCCATAATTATTGTTGTCATCAAGGGCACCCTGAATGCGGGCGGCCTGAGCGCGGTCATCCAAAGGAATCTGGAAACGGGACGCCTCGAATGGCCAGAGTAGGTGATCATCAACATGTTGCACATTTAATTTGAAATATTTTATATATTTTATGTAATATCATATTTTTATTCCCTGAACCCATTGAAAATGGGAAATCAGGGTATAATGGTTTTGTTAAAATGTATGTAACTGGCAGAAGGAGGCGTGGCAGACCCCATAAAGTATATATGTATATTCTTGATCAGGGTGGCGAGCTGAGTCGATTTAGCCCTGTCCGTCTGTCTGTCCATCCATCTGTCCTACATAGAGCTAGTCGAGTGTCATATCATTCAGCTTCTGCCATGCTGTAACGTCGCATTTAGCTTCTGCCATAAATTCGCTAGAATACCTAAATTAAGAGCATTTATATTTCTGAGAATCATATGATTATAATTTCTATTTCGTGAGCAAGGAATTGATATTGTTCAGTCTTTGGCATTGATATACCTTACATCTAGTCTCGTAGCATTCAGCTTTTGTCATGCAGCTGCCCCTACTCTAGTTTCAAGTTTTGTTTTTGTCACATTCACTAGAGGAGTTGGCCAACAGTTTCAGAGGCGTTCATGGGGCTATGCTTTTTACTGAACGAGCAAACTATGATCAATATTTCCACAAGTTTTATTAATGCACCTTCAATCGCGTCTCGTAGCATTCAGCTTTTGTCATGCAGCTGCCTTAGCTACATTTTTGTGGATTTATATATAGTTTATAGAATTTCGGTTTTTATTATAATTCACCCTCCACCCCTATATCCACCCACTCATCCTTAAATTTGTAAAAGGCGTATTTTAAATACTTGAGACTTGTGTTTTTGCAGATGCAAATATTATAATCACGATCTGAAAGTTTCACGAAGTCAGTCCATAAACAATTTATGAAGATAGTCCATTTACACAAAAACTTTTAAATAATAATTCAATTCCTTGAAGGAGTAAGGGGATCTCCTAGTCGAGCAGTCATTATTAGAGCACTATTACTTGGGTGTATTTATATTTTTTACGTACTTTAATCTCTCGAATAGATGGACATTTGATCCGAGGACGCGCATGTCCGTCTTCGCCTTGTTCATTGGCTACACAGCCCATTCGACGTACAACATCGGCTGCAATCAGATCATCACCCAGCGTCTGCTGTCGCTGCCCAGCGTGAGGGCAATGGGGCAGAGCACATTGCTGTTTGGGTTCGGAGTGATAATCCTAACGTCACTGACCTTGTACAATGGCCTGCTGCTGTTCGCCACGTACCACGACTGCGATCCGCTGACTACGAAGGTAGGTGACCTGTGTGTACTTCTGTTGCAATGCTGAGCGTAATGTGATTGACTGTCAGCTAGCCAAGGCAAAGGATCAGCTGGTGCCGCTGCTGGTTATGGACACGCTGGGCGCATATCCGGGCGTGTGCGGCATGTTTGTGGCTGGCGTGTTCAGTGCCTCGCTCAGCTCGCTGTCCACGGCGCTCAACTCAATGGCCGCCGTCTTGCTGGAGGACTACATCAAGCCGCTCAGCAAACGGCCCCTGACGGAGCGCCAGACGGCCATCACGATGCGCCTCTGCACCGTTACCATTGGCACCCTGAGCACCGTCCTGGTGTTCGGCGTAGAGCGCATGGGCACGCATGTTATGCAGCTGTTCATGATACTGAGCTCGGTGACGCAGGGTCCGCTGTTTGCGCTCTTTGTGATGGGCATGCTCTGCCCACGCCTAAACTCAAAAGTTTGTATTCCGTGCAGTTCAGGAATGTGTGGATAAGTTACATTCATAGCTTGTATAACTGGCCTTGCAGAGTGCTCTGACTGGCGCCCTGTGCTCCTTCGTCTTCATGAGCTGGCTGTGCATCAACGCCCAGCTGGCCGCCCTCTCAGGCGAGCTGCACTACGAGATGAAGCCGGTTAGCGTCGACGGCTGCACCTACGAGTACGACGCGCCCGGCGTGACTTTCGCAAATGCCACATTGACTGCCACGGAGCCGGCGTGAGTTACGGCTTGAGCTGCACTCGGTTGTTCAATTAGTAATTTCTTTCTTTAAAAAAGTTCGCTCAGCTTTTTCCAGCATATCTACTATACATCCTTCATGAACTACACTCTTTTCTCATCTCTTGTGGGCATCCTGGCTGGCCTGCTGTCGAGCCTCGTCTTTGGACGTGTGGAGCTGGAGGATGTGGACGTGGATCTGCTGGCGCCATGCATGCGGCGATTCTATAAGAGCAAATATGCCAGCGTGGAGCTTAATGAGTCCACATTAAAGTCTGCCTAAATAACATAAAATGTGCCTACGACTTAAGACTTAAGCAATAAAAGTTTTGATTAAGTATACGCCGTGTTTGACTGCAACTTTTATTGGACTCTAATCTTTTAATGTGTTCTATATGTGATATATTTGTATAAATGCTCTGTTTTTTTCTGTTTTTAGGCATGCCACTAACATGCATCATGCACACCGACTCGTTACTAAAAATCTTGTAAATATTTGGTTTGTCTCTGCATTTTGTTTATTTTTGCATTTCTGCATTTATTTTATTTTATCAATAAGCATTTCGTATTGCTCATTAGATAATTAACATATGATTTCTAGTACTTTAAGCTGCGCTACGGTAGCAGCATTCGAAACTTCGGAGCTGTGCTATTCGTCATTGGCATGGTAAGCACCATTTAAATAGATCGGAACTCATATTGAACAATGTTTCATGCAGTTGCTGTGGCAGCCTGTGGCCCTGTATGTGCCTGCCATTACCTACAACCAAGGTGAGTTTTCTCACTCAGTCGCTGGCCTCGAAGCTAAAGTTCAACAATTTTAGTGACTGGCACGAGCATCCACGTCATCACGCCCATTGTTTGCATTATTTGCACTTTCTACACGTGTGTGGTGAGATTTCATTAAAACACGGCCTGGCTTGGCATTCATTCGCTCACATACAAAGTGCCGCAATTTCAGGGCGGCCTCAAGGCGGTGATTTGGACAGATGTCATCCAGAGCTTTGTCATGTACGGATCCATTCTGGCAGTGTGCATCAAAGGCACCTACGATGTGGGCGGCCTGGGCGTGGTCTTGCAGCGAAATGAGGACAGCGGACGTTTCAATGCGCCAGAGTAATCATTGCATTTGGTTTCCATTGCGAATTTCATTGAGCACCTTGTTTATTTACAGATGGACCTGGGATCCCACCGTGCGGCTGTCTATGGTCTCTGTGATAGTGGGCGGCACTCTGCACAAAATACAATCATCGGATGTCAATCAAGTGTCAATCCAACGCTTTCTCTCCCTGCCCAGCTACAAGCATGCCAAGCAGTGCATGTTCCTCTATACGGTCCTCCTCATATTCCTGCTCAGCTGCTGCAGCTACATGGGCTTGGTCACCTATGCCGTCTACCAGGATTGTGATCCCATTAGCACCGGGGTAAGCCTTGGATGTACTTGTCTTAACTGCATAGATATGTTGTTAATTACCATTTATTATACTCATTTAAGAGAGTGAACTGGTATATTGGCTTTATGCAATGTTCTCTTTGTTGTACGTCTTGCTGTCCGTTCGTCTGTCCGTTGGTCCGTCCATTCGACTGGCCGTATGAATACATTCCATTCTCCGTTATTAAAGACTTAAATATACTCCTATATACCCCCGAAAGGGTTAAGATTTTCTCGATGTGCCCAATAGGGTCTGGTATTTCGTATTCTGATATATCAGGAACTGTGGTAGTTGAAGAACTAGACAGTTGAAACTTGGAGGTCAAGGCTTAAAAGATATGGATTTTACGTATTCGACGGACCCATAAGACAACCTTACAAGGCCGCCCATATTCGACGGACCCCTGTTATGTTTCTCATTTTGATCAAAGAAATACACATTTTTTGTATAGTGTTTGTATATTGACGATAATAATGCTTTTATTTGTCTGAATTAGATTTGTTGACATCATTTTTTGAATATGGCCGCCCGTCTCTGTAAAAAGATATAGGGCTGCCAGATACGTATCTATGCCCTTTGAGCAAGCCCTACCTTTGGGGGCATGTAAAGTCGCGAAATCGTGTTCTTCTACCGTTTTAAACCTATAAACTGAAAATTTGACAATTTGCTTTGCACGAAAATAATGCATGCCCATTGGGGGCGTGGCAAAACTGAAAACTGGCTTAACACCATTCGGCCCGTGAATGAGCATGCTGCAGTCGATAACGCCCCTTCAACGTTTATACTTCTATCTATATTATAAGAAGTCCTCTTTGGTGGCAACTTCATCTATTTATCTTAGAGCCTTTTTTATGACCTTTCTGCAGCTTGCCAAGGCCAGCGATCAGTTGCCTTCGCTGCTGATGATGCGCACCTTGGGCTCGTTTCCTGGTCTGCCTGGGCTGTTTGTGGCTGGCGTGTTTAGCGCCGCGTTAAGTTCGCTGTCCACGGGACTCAACTCGATGGCATGCGTGATCTCACAGGATGTGGTGCGTCCGTTGCTCAAGAAGCCGTTGACGGAACGCCAAACCGCTTTGCTGCTGCGCGCCATCGTGGTCTTCTTTGGCCTAAGCTGCATGGGTCTGGTTAATGTGGTGGAGAAGCTGGGCATGGTGCTGCAGCTGGCCACCACCACCTCGGCTGTGTCCATGGGGCCGCTGCTGGGGATCTATGCCATGGGCGTGTGCCTGCCCTGGGTGAATGCTAAAGTTAGTCTTACCCCAATAGCATTCAGCATGGACTCAACTAATGCAAGGTCTTTTTCCAGAGTGTCATGACCGGCAGTCTGGTGTCCTTTGTAGTCCTGGGCTGGATCTGCGTCAAGGCTCAGCTGGCGCAAATGCAGGGCGAGATCCGATATCCAAAGATGCCAGTCTCAGTCTCGGGCTGTGATTACGCCTTTGACAATGCGACCGTCTGGCGCACTCTGCATGAGTACAGGTAAGTATGAGGAAGTTACCAGACTAATAAAATATATATTTTGTTCCATTCGTAGTCCCTCAACAGATCGTAACATATATCATCTGTCGTTCTTCTGGTACACTGCACTGGGCGGACTTATTTGCACTGTGGTCGCCCTGCTGGCGAGCCTCGTCTTCGGCTGGCAGGATGTGTCTGAAATGGACCCGGCCCTGGTCACGCCTTGCATGCGTCGCTTCCTGCCCAAGAAACAATATGAGGCTGTGGATCTCGAGGAGCTCTTTAGGCGCAAGGCTGATCCTACTGCAGAGAAGCCTTGAACATAAACAACGATAAAAGCTACTTGCTAATAAATTGTCGTTTTTATATCCTAAAACTGTTTTTTAATTCCCATTAAATTAATAATTTTGTTTAAATGTTATCATGTTTTTCATTTAAATTAATTTTTGCTTTTAATAAATCTTATTATTGTTATTGTTATTTTGTTGCTATATAGATATATTTTATTTTTCATTTTTTTATTTTTTTTTATTTTTTTATTTTTGTTATATTTTATTTTTATTATTGTTCTTCCTTTTGTTGTATCCTTGCTCTGCTCGGCAGTGCTTTGAGAGACGTTTTGATCGACGTATTCGTATCGTTGGATCCTGCCTCTTCGTGTTGATGAATGTGAGTGCTCCGATTGAGTGTTTCAACTGATTATTATTATTATTATTATAATTTTTTCTTTATATTTACAGATACTTTGGCAGGCGATATGCATTTATGTGCCTGCTCTAACATTGAACCAAGGTAAGTATTTATCATATTTACATTATTCGTTCACTAAGCTATTCTAAATTATATTATATTATTAAATAATTTATATAATATATTTTATATATTATATGTTTTATGACAATATATTTGACTTCTTTTTCTTTATTTGAAGTTTCTGGCATTTGTGTCCATTTGATCGTGCCACTAACCAGTCTGACATGCATTCTCTATACGAGCATAATAAGTTGAGTATTTATATAAATCCGTTTCAATTGCTGACTTTTCCGATTGTCCAGGGCGGCATTAAGGGCGTCGTTTGGACAGATGTCATACAAGGAGTAGTCATGATTGACGCCATGGGCTTTGTCATAGTCAAGGGCACTGCGGACTTGGGTGGTTTGACGGTGGTGCTGGAACGCAATCGTCAATTCGAGCGCTTGGTGGGTCCCGAGTAAGTTGTTTTTATTTTACTAACCTCGCCTTCTCCTTAAATGTATTGCACTTCTCTCATTCGCCAGCATGACACTAAATTCGACGGCTCGCATGGGCGTGTTAGCCTTGTTTATGGGCAGCGCCTTCTTTAAGCTGCAGGCCAATTGCATTAACCAAACGGCAGTCCAGCGTTTTATGACCTTGCCCAACGTGCGGGCCGTTAAGCAGGCGCATTTATTGTCTCTGATAGGCTTCATGCTTGTCATGGCCATGTGTATCTATCTCGGCGTGCTCGCCTTTGCCGCCTACTACCATTGTGATCCCATCACCACGGGTGTGAGTTTTCCCCTTACCCTTCCTTTATATTTACTTTTATTGTTAATAAGTGTACGTGAAGCTGTCATAATTTCAGATGTATAGGTTAAGCTGTCATAACATCCATTAATTATCAGCTCTCATTCCCTTTTGCAGCTGGCACGTGCCAAGGATCAGGTGATACTCTTGTATGTGATGCAAAGCGCTGGGATGGTGCTCGGCATTGTGGGTCTGTTTGTCGCCGGCGTGTTTAGTGCCGCACTCAGCTCGCTCTCCACCGCACTCAATTTACTGTCGGCGGTGGTGCTGAAGGACTTTGTCGAGTCCCATCGCAGTCGCCCACTGACCGAGCGCCAGACTGCCAATGTGCTGAGAGGCGTGGTCGTCGTGTTTGGGCTCATCTCAATGGCGAGTGTGCCCATTGTGCAGAAATTGGGCATGGTCATGCAGCTATCGTCCACAGTGGCTGCCATCACCTGTGGCCCCCTGCTCGGCGCCTTTTCATTTGGCATGCTCCTGCCGTTCGTTTGCACAGAGGCTCGACTCGGCTCCTGCCAGTGGACGACCTAACCAATTATGGCCCCATTTATGTTTCTATTACAGAGTTTGTTAACGGGCATCAGCCACCAGCTTCACAGTTTACATCGTTGTGCGGGCCCAGATTGCCATGGCCATTGCCGTTTCCGTGGAGGAGTGCGACTACTGCTTCGAGCAGCGCTCCAACTGGAATGCAACGACCAGCGCGTATGCCTCTCGTTCGGCAGCCTAAATATGTTATATTCCTAACATTTCAATTTGTGCTTATAGAACGTCTCCCGAGGCCAAGAGTCACAGCCTGCATGAGCTCTCGTTCCTGTGGTACACCATGATTGGCTCTGTGGGCACGCTGCTCTGCTCGCTGCTGGCCACGCTCTATTTTGGCAAGCAGGATGTGCGCCTGGTCGACAAGGAGCTTGCAGAGCTATTGGTATGGAGCGTACGCGAGTGTGGCCAGCGATGATGCGGAAACCAAGCAGCTGGAGCTGCACATTTCCTCCACACAGCTTAAGCTGGAGGAGATGATGGACCCGAGCCCAAACTGATTCGATTCAATAATAAATATTGTTGCAAACAGCCGTGACCTTTGTAGTTTTGCATTAGCCTTAAGCTCTGTTCTGTGGCGTATTTAAATTTAGATTGTTTTCAGCTGGTTACCTTGACTGGGCTACCAATACATACATAGATACTTATACACACTCACTCTTTCAGTACTTTGAGAGACGTTTCAGCAGGCGAATGCGTTTATTTGGGGCCTCGCTCTTCGTGCTCAAGGCGGTAAGTGAATGCCCAGGGAGAGACAGTTCCTGGAATATATGTATAACCAAGTTGTTTTTGCGCTTTACAGATCATTTGGCTGCCCATCGCTGTGTATGTGCCGGCGCTGACCTTCAACCAAGTCAGTGGCATTGGCGTGCATACCATAACACCGATTGTGATTATCATTTGCACCTTCTATACGACGGTCGGCGGCATCAAGGGCGTTGTCTGGACAGACGCCGTGCAGAGTGTGATCATGTATGGCTCCCTGGTGGTCATTATGATCAAGGGCACCATAGACGTCGGCGGATTCGGTGTGCTCTGGCAGCGCAACTTGGACGGCGGACGCCTCAACATGCCTGAGTGAGTCGTGCGAAAGTGAATCTAACTCTCGGAGAGAGTTTATGAATGTGAGTTTCTTTTTGCTTTTATATAGATATAGCCTGGATCCCACGGTGCGCATGAGCGTCTTATCGGTTTTCGTTGGCGGCACTTTTTTCAAGCTGCAGAACACTTCGATCAATCAGGCGACCATTCAACGCTTTATGTCGCTGCCCTCCCTGAAGCACATCAAGCAAACGCTGTTCACCTTTAGCATCGGCTTGACCCTGCTCTACATGGGCTGCATCTATGTGGGTCTGGTGTGCTTTGCCGTGTATTATGACTGCGATCCGATGGCCACGGGAGTGAGTTTGACATGTAGCTCCTTCAGAGTTCCGTCTTACAGTTTGCCCTTTGCCTATGTCTGCAGCTGGCTGGACGTCGGGATCAGCTCGTGCCACTTCTGGTGATGCGAGTGCTGGGCGTTGTGCCCGGCCTGCCGGGTCTCTTTGTGTCGGCCGTGTTCAGTGCGGCGCTCAGCTCGCTCTCAACGCTACTCAACTCCTTGGCCGCCGTCATACTCGAAGACTTTGTGAAGCCGCGCATGAGAATGATCAAGAGGCCCATGACGGAGCGCACTGTAGCCCTGACTATGCGTCTGGTGGTGGTCGTCTTTGGCATCAGTTCCATATTCATGGTCTACGTGGTTGAGCATCTAGGCATGGTGTTGCAGCTGTCAGCCTCGCTGCAGTCCAGCCTGTACGGTCCCATGCTGGGCATCTTCACTGTGGGCATGCTGATGCCCTGGGTGGGGGAGAAGGTTTGTTCATCACATCACATCAACTGAAGTCAAGAATATTTCCAATTGAATTTTTATATATTTTCAGAGCATGTTTCTGAGCAGCATCGTATCGTTTGCTATCATGGCTTGGATTGTGGTTAATGCACAAATAGACAATCTCACGGGCTCCTTCCGTCATACGAAGCTGCCAGTTTCCGTGGAGAACTGCACCTACGAATTCGACATGAACCGTTATCTGAATTCAACAGCCGAATTGTAAGCGTCAGAATATTTTATATTTTATATTCTATATATTATATATTATATATTTTATATTTTATATTTTATATTTTATATTTTATATTTTATATTTTATATTTTATATTTTATATTTTATATTTTATATTTTATATTTTATATTTTATATTTTATATTTTATATTTTATATTTTATATTTTATATTTTATATTTTATATTTTATATTTTATATTTTATATTTTATATTTTATGTTTTATGTTTTATATTTTATATTTTATATTTTATATTTTATATTTTATATTTTATATTTTATATTTTATATTTTATATTTGATATTTTATTGCAGTGAACCACACAGCGGCTCATCCGTATACCATATATCATTCCTGCTGTACACCATGACTGGGGCTTTACTGAATATCATTATCTCAAACTTGGCTACTTTCTTATATTTCGGACGTCAGGATGTTAGCTCTGTGGATCCTCTACTCCTGGCTCCATTTGTGCAGCGCCATCTGCTCAAGAAAAACCAGTATGAGTCTGTACAGCTTAAAAATAGAGCAACTATTGTTGAGGGCTCGGATTAAGGCTTCCTTAAATCTATAGCCGATATGTAGATCAAACTTTAATGGATTTTAACCCAAAGTTGGATTTATAACAATCTTGGTTTTATGGATAATACATATGTATATTACTGCAACTTAGAAGCTAAATGAGGTCTGGCTAACGAGCTATTTCAAATTATTATATATCCAAATTTACCTCTTTATTATTATGTATGAATTATTTGTTCATGTATTCAAATATATGTTATACCCTAAACCCAGTGAAAGTGAGATTTCAGCTGAGTTGTGTCGTTATAATTACGTCAATCCACCAGCATGTCTCACTTTTTGTACGCACCATTCTCGAAAACCATAAAAGCGATTAAGAATAGTCGTGTATTTCCTATGAATTGGAACAATGGGAATCTGTTTTTGGCTGGGTTCAGGGTATCTGCTAGTCGAGCAGTCTGAACTACTTGTTCTTTAATAATTTACTTAAATATTGTAAAAACTTTAACTACATTAAATTTGTAAAATCTGTAGAATTTGGTGTACATAATCTAGGCACTGTGCCAACCAAGTATGGCTGTCAACTGTGTGCATGGGAGTTTAAAATGCCATGGAACACAGTTGGCAGCTATCGCGGGTTGGCGCTCAGGCCCAAATCAAAGATTAAGGATTGACTATTTCTGGGATCTTTCATCATCCAGACTTGGCAGTGATTTGCCGTAGCTACGTAGCTTTCGTTTCGAGCCAACTGAGCTGGTAGCCTGCGTGACTGGCGCGGATGGGTTGACCTGGCAGCGGCACTTGCGACTCGATCCAGTTGCGCTCGACGGCGACGCCTGGCTGCCACGTGGCCCAGTGCCTAACGGCGTCCACATAGTGGGCGTGACTAAACGCTGGCTGGAATGCTTGCTGCTCTTGCAGCTGAGAGTCCTGGACGAGGGAAATAGCGGCGAGCGATGCAAGTCGGGCATGCTGGTGGTCGAAATGCCTTTGCCCGTGCGCTGCACAGCGATTGGTCTCGAGCAGCTGGAGTTGCCAGACCTCGAGGACTTGTGGCTGCAATTCTTGCATGTGGACTGCTGGAATAGAGGTCGTAAGTCTTGTTGTTCCCATAGCTGATGCTGTGGTCTATCTTGCGAAGGACTTGCCTTCGGCCTTTGCACAGCCGTGTCGGACTCCTCCCTCTGATCGTACTCGTCCAACAGGCGCTGAGCACACTCCACACTGTAACATTTGCTCTCGTCCGTCAGGTCATCTGTGCATAGTTTTCGCTTCGACTGGCGCTGGTTGTTGAGCGCGCGATAGAACAACGTCTGATTGTCGATGAGCATCTGGGCAACAAACTTGAACTGGTTGAGGCTTGACTCATTCTGCTCAACAATTTCTGGGGGCTCGGTCAATGATCATCAATTTCTAGTGCTCTAATAAACTCACGCTCACTTACTCCCCATTACATCGTTGTTGTGCTGCTTCATTAGCGTCTCTTGCTGCGTTAGATCTGAGGCAATCTCGTCCATTCTGGTAACGATGTGAGCAAAGTGCTTGGTCACCATATGCTCGACGGCGGAGTGCACCGCATTAAGCACATTATCGTAGAGGATGTTGAAGAAGTCGGAGCTAGTCTCGGACGGACCTCGACTCAGGTCGGGCAAGTTCCTTGCGGGGGGAGCACCCTGTGGCTGAGGAGGACCCTGCTGCTGCCTTTTACCGTACTCCCGATCATCTATCTCAATGCTGCCAGCATGCGCCCTGTCTCTGGGCAGCTGCTGATCCATTGGAGGCAGCCGAAATTCCACGCTTCGACCGGCTGATCGTGGCTGAGGCTTCAGGACGTGCAGCCTGCGCAGCCTCTCATTGTGCCTGTCCTGCAGAGCCTGCTGCGCAAGGAACCCATCGTCCGTGACCTTGCCGCGATGTCGCAACGGACGCGAGTCGACGCGCTGGCGATTACCATTGTAGGCGTTCTTTGGCATGTACAACAGATCGTAGCCATAGTCGTTGGGCACCTTGGCAAAGCAATAGTTGGGGAACATGGCTCTCGAGGGGAAAGCACGAGCTGCACATAAATTTATGGGACGAGTTCTAAAAATATGGTACTTTACTGTGATTTTGACTATTACACAAGCGACGTAAGAGTGCGAACGGATGGATTCAACAACACTGTTTGTATAATTTCGAAATTGTTTGTTTTTATGTGTTAGAGTTCGATGATTTTGAAGGAAAAGCCTAAATGTGTCATGTCATTTCTGGGGTATTTCGGAAATTAAGGGTATTCGTCTGTAAAGCGAATGGCTTAAGATTACCGAACTGATTATTCTTATTGAAATATTGGCAGCTCTTAATCTTGCGCTTTTCAATCACTCAATAAAGTTAGCAAATGTTAAAAGCATGAAACAGGCAGAAGGAGTCAAAAATCAATACCCATCGTCAATTTTATGTCATAAAGGTTAGAGTGTCAAAATTTTAAATAAAATTTTATGTTAATTTTATAGATTTTCGTTTGATGTGATAATCTACCCATGTCCTCCTAACTCCTAAACTTGCAAGAAAAGTATTTTAAGTACTAGAGACTTATGTTTACGTAAATGCACACATATTAATGTTAATATCACGGTATATACTTCTAAGTATTTCCTCCAAGTACTTAAGTCCTAAAGTTTCTCTTCTAAGTCTTCTCTTCAAGTATTTCTTCTATGTATTCCATCCAAGTATTTGCTTTAAGTATTGCTTCTAAGTATTTTCTCTAAGTATTTCCTCCAAGAATAAGTATTCCCTCCAAGTCTTTAATGCTTAGCTGAACGATCACACACTTCACTTCACTTCAATTCACTGCACTGCACGACTGGCTCTCACCAGGCGACTGAAGATGGGCCGCAGCAGCTGCCCTTTATATAGAGAGACTAAATTGCGCTCAAATGTTGACGCCAGGTAGACATCGTTGCAGTTGAGATTTAAGTGACGAATGGGAGCAGTCTCTGCTGCTGCAAGCATTCTACATAGCTTCGTTTTATTCAAATATAAATACCAATACCTCTGCTGTATACATATGCACAACTTAAACGATTTTCTGTAGACAAAGAGTCAGAGGGAGAGCCAGGCAGACAGGCAGAGTGTAATCAACATTTACAACATTATCACATTTATTCATTCATTCATTATTATACTCTGATCTATGACAGTTAATACAAGTTATCTATATATCTCCAACACATTTATAATTAATGCAGTTTGCCCAGTTGTAAAGTTTTATTTCTTTTGCTGTACCGTTTATTTCTCTTCGCTTTGCCTTCCTCCAGCGGACTGTCGCTCTAATGGTATTTCAATTAAAAGTTGGTAAGTAAATTATGAAAGCCTCATTGCAAACTGTTTACGCCTAGCCGCGTTACCAATGAAGCGTATTGGAAAATGAAAGCGGACTGCACTTGATGCTCGTAATTTGGCAACTGGCTATATTAACGGCATTAATTAGTCAGTTTCGATGGTCGCGATTATGTCATTGCAGCTATTTATATACACGAAGTGAAATAAAGTTAGTGCCATTTACGCAATCGGAGCATAATAAAATATGTTTTCATATTCGATGCAGGCATATGGCTAATTTATTGTGTTCACGTTGACTTTTGGCCATTGACGTCAAGAGCTGCCCACATTACCACAATTATAAATGAACTAAGAGAGGCAGTGTGAGGGGGAGAGTGAGAACGAGAGCTGTCCCGTCATGTCCTCAGCTGTCCCAACTGTCCCAGCCAGTTCTCTTTGCTCTGCCATTGGTCCTTGTCGCGTCGTCCTTGGACCCATTGTGCTCTGTTGCATGGAGACCTAAGAATGAAATTTGTGGCGCATGCCAAAATGAATTAAAATGCGAGCCCGCAGATTTCTCAATTTCGTTTTGTATTCTTTTATTGTACATATATTGGCCTTTATTCTTTATGCTCTGCCAGTTGATACACATAATTATTAAATAAGTATTAGCTTAGACCAAATTGACTAAAACGTTATGCTCTATTAATTCTGAAGTTTTTATTAAGTGTCTAAAGATTTTGGTTTTCAATGCTTGGACAAGTGGTGCACGCTTAAGTTCTATAGAATATTTAAGTATATTTACAGATTCAAGATTGGTACATAGAGAGACAATTAGATAGCGATTATATATATGTATATAAATATAGAGTATAGTAATATGTATTTGTATATATGTAAATACTTAATTGGCTTAGCGGCTAGTTGGACAGAAAAGAAATGCAATTACTTAATTTCGTGTAAATAAAAAACATCAGTCTGATAAATAGAATACGAGTAGGAGTGTTTTTATTTACTTGCTCTACAATAAAATAACACCACTTGGTCTTGGGCGAAAACGAGAGAACTTTTCGTATAAATTATAGAAAAAAAAACATGCCCAAACGTTTTGTGATGCCACAAACCTTAATGCAGTTAAAATAGAGTTTAAAATTACGGTACGGTAATGGTTACGGGCTAGCTGCATAAATACTTAATAGATAAATTGCAATGGGAAATACACGCACTGAATTCGTAGCACACATAGACATACATCTACTTATATATATTAGTGTATATATACAAGTGTCTGCGTATTCGATATTCGATTTGGGCTCGCGCTATGCATACACAACTATCGCACTTATTGTCTAAGCCTCGTAGAGCCTGCTAATTGGGGGCGCGGCGGGGCGGCCGTTCAGCTCACTTAAAGGAACTCCGCATCGCTGAAGGACGTCGGCCCACGGACCGCAAACGTTGAACGCCTGCGGGTCGAGTGCGCCAGCTATCATACCTCCGACATGGCAGCCACAGTGATTACCTTGTTGGGCCGCTCGCAGATGATGACCCGGGCGTTCGCCTTGTTGGTGGAGCGTCTGGAGACCGTCAGAGATGTGGTCAGGGTGCGCATGGAATCACAGCTGTTGTGCAGGCGACGGCCCACCGTGTGGCAGCGGTTCTGCTGCGAGTTGTTGCGATACGATTTGCAGCAGCAGGTCAGCCACTTGAAGGGCGGAAAGCGGCTAAAGGATGGGCGGGGCATTGAATAGGGGCGATTGATTGGGGCCGTGCTGCCA
The DNA here is from genome assembly GCF_018153725.1 of Drosophila mojavensis. Lineage (NCBI taxonomy): Eukaryota > Metazoa > Arthropoda > Insecta > Diptera > Drosophilidae > Drosophila > Drosophila mojavensis. Next base: position 2,801,103 of record NW_025318693.1, on the reverse strand, counting down.
CTTACCTGAGCGTGCGGAATACCTGCGAGGAGAACAGGCAGTAGATAAGTGGATTCGCCGCCGAATTGAGCGGTGCGAGACTCTGAATGAATGTGGCGATGGCAATGTTGGTCTGCGAGTGCGGTATCTGGCCAAAGACTTGCAGCAGATCGAATATTATGTACGGCGACCAGCAGATGATGAATACAAACACAATCGTCAGCGTCATCTTCACGGTCTTGACCTTGGCCCGTGGTATGATGCCCCGGGAGCTGGCGCGTCGCGTTGCCGCCCCACCGAAACCTGCACGGTCTAGCCAAAGGCGAACGCATGAGCAAGAGGGAGCACAGCACAGGGATTAGCTAGTCTACCTACCTGTCGGCACGAAGATAGAGCCTTTGGCCCATATGGTCTTCACAATAATCGCATAGCAGGCGGAGATTATCAGGGCGGGCACAGCAAACAGCGTGGCCGACACCAGACACATATAAATCTGCCAGGCCATTGGCGAGCCCAGCTCGATCCAGCACTGCGGATGGCCCTGTATGAGCTTCTCCTCATAGAGCACCAGGATGGGCAGGGAGAAGAGCGCGGAGACAACCCAAGCGCCTGCTACCAGGTGACGAGCGCGTTTCCCTGCAAAGGTAAGACACACATGTTTTGCGTTAGGCCCAACTGCCAAAAGATTTTCCAATTAGAAAAGTTTCTGGGAACGAGAACTTACACGACTTTGAAAAGTTCATGGGATGTGTTATTGCATCGTATCTGTCAATGCTCATGGCCACGAGCACATAAGTGGAGGAATAGGTGACGCACACCTGCGAGAAGCGGATGACCTTACAGGCCACATTTCCGGCACGCCACGAGATGGTGATGCGCCAAATAATATCAGTCAGCACATTGAGCAGCCCAACGCACAGATCTTTATATATATCAAATGTGGATTGAATTTGATTTATTTATGTATTAATTATATTCTTGGCAGCTGAAATCGCGCGCTCTATGTACTCACCTGCCAATGCCAGCTGCTTGATGAAGTAGTTCATGCGCGATTTGCGATTCTTGTTGATGAACATCACGAACAAAACCGCCGAATTGCCTAGCACAATGATGGTGAAGAGTATCCAGAGTACAGCGAATTGTTCCGTCTGCCAAGAGAGGGAAAGAGAGAGAGAGAGAGCGAGAGTGAGAGATTGAGTAAATATGTCAGTTATTTTTAAAACATTTTACAAACCGACCATAAAATTCATTGTCAACAAAGTGTTAAGAGCGGAAATCACACATAAAACTCAATTTAATATCAAGGCAATTTCAAAGACACACAGACATATGCATGTATATGTATATACACACATACATAGATATATATGGACACAGAGTCACATAAAACCACACACGCGTCTTTGTTTATGGCTCTTTAAATAGCCATAAAAATGATAGACACTAACTGAGTCGTGGCAAGGCGAAGCAAGGTGAGGTGTGGGGAGTCGAGGCGAGCCGTGCCGTACCGAGTCGGTGCCTATGTAGGCGTCTGCGCCTCAATGGCAGGAACTGCCAACGGAAGTTTACTCTACCAGCCAACCAGACACGACAACAACAATTGCTCGTAGTAATGATAGAAAGCAAACACCAAAAGTTGTTGCCTTCAATTGCTGGCGTATTGTGTTCGGTGCTCGGCGAGGTAATTAGGTTTTCGCTGTGTACTTTGAACAGGAAATTGAGGCAGAAACCAAGTGCTGAAAGTGCCACAAAATCAGACAGTGTAGCTGGGTTGTTTCACGATTGCCCGAAGCAGTGTAAATCACTTTGTTATCCATTTAAATCAGGTGAAATATGCAGGCCTAAGATATATATGTATATAAGGATTAGAACCCATATCAATATCGCATGGTGTCGGGTCCCTTTCATGTAATCCTGTTTACCACGACTTATACCAGCTGTAAGCAAGGTATAAGCAAGGTATACCTGACCCAACTATATTGGGCTCTCGCAAACACCAAAAGTAAATTTGCAACAACAAGAACAACAACAAGGCAGTCAACTTGACGTCTGCTTTTTGCTGCCTGCCTGCAGACTGGCGACGCCTGAAGTTATGCTACAACTTTTTGGTTGCTTGATTTGCCTTGCCTTTGTATTTATAAATTCTTGGCACACCGCTTGCCCGAGTCGCCCCTTGCCCGCCAGTTGATCATGTTGCGCAAATTGCCGTATAAATCAGCGAGAACGACAAATGAGCAGACGCGGCCAGACAGCGCGGCTATTTTTACTCATTTCGCATTTAATAGAGAGGTGTATGGATGCCTGCTGCTCTCTGCTGCTTTGTTTTTCATTAGTTCTTAAAAAAATGTGCCAGCAAAATATTTGTTTAAAGTAAGCACACGTAAGGGCTTTTCACACTCGGGGGCAAGTTCAGCATCATTTCGGGTTTCCTGCCAAGTTCAGCTACAATGACTGGATCATTTTATAAAAGCCTTTGGCTTTGTGGCCCAAAGTGCTTTGGCCGCTTCCTCGTTTCCTCGCAATCCCCTCGCATGACTTTGACAATTTTTCTTTGTACATAAGCTAGAGCATCACACAAAAATAAAAGATAAACAAGGAAAAGAAAGTTATTTGAAACTTTCGCCATTTAACGTGCTCTGTTTCAGCTCTTGTGCACTTTTATTAGAGCCCTCGTTTTTTTGCGCATTTTATTCACATTTTTTGTTGGCGGCAACTGTTGGCAAAATATTTGCGCTGTGCCAAGAATTTTTGCTATTTGCGGTGAGATTATACATTGTGAAATACGTATATGTATACAAATATATTCTATAGAGTGAATATCCGCATGTGTTCCAGAAATTTATTTCCAGCTACTTTCACTCGATTATTTCATTCCAAGGGATTATTGACAGACATCAATGTTATTTACCGAACATAAAATATTATTTAAAATGGAACATAAAGGCTCCATTATGAGCACAGATTGAATGTTTTATGACTACCTTCCAGTTTCATTTCAGTAATAAAGTCTCAGAAGTAATAAACGTTTTTATTGTATTTTCAAATATGATTTCCTTTAAAATTTGTGTGTGGAAATGCTTTTCCGAAACTCATTTGTAAATTTTGGTATTTTAGTAATAATTTTTACTCAAGTTCTTCGCTCTTTATTTATATTTTTTCCCCTCGTCTATGCCATGCTGCGAGCTTTATAAAAAATGTAATAAATGGCACGCTGTAAGCCTTTTTTAATGACCAGATACTTTTGGTTGTGCGGGTGTGTGTATGCGCGCGTGTGTGTGTTGCCCCTTTTATTTGTTGTTGTTTTTTTCGTTTCATTTTTCCTTTTTTTTTTTTGTGTTGTTTGGCACCAAGTCATTATGCCCTTTTCAATTTCGCTTTGCACCTCAAGGAAATTGCTTTTTTGTTGGCAGCAATAAAAAAAGGAGTTTCGGGCTGAGCCTAAAGGCAAAGCGCCTTAACAGCCAGCCGATAAGGCCACAGCAACGACCACAAGCCCTTATTAAAGGCCAATTTCGCAAACGGGGCCAACGGGCCAAGTTGCAAGCTGCAATGCCAACAATAGCTGCCGCTTAACACCTTACAACGGCCGCCACCCACCACCCACCTGGCACCAGCCTTCAGTCCTCTGTTCAGCCACCTGTTGCGCATCGTTGTCTGGCTCGGGCCCCAACTATTATGTCTGATTATTAAGTGTGCCAGCCATAACAATGGCAGCCACTTGAGCCCGCCACTGCTGCTGCTCCTGCTCCTGCTGCTGCTCCTGCTTCTGCTTCTGCTGCTGCTGTGGCATGTTGGCTCTCCCCTTTGGCTGGCCTTCGCTAGTAACTTAAAGTGCGCTTTGTGCGGCTTTTGGGCGGCGGCTTTGCGAGGTTTAACTCGCTTTGACAAATTTTAGCAGCTGCGCAGCAGCTAGATAAATGCCTGGCCACAGAGCACAGCCAATAGCAAATTAATTTCATTCTACTGCAATACAATTACAACAATAAAACGTTCAAGCTCTGCCAACTGCTGTGGTTGCAGTTGCAGTTGCAGTTGCTGTTGCCATTGCACTTGCTGTTGCTGTTGCTGTTGCAGTTGCTGTGGCTATGCTTATAAATCAGCAGCTGTAGCCCGCAAGTCCACAAGGATTGTAAATGGCATGAAAATGGTAAATGTTTGCAGTTGACTATGAAGAAATGTGGCCGGCTCTGTAGCCCAGCTGGAGACGTTCTATATGGCCGTTAACATTTCAAGGCTGCTAAAAGCAGCTAGCGCATTAATTGAAGGTCATAGCGAAGTAGTCTGGGCGTATGATTTCATGCTATTTTAAGAATTCGATAAATAATAAAAAAAAATACACAAAATTACCATGATTTTATTACAAAAAAAAAAAGAAGCGAAAATAGACATCCTTCCGCTTCAGAAAGAATTTGTAGACTGAGCTGTCTTTGAAAATCTGTTCGATTTAAATTACTATGATGATGATTATGATGATGTTGATTTACTTTTAGTCGGTACTTGGAAATTCTTACGTAATTCATTATGTCTGTCATGTTATCCATTAATAATATTGCATAAAAGCTCTCTAGAGATTATTAAGAAAACTGAATTTATTTACAACTTCAATTTCAATTTGTTTGCATAACAATCAAAAATTGTAGATTCAATGACTAGAGAGCTTCTATGTAATCTTGTTATATAAACTGTTATGATATTGCGGTCGGGGTTCACCCACTGCATAACAGTTCTTTAAGGACAAGCTGTGGTTGCAGTAGCTGTAAAATTTTTGAATCGACTGTATAACAGTTCTTTAAGAACCAATGTCTGCAGTAACTAAACAGTCGTAGATCGAAAATGAAAAAAACATACAAATTTTACTAATATGTACATAGATGTACATATATTTTTTCTTTGTTAAAAATATGTAATAGAGAATTAAATTTTCATAGGTCTTGTTTTGCTGTATAATTTTGGAATATGCTGTTTTAAAGCAGTACAGTAAACATTAAATTTTAAGGCTAAAATATAAATATTTGAATGAACTTTTTCCCTTGTTGGCTTACTGTAGCATAAAATTAGGTATCTTTTTTTTTTGGTTCTATTCCGAAAAAATAAAGTACTCAAACAGCGAGAGAAAAAACCCTCTTAAACGGCTTACGAATTTTCGCACAGCCATTAAATGAATAAGTTTTCAAGTCGTGCAGTCGCAGAGCGAGTGCCCCATTGATATCTATGCAGGATCTACTTGAAGTTTTTCAAGTTATTTTCCATTACGCTCGCCTGGCTGTTCACAGTGTTTATTTTTATTGCACTTTTCATTAATACCGATTACGCTGTGCTCGAGTGCGGAATGGAACGGCGTGGTGGCATAAAGTGAAATTAAATGGAATATTACGAATACGCGCCGTGACAAGCTGGCTAGAACGGTCAGATAATAAGCAAAATAATGTCGCTGCCATGGCGACATGGCGAGCGATGTGGCAGCTTCTTGGCTCAGTTGGCTGAGTTCAATGAACCCGAGGCGTGCTCTGCTGTTGAATGCTGTTTAATATTTAAGCAGCCGCATATTGTCCACTCACACACACACACACAAACACACACACACACACACACAAAAACACACTCGTACACACATTGACACTAACAAACACTGGATGATTCCGCAATGTAAGCGTATCTGTTAAGCAGGCATAAAAACATGCATTTGGGTCAAGCCGTGCGCATCAATCATGATGTTAATGGCTGCTATACGGACAACAATGGCCAGTCGTTGAGTTTTATGAACTATGCTCGAGCCAAAGCCGCAAAAGCCAGCCGCCCCAGAGCCGCCGCATTTGCTGCGGGCCAGGCCATATGACTGATGTGAGCCAGAGCAGGCGAAAAAGTGCGCTTTAATTCGCCTAATGGCATACATTTTGTCATCAGCTGGCTTAAATCATTTCGTTTGGCTCACTGGCTGCGCGTATTTGGCGTTGATGTTGACACAAATTGAAATTAATAAAGCGTTCCACCTCCGCCCCGCTAGCCAACAAACACACATTAGCTGTGCGAGCGAGCGAGAAGCAAGTGCCGAGATGTATTTGTATTTATGTGTGTGTGTGTTGTGTTTGTGTTTGTTTACTTGACAAACTGTTGAGCGGCACTTTTGACAGCCGACTGCGTAACGGTCACGAGCGGGCAAATGGCTAGAGAGCTGGGCCGGACCGGGCTGGGCGAGAGTGAAAAATGACCAAAATTTGGCTAACATAATTTTGGTTAGTTTGCTGGTCGCAGCTGCCGCTGTGGCTGCCGGCACAGTTGGGTCTATGCAATGTTGTGGCCAATGATAACATAAAGCCAAAAATGGCACGGCAAGTGCTGTCAAATATATGTATATATATACACAAACATATATAAACACACATACATAGTAGCCAAATACAGGAGAGCTCAGTCAATTCCCACTCGTGAAATGCTATTTAAAGCGGATTACATACTGTAAATGTGGCGGAAAAACAACCTAAATGTGGACTAGATAATAATATTTTATATGACATATGTTATAATATGAACTAAAGTACATAAGCAATTTATAAAAATAAATAAATATTTATATTTACAATTTATTACTTTGCAATTTGAATATTTGAAACACAATAATTGTTAAAAAAAATATTTATTTATATACTTAAATGTTGAGGCAGTATGAAGTTTTTAATAATTGAAACAAAAAATATATATAAATAAAATAAAAAATCATTAAAATTAGGAACAAAATTAAATTGTAGTAATAAAATTAATAAAAATTAATACTATTTTTATTTAAAATTTATTTCTATTGAAATCTTTACTTTACCAAAGTTTTCAAGATTAATAATATATTATAAAAAAATTAATTTATATGTATATTTAAAATTTATTTATATTGAAATTGCAACTTTTTCAATGTTTTGAGCATTTCAAATAGGTGAATAAATATTTATATTTGTTTATAAGAAAAATAAATTTAAAAATAAATATAAAAAGTAGAAAAATATATTTTTTTTTTTATAAAAAAAATATTGAAAATATCTATATCTAAAATTAATTTTTTTTAAATAAAATAATAATATAAATTGAAAAAAAAAAAAAAAAAATTTTTTTTAATTTGCATTCAAATTAAAACTCAAAGTTTTGAGCATAATAAACAAATAATATAGTCCAAACCGAGTCAAGGATGTAAGCAACTTCGGTAGTTCAATACAATTGTTTCGCTTCAAACATAGGAGAACAAGCATATCATAGGTAGAGTGACTATAGGATCGCACAGCTCAACTCCATTTGCTACTTTTTAATTATTTCCAGTGACTTAACCAATATATTCCTTACAAATAAATACATACATATATATATTTAAAATTAAAATAATTTAACTATTATAAATCATTATAAACTAATAAATATTTATATTTTATTTCCACTGAAACTGAACTATCTAAGTTTTCAACATTTGCAACAAAAAGCAGATTTTTAAAATTTATTTACCGTATAACCCTGACCAGCTCTGCTGACAAGCTGACCGCAAAAAAACATCAATGAATATGTAAGCAGAAAAAAATTTGAATTTTATTGCAGAGAGTCGTAAATTCCCCAGCCCAACCGCAAGATATTAATCAAATGAGCCAAGCATAAATCTAAGTGGGATGCGAAAGGCAAAAATATTTGTACATTTCTCCAAGAAGCTGCAAGAGAAATGAAGGACATGAGGAATCATTGCTAAATGCTGTCGCTCCATTGGAATGGGCAGAAATAAATTTATTGGCAGCGGAGTCTGAACATATTTATGGACAGAGCAGTGAAGAGGCCAAATTAAATTTAGCCAAAAATAGCTGCTAAATAAACATAACTTACGCACACGAACGCACATTTACCGGATTGCCCAGACAATGGCAAAACAAAGGCGCAGTTGATATGGTTTTGCTCCATGCGTAGAGCAGACATCGAGTAAACAATAAATAGAGACACGCGTCTCGAACTATGCAAAACAAATTACAGCCAAAAAAGGCCAGCTGAATGGAGAGAGAGGGTGTGTGTGTGGGTGGTGTGTATCCCAGAGTTACGAGTGTGTGTACTTCGGTAATTTACATAAATAACAACAGCATGCAGGATACTCGGAGCCTGCTCATGATAGTCCTGTTTGGGCAACTTGGCCAGAAGTCAAGTCAAGCATAAATTTGAATATTTCTCGCTTGTCTTTTGACTTTGAGTTGGGTTTCGGGCTGTGGACGCCCAGTGCTAATTAACACATAAGCAGCGGACGCCCAGCAGAGCTAACTGAATGCATATAAAATATAAATAAATATGTGTATTTATCTAGTATAACTGAGCATGACCACAGTTTGCTTTAGTGTGGTCAGTAATTGCTTGAGCTGCTGCCAGCAGAAAAGTCTGAAGTCGTTTCTGCCTCAAGTGGCAGTTGGCATAAGTCAAAATTTATTTGAGGGCAAACAGTTTGAGTGCTCTACCAGGAATTGCGTATAAAGGCCATAGATTTCTATATATTTATTAGTTTGTATCCCGAAACTTACGAGTCTCGTGTGGCTGAAAATAATTGAAGGCACTGTTAAGTACATTCAAGTCCATTTTTATATACTGACTGCTTTAACATTCGATATTTCTATAATCAAGCCATTATTATTTCCTTTAACACCTTCATCTTACATAGTATACCTATTTCCCTAGTTACACGCAACTCAGATCTATAAAGCAGAGCATTTTGTTGTGGTCTATTTTTAGTTTAGCTGCGAAAGTTTAGCGCCTTGATAACCCAAATATCATTAGACGCCAGCGCCAGTATCTTATTCCAGTGACTGGCAACTTCCTGCAGTCAAAACTCTTAGCCAACTTTTCGGCAACTAGCAAAAAAGTTCAACGTCAGCAATTTTAAGTGTGAAACATTTCTGCCTCGGCTGCTGCCAGAAGAAACCAAAATAAAGTGTATTGAAGTGTTTGCATTCCTTAAGAACCTGTCGCCCATATTTGGGCTTTGCAACTAACAAATTTAATTACTGTCGGGCACAGCAGCAGCCAGTGATTAACCAAAGGACAAAGTCTTTACTTTGGCTGCCCAGAGCAAATTGCGTTCGACCAGAGGCATTCGCAGCAAAATAAAGTTTTTCTTAATTTGAAATTCCTCGACTGGCAGTTGTCAAAGGACGCAACGGCAACAAAAAGCCACATAAGATACACAGAAGAGTAGACAAATACAAATACACACAGACAGACGGACACACACACACACACACACACATACACACACAGTCACACTTAGGTAGGCAAACACGTATAGAAGGCAACAAAAGCGGAAAATGCGAACTAGCTAGCGGAAATGCAGCAGCTTTATAAGGAAACAGCTCGGACAAGTTGGTAAGTTAGAAAAACAGATAGCAGACGCATGGGCAGGACGAAGGCGCGGGCCGGCAATGCATTCCTCTTAGTTGCGCCGGCAGTCAAGTGGCCCTGGTCGCAACTAAAACTAGACGCCCGAGTTGTTATTTCTGATTTTGTTGGTTTTACAGTTTACGGGTGCTCAGCTACCCCAGGCGCCATGCGCCATGCTCCATGCGCCATGCTCCATATAGCTGCAATGGACGCCACTTGGCGGCTGACTTTGATTCTATTTAAAGCTAACCACTCGCAAATGTTGGCCCGCTTGCCTCTTCCGCCTCCTCCGCCCCCTCTGTCTCCACCGCCTCCTCCTCTAGCCGTGTTGTCAGAACAAGTAATTTGGTGTGTAAATGAAAAGTGTGTGGCCCGTCCGTGTTATGCAAATTGCTGCGGTTCTGTTGCCGCTGAGGGATTGACTACGTGTTGGCCTGCTCCTCGACCCTGATAGTTTTACTTAAAAACGAAAAGTCAAGTTAGAAAAAAAAAGAGAACTCGTCTTCCTGAAATTTAGGTACTTAAAATGGATTGTTGTAAGTCAGCATTTTGTTGGACTACCGCCCACTAATGATCAGGCTAAGAACTTTACTGTTCAAGCTGTAATTAAATTTGTAGCGCAGCGAGAGAACTGAAGCTTAAGTCAGGACACTTAGAACAATGTACAAATTTAAACTTATATTTTTTGGGTGGTGTTAATTTAGCTCTTTGAAGTTTCTTTTGGTCTAATTTTGTTGTCTTGAAAGTTTTGAAGTTTCATGTAATGAATAGACTGCTCTAAATGGAATGCAAAATGCAAACAAAGGAATCTCAGGAATTATACTCCTCCTTTAATTTCGGGCATAGTTTATAAACAAAAATTTGCAAAGAAAATGATTTTTCAAGCTTATTAATTTTGCGGGTTTAAAAGAATACAAATAATACTTATTAAATTAAATTTAATTTTAAAAATAATAATAATAATTTGTAATGTGTACATGTTTTCCACTTTTGAATTAATAACAGAGCTCGCAGGTATTCGTCAAGTGTTTTTTTTTAAGTGCGCAAATCGGTGCTTTTTACTCACAAACAGAAAAGAAAATAAGAGAAACGGTTTTGCAATTGATCTTTAAATGTGTGTGTGTGTGTGTTTTTTTTTATTATTTTTCGGTTATTCCGTTCTCAATACTCCAAAACTATTTTCTTGAGCTTGATGCAGCAAAATACCTCTTGTGCATGGGTTGGTATGTAAGCGCGAGTTGCGCTCGCTAGACACATTAACAGGTTATGTGAGCAGTAATGTGTGCATGTATATGTGAAAGTGAAGACTGTTTGCAAAGGCCCTTTCTTATCCGACACTTACTGAGCCTCATTGTGCGAGCCTTAATCGTATCACTCCCGAAACGACTCTTTAAAGAGTGTCAGGCAAATAGCTCACACAAAAACGATAACGACAAAAAAAAAAAAAAAAAAAAAAAAAAAAAGACATGAATACTCTTGCTTAGGGCGAGAGTGTGTGTGTATTTTTATCACTTCTTTGTGAGCCATGATTAAAATACATATATTTAATTGGAAAAGTTGACAACAGTTTTCCTTACTGCATGATTATATATTTATTATTTGTAAAACTTCAATAAGTTTAATGCCATATAAATCAGCATAATGAAATTGATTTTGGTTTGCTTCACAGTCTTTTAATTAGCACAGAAATGAGTGAGGAAACTTACAAAGTGTCATCCGTTGGTCTCACTTAATAAATATCAAAAAATATGTCACATGAGAAGCTGTTGCCGTGACAAATCACAGTATTTTATTAAATACCACATATATTACGTATACGCAATGTGGGTTGCTGTCAACTGGCAGAGAAACCACAAATTGAAACAAGCTATGTAATTACAATGGAAATGGTTGATTGAAAAAGGTTAACGTGTATAAAATGGGAATCAAATGCAATAGAAAATGTCTTAATGTGCAATTGATGTAAGTGTGTGTGTGTGTGGGTGAGTGTGTTTGATTGTGTGGGCGGACATTATAAAGTGCTTTGTGTCAAAGGCAAAAATGCATGGACTGTACGTGCAGTGCAAACCAAGTGTAAGCACGCACTTAATCATTTATGCACTCACACATACACCAAGCGACATTGTGTCTCCTCAAGTGTGTATGTGTGTGTGTGTGTGACATTGCGCACGTACAGAGCATCGAGGCGTACGCGACTTTTACACGCGCTAGCAGAATTTTACTTTTAAGTTTCTATTTCTTTGCGCAACTAGCGGCACTGCCATTAAAGTATATTATGTGGCAAATGACAAATGCAGCGCTGAAAGCAGCTGGCATACGGAGAACGGAAAAAAACAAGCACATAAGTTGGTCATATGCATTCGGCATTAATAAAGTTCAACATGAGCAGAAGTTGCTTGACAGACTTTCACTCAACTCATCAGCAGCAGCAGCGGCAGCATCTGATGCGGAGACCTCGCAATGGCAATGGCAATAAGCACTCGCTTTCCGAAAAAGGGGATGTTTGTTCCAGTTCCTAAGAATTGCATAAATAGTGCCGTCACGTTCCCATCCCACATATTCCCCAAAAACTTTGATTTTTTTGCATTTTATTTGGTATGGGGCTGAGCAGCTTCTATTCTACGTGTACGTGTTTCCGTCACTTTGATGTGGCTTCTGATGGCTTGCGAGTAGGTGTCGAGCACAAATAAACTATCAGAAAGCATTCAACTCACAAGCAGATGCAGATTTTATGAATTTCGTAATAAATTCAATTTCCAGGCATTTTATTACGAGCTGGTCATGCCTGAAATGATAAATAATAAACAACAAAAGAGCGCAAACTTCTCTCGTAATTAAGACGCTGCAAATTAATCGACAACAGCCCCAGATTGACTCGAATGCAGGCGATAAAGCTGCTAACTTTGACTGCAAAGCTCTGAAAGCAAGTGCAAAGTGCAGCCCGAATGGAAGTATTTATCTCGACTAAATATAAATTTATACAAAGCTGCATTAAACAGAAGGCGTCATCTTAAATAGATGGAAAATATTATTTGTGAGTGACATCACTTCTTTGACTCTGCTTAGAACAGAGTTATCATGGAATCTAGTTAAGTTATTAAAGAGAAATTTGTTAAGAACAAGGAAATAAAATAATCCAGTGAAGTTATTAAACAGATATATTTTTAATATATTTTTTTTTGTATATTATATATTTATTATATTATTAATTTTTAAATTAATATTATATTATAAATTTAATAAATTATTTTTTATTTTATTTTATTATATTAAGTAATATTCAAAAACCTGATTTTAAATTTTGCTAAACTTTGAATTTTTGTTTTATTTTTATTTCTTTTATTATTATTATTATTTTTTTTTATACTTCAAATTAAATTTAATTAAAAATGCTGAGTATTTATCTGCAACTGAAAAAACTCATATTTAAGTTTGGTTCAACTAAATAAATAAACAAAATATATATAAGAATAATATATATCATTTATTTTCTGAGGTGAAATATTTTAAGAGTATTATATTTTATTTAAAAAATATAAATCGCTGTGATCATAGACACACACTCAATTTTTGTTTGTTCAAGTTAAATAAAAATCAAATCAAATAAAAAATGTCCAATATTTAAATGCACTCGTGGTTAATCAGTTGAATATAATGAATTCATTATTTATTTATTTTATTTAAATAGCAATAAATAAATACTTCTCTGTTGACAAACGGGACAAGAGCACATGCACGGAGTGGAGTAAATGGCCTTTCTCTATTTAAATTTAGTTCGCTAGCTTCATTAACTCCCAAGTGGCGCGTAATAAATAATAAAAACTCAATTCATCATCATGAAATTTGTTGAAGTCATTTCATTTAATTTCATTTAAAGCGCCCGCAATTCATTGCATACTTTGGTGCGCTGTCAACTGCGCTGGCGCTGACCCAGTTCCAAGCTCCACTCGGACTGATGCTCGGGCTCAGTGTGCTGCTGACGGGGTTTCATTTGATTCTCGATTTCTTTCTCTTTTCTATTTTCTCTCTTTTTTTCGTGCACTTGAAGTTCCCCCGTCGGGTTGAGGCCCTCGGCTTGTATCTCAAGTATTTGCTGAGTACAAATTCGCTGTTCGTTGTCGCCTCTGCGTTTTCTCATTAAGCGGATTACGCGCTTGCACAAAAGCCGCCCAAGTGCTGGGCAGAATGTTTTGCTCAGGCTGGAGCTGCTCTTTTTTATGCCACTTTGCCTGCAATTTGGTATTACTTATTTTTAGTGCACTCCAAATTCAGCTGCAATTATCTGGCCTGGCGGTCCTTAGGCGCGGACTTCAACGCTTTGCCCATTTGCATAATGTACAACTTGTGCTCGCGTTCTACAGCCACTTTTCTTCAATTTTTTGTTGTTGTTGTTTGGGTTCTTCTTTTTACGATTTTTTAAGTGCCCCTGGGTCGCGTCTGCAGGTTTTTTTTTTGTTTTTTTTTTTGCTTCATCCAAGCCCCGACATAGTTAACTATTTTTTTTCATTTGCGTTTCAGCGACCTTCTGTCGTCTGTTTGCAAGTTTCTTACAGCTGCATGCACCTAGACAAAACAGCAGGCGACTGCGTCATGGATTATCTATGTGCATGTGTGTGTGTGTCTGTGAGTGTGGGCGTATGTGCGCGCTCGTGCGCTTCCGTTTCCGGAAAAACTTGTAGCGCCGCTTTGTGCAGCCTTAATTCGCATATTACTCATACGCAGCGTGAGCAGCGGCCACACTGAATGGCTGTAAAACTGTAATCGACTTGGTCTATGCAAAATTTATTGTTGACTGCCTGCTCCTGCTGCTGCTCCTGCTGTTGCTGCTCCTGCTGCTGCTGCTGCTGCTTATGAATGCAAATTGTCATTGCCTCGCTGTGTGAATGTTTCACAGCTTTTCGCACAGTTCATCGTGCAACATATTTTTTGTTTGTTTTTGTTTTGCCTGCTTCCTGCCACATGCAGTGAGTGGCATTTTGTGCTTATGAAATGAAATTTAATTTCGTGTTTCATTTCATTTCTACAAACGTCAAGTGGCTGCCATTTTGATGTGTGTTTGTGTCGCATGTGTGTGTGTGTGTGTGTGGGTGTGTGTTGGTGTTTATGTAGCAGGATGTTGAATCGCACTCCGCTTCATTGTCCTATGCTAGCTCTTATCGCTTGCGCTGCTTGCTTGTGTCCGCTTTGAGCACAAAGCGCGAATGTCGCCTTGTGTCTTTCATTAGGGCAACTTCCGAAATGATTACATATAATACAAATATCACAAAAGAAATGTTCACACTCATTACTTGCGATAGCGCCTTTGGCTGAAATCCATTTTATGTGTGGGTGTCTGACATTGGTGAAGGTTGTTTGGACTAACAGGAATTGATAACGATTGTCGTGGCTAAATGTGCGTAAGTACATGAGTTGCTTGACCCTTTTATCTATTTGTTTTCTTTATAAATATAATTTGGGGCATATAGAGAAGCGTTTTAATGTATTAATGTTTTATTCTTTGTAGCATAAGCTTCATATGATTATTAAGAAATGTTCAAGCGAAAAAAAGTGCAGTAAAAATGAAATAAAATATTTCTTTTGCATTTTTCATGTTATATGTTTTTATCTATTGGAATATCATATTTAAATACTGATTATGAAATACAAATATTTACAACATAAATCATATCTGATTTAAACATATTAATCTTTAAAAGATTGAGAGCAACCCCAGCAATCTGATATACAAAGTATTTATTATTTCGATATGTTTGCCTGTATATTCAAGTTGGAGTTCTTGATTCAGTTTCGTTCATTGATGTTATTTGAACAGCAGTTCCCAGTTAACTAAATACAAATATTAAAAATCATTGGAATCGAACGCATTTGTCAACAGACAGGACATCAGATATGCCTTCAGGCATTGCTTGCGCTTCATCGAGCACATTCCTCAATGATTACAATAACAGCACTGAGTTGCCAAAACAATTGCGAATACGATGCTCTATCCCTCTGCTCCACTCTCATGCTCCCTCATGGTCCGCCCCAGCACCACAGCCGTCTGCAGTTGCTCCCAGGCAAACATGTAAAATACAAATCAATTAGGCGTTAAAAAGAAAACATACACAAAAAGTAAAGAAGAAGAAGAAGAAGACGACGAAGACGAAGCAGAGTCCCAGTCCCAAGGCAAACAAACATCCTGACACATCCTCATCCTCACACATTCTCACATATGCTTGGCAAAGTCTGCGTGCGTCCTTCGCACTGTTTATTTGCAGCTCAGCTGCTCAGCTGCTTCGTGGCAGCCCATGGCGACGCCTACTTAATGGCTATCACTGAAACGCTATTAACGCCAACTTGATTTATAGCAATTTAATTTTGTTTCAATTTGGCCATGTTCGAGTATTTTATTCCACAAATTATGTGCCGACACGACTGGGGCGTGGCCAGCGCCTGGCCAAATGGTCGTGGGCAGAGTCCTGATTATTTATAGCAAAGGGCCGCATGATTTACTCCAAACTGAAAAGTTGGACTAAAGTTTATTTGCAGATTGCACAAGAGCTTTTATTGCTAGACAATAAAATCATATTACGCTGTTTCGGATTTAGCTTTAATTTGTTTACTTCTTTGATTTTTATGTGTTTTTTTTATAGATCGCCTTTAATGCCACTTGGAGCTATTAAGCGCCTGCCTGCCGCTCGCATTCCTGAAAATGGATTTGCTTTTGCCTTTAATCCTCAATCAAGTGCCCGAGCGTCTCATTTGCTGGCGGAAAAGAATTTCTTTGAGCTAGACTTGCATGTTTCTCATCCTTTTTTTTTTGTCTTTTCTTTTTTTCCATTGAACTTATGCAAACTACAAGTTTTTTTTGCTGCCTTTAAGTTGAGTCTATGCATGTATGAGGAGAGCGGGAGCTCCAACTTTTGACTGTTTCGCTCGACACACAAAGTTGCGCCTTTCAGTCGCCTACCACACTCCACGTCACGTCCCCAGCCTTGGCTCAAAGAAACATAATACATTCTCGTTAAAGCGTTTGGATGAGCTGCAACTCTTGTGGTTTCATGTGTTTCCAGGGCTTTGGCGGCTCATTCTTTGTTCAGCGAGTGCAAACATGTTTCAAATTTTAATTACATTTAAAAATAACCTACATAAATTGTAGTAAATTGAAATTAAAGCTGTGATTTAACGATGGCTCATTTAATCGATTGTCGCATTAGGTAAAGTGAACTGGCATCTCACACTAAATACAGTTAATTTGAGTATCCTTTAATGTAGAGTAGCTCTGTCACAGCTTGTTACGCACAATCAATTGCTGCTTTAAGTGAGCATCGAGGGGTTGCTGGCAAAGTTTGCAACCCCTTTTAATTGAGCACATTAGCCAAACATAAACATCGGGTTCAAAGTTCAAGCGTGACAAATATACGAACAATTAACTTTAATAGCCATTTGCTCCGATCCAAGTCGTCCATAGAAATATATTTGTGAAATTAACACTTTTGCTCATGCTTGTGCTTAAAGTTCTGATCGTTGTTGTTGTTGTTTTTGTTTGTCTGTCGTAAAGTTCGACAATAAATCCTTTACGTGATGAGGGGTCTAGCTGGCTGAGAGCTGAGCTGATAGATGCCACAGGCATCAAGACACAAATTATTGCAATTAGCTGGAAAAGTCGTTTCGTCTATTGATTTTTGTGGGCCAAGTGACACTT
Organism: Drosophila mojavensis; assembly: GCF_018153725.1. Lineage (NCBI taxonomy): Eukaryota > Metazoa > Arthropoda > Insecta > Diptera > Drosophilidae > Drosophila > Drosophila mojavensis. The sequence continues at coordinate 2,784,062 of NW_025318693.1, read as the reverse complement.
GAAAACTTGAGGAATGCCGCCCTGCTCGACTACTGCTAAAAAAAGTGTCAAATACAAATTAGATAGAGCCAGCTCGCCCCAGCACATTGAACCGGGCCCGGTTTGAGCATTGAACTATGTAACGAAGGAATGTCGGTGCTAATGCACAGTTAATGAGCTGCCAGAAGTCAGTGATGCTGAAAAGTCAATAGACATTGGAGTCAGCATTAAAGCACAGCCACACACGGAAGTGCATTGACATTGAGAAAGAGAGGGAGAGACAGAGAGATAGAGAGAGTATATATATTTAACTGTCTAACAATAATAATAATATTTCATAAGGCTCTGGTACAATCATAGCGAAATAATCGAGAGCACACACAGCGACCGCAGAATTGACGAGCAGAGCTGGACACGAATACAGCCTGATGGCAGCAAATCCTAAGCTTTATAAATCGCCCCTCTCTCTCTCACACACATACACACACATATACACATAGAGCGGGCGACGTGCCAGATAAAAGTCTTGTCAAAACGTATTTTATGGCGGACTGAACCCTGCGGCCTGTGACATTGCATGTTGCTAGCATTGATGCTGCGTTCATTTATTAACTTGGCTAAGAGCACATAATGTTGTTAGCTCATTTTTTCGTTTGCCAGTGCCTCCCATGGGCCACATTGTCAGCTTTCAGCATCCACACGGGCCACTTCACTGTGCTTCGATGTGCTCGAGTCGATTTCTTCTGTTTTGTCAAACGCAATTAAAAGCCAACTATGCACGTCTCCGCCTGGCCTCTTCAGCCATGCTTTAATTCGTGTTAAAGCACTGCAAGTGTAATTATTGCCACGCCATCGCCTCAATCATCCATGTCTATCTCTTGGCCAAATTCGCACACACACACAATAAACAATTCAAGTGAAGCCTCGTCTCGCCTGGCCTTGTGCAGAAACCGCTTGAAGCTCCACACGCACACGAATTTCCCCGCCATTGCCGCTGACCATTGCCAGTGTCGACTTGTGGCAAATTAAATTGTTAAAAGAGGGAACACCAACGTCCCACTGGCTCAGCAATCGAACCAACTCACAGCCCTTGGTTAATGATGTCGCTTTGTGACCGCTAAGCGTTTAACCTTCAGACGCTGAGTCGTCGTCGAGACACGTGATAAATGTCGAGCATACACATACATATATCTTTCTCACTCTCTCTCTCTATATATATATATATGTATAACTCGCATGCAGACGTTCAAGTCTAATTCTCATATATAATTTACATTTGCGTTTTCAGCTATGCTTTATATGCATGCTTAATTGTGCTTGACAAGCGAGCTTAGAACACATTTTCTTGCTAGATTAACGCTAACTGGCAGCAGGTCTTATCGGTGAATGACTCTATATAGGATCAGCTTTAACAGACATGTGATATACATATAGTGATATATATGAACACACAACAAATTCTTTGGAATACAATTTCAAGTTCGATTTATAAATTCTGAAGAAACAATAAAATTGAAGATGGAATTTGTAAGAGTTTACGTTTTCTGTAAACCGCTAAAACTGCTTTCTGTTTAAAAATAAAATGAAATATAAGAATTTCAAGCTTTCACATTTTGTTATAAAAAGCTAAAAAATATAAAAAAAAGATGGAATTAAAAAAATTTTATATTTTCTAGAAACAGCTTCAACGGTGCTCTGATAAATAAATATAAATTAAACATTTTGATTAAAGAATAAAAAAATAATTAAAATGTTTAAGTCTTTACATTTTTTAAAGACAGTTAAACATTTTTTTTTTTTGATGAAAGATTAAAAAGAAAAATAATATTTTCTAGACCTAATATATGAAAAGCTAAAACTGTACATAGAGATAAATAATTAAAACAATTTCTTTCAATAAGAAGCTAAGCTCTACATAAAAAATTTAGTTTTCTATAAAAAGTTGAAACGTATTCTGATAAAATAAAAGAAATGAATGTACAATATCTAAGATTTGCTATTTACTATAGACAGAAAATAAAATCAAGTTCTTACAGTTTGTATAAAAAACTAAAAAAGTCTTTAGTTAAAATAATATACAGTTTTCATGTAAAAAAAGCTAAATTATAACAATAAAAAATTGAAATAAAATTCTCAAGTTTGAACATTCACTATAAAAGCATAAATTGTATGCCAAGAAAAGAATAAAAATAAAAAATACTTTTTAACATTGTCAATTTTGTGCAAACGGCTAAAACTAAAGCCTTACAAAATCTAACTTGGCTTAGAGTAGGGCGCTGTATTATCAAGTAAACATTTGGTGAAATCTCATACATTTCCTATTGTGCGCGATGCCTGACAAAGTCTTCAATTAATGTTGCCTTTTGATGGCCACATGGGCCGAAGGTCGCTATTGTTGTAGCTATTGAATGCTTATAAATAAATATACAATATATAATAATCATATATAATAAGCACTCATACACAGCGCGACAGGACGTCATCGCTGGGCTGGGCTAAAAATAAAGTAAGTGTGGATTATGAAAAACAAGTGCTAAGAGGCCTTGAGACGAGCGACGGGTGACGTCGAGAAGGTTCAGCAGGCTCAAGGTATATTGAGTAACGGCTACCAGGGTCATTAGCGCCACTCACTCACCCACATGTCAGACGGCTTTGAGTCCTTGGCCACCCGATAGCGGACGGCGGACGGCGGACAGCGGACAATTTTGTCTGAGTGAATGAAACAAAGGGCCAAATTGCTGGAATTTAATGTTTAAAGCCAAGCCAAGGAAATGGGAATGACGTGTGTGGTCGTGCAGCTATAGCAAATAGAACGGATATGAGCTGGCAAAGTAGCTGGAGGAGCACATTTCTGGAGTTGAGCTGACAAACAAAGCGAGTAGCTGCGTGTGCGGCTGCATAATATGCTTCGATTTTGCTAGCAAACATACATAAAATTGCGAAATGTTTTTGTTTTTGCTCCCGGCTAATCGTGCGAGCGTGTGTGTGAGTGTGTGCGATTGGGGGGATGCCTGAAAGCATGTGGAAAAATCCAGCAACTAGCAAAGGCAAAGCTGCTTGCACATGAAACGAAATTGCTGCCCATTCCAGCAGCCCAGCAGCCGAGCTCCCAAGCAAAGGGGCAAAGCTCCTGGTTTGAGCTGGGATAGACGCAGATACTGGATACACTGCAATCCGTTCGAGCTGGCCATGGTCGTCCGCATTGGCTGCTCGCTGCTCGCTTTGGCATGAGCTGTCATATTTGACTTTGTCTAACCTTTCGGGCGCCGCGTGCAGAGTGTGATGCAGCTGTAATTGGCATATCTGTGTCAGAGCCAAGATTAGTCCCCGGGGCATGGCCTTGCCAATGTGTGAGCATGGACTCCATGTCGACGAGCTTTAATGCCATCCACACTCTATATGGCTCTGCACAGGTTATTCTGTTGATTTAATCAACATTTGATTTACTTTGCAGCATTGCTGTCATCTAATGCTTAAGCTATTTAAATTTGAGCAGAGCTCACGTGGCGTATGATTTTTGAGATGTATTTATATATGAGCATGTATGTGTTTACTTATTATATATTGATTACACAATCTTAAGCTCGTCCACGTGGCGTATGCGTAATATATTAAATATGTTACATTCTCTACTTTAGTTAGTTAATCTCTTAAGTATTTAGACAAATTGCGTATGCTTTCACTGCATAATAAATCACTTTATTTCATTTCATTTAGTTTGGTCATTTATTTGCATTCGTCGCAACGTTCAAGTCGAGTTCACATTGAAACTATTCAAATTTCATAGCAGCCCCAGCTAAGCCGGACTGAAATATGACACCGTTAGCTAAGCCCTTCGTATCCCTGTCGTTCAGCCGTCGAGAATGGCCATGGCTAAAGAGCTGAAATTGCGATGCTGAGATGTCTAGGCATCTGGTTTATTAATAAAAGGATTATTTACTTTAAATTTTTTGCTGTCTCTGGCTTAGTTCATGGAATAAATAAATTTCAATATTGTTATTTTTAGCGAATGCAAATAAGGGAAAAGGCTGCTCTAAACAAACAGATATTACATCTATCAACGAGTCAAGTCGAGAAGCCATTTGCTTGATTTGCCTAAACCAATAGAAAAAGAAAAATATTTGGTTTATATGTAAAACATTTTGACTGTCAATATGTCGCAAATATCTGTGCAAGGGGCAAAGTTATGTTTCGTCCAGTCGAGACGAAGATGAATTATATGCTTACCCTTGCGATCCTTTTCTTTATAAGGATACTCCGATGGGCGCACATAAAAAATAGCACTCGAATCAATAAGCTGTTGGCATTTGTAGCCTACGCCTGCTTTGATTCCATCTTTTTTTTTGCTCGATTTTGTTTTTTGCTTTGCTTTTTACAACTTTGTCATTGTTAGCCGGGCAGACGCGCGGGGCAAGGTGGAGGACTTAGCTCTACTCTTTGTCAGCCATATGCTCGCAGTATGTGTGTGTGTGAGTGTGTGTTGGAATTTGGCTTCTTACTTTTTGTGCTGCTCATTTAAATAGATCCAAATTTATGGCAAACATACACACACACACACACACTTTGAGCGATTGGCAGCAAAGATTGGTTGACGGGGTGGGGCGCGGGGACAAACGTCTTGGGTTTAAGGCTATTTCCGCTTTAACAATGGCAGCTCGTTGGCGTGATTTATACGATGGCGCGTGTGGAGATTTCATTACACGTTGCATGCGTGCCACACTTGGCGGCGTTTGCCTCTCCCCGCCCCTCGGTACGGCTTTTATGGCAATGGCAAGAAAAAACGGAAGTTTAGTTTAATCGAAGTTGTTGTCACGACTTGCGACCGCTGATTGATTGCCCAATTGATAAGCCACGCCCGCCTGCCATGCAAATTAACCGAGAGAGCAACCACCCCTCCCCCCCACTCTGTGGCTCCTCTTGCGATTTCATTTCTAATTTGCAGCTGCGAAACAAATGACATTTGCCAACAGTCTGCCTCATTATTGTGCGTTGTCATTCTGTCCCAGAGAGCACTTCGAGTCGCTTTCAACTTGCGCAAAATTCAAATTTGTACCAAAACAAAAACATGGCAACAGCTGCCGACTGTGACCCCGGCCAAGAGCGCCAAGACTTTTGTCTGCCAATGTTCTGCTCTGCTCTGCTCTGCTCAGTTCAGTTTGATTTTGCGGCAAGCGAATAAAAAAACTTTGCAGTTTGTGGCCAAAGTCATTCACATGCATTCTAAATGCGAGGGTGGCTTGAAAACTACAAAAGCTTATATAAAGTAAATAAATATATAAGTTAACATAAGAGAGATTATGAAGTGTTTTATAAAAAAAAAAAAAAAATAAATGAAAGAAAAATAAAATAAATGAATAAAGTAAATAAGATAAATAAAATCATTTGGTTATGTATGACAGAATGTTGATTATATTTTATCTGCTCTGTAATGAAGACTATTATATGGCTATATTGCTTTATTTGAATTTTATTGTTATTATTATTATTATTATTACTATTATTATTATTATTATTATTATTATTATTATTATTATTTTCTTTTCTTTGTTATAACTAACTTTTTATTATTTTTGTATATATTATTTACATAATTTAGGTTTCATCTCAATGCGAAACTTTTAACACCGCTTAAAGACCGAAAGTTGAGTTTTACACATGAATAATTAATAAATAACTAAATATAAAGAAATAATTCCTTTGTAATACTTTGAGTTTCTTCGTGTGCTAAAAAAATATTTGATGTTCCAAGCCTGTTATTTAACATTAAAATTTTTAACCATAATATACATATTTTCAATATTCATTTATTTTAAGAATTGAAAACTTTTAAATTTAATTTTTAAAATTTTTATATTCTGCATAAAGTAAAAATATGACATATGTTATATACATATCTGTCTTATATATCATCTAACTCAGTCTTTTCGACCCACCCTCGTAGTGCTGCTTTGCCAAATCAATTGAATGAAACAAAAAGTTAATATAGAATGATTTTGGGCAGCCCTATTGCAGCTTGTCCTGGTTTTCAATGCATAAATTAGTTGAGTGCGCTCCGCGCAGATGAGCTGACTCAGAAGACAATGCCAAGAGCCGGAGCTCTAAGATATTTCTAATATATATATATATATATATATGTATATACATTTGTTGGCTACCCACCTCGTAAAAGTAGAACGAATTCAAGTTGTCCAATTCGCCCGCATATGGCGACGTCGCGTTGTCGCCGGCTGCTGCTGCTGCTGCTGCCTGGAAATCGCTGCCGGGCGATGTTGTTGCTGCTGCTGCTGTTGCTGCTGTTGTCGTTGCTGTTTCTGTTGCTGTTGTTGCTGCTGCTGCCATTGTCGCCGCTGTCGTCTGGGCGGCACTGGCGGTCGTTGGCGTCGGCGCCAGCATCACGTGTGAGTTCGCAGGTGTAAAATATGTCAGATTAACTGCAGCCTCCACACCGGGCGCCGCGACTGTTGTGCCATTCAGCGTCAACTGGCTGCCATTGGTCGCCTGAGGGGGTGGCAGCATGCCCGACGACACGGAGGCCAGCGTATAATAGAACGAGCTATCGAAAAGCCTCAGATGCAACATGCTCCCTCTTGCTTGTGTGTGTGCGTGTGTGTGGCCCAGCTTAGGCATGAGCCATGTCGTACAGAGTGCTGTTGCTGCAATGCAAATTGAAAAACTCATTAATACAGTCGCATTGCACATTAAGCACGCTAAGTGCAACGACAATTGGCATGCCACAAGACCTGTTAAGCTCGCGTACATAAACAGCCACTCATAAATCCACAGCTGCATAATGAACGCTTTAAGCACTCGCGGGCATTACGCCAAACCACTTGCCCCACGGCTGACATGGCGCTTGTCTGGGGACAGGGATTGGTTTTTGGTTTCGTTTTGGTTTTGGGTTTGGGCACCAGCCGTTGTCTATGTGTGTGTGTGTAGGTGTTCGCATTTTGTGTGTATTTACCTGTTTAGCTGGATTAATTTCAGCTCAGGTCGTGTACAGAACCTTCTGTTATAAATGTGGCGCCGTATGCGACTTTTGTAGGTGCCAAACTTTAGCGCCCGAGAATGATAAGGGTACGGATTTGCCCAAAAATTGCCGCTGCCTAATTCTCTGTTCAACTTTCGTTGAGGCCGGGACAGGAGCAGAAGCAAAATTAATGGCAAACTTTTTAATATGTTAAATATGGTTTTGTCACTGAAATCGGCCTTTATTTTGGAAGTTTAAGAGTCTTAAATAGGTGCTAAGAAATTAAATAAATTAAAAATGAAAATTAATGATAAAAGAGCTAAAATTAATTACACAAGCAGACTATTCATGTCTAGCACGAATAAGATTGCAATTTAAGAGAGTCGCAAGCAGACTCACTGACTTTCCTTATCAAGATGAACGTTGGTGGAATATGTCAAAGAACAAGCTCAACGAATACGAGAGAGAAATAGGAGAATATAAAACGTAAATAAATAAATTCAGTTCTCTAAGAGACGACAGTCATGAGATAATCTCATCTAATTTGTCTACATCGATAAGGCTGACAGCTTCTGCTGCAACAGTCGAAGAATGTTGACCCCACTTAAGCTAAATAACTAACTAAAAAAAATATATATATATGTATACCAAATTCAGCTAGATTAAGCCATTGAAATCTACTCAATTATTTACTTGAATTCATTTCGTTAGCAAAACTAAATTTGTCAAGTGTTAAGTTAACATTTTCCATACACACATAAATCAATCGCTGCGAAAGTTTTCTGCTCAGCGATTTGGAAGGGCACGTATCAAGGAGTGATTATCATCACGTCCCTAATTGAATTAAACATATGCATGTCTTGACCCCGGCGGACATGAAACGGATTGCTAGATTGTTCATGGCTGATAACAATAACTTGAACAATTAGCTCTCGTTGCCAACAATGGCAATGGCCGGGCAACACGCACGCTAGCGAAAGGACCTTTTGAACTCTTTGCGTGGCCTTAAAAGTTCTGCATATGTGACTCTGTCTGGCTGGCAGTCTGACTGTCTCTCTCTCTCGCTCTCTGTGTTCGTATGTTTAACTGTTTGGTGTGACCTTTGACAGCGGCTTAAAATTAAAATCGCTTCAAAATGTCAACTGATTAGCCAGAGGCTGCTCGACTGCCTGACAGTCGCAACGTGCCTCAAGCTGCCAAATAAATTTTATTTAAAGCTCACACAATTTGAATGCGGGCACGCAACTATTTGGCCCAATGATATATTAGCACACGTACAGGCCAGCTCAGCTGTGTGTGTGTTTGTGGCTCTTTGACACTTTCAATTTAGTCGAGTGGCTGCTGCTGCTGCTGCTGCTGCTTAGGGGCATTTGAGGCGTGGCCACATGTCGGCACCTCCGATGCTTATACACTTATATTTATCACTTTTTATTGCATTTTACATGCGCATAGTTTCACATTTTGGCACATGGCCAACAAATGCGTTGCGGCGTCTGTTTTGTGTTTCTCCCACCCGTCGCACCACCTCCCCCGCCACACCACACTGCTGGCAGCGGTAACGTGGCGCCTTTGTGGTTGGGTTGCTGCATTGCAGAAAATAATTACTAGAAATGTGCTAGCAAAATGTCACCTAAAAGGCAAACGCTTTGAAGTGCGCCACGTTAAAAGTCTATAAAATATGATATATTGCGTATACGCAGCGTTTCCGTCTGCTGTGCAATGGCGCAAACTTTGCACCGTCAGCCAAATGCGAACAATTTGTAGCTGCGAGTAAAACTTTATGTTTTTAAAGCGGTTCTATTTCTATGGGCTTACACGAACTGCTCACAGCAACAATTGCCTTTTGTGCACAGCTCGTGTGCAGCATATTCCAGCACAATATTCATTAGTTTTGTTTAAATATGTGCATAATTACTAAGGAACTCAAATAGAATCTGGTAGTTGAAATGTTTTTCATTGTCTAGTGAAAACTAAAAGTTGTAAAAGTTCTCTGCTCGGCAGTGCTTGACCAGCGGATACCCTTGCCAGTCCTTGCAGAGCTGAAGCTCACAATTTTGTACTTGTATTTATATAAATATTTAAGCTTTACTATTTGATTATATATATATATAAATAGATATAAAATTAATTTCACTAAATTTGCAATTAATTGGATGTCAAATTAGTTGATGTATTCAGATCAGATGGTATATTATAATTACATATATCGATTTAAGACAATATGATGGCAATAGTAGACTTATCAATGATGTGAAATAAATTTGATGCAGTGGAGTTACAAACTTAATACAAGCAGACGGACTCGCAGGTCAGACTCTCTTCTCTATTTTATTCATCCAGTTGGGGATTACTAAATGGGGTTAAGGAGAGTGCGTCAAACATCACTTCAGTTTTAATATATTATTTATGTTGGCCTCACCCTCTTCATAGTGCTGCAAATATTTCAACAAAAGAAATGTAGTATCTCCCTTCATATATAAACTCAGTACAGGGTATAAGTCGTATAAAATTTGGAGCTCCGCATCAAGTTTCCACTTCAATGCTGATAAACAAGTTCATTACAAGTTAATAATTAAAAAAGCTTTTAAAAAGTTACTCAAATATTGTTGCGCAATTTTTTCCAACGAAATTTTAAAATTATTATTATTTTGACTGGAAATTCCAGGCGGAAATATTTATTAAAAAATATAAATATCTAGTAGATTATTTAAGTATGTTTTTTAAAAATATTTTTATATGTATTAAATTACTAAATTATTATAATAAATTATAAAAATATTATTACTGTTATTATTATATAATTAAATTTGTTCTAAAATTTTGTTACTGTTTTATTTTGGGTTTCATGTCGAAAATATTTAAACATCCTTGATGTAAATATAATATAAATGCGTTCGAGCTAGACCAAAAAATACAATTTGGGCTGTCTAACGTCTATCTGTATAAAAAGTTCGCATGTTTCGAGACAGATGGATTAAATTGATAAATTTGAATTGGAATAAATAAAATTAGCTGGAACCGGTTCGTTGGTCGCCTTGACTTCAACATTAAAATTGTGCTTTATGCCTATGTAAATTGAGAAAATCCTTAAAAATAAAATAATATAATCGGCTCAACCCATTTGGACTTTGCATAAGCAGTTTGGCATTCAAGTTTAAGTCTATTGCAGATGCTGCTGCTGCTGCTGCCGCTGCTGTGCTAATGCGCATTTAATTTGCATGCAAAATATCTGAAATATTCGGCAAAGCTTCTTCTATTCATGGCCTAGACACGAGCTGAAGCTAACGCGCCATCGAGTATTTGATTTTATTTGTTTTGCTCTATGCTTTGGTTCACTTTGATTGACGTATTTTGACTAAGCTGTCAGCCGAAATGCAGACAGTTTCAGACAATGAGAAGCCAAAATTCCTGGGCTGCGACACTTTTCTTGCATTGGATTTATTTATTTTATTTTTATTTTTTTCTGTTGGCCACAATTGGCGTTGGCATCAAGCCGCGTTGTGTTCGACGGGGAAAAAGCAATGGCAATGGCAGTGGCAGTGGCTCAACTTAATGCAGCTCTTGTTTTTTGGCGCCTTGAGCGGCGAATGAGCAGTTCTCAGTTCCCAGTTCACAGCTCTCAGTTCTCGGTTCTCAGTTGAGATAGAGAGAGATGGAGATGGGGAAGTGTATAGTGGAGCTTGTGGCATTTGTTACGCCAATTCGACAATTTGAAAATCTGACAATCTGACAGCTTAAGAGCTGACACTTTCGCCTTTGTTAGTTGCTGCGTTGCCTCCTGCACTGGCAGCAGGAGTCGCGGCAGCAGCTGCTGCCTCTGCCACATGACTTTACGGCCACTTGCTGCATATTTATGTTTTGTTTTGTATTGTTTGCGCTTTTGATTGCGACCGCCATTATATTTAAGCCATTACGTTGTCTGCGCCCAGTCAGAGAGTGTGTATGTGAGAGAGAGAGAGAGAGAGAGAGAGAGCATATTGCCCGGACACGGCGTGGCGTCGCCATCCTGCCACGAAATGAAAAATTGATTCAACTGCAAAAATACGAGCATGGCCTGCCCAGCACACAGACTTTATTGGGTCAGCAGACCTAGCAGCAGGCCACGCTGCGTTGTATTTCTTTTTTATTTCTTCTCTTTCTCCTTTTCTTTTTTTTTGGCATTTGTATTGCATTGTTTCTGCACTCATATTTTTTTTGAGCTTATGCTTTGGCTTAGTACACTTTGCGTTATGTTTATGGACGGGAGCTGGGCCACGCGTTGCGCCCCTTCAGAATATTGCGTCACATGTGCAATTGCAGTTCATGGCAATCAGCGCAATAACGACACAAATTTAGTATTTCATTTCAATTTTATGGAGCGTGACGTGTGCATGCCACATAAAGGATAATTGGCAGTCGAGTATGCCATGGAGACAGGCGAGCACTACTTTCGCAAAAATAAACATTTTAACTGCAACGGCTTTTTTTTAAATTTTTTTATTTGTGAGCTCACTTTTTGTTGTTTGCTTTGCAGCAAAAAGCGCTCATATTTGAACGAGCTGATAGTCAAACATACTAAAAGATGGCATTGTTAGATTGACTTTGTCTCTTTGCCTCTCGAACAGACTGGCAGAACTGTTGAAAACTTTTTATGTTTGCATTCAATCTGGTCGACAGAAGTTATGAGTCACACTCGAAGCCACAGCAAGCATGAGCAGCACTTGCTTTTTGAAATACAACAATGGCCTGAAGCAATTGAGAAACCTATAAAATGGGTGATTATACTGCTCTACCAAAGAGTGCTTTTGCTAGTCAAATACTTGGCAGCTAAAAAGAAAAGGACAAATAATTAACCAAGATTTAGTGTCTGAATAATGAACGCACTCCTGGCAATACTCTACATTATTGAGCCAATATCGAGATGGCAGACAATTGGCTAGTGACTATTGCTAAATTTCTATAATAAATGTAAAGAATCAAATTATTCGTATATTGACGACTTTTTGCTAATGTTACTTTTCATACAAATTTATTTGCCAATATATATATTATTATGTTTAAATAAAAAAGTCTAGAGTATCTAGTATTCCTAAAAAAGAAATGTTAAATACAACACTTTAATAGCACGAAATGTAAATAAATAAAAATTAAATAATAAATAAAAAATTATTCTAATGATTTTTTCTAGACACTTAGCTATAAACTATTTTATTTTATATAAGGTACACCAATATTTAAGTAGACAAGGTAAAAATTAACATATACTTTTATTCAAATTTTACTCTATTTTATAAATAAATGAATAAATAAAAAAAAAAAAATTAAATGGGACATAAAAAAATATATAAAATAAAATTCAAATAAAATAAATTAAATATCTATGTGTACAATGCCTTCCTTAAAAATAATGTAACTATAAATTAAATTATAGCAATATTCCAAAAATATACAGCTGCACATTAAAGTTAATTTTTATGGCACCTTAAAAAATAATAGAAATTGAAGTCTCTAAAAGTAGGTGGAGATTTGCGATGTACAGCTGCGATTAAATATTTGGCTAAAAACAAAAATATATTTTTAATACGAATCACCAGTTGAAATGAATAGACGCATACATACAGTGTATATAATGTATATATACTCTATAATTAAATATGAAATTACAACAGTCTTTGATAATTTCGCGAACTTTAACAGCTTAATAAGGAGAAATTTTTATTGTAATTGTCTTTTGTTTTGATTGGTTGAAGGTCGTTGCTACTGTGCAATTGCTTAATATTTTCAGCTGTTTAATGCTGAATAGTCGCAGGGCAAATGCCAGACAAAATTAGTCTGGCTTAGAGGCCGTTAATGGGACTGTCGCGCATCTCAAGTAGCCGCTAACTGAAAATCTAAATGGCAGACGAAAATAGTCGCACGCAATTTCAAATGAAGCCTTTGCTACAAATTTGGGAAAACGGCTCGCAGTGCTGTCTCAATGGCAGCGGCAAATGAAATGCTCAGATACGCTGTAAGGCAACGTCAGAAGGGTATATAGAATGTAGAGAAGTTTTTAATTTACTTGGATATCTTTTTGGCTTGGCAGAGTTTAAGTTGTTCTCGAACTACATAAGTTCATTTAGTCACTCACAACTGTTCTTTAGTTCAGGGAAAACGCATTTTTCTTGCAGCTCATGCTCGGTTATTTCAATTCGAAATGGAAATGTAAACGACATTGAAAACTTGCCGGATGAAACTTTTGCCAGCATCTTCAAGCTGGCCAGCATGGCGCTGGGTGTCTCCAGTGGCCAAACAGCCGTCGGGTCTGTCGTCGTGCGGCATTGAATGGCATTTCATTTTATTATTACACACAGGTGTTCGTGCATTTGTATTCAAATTTGTAGCACCTGTATAACAGTTTGGGAAACAATGAAGCCACAACAGACGCCGGCAAGGGGACGTTCTTGTCTGGCAGCTGCCACACAACCACGCGCAAGGAGACACACGTAAACACACACGTACACACACACACACACATTATAAAAGCGAGTGTGTGTGTGTGTGGGCGGCCTTTTAGCAAAAGTTAGACAAATATACGCAAGTGTGTTAGCCAAATCGCATCGAAACATTTGCCACTTGAGATTCTGTTAGGGCACGCCGCTAGCGATAAATTTGAAGTTTTCACTCCTATCAATTGCCAGACATTATGATTATGACTTGAAATAAAGAAAACTTTGGCGTACGTGTGTCTGAGTAGGCTGTCATTTAGGCAGCTTGCTAACCAGACACAAATATGTCCTTGTATTCTTTAAGCTGACAGCATTTAATTCTGCAGCTGCACCAAAGAAGGTAATGTCAAAAAGGAAAGAAAAGAAGAGGAAAATTGCGTGTACGACATGTTGTGCGGCCTAGACAGACGCGTGGGCCTTTGCTTAGTTATATTTAAAGCTTTCAGCACAAAAACAAAACTGAAACACGCAGCACACAACAACAGTTTCGCAATTGATAAAGTCTTGCGACTGCCAAGCGGATTTATTATTAATTTTCGACACACGTACACGTCGAGGACGACACACACACCCACACACTTAACACTGTTGCTTTTTATAGATGCCTTGAACTCATCGACAACTGATCAAAAGAGTATATACCGTAACCCATAAGGAATATGCATTCTTGATGTGAGCGTGAGGCGCAGTCGAAAGAGTCATGAATATATGGATATTTATTTATTGATAAGAGAGCACTGCCGAATATGCTCTGTACATGATCTATAGCGCAGAGCTAAATACTCGAGCATAACGAGTCCAGCTGATCTGAGTGCGCCTATATAATAATATGTAGCGTAATCAAACGAGTCATAGTCATATGCTCTCTTCGTGTCAATGTCGGGCCCACGATCTATACAGAGAAGAAGAGCGCAAGTGATATGAGTGGGTCTCTGGCACCTATATAAATATATATGCCGAGTCGAACGAGTCGTGCTCATATGCACCCATGATCGTACCCATGATCTATATAGAAGAGTTGAAGCCTCTTCTTAGTCGTTGAGCGAGCATAAGAAAATCAACTCTATAAGCATATGAGTTTAGATCCATGTTGAGTGAGGCTCTGTCGCCTATAAAAGGCGAGTCTGCTGCAGAGCTCGTTCAGTTGTCTTTCGAAATTCCTGGCAGTCAGTCGCTATGCAGTGCAGTGTGTGTGTGTTATATTAATTTTAATCAAATTATATATATGATTAAAATATAATAATATTAGTACTAATGTTTATTATATTTATCTATTTATATATTTAATTTTATTTATAAGATAATAGAATTAATGTAATATTAAGACAAACTTAAGAATATGTAGTACATTTTTAAATATTTTCATTTAATTATTTTATTACTATTATAAATTTAATTTAATTTAAATTTGAATGTATGAATATGATAGTAAAAATAATTATACAAATATATAATTAAAAGGATGATAAGTATAGAAATATAGATAATGATTTCATGCCTCATATTTATATACATTAATATTTAAGTACTTATTTGCTTAATTACTACTTTGTATGTCTTTACATAGAAGTCAAGTTAAGTACCTGCAGTCGATATTTACTTTACAGGGTATCTTCTAATCACACACTGTCGCCTTAATCAATTTGTCTTTTCTTTTTTCTTATGTATTTTCCTGCTTATCGGCGTCTGTCTGTCAAAATGTCAACAGCTAATGTGTTCTTATTGCTGCCGGAGCAACATGTGTGTGGCTCGAGGCCAAAGGAGGCGCACACAGTGCGTATGAGCGATATGCGTACAAATTTGAATGACAAGCTCTTGTAAATTGATACTTTAATAATGCCTTTAGCTATTCGCAGACATGCCTGCATTATTTGCGCATTAAATGGACCTAAGTTGAGCACTTTAAATGCCACCACAGACGTCTGCCAAATCAGCCCACCCAAGCACGAAGGCCAACGAATGTGAATGCGAATGCGGCCTTAAAACACACAAGCCAGAGGATGCGGAAAACTGTTGGGCATTACTTGGGCACTTGAGTGCTTTGGCATAACGTAGGAGTACCCTTTATTGAATGCTTAAATTTAAATAATTTGCACCTGAATGGGGCAGCGAAAACAAAGGCATAAATTATGCGGAATAATTAAATTCATGGAATTGAATCAACGAACGAGCGAACGAAGGCACGAACAAATGAATGAATGAACGCAGCCGGATGCTGTGGCTGCCACCTGACCACGCCCGATTGCCCCGAGCCCATTTAGTCAATTATAAATAAATTATGCTGCCTTCGGCAAATATTCGACTGCATTAGTTATGCCAAGCCGACGCGAAATTAATCGCCAAGGGGTAACGGGGGCAGGCATTAATTAGCCAGGGTGGCAAAGCAGCGGAAATGCCTGTGAATAAGTTATTAATATTATTTATGTGTACTTACGAGTTGTTATAATGCTCATTTCAAGAGACCACTTTGTGACTACAGTCCTTTTATCGCTTTGCCACCCACATTCCCTTGCTTGACTTGGCTGGAGCACTTTTGATTAAATTTCCCAAAAAGTAATCAACTTTATAAAATATGCAACAAAACTGTAATAGAAATCGGCTGGCCAGCAGCGGCAGCTGTAAATGAAACTACGTTGCCCAAGTTACCCCAGTCTCCTCCAAAGGCAGATGGACAGACAGACAGCTAGATCGGCCGACACATAGACAGACGCACTGACTGTCGGACAGCGGGCACGGAATATATTCTTAGATTCCATAGTAGTATATAATTTATGCGGTGCACACTGTTTGCTGGCGACGCGTTTTCATCTTAAATAGAATTTTGAACTTGACTTAATTAGACAGAAGTACAGCGAATAGGGAATACCACAACCGCAATGCAGACAAGTTGAATTAAAGCTCCGCCCTGACCCAAATAAAATGCTAAACAAAAGGCTAACAAAAGTTCTGCATAAAGAAATTTATTTTATACTTTTAATTGTCAAAAAAAAAAAAAAAAAAATATTAAATATCAATGAGAGGGAAAATTTTTTTGTCATTCATACTACAAGGAAATAAATAAATAAATAATTTTTAAATAATTCTAATGAAATAAATATTTCTTTGCACTATTATAAATTAATTGAATTATATTTTATAATCATATATCAGGTAAAAATTTAAATATATTTATAAAAAGGATAAATTAAAATAATAATAAAAAAATAAATAAAAAAATTAAAATATTTATTATAAATTATTCTCTATTTATTATAAATTCTATACTGCCAGAATTCTGAATTGATATAAAAACTATATTAATATAAACATTTTATTATATAAATTGCCAAATGAATATAAATGTATATACATTAATACTTTCACTCCAAATATATTTGATAAATAATGTAACTGGAACTGATAAATGGGTACATTAGGTGCAGCTAGAAAATAGCTAAATGAACATCACTTGTCGAATGTTCAGTTCACGCGTTTGTCACATTGCCAAGCCCAGACCAAGAATCAGACTCATGCCCGAGTCTCTGCCCAAAAGGCCGTCGCGCGTTAATTAATCAAAACTGTTGAGGCTGCTGCTGCCGTTGCTGCTGCTGCTGTTGGTTCTCGAGGTGGTGGCGTTGACTGGCGTTGGTGGTGCTGGCTTTGGTGTGACTGGTCAACGAACTTGGCACCGCATTTGTCGCTCTGTGCAAACAATTAAAGCAGGGCAGCCCGATCAAAGTGCATTGCATTGGTGTGAGTCCAAATAAGCCAGATATTTAATTAAATGCTGAATAAGGTCGGTAGCACGTGTTGCGCCAGGAAGTGGCACAGTCCCAGTCCCAGTCACAGCTTTCCATGTAAATTTGTAAAAAGCAATTTTAATAAACGCAAACAAAAGTTGCGATTGCAGGCCAGCAAGTCAAATAATATATACACATTCAAACATATACAAAAAAGTTGCAAGTTCGAAATTGAAAACTGACGAAAGGAAATGGCCACAGCGTGGGCGATGCCACCGAACCAAAAGAAGTACAAACAAACCCAGAGACAGAGACAACGCGAGCCAGACATATGTACATGTGGCTATATAGAGCGACGACAAATAACAGATAAATGGATCTCTCAACACCTACAGAAGCAGCAACAGTCGGAGAAGTCGCGGCAGTCGTAGCAGCAGCCAGCAAACTGTCAATGGGCAGAAATCAGAAATTTCACTGGTTTCAATCTGCAATGCCAAATACGTACATATATGTGTATATGTATATGTGTATGTCTGTATATATGTATGCCACATGGGGTATGGCAGAACAACTGTGCGACAGCGGCTTTTTTGGCAGGCCTGTAATTAGAACAGTGAAGAAAGGAAGAGAGAGAGAGAGAGAGGGAAAGTTGAGGTGCGGGCAACGACCAAAATGTAAATCAGAAGGCGTGAAGTCTAAGACAAAGCTGCAAACATTTTATACCCAGCATAGCAGTTTTTATAGGGTGTCTGTATAATATTTTATATAATATATATACAGTGTTTGGCATTTATATTAGGTTTTTTATTTTCCAACTTCCAACGCAAATAAAACACGTAATATTAATTGAAATGAAAAATGTTAAAATAAAAAAATAAAAAAATTAAAAAAATGTTCGATAACCTCTATAATAAGTTAGAATAAGATTGAAAAATGAATTAATTGAAAAATGAAAATTAATTTGTGTATGAATAGTCGCAAATGAATATTTAATATTTTAAGTTATGTTACTTCTTCTTAAATAAATAAGAATATTAAAGGATAATGTATTATGCCAGGTCTGTTCATCTTTCTATGTAAATGAAATTCTAATAAGGAAAATTTATATTTTATATTCCTAATGCTAAATAAAATATTGTATTAATATACGTCCTTTGCATTTCGTCTGCATTATATTTATAATTACAAAATTATGCTATAAAGATTCATAATTAATGTAATATTTGTATGATTACAAAAAGAAAACTTGAGCTGATCAAAAGCAAATCTTAATCATACACTAAATATAAGTTACATACGATAGTCACGATAGTTTACAGGGCCAATTTATTTAATCAATACTATAGCATACTTTTCAGCTGTTGCAAGGGGAGTACTGGGTATTTTCTAGTCGATACAGTTTATCTGCTGGCTGCCAATCAGAGTTTGCCAGTTTTTCGGCGAGTTAGTCAGGCACACAGCGAGTTAGTCAGGCACACAGCGAGTTTTTAACTCAGCCAAGTTCCAGACATGTCACAAATCGTTCAGGTGTAAAATAATTTGTCTCGCTTTTCTCAAGCAATCGAATCAATAAAAGACTTCAATGCTGCAAATGACAGTCAAGCAACGCCATTAACAGCAAAAATAAAATAAATAAAAATAAAAATGTAATAACAAAAAGCAGCCTCCTCATTTGATGCTGCTGCATAATACATCTGTGGCTGATGCTCCTTAATTGTACTGTCTTTTGCCTCCTGCGGTGCGCGGCTTTGACTTTTCTTTGCCCCCGCCTCTGCCCCCGCCTTCAGGCCTTTGCCTATGCTCGACACGTACGCGACATCGTCATTGCACAGGATTTTACTCCTTTCATGTGGTCTTAGCGCAGCTCTTCGCATCTGTTTGCATACCTCCACTTGTCGCCGTGTGGGCTAATGCAGGTGTGTGCGCGTGTCTAACCTTTGATTGCCCCACTTTATTCATAGACAAAAATCAAACACATGTAAATAGAATTGAGTATCGCACGTGCAGTCGTATTTGCTTGCATGCGTTTAAGGGCCATTGTGCATATTTATTTTAGGTTACATTTGTTTTTATGGGCACATGTCTATGTCCCACTGATTGAATTTCGCTTTCTCTGACGTCATTATCAGCATGATGATGAGCTCAAGCCTATAAAGAATATTATCTCATTCAGCTTATCGTGTGTATAACAATAATATTAGTCATTCAGTCTGAGCCCATTTAATCATAATGATAAATTGTTCGTATTGTTATAAAAAAAAGATAATTGACATTAATTTCAATATTCAATTCATTTTTGTAATAAATGAAAACATTCGCATTGATGCCAAACAGAAATTATATTAAATTATATTTTAAATTTCATTAAATAATGAATAAATGAATTCATTCAAAAATCAATTTCAACTCAAATTGTTTTTATTTTTTATATTTTTATCAGATGTACAGAAAATCATTTGCTGTTTTTATATCCGATTCATGGAAATTGCACCTACGTTGCTTTCATTGAAAATATTAATCAAATCATTTCACCTGAAAGCTACTTAATTCAATTGATATATCAAGCGAATTTCGAATCGATAAATACTTATGGATACGCAGAACTCCATAAGCTGCACAAGCAAAGCTGAAGTAAGTTTCCATCGCCTCAAACATCCTGAAGGGCGAGCTGCAATAGTGTTTGCATTCAAATGCATCGCAATGCATTCGATTTCAGTTGGTTCACATCGAGAAACATAATTTATCTGGTTTATTTGACAGGCAGTCAGACGATGCGAATTATCAAGTCACTTTTTGAGTAAACCCAAAGATGAGAAATGCAATTCTCTGCCTGCACTCGACTCTCAATCATATTTCAGTTGACTTGCATTGTCATAGCTGCAGGAGTAAGAGAAGTAGCGAAAGGGAGAAGCAGCGGCATCAAAGTCAGCTTTTTAATGCGTTAGGAATTATGAAATGATTTGAAAATAGCTTTGGAATAGTTCAAGTAAAATTTAAACACATAAATCAAACGTAAATATTAAAAAATAAAAAAAAAATAAAAAAATAATAGATTTACCTATAATTGTATAAATAAAAAAATAAATAAAACAGAAGTAATAGTTATCTAGTCGAAAAAAAAAGATATTTGATTTATTTTAATAATTATTGTTTTTTGTATTAATTTATAATATAATTTATGTTTAGTTGACATTGTCAAAAAAAGGCAAATATACAAAGTTCTTATTTTATTTTATGTATTATTATTTAATACTGTATTTTAATTTAAAAAAAAGTAATTTACATATAAAAAATATTTATTTTGTTATTCTTCATTTTATTTTTTTAATTATTATGAATTTCATTATTTTATTTCATTAGTATTTAATTATTTTAAATTACTATTAGAATAAAGAGTTTATGCTCTAGGGTAAGTTTCTCTTCTCTTCATATTTTATGTTATTTATATACGTGTATTATTCGACTACGCTACTCGCCATTTCCAGCCATTTTACTTTCAATTCTGTTTAAAATTTCTCATCTACTCTTTCTCTAATTATTCTCGCATCAAATTTCTTTTGCCTATACTTACGCCGCAGGCACAGCATTAAATCCATGTATAAATAATTGGCTAATTAAATAAAATAGACAAGTCTTTATTTAGAATTTCTTAATAATTGGAGTCAGAGTTGTGAAAAAGCTCAGCTGTTCTTAATACAGTAGAGGACGGCCCAGCATAGATATAGAGTTATCATCTTTAATGGTACTTAAGCAATCAAAAAATGTATTTCCGTTGATTTTTATCAATAGGGAATATACTGAATATTAACTCTTACAGCATATGAATATTCGGCTGGACATGGCCAGATGAACTCAGTTATTTATTCTGATTAAAAATATTTATGGGGTCTACCACGCCTACTTCAACCTACGCAAATTTTCATCAAACCACTGAACCCCAAATTCTCATTTTCCATGGGTTCAGGGAATACAAATTTAGTTTCAAATAAGCTATGCCGAAAACACACAAATAAACCAATCCCATTTCAGATAGTTGGTTCATTCATAGCATTGGCTAAACTTTTACTCAACAGCAGCTGAATAATTGTGAAAGCATTTCGGAACTAAAAACATTTTTGTAACCAACGAAATTTGTACAGCATTGCCGCTATGAGAGCTGGCAGCTGTCTAGCGCGTTGGAGTGACTGGTTGAATGGTTGATTGCCTGGCTGCATGATTGCTTGACTGACTGCATGATTGCCCGACTGACTGAGTGAATGATTGCTACAGTTGCAGCGCGTGCAACATGTTAATGAGTAGTCGTTCCATTAGCGAACAGAATGATTTTCTTTTGACTGCCGCTGACATCATTTGTGCGCATTTAAGGCAAATTATGAAGGCTGCACTGTACGCTGCACTGACTCGAGTCACTGTTTTTGTTTTCACTCACTTTGAGGCTCATGACAGCAATTTCCCTCATCACAGCTGCGCCCGGCGCTGTATTTTGCCAATGCTGGAGTCGTGTTGGTTTTCCTGCTGACATTGCTTATTATTGTCAACGCCCAGTTGGTAAACAGTCGAATTCCAATACAGTTGACACAGGCAACAGGGGCAACATGGGCAACGCGGGCAACATGGGCAACATGGGCAACCTGCCAGCTAGCATACATCACGCTTATCAGAGCGGCCTGTCCCACACATGGCCCAATTAGGCAACAAAGAGAGAGAGAGTGTTGTAATCACAGCTGCGATAAAATTGTGAAATATGTTGTGGCTTATAGCCCTGGCTATCTGCTCAACTGGCTCCAAAGCGCCAAGATTTATGAGACATTTAAACTTGAATTTGTCTCTTTGGTCACGCAAGGCAAACGCTTTACGACCTCAACGCCAGGCTTTAATGCTTTAATGTCTTGCTAGCTTCAACCGGCAACAATAGCGAAATTCTTGGAAACAACTCTGGTAATCAATCTTTACTTTGTTGCTTCAGCATTATCATTAGCGCCGTCGCACTCAGTGCCGCAGCAGCTGTTCCATTAACCTTTCTTCTTCTTCTTCTTAAAGTGCTTTAAACAGCCTCAAACTATTATATTCATAATATAATATTTGTGTATCAAGCGAATCATTGTTGAAATAGATTTTTAAATATTATTTGTCTGCCCGAAGTCCTAACAAGTACTTATCTTAATGTAAACTCAGATAGATAGAAAAAACATGACAAGAAATAATGGATTCTGCCCCTAGGCGCAGCATTTGACACTGCGAACTGGCTGTTGGCAAAAACGCTTAGTTATTTTAAATACTCTATGAAAGTGCAAATTCTGGTTATGCTGGATTTGTTGAGGTGCATGCAACAGGCAGAATGCGGCGTGTCAGAACCAATAAGTGTACATCATCTAGAGTAGGATGACATGCTCTAGAATAGTGAAATTTGTTATGTGGGGAAGGCAAATTTTCTTTTTCAATTCGATTAATTAAAATATATATCATCTCTTTTGCTCTATGTTGCTCTTATACGATAAAAAAAAAACAAAAACAAAAAACAAAATCATAACTAAATTGTCGTTAATCATCATCAAGTAAGAAAAAAATAAATTTGAACTCAAAAAAAAAAAAAAAAAAAAAAATTTATTAAAAAAAAAAAATTTAATAAATAAATAAATAAAAATAATAATAATAAGCTTAAAATTGTATTAAATTTCTAATTTAGTATTCTTATTAAATTAAATTAATTTGCCTTCAATCATAGCCTTAATTTTAATTTTTTTAATAAAAATAAATTTAAATTATTAAATTATTAAAAAAAAAGAAAAGAAAATAAACAATAATAATAGTAAATATAATAGTCGCTTTGCAACGAACGTATTAAAAACCTTTTCAAATTACAGCTACTAAACTAAATATCCTGCCTCATAATTTTGCATTTATTTTATGCATTCCTTATATCTTTTGGAATAATGTAAAAACAATTTTTAATATTTCACTTCAAGTACTAATATTGTAAAAATGTATATAAGATAACTAGCACTTTTTGTAATTTGCCAATATATAGGTATACACAATGAAATATGTAGATCATATGCTGAAAATTGCATTTCTATTCGGCTCAATCCGTCCGCTAAACAAGTTGGCATTCGGTCAATTGGGTGAGCCACGTGGCAATCAGCGCCAAGCTCACATTCGAATTCACATCGAATTCTATTCAGAAAGAAGCACAATACAGATTGAATTGTGTGTGGATTGGCAGCAGGTTTTTAGGTGGCGCAGTCGGTACTTTGATAACAGCCCATGGAGTGGGATGGATGGCAGTGGAGACTGAGATTCCACTCCAGGTCGAGGTGAAGTTCTGCTCTGTATAAGCAGGCTTAGCTGCTGGAGATTTGATAGTGCATGCTCGTTAAGGGTATTTTGTAGTCGAGCACTACAATATATTCTATGAATGGGGGCTCATGCTTATATACAAATGTGTGCTTAACGTGTGGCATTACGCATACGCCACGTTGTGTGGCGAGCATAAGCGAGTTAAATATGCAAGCCAAGTGTTTTTTTTCCCAATGGGTGGGCACATACACACACACACTCACAAGCTACACATGATTAACGTTGCTGACAAGTGTGAGTGGCAACTGAACGTCTGAGGCTGTTAATGCATTCGTGATCGTCCCATAAATTACTTTTGCATTTCGCGCACGGCCAGCAGTCCCCGGGCGGACGGCAAAAGTGGTTAAGCGATATGATATTACCGTCCACAATAGCGAGACAATAACAATAAAAATGAAATTATTGAAACGTCCAACGAGGACCGATTCACGCAGATGGATAATTGCGCGGCCAATAAAAATTAAATGCACATTGAACGGGGCGTTGTGTCGGCCGTCAAATGCACTCGATAAATAAGCCAAAAGTGTTAAGAGCACATAAATTGCACGTAATGTGCGAAATTAAATAACTCATGCAACGGGATCTCCTCTCTTAAAGACATGTGCTCGCCGCTGGGCCGAATGTGCGAGCCGCAGCAAACTGAGGCGAACGCCCACTGGGACAGCCGCCCATTAATGTGGCGGTGGCATCATTAAAAAAGTGCCGCACACAGCACAAAAAACGACAATGCTGCGGGAGGGGGGAAAGATGAAGAAAAAGAAGCGCAGCAGACAGTCAGACAGCCAGACAATTGGACGGCCAGACAGAGAGACAGACGGCACATTATTGGTAATCACAATATTTATGTGCGTTTAACGACACGACAGCCAAAATTGTTGAAACAAATCATTGACAGCTGGCGCTGAGCTGCCTTCGCTGCCTTTTTTAACATCAGCCTCCACTGGGTCTGAACTGTAGTCCTCGTGTCTTATAGTGTCTTCTTCTGATTTCCATACCATTTTCTCATCTTGCACTTCTATTGCCTCGTTTTTGTTGGTAATTGTTTTTTTTTTTTTTTTTTTTTTTTTTTTTTTGCTCAACGAGACTTTTCGCAATAAATGAGTTTTTTTACTCCCGCAAAGTAAGGCGCAGGAATTTTGCGAAGGCGCTGACTAAGCCACTGACAAATTATGCCAAGAATAACCTAAAGCACAACTCGAACAATAATAATTTATAATTTAGAATTTACATGTGGATGGGTGTCGGTTTACTCTTTAATATGACTAAATTAAAATTGATTTTCTATATCTGTGAAATGTTTGTATTAAATTTCATGTATTTAAATACAATTTTTAAAACAGTATTTTAATTTTAAATCTGTAATAAAAACAAAATAAATTTAAATAATATAAATATGAATAAATTAAAATATTTAAAAAAAAACTAATTTGCTGTTGAAATTAAAGTAGACTTTAATAGGAAATTTTCTTATTAAAACAAATCTACAAAAATAGCCGCGATTCCTTAAAATATATTGTGTTCATATTTCTATATTTAACTACAATTTTTAAAATAATATTTTAATTTTACTTCCTACTATTGGGGACGTACATCTGACTTAAAAAAAAAAAAAAAAAAAAAAAAAAAAGTCGATAAATTCAAATATTCATTATTTAATATTTTATTTAAATGTTAAAAATCTTTCCTATTTTAAAAACAGATGGACAAATCGCCGCAGTTTAGCTTTATTTGCTTTATAGCTGGAACGCAGTTCTCAGAGTTAAATGGAAATGACATCTGATTATTATTTTTATTTTAGTCTAATATACGAAACAAAGCAAAAATAAAAAAATTTTTCCCTAGTTTCACTGGGAGTACCTAGGAATAGCATATGTATAAGCAGCATATAAGAGCGAAACAAGCACAAAGCACAGACTATTACTGAATAAAAAGTACATTTAACTGAATATAGGGACTTCGCTTACAGCTAAAGCTTGAAGAAAAAATACGGCTATACAAGGCCGTGCTTAAGACTGGACTAACGCGTTAGCTGTGGGTAACAGCCAGAAAGTAATGTTGCAGCGATACCAATCCAAGAAGCAATGAACAATAAGAATAACTATAATAGCTATATTAACATGCATAAGGAATTCCAGATTCAGCTCGTCGAAGACAAAGAAGAAAAATTAAGTAAATCCGATAATCTATGTATGATCTATGAAAAATACATGTGCACAAAAATGAATTAGCCTAGCACTTCTAGAAAATACAGAGCAAAAACATCTAAAAGAACGTCCTGGGCCTTTTAAAAAAAGAATAGAGTGTTTCAATATGTGCATTGAGTTTATTGGGGACTAAACCATACTGTTGTTAATAATTAGTACTGAATTAATTTGATAATTGTTTAGGTTAATATGATTATATTGCAAATTAAACATGAATTTCAAATACAAATATGAATATATAAATATTATTGGTGGATTTAAATTTATTACTTATGTCATGTGAAATAATTTTAGTTTTTTTTTTGCACATTTATAATACTTTGAATCATGTGAAATTTGAACAATTTATATTAAATTATAATCGGTATTAAACTAATTGCCGGATAATATTATGCACAAATATTTCAAATTTCATTAAATTTATGCAAAGTCCAATTTTAGACAATATTTCACAGTTTTGTTATACAGCACGTTTGTATATTTATTCCTTTTTTTTTTTTATTTTTTTTTATTTATTTATTTATTTTTTTTGTATATGTTTTTGTATATGTTTTTGTGCGCTTGTTTCACGTATGTTTTATATTTTGACAAAATGTATGCCCTAATTCTGCTGACAAACATTAATGTGACATTTTTCATTTAGTTTTTGTCGCGGCAATTCCGTGTGTGTTTCGCTGTTGTTGCTATTGTCAGAGAGCAATCGGGCATATATTGGAAAACCCTTTAATGCACGAGGCTCGTAAATGCATAGCACAAAGCTTAATTGAAAATGTTGGAATTTTTTTGGCCAGTTTGCCTTTAATTGTGTGGCATTGTTGTTAAAGTGCCTGATGAAATTAATAAAATGAATTTCTCAGAAAATTGCGCTGCCCTAGAGCCCAGAACATTTTGCGAGCGCTCACACAAGATACATGCTGTACAATTGGTAAAAAATTATTTAAAATTTATTTATTTAAGGGAACACTTAGACTTTAAGTCGGTCTCTTGGGTAATTTAATTTGAACAAACAAATTAGTTACACTTAGTTTAAAGCATCGACAAATTGATTGCACGGAAAATTCAATTAGGTGTCACAAATCAACGACAGACTCAAGTTGAGCCCATTTCTCTGAACAGAGATAAGACCTGGCGGAAGCTGACAGACAGTTTGGATACAGACTGTGTGTGTCTGTTGGGAGATGTGGGTTGTGTAATAGACTACTTCCTGTTTTGTCAGTCAGTTGTGCAGTCAATGACTGATCAAATTTGTCAAGTAATTGCCGAAGCGCAGAAGGAAAACTAGACAAGAATTTGAAGTTTTCATTCTGCTAGAGAAGTGAGTTTTTATTCAAATATATGCGATAAAATAGTCGACAACTGCCAAGATATTTTCCAGCTAAGCATAAGTAGTAGTCTTATATGAACTTAAGTAGCTACTAAGGCTATAAGCGCATAATCAGAAATGCAAATGTGGAAGACCCACGGCTCAAGCATTGAGGAAAAATTGAAAATCACAGAACTGAAATATGCCAAAGCAAATGGAAAATGCTTAAATACAAATACCATTTGCAATTTTACACGCACGTATTTCTATTACTTTATGGGTATGAGAATATTACTATAAGCCGCAATAGGAGTGGCTATGTGTGTGTGTGTGTGTGTGGGTATGCTCGTTCATACGTGATCCGGCTGGTATTGCCATTGCATACATCTCGGCAACTGCGGCGATGGCTGCTGTGAATTGACTTGGCTCACTGCTCGGCTCGGCTTTAATTTTTCAACTTGAGTGGCTGCTTACCAAGGCTTATGCTATGTCTTTCATAGTGTGGGGTATTCCGGGAAACATACTTATCGGATTTGTAGTCTGCAGTGAATGTTTTGCGGTTTTTCTTATGCGTTGCGCCCAAAGCATCTCCCTCTAAAAGTTTCTCAAACAATCTCTGTATTTCTTTGGAATCTGTTCTGCTCTATAAAAAGTTTTAAATTTTTGTCAAAATGTAAGCGTATTCGGGAATGCCCGATTTTTCATGCTTGATGACATATTTATGCGCATTTCACAGCTGCTGTAAATCAGCGCTCGGCCTATCAACATTGCCGCACACGGCCACGCCCACATACTTCCACACAATGAGCCGCCGCTTTAGACCCTTGACAGAATGTTGTACAAAAAACCGCATGATTAGCTAACCCAAAACTCTCTTTCTGTCTGTGTGTGTGTGTGTGCGTGTAAGTGATTCAGTATTCTCCTGCCAAAAAAAAAAAGAAGGACAACTTCACATATGCTGCCAGCATCGTATTGCATGTGCGCATCGCCTCGCGTCCAGCTAACAACTTCATAAATATGTCGAGCATGTGTATCGCATAACAGCTCCGTCAAACCTCACAGACTCCGACTTGCCCCAAAGTCGTCCAGCTTTCTCTCAAAAAAAGAAAAAAAAAAAAAGAAAAAAAAATCCCCAGGCAGAGATTTGTGCGTGTCATCGCTCAAAGCGAACCATTTTTACGCTTCCGTTCAACAACAAAATGGCATTAAACGCAGATCAATCACAATCTGGACACCGAACTGACCCACATGGACACATGATATAGGGGCCAGGGCGAGCGACAGTGCTCAGACTTGTGGGGTTAGAGTTTCCACCCATGCCCATAACTGACATTTGAACTCTGCCGATGCTGGGGTGGCAATGAAGTTTTTCTATTTGCTGCCTTTTCTGCATGTGGCTAGAAAGTGTGGAGCAGCCTTAATTTGTCTTCGGTTCCCTGCGCTGCTAAGAGCTACAAATTTATAGAAACCTTATCACTATCGTTGAACTTTATGGTATCTAGCAGCACTGGCCATCGTTCATTAATTACTTATGCTTAATTGATTGCGAAGACATTGGTAAAGCCTCAGAAACTTCTGCAGTGTGGAATGTTTCTGCTCGATTTTGTTTGTGAGCTGTGGCAGCCATAGTTTGGCACAGTTTTTGCTCTGCATCTCAGCAGAGATGGAAACTATTTGATTTTGTCTGATCAAATGAACTGAAAATTGTCACCAAGTTGATAAAACTTTGCCATGGTTTATTCAATTAACATTTGCTTTCACTGCATTGCCTCAGCCATTGCAATGGACAATGAATTTTTCAGCCCCAACTGAACAAGTCAAATTAAAAAGTTTTAAATTAAATCGAACTGCTGACAATGTTCTTTGTGACACAATCAATGAGAAGTTGCTTCGATTCGACACACACACACACACGCACACACATATGTATATATATTTGAAAAATGAAAACAAATGTTTGCCGTTTGCAATTAAGAGTTAATTGCCGTTCAAGTGATTGCATTAAATTAATTAGTTTATTTATTCAGAGAGTGTTTAAAATAACGTAAATCTCATATCTCTCATCTCATTCGATATTTATGCACATTGGCATATTGCATTCAGCAATTAATTTGCCTGCATTTAGCTGTGAAATTCCACAAATTCCCGTTTACAATAACAATGTGTGTTTGATCAAAAATGCAAAATGCCCCCACTTGGGGGAAGCACACGCATAAATTGCGAATGTAAGTTTTCACTCGACTCGAAATGCATAGGGAAATTACAACATGATTTATATCCAAGTGCATAGTGAAAATACTTTTGGAAAATTACTTTGAGCCGCAGACGGGGAGCACTTAGAGGCGTATTAATTAAATCAACTGCAAGGCAGATTGATATACAGAAATAACTCTGTGGCAATAATTGTAATAAATCGAATGACTCTTGCAAATGTTAAGATTTATCACTGTCAACTAAATATACACATACATATGTATATGTAAATTGAATAGATACTTAAGAGTCCGAGGCACGACGCTTAGCTGATAATTGCGCAATACTCACTCAACTATTTGCCGGGGCATGAATTCAAATTGCAATTGCAATTCGATGTGTGTTTGCCGCTTGGCTTGCAATTGCAATTGGGCCTGAGTTGCAAAGTGTTAAACAAGTGCCGCCAATTTGCACGAACCACTTGTGAATTGCACTTGAGTTTTGTAAATTTTTTGGCACGCAAAAATTTCACCCGTTGCCGCGCGGTTTGTCTTCTTCTTATCGGGGCTTTTGACGAGCTGCAGCTCACAGTCTGTCTGTCGGCTGTCTGCACATTCTTCTCTGCACGATGCACACGCGAGTTGGCCAATTAATTGTTAACCTTGTTTACAGCGACACTCGATTTGACACCGTTTTTAATATTTTCGTCTTATTTTTATTTTTTTTTTGGCCACGTTTCACGAATCGCACGCGCGCATAAATCTTGATCTTGTTGCGGTCAATTAGCTTTTAGCCAATATCCTTCCGCTGCCAATTGTCAATTGCCAACTACACTTGGCCGTTTCTTTCGGCTTGCTTGCCGAAGGTTGTGGCTCCAGTTAAGTCTTAAACATAAAACACGTCCACATTTCATTTGTGCCTATTACGAATAATACTTCGCGATATTCCGCACACAAGAGTCTTGGCACTTCGGGACGTAAGCTATTCGCCGTCTGGCTCATTCACAATTTCGCATTGAACTGAACTGCTGTGTGGCATCGTCGTGCGGATTTTCCTGTTTGCTGTTGCCGTTACTGCTTCTGCTGCTGCTGCTGATGTTGCTGCTGCTGCCGTCAAAGCACAGTGGCCACGCAGAAGAAAGCTAGAAAATTACGTTCAAGTGAATTATATGCCTTTTCTCTTTGTCTATGAAATTGTTTAGTTTATTATGTGTTGTTTACAGTCTTAATTCTATATATGTTGTGTCGAAAAATGATATATCCTATTATAAATAATGTATAATATAAATATTCTTATTAAATACTATATATATTTTCAAATAATTAAATTGTTTAAAAAAAATAATGATTTTTTAAAATTTAGTATTAATATTTGATTTAAAATTGTTTGCAATTTATTAAAAATTGTTAGTTTAATTTATATTAAGCTTTAAAATATAGTTACTAATTTTTTAAATTTTATTTCAGTAAATATGCATACAACAAATATGAGTTGATTAAATTATTTATGAATTCTAAATTTATAAAATGACTAATTTTTAAATATTTTAAATTAATAAATTTGTAAAATACTAATATTGTTTAATATTAATATTAATTAATTATCTTTCTTTTAAAATTTTAGCTTAGTATTTATGTACGTATATAATATATAATCTTATTAAAATTTTTTGTAATTTTATTTTATTGTAGTGTATATGAAAAAATGATATAATTCTAGTTTCACTGTTGTGAGTCCACTGTGCAGCGTTGACGTCGCTGTGCGCTGCTGCTTGATTTCACTTCAGAAAGCTTTGCCGGCGCCCGAAACTGAGCCAGTAATCTGAACAGCTGTTTTTTGTTTATGTTGCCCGACTGGTTTTCGCACATGTTGCGCGCTAACGTGTTGCCGCTGCACTTGAATGTTGCACGTCAGTGGCTGCCACTGCACTTGATAATGAGGATGCGCGTTGACATGTTAAGTGCCTTAAGTACTTTGTAGTCAACATTTGTAATAATTCAACTATTTAATTGAGTTGTCAACGTGGCCACCAGCAACATTTGCTGAGCAACACAAATGCTGCCCAGCAACATGCGTAAGCTTTTTGCATAGCAACATTGCAGCACGATGCTCGAGCGAAAGCTTTCTTATCAAATTGTGGCTAATACACACAATTGAAACACTAAACAATTGAAAGAGCTAAAATTAATATTTATTTCGACTTCTAACATAAACTTTTTTCTATGATTTCTAATTATAGATCTGCTAATTGGAAAAACACATCTAAAAAATTGAAATAAATGTTTTATGTTTGAAATGATCGTAAAATTAAAATGTAAACATTTCGTTTGGTTCGTGTTTTTGTGAAACATTTCGTAGTCCGTCATGTTTTTGTTTTTACTCATATTTATATTTATGCGTTTAATTGATTTGAGAGACGCAAATATGTTGACCCAAATACCAACGCATTCAATTTCATTTCAGGCGATCCATGCAAATCAGCCAGGCAAAAGATCAGTGGACAAAAATCTTAAAGGCAAAACATATTCCCACTTATTTAGTGATATGCAGTGCGAGCAGAACTCACCAGCTGCTCTTGATTCTGCTTTAAATTGTGAATGCGTGACAAAAAGCCATCAAAATACAAATAATCGTCAACAATCAGAGTTGAACAAAGCAATTTGTTATTGCATACAAAATGGCAACAGCTGCGTTTATGAATATCGCATTTTGACTCAATTCGAAAACTTTGGCAGCAACACATAAATAATCAAAGTGTTCGCTTTTTTCTGTTTTTTTTTTTTTTTTATTTTACTTTTGCCAATATTCAGTTGGTAAATTTATTATTGTTGTATTTATTTATTACGCACATTTAGTCATAAAGCACAGCGAAATGAGACGACGGCAATGAATGCCGACACTCGTCATGTTCGCCTGTCAAGTGGGGAATGCTTTAAGCAACAGTCGAGCAACAACAATAAAGAGCGCTTAAATTAAACAAATACGAGCGAGTAAATTTATACACTTCTTCTGGCCACACACGTGAAGCGATTATATACTGAAGAAATTGTAAAATATATACACTAAATATAAATATATCTGGCGTCAGCTTTGTCATACCCTCGACAGCAACTTAAGAAAATATGTTAATTACAATTGCATAAATGTTTTAAAGAAAGAATTTACTTTGCTATTTTTATGTAAATTTATTAAATGCGTATTTTTACATTCATTCACGTAAGAAATAAGAGTTTATTGGTTATATGCTTCTATATTATATACAAAATTATATACTAAAACTATATACTCTTATATATCTTCGAATTGTAAAATGTATTTTTTAGTATCTCAAAGACCAGAATAATTGAAGTGCTAGACAGTTCAAATTTGGAATGTGTGTACACTCGGCTTGATCACACTACACCAGGAAGCTATGTCGGATGTATCTACAATGTGAATAAGTATTCTGCGGTCGGTAATGCCTGACGGCATAATTAATAATTATTTGAAAATAGCTCTTATTTATTGAAATATCTATTTATTAGTATTTTTTTATTTTGTATTTTTATTTTATTTTAATTTTTTTATTCTTTATTCTTATTTTTTTATTTATTCATATTCATATAATTACAAATTTCATCAAGAATAATAGACCCCACAGCATGATTTCAAGATAAGTATAAACAGAAATAAGAAACAACATACATGTATGTTTGTAAGACGTCGGAGTGCGTGGGTGTTGCACGATGATATATATGTTGATCTTGACGACATCTGATAAATTTATGCATCTGTGTGAGACTCACATGAGTCTCCACCGGCTAATTGGGCAGCTCATAGAGTGAATTTATATATACAAA
Source organism: Drosophila mojavensis (assembly GCF_018153725.1). NCBI lineage: Eukaryota > Metazoa > Arthropoda > Insecta > Diptera > Drosophilidae > Drosophila > Drosophila mojavensis. The sequence continues at coordinate 2,751,034 of NW_025318693.1, read as the reverse complement.
TATATTCATATATATATTCGTACAAATATTCGCCATGTACTTATTTATTTTCTTTGCTTAAGACTTAACACGCGACAAATTACTGGCTGGACTTGTGTTTTGTACGCATTCTGTTGGATTTATGGTGTAAACTTGGAATGTTAAGTATGCATCATGAGAGTTTTGGTGCCTTAAGCCTGTCTAATGCGCTCTCGGTCCCACAGAATTAAGTATGCGTTATTTATGACTGTTTATGAATAATATCTATTTAAATGCCAGCGCGTGCGGGTCACTCCTGACACAGCTGTCCCACTCCCGGGCGCAACAGTTAATTTGCCCACAAAGCCGGCGAATGTAATCAGCAGTCCTCATTTAGGGAACTGAAGCTGAAGCTGAAGCTGATTATAATAAGTAGAGCATTTGGCATGACAAGGATAATGTCTGCACACATGCTTAGCCTCAGCACAGCTGCAACCGACATATGCAAATAAAGCTATAGAGTGCACGCTTATGAGTGCGATGATGAGGCACAAAGTGTTGCAGTGGAACTGAACAATTGCACATCAAGGCAACGGAGCACCGCATCTCCGGCAGACAGCGGCTATTGTGGTCAGCTGCAGCAAGGCGTTCGAACCACTGGCAGCTCCAGTGGTGCACACCAGACAGTCGTTGAAAATCATAAGTCATCAAAATGTTGACTGTTGTTGGCAATGCTTGACACGACTCGACTCCATACTTATACAGATGTGGGTACAGTGTGAGCAATAAGTATGTTAACCAATGAAACACATAGTTAGCACACAAAACTTTCTTCAGATCATTGTAAAATATAGCTCAATCAAAAGTTACTTATATATATATGATTCGAATTCATTTATATTTATTGCACGTGCGTATTCTTTTAAGAGTGACTGTAAGCCTTACTCTGCATGTGCGTATGTCTTGTCCTTGCGCATCGCATGCAACAGCTTGCCAACTATATTATATGCACAGACACTGACGCAGACACACACACACACACACACAGAGACAGCAATGCGTGATAGTGCGGCGCCCAGCAGTTGCCCAGCAGCGAACACGTCGTATGCGCAATTTGCATAATGAGCAAAGAATCAAAATGATGCCGCATGTGGAATGGTTTTGATTTCATAGCAACTCAAGGCAGCAACTAGCACAACAACACAACAACAGTCAGCTGACCCAATTACGTTACCACCAAAATCGTGAGCGTCTGTATCCGCAGGCATTCTATGATGTTTCGAATTTGGCTGCCTTAAAGCTATCATGTCGAAAGTGTACCGCCACTTAGGCAAACATTAAAAATTCCAGATGCGTCCAGCAGCTGACGAGCCCCAACGCCCGATACAACCAGCTGCCGAGCAGAGTTCAAAGGTAAACAATCTGATAAATTTCTTGCACATATTGGTATGCCGCGCATATTTATCTACGCCAATCCATGGGACTCAACCGAGCAAGCCAACCGCTTTACACATCGCAATCAGCGCCAAACGCGAAGCACCAAGCGCCAAGCACCAAAGCAGCTGAGCTCATTAGCATTTTGATTTGGTAAAATCAAACAAACATTTCCGGCAAAATGGTTGACAGCAAACATTGAACTTCGACTCATGTCATTGACTTTGCAAATGAGCCAGCAAAAATTGACGAAAGCACAGAGATCCAAAGTGTTCGACTTAATTGGAATACTCGAAATAAACTGATGCTTGATTTGATGAATTTACAATATCTATTTAATTTTCTTCAATATTTATGGTATTCAGATTTCATTTCAGTTTCAATTAATTTGAAATAAATATTCGAATATTGTTCTTTCGAATCTCAGCTAGCTCTGAGTGGAGCATCAAAATTCGTTCCCTTTGAATATGTCAAATCATTTAACCTTAGCAGTCAGTTGGATATATACAAATGCAAAACAATAAAAATTTTTATACATTTATCAACATTTCAGTTTACAAGTAACAAGAACTTTGTGTATTAAGGAGACCCCCTCAGAAAAAAGGGGATTATTGATGAAAATACCACAAGGAGATCTTGTTTTGCATTTCAAATTGTGTTTTACCTTTTGGCGGTAAGTTTCAGTTCCATTGCAAGGATCTATAGGCAAATTGTTAGGGATGGTGCGCGCTAACCGACGTAAGCCCATCGAAGAGGTATATGGCACCAAATTGGAGCCCATGCAGCCGGCCCGACTGCAGGTCATCCCGCAACCGGGCATGACCAAGACGGCCGCCATGCGCGTGAACTCCTCGCGCCAGGGGGACGCTCGCACCCAGCGCAGCTACGTGACTGCCAACGATTATTACATCACTACGAATGTGCCACTGAACGCCACGAATATGCGCGCAGCGCCCAGTGCCGTGATGACCCATCCGGCCAAGTCGGGTCAGCTGCCGGTGCAGCTCCAGCAGGCGTCCACCCAGATGGCCAGCTACGGATCGCTGTCGAACCGGCGGAGCAAGCCTAGCGCTCGGCAGCCGCTGACCGGCCAGCCGGCGAAGGTGCACTTTGTGCCCGCAGAGAGCAAGGCCAACTGCCATCCTCGTCCACATGGGCACGGGCATCCGTATGGCAAGGCGATGCCACTGCAGATGACACAGCGCACGGCCTATGGGCCGAGAGACTGTGAGATGGATCCCAATCCCACGGAACTGTCGGACAAGGATCAAATGCTCAATGCCAACTCGATGAATGGCCGCCGATCCCATGGCCATTCGCATCAGAATCCAAATCAGCAGCACCCACAGCATCCCCCACATCCCCTACATCCCCTACAGCACCAGCTACACCAACAGCAGCACTTGCCGAGCAACAATAGCATCCACACGAACATGCAGCAAATGCATCATCACTCGCATCAGAATATGAAGCACCAGCAGCAGCATCATCTGCAACTCCAGCAGCAACAATTACTTCAGCAACAACATCAGCAGCAGCAGCAACACCAACAACAGCAACAGCAGCAACAACGTGGTCCGGCGCATATGCGCCAGCGCGGCGGCATGCAGAGGACCGTTGTCACCGAGGAGGAGGAGGAGAAGGATGAGGATCCCGAGGAGTTCTTCGAGCTCATACGCCAGACCGTGAGAAAGGCCGTTGGCGTAAGTATCCACAGGCTGCTGGCCTTGCAGCCAACTGATCCTGATAGATCCATTTCGCTTTCAGACAACCATTTCGGATGTAATTTCGCGGAATTTCCGTGACCTAGCTAACAAAATGGAACGCTTCTCGAACGAGCTCAAGATGACCAATGAGAATTTGGGCAAACTGCAAACGGAGGTTACCAACAGTAGGTTATTCGAGTTTATTGCTTTCGCTTTCGGGGTCACGCATCCTTATGCTTCCTTACGCAGAGGTAATCCGCTACGGAGAGGAGAACACACGCCACTTTCGGTATCTGTGCATGAAGTCTGAATATGACAAGATGTTCTACCAGCAGCAGACACTGACTGCTGGCAATCAGCTGTCTGCTAAAGTGGCCCCGGCTCCAGCGATGTCCAATGCGAAGGCGACAGCGATGACGACCACGAGAGTTGCCAAGCAGGCGGCCACCTTCAACATGAAGGCCGGCAAGCAGCTGACGGGCAGGAAGCTGGGCTATGCTAGTCTGAAGAAAGCACCAATCGATTGCGTCAAGGAGCAGAATAATTGTGCATGTCGCAGCACTTCGAAGTCCTCACACCAGCAGGCGACGGAGGATCACCAGTCGTCATCGGATCAGAGCGTCAATGTCAAGTCCTCGGAGCTGGGTGTGCGCGAAGTGTTGGGGCAAATACAGCGCTTCTGCACACAGATGCAGCTGGGCGATATGAAGGAGGAGCAGCCGAAATACAACTCACAGACCGGCATCTGCAGCATGGATCTCAGCGAGAAGATAAGCTCCGGCTCCACCAATTTGCCACACGACAAGACTTGCAGCAACGCCAAGCCAAAGCCACACGCCCCAATCAATGCCACTCCAGCTGATGCTGTCGACGAGATGGACACTCCGGTCGACAGCATGGACGAGATTGAGATTGACAATTTCCAATACAGCTCTGATGAAATGTCCTCGTACAGTGATGACGACAGCGAGGTGAAATTCTCTGGCAGCGCCACAGCCCGTGCGCCACTCCAGTCATCCAGGGCTAAGCTCCCAGCCCAACACTCGAACAAAGGTGCCGGCGATGGTCAGTAATCTAGGCAAACATCCACACACACACACACATCAATACACACACATACTCACAAACAGTGAACGAATGCCAAAAGACGAGCAAGACTAAACAATCCAACTGAATTTTCCTGAGATCATCTTGCGTTGTGGTTTACTTTTTTTTGGATCGCACAAAATTTTAAATGTCAAGTGCTAAGCAGTGGGAAGGTGGGGATCACGAAAAAACGTTTGGATATTTTTTACTGAAAGAAATTTGTTCAATGCGTGACTTTGTTTTATTGCCTCAGGAAAATACATAAATCAATAAATGATTGCTGTATGATGCAATGATATGATACAAAAAACCAAGTAAAGGAAATGTCGATATTCTTTGCTATTTTTATAGATCTTTACAAAGGCAGAATTTGATGTGGTATTGCTAGGGGATGTACCCCTTTGCAAGGTAAGACATAGGATTCTCAGCATGAAATACGTGAAAAACATTACGATACTCTTTCGTATATACGCTCCTCCTATTGATAATACACAACCATCCATAAGCAGCTTGAAAACTCACTAAATAGATCAAGTACTTAATCATATTCTATCCATTAAAAGATCTCGTTTTTATTACGTCTGATTTACTAATTAATCAGCATTTGATCTCTTCATCTTCAATTATCTTTACGTGACACCTTATACTAATTTAATATAATAATAGCCATTTCAATTAGTCGTCCATATATTCCAGTCTTCTTCCTCTTTTTGCATTAGTTATTACCACACTTCAATTTGTTTTAAAAAACAGTAATCACTCTTGTGTTTTAAGCTCTATAAGAAAGCAACACTATTTTAAGAAAATTGGGTATAAAAAAGAAGAAAAAAAAATATGTATCAATAAATATAAATCAATATTCAGGAAAATAGTAATAATAGTTTCACAATGTCAAAAATATTTGGAATCTAAGATGGGATAAGTAATATGCAAATATAGTTTATTTTCCTATTAACTAGTTTTACATATTTCTAGCAATAAATATTTCGAATGTAGCATAAATTAACTTTATTATTTCTTAATTTTCACAATTTCCAGTATGTTTAAAAATAAACTTAAGGAAGGTATTATTCATCCCATGCTTAAACAATATTTGACATGTGTTTCTCTCTTTTGACAGGCAGCTTCAAAGCGTATTTCCGCTGCCCGCTTAGTAGGTGCTTACAACTGACCCATATATGCTGTCCGGCTACCTGGTACGTAATGCCCTTTGGTGTCACTAATAACTGCATAATATATTGACTGCAAAGAATGTACGGCTAAGCGCAAAGAGAAAGAGAGAGAGAGAGTGAGAACGAGTGAGAGAGAGCTGACACCAAAACTAGGCATAATTACAAGCCCAATGAAGGCCTGAGTGAGTGACTGACTGAGTGAATGAGTAAATGAGGGTGTATGTGCGTGTATATGTGGGTGCGTGTGTATGAGTGAGCGAGTGTATGCATAAATGCCTACCAAACGCTGGGCCGCTGCTCCACCCCCTGCACTGAGCTCTTGCATTTTTATGGGCTTACGGCTCTGCCGTGCAGCAGCGAGTGCTGCAGCCAAAACAGTTGATATATGGACGTGGTCGTGGTCGCGTGAATGAATGACTAACTGTAAAGTGAACGACTAACGGCTAACGACTAACGGCTGAGGTACCGTTTGTATTTTCCCTATCAGCTCGGTTACATAGTGCAATTCTCTGCTGGAAATTGCATAAACAAATTGAACATTTGGTCGAAATACTGCCAACTGTTTGGCTCGCTCAACTGTAATTAAAGCGCCCAAAGTCGCTCTTTGACATGCAGCCAGAAGGACGGTCAGACGGACAGACGAACGGACGGACGGACGGACGGAGGGTCAGAGTAATAGCAAACAAATTATACTTATGCAATGATATTGGGGCCTCGGGGCCAAGTGAATCGCCTTGACTGCAGCTGCATTTTCGTGTTGACATTAATTAAAAGTGTTATGCAAAACAATCTAAGCCGGAAATGCGCGCCCAGAAATGTCAATGTCCCGTTGGGGCATTTTAGCACGCTCTGCTGCCCATATTGCCATGGACACTTGTCAAGGACTTGGCCCATGCGGGACAAACTATTTATATTGAAACATTAAAGCGCTGTTTGTGCGCTTCATTCACTGAGCCGTTTATAGGAAAATCGTGGAATATATAAATATAATCAACTGTGCTGTTTTTCTGCTCCAGCACATATATAAATTATGTTTTATTCAGAATGCAAATGAATGCAAAGGAAAACAGCAAACAGATAGCAAAACAGAGAAAATGCTGCAGTAATGAAGATAAACAGATTTTTCATTTAAATTAATATACAAAGAGTTAAGCAAGAAGAAGAATAGCGAGAAAACTACTTTCATTATGTAGAAAATTGAATTTTATCTTAGTAAAATGTTTTCTTAGAGGAATGTTAAGAAAGCTGTATTCTTAACTGACTTAATAGCCCCACTTCAGGAGCCTTAGCCGTCGATAATAATAATAATTAATTAGCTAAATTGATAGTCTTTTCAAGAAAAAAATAAATAAAAAATAAATAAAATAAAAAATAAATAAAATAAAAAAAAAATTTAAAAAAAATTAAATAAAATAAAAATAAAATAAAAGTTCCTTTTCTTAACAACTATTAAATTAATTCATTTTTTTTTTTAATTTCTTTCTTTATAAAAAAAATCACAAATAATAAATAGATTAATTTAAATTATTTCTTTAATTCTCCTTTTAGAAAATAAACGATTTTTTTTCTATCTATTGGCTGTTCCTAAAAACTTTTTTTTTTTATTTTTTTAATTGACAGTTTATAGAAATTTCCATTTGGTAACTAGCAGCCTTATATATTATATTATTATTGTAGTAGAGAGAGAGGGAGAGAGTTTGAGGCCATGTTCAACCCCCTCGTCATGTCGCTGTGCGTGCGTGTAACTCAAAACCTGCTTCAATCAGCCGCCTAATTGTGATGACCAATGTTTGAACTGCAAACTTTAGCCGGCAGGCCACAAGACCAACAGGAAAGGGGTTAGCACAGCTCGAGCACGTCACAGAATGTGGATTTTTGTAATTATGAATAGCTTTTCACTCAAATATTCAAACGAGTGAGCCTCCGAGGTTGAGCGCATAACCATAACAACGCACGCTCGCTGTTGGCCCAAGCCAAGTTGGCCAAAACAAAACAAATAAAACAGGTGCAAAACACTACGAGGGTGGCTGATGAAATAGCACTCGAGAGCTCAGCGGAAAAAATAAAATAAAATAAAAAATACAAAAAAAGACACAGAAACAAAGCTCAATACAACATAATTGCAACGCGACTCGGTTTGTTAACAATTGTCAGTGCCGTGCCACATTAGGTTGCAGTTGCAGTTCTGCACCCGTTCGTAGGCGGAACACAAATTGATTGTCCATTCTCAAATAACAAAAAACCGAGTTGAGAAAATCAAATAGTATATACACACACATACATATACATACATACATATATGTAGTATATATGTGAATGGTTTTTGTGCTCGGCATTCAGTGGTCAAATATAAAACGAAAAACGTTTAATTGACCCCAAAATCAGTGAAGCGTTCTTTATATTTTATGTGCTTTAATAGTTGGAGTGAAAAAAAAAAAAAAAAAAAAAAAAATGGGAAAAACACAGAGCAGCTGAAAACACATGTGAACTCTGGACAGAAGTGAAAAAACATCTGTAAAAGTTTGTCAAGCTATAATCGATTCGATTGAAATAAAACTAAAACTAAAACTAAGAAGAAGATGAATAAAATGGAAAAGTTGGCCCTATTAACAAGCCAATTTGCATGGAATATCATTGCTGGCCATAACAGTTTCCGTAGAAAATACCTATTGATTTTCCTTTTGCTTGGCTTGCTTTCCACATTTTCCGCTGGCCGCCTTAAATAAAATGAAAATATGAAAAACTCAAACTAAAACGAAAACGAAAACTAAAATATTTGCCACCGCATTACTTTGCACAGATACGAATGAAAAGCGTGCAAAGGCAATTGTGCCAAAGTTTTCCCACTGTGTGTGTGTGTGTGTGTGGGCGGGTGGGTGCGGGTGGTCTTCAGTGCGTCTTTGTGTTAGTGCGACAATATTTAATGCGATTAAAGTGCAACACTCTCCCAAAGAGTGCGACGACAAAGCGACATGGCAAATGCTGAAATTCTGCACTAAAAGCGAAATGCATAACAATTCGCCAAACGCAGTTGAGCGCATTTCCATCCTATATTGGTTTTGCTTTCCGGCGCTAATTTTCACAATTAAATGTATTGTTTTTTTGTTCTCTTCATTCCTCGCAGACAACTTGTTTTGATTGCGATAATAAAAGCCTGCTAATTGTCCATAAATGTTGAGTGCAGCGAACGAATCGAACGAGAAGTGAATACAAAGCGAGCATTTCGTATTCAATTTAAATATTTAAAGCAACAATCTGAAGAAGCAATGAGTGGTTCCACTCAGTGGGGTAAGCATTGCGCACTCACTATATATACACTTCGCGTCATCAGGTTAGCGCCCCCCCTTACACTCATTTTCTTTTACGTTTTTCTCTTTGCCTATTGCACACAACTTCTTGGTTTTTTTTTTATTTCATTATCATCATATGAGATGTCTCTCATACCAAAAAAAAGCGCGAGTGAAAACCCGTTATGTTTTATTTTCTATCCTTCTCTATTTTCGCAAAAAATGTGTGCACTTATTTTGCGTCATCAGATTAGCGCCCCCAAATGCAATTGTAATTATCTTGCTTATTTTGGCAATTACACTCACCAAATTTTTTGTGAAGCTCAAAGTATTCAATATATTTATAGTATGGGTAAAGAAACAGTTTTATCTTTGGTTGAAAATCAAAGATTGAGGCATACTTTGAATCTAGACTATGCAACCATAAAATTACTGAAAAATCAGGAAAAAACAGAAAACTAAGTGGCAATTTTCTTACAAATAGGGAAAACTATGGAAAAAACTATATAAGCGGCAATAATCAAGTGATTTCTGAAGGAAATAAAAGAGCATTAGTTCGAGAAGCTTCGAATTCCCACGAATCGACCACCAAGATTAGGGTTAAAATCAGTGTTAGGACGAGCTTATCAACGGTCTAAAGAGCAATTAAGAAAGTTAATTACTTAAAGAAACAGAATGTAAAAAAAAAGACACCAGTCGATATGCTGAGAAAAGAAATACGCATTAATTTTGGCCGGGCGAATATGACGTGGTCTACCCAATGGCAGCATGTTGTCTTTTCTGATGAGAAAATTTGAATTTGGAAGTAACTGATGGATATAATTATTATATCCATGACCTACTCATAGAAGAACATTATTTGGAATGGTTTCCAAGCCGCTGCGGCGGGGGGGTGGTGTGGCATTTGTGTAGGTATCAATATCTTACTACAGCACTTGCAAGCTTCAATTTTTGACATCGCGCATGAACGCATAGGACCATAATATCGTGTTTAAAACTGCTGTTCCGCATTTCTGTAACCTGTCTGATAACCGGCATTAGATTTTCCAGCATGATAATGCCCCAATTCAGACCGCCCGATCCCTGAAGTCCTGGATTCAGGGCCAAAAAATTGATCTCATGGAGTGGCCACCATACTCACTCGACCTTAATATCATTGGAAACGTCTGGGGATGGTTGGTCAGGAAAGTATATGAGTCCGAAAAGCATTATTGTGCAAAGATAGAGTTGATCGAAGGTACTGAACACGCTTGGTCAACCATATCCTTGAATAATATTGAACAACTTTATAATTCCATTCCTAATCGAATTTTTTAAGTAATTTCAAACAAAAAACGGCACTACGCACTACTAATATTACTTAAAAATAACAATAGCTTAAAATACAGGTGTTATTTTTGGTAATTAACTTAAATAAATTGAATTTAGCGCAGGGGGCGCTAATCTGATGACCAAATTTTTGTTACATGTTTTTTGTACATTTTACAAAAAAAAATTATTAAAAAATAATCCTTATTGTTAGAGTAGCCATTCTTTTTGTATTTTAAAGAGAAATAAATGGAGTATAATGTAAAAAAATTTCAAAGATGGAGCTCTGCTGGTTTAGATTTTATTTAGCTTTGAGGTTGAGTGTAAAGGGGGGCGCTAACCTGATGACGCGCAGTGTATATATGTTTATATAAAGAGATATTTCATTAATTCCCATCTTTGCAGCGATATTTTGCCTGCTCATCACCGTAAGCTGCATAGCTCACTGCCATGGAGCAGGCGCTGCCACGCCCACCAAGAAGGCGGCTCCGCTGCGCATTACAAAACCACAGCCCATCAGCAGCACCACTGCGGCCCCACCAACGACCAGCGTGTACAGCAGCAGCACCACAGGCGAGCTGCTGTCGCCTCTAATTTACTCCACGACGGAAGGAACCGCAAGCAGCGCCAGCAGCATCACGACGGCAGACGACGGCAGCAGCACAACTGCAGCGGGCAGCCTGGTGCCAGAGATTTGCATAACGGGACTGCAACTGACACTGACCAATGCGGCTGGGGAGCAGGTGGTGCGCACGCAGCCAGAGCTGGTGCAAATCATCGAGGGCGACGTCATGCTGAGTGTGCTGACCAGTGATCCCGTCTCGGCGATGTTTGTCATAAATCGCGTGAACCAGGCAAATCTCATCTCAGCTGACTTTGAAGTCGGTAAGTAATATGATGGTCAAATACTACCCCTATAAGATGATACACTTTATTCAAAAGTAGGCATACGATCTTCTTATCTAAGTAATTTTATGTAATTAGTATATTATAGTTTTTAAAGCGATTTTTGAACCCTGAACCCATTGAAAATGGGAAATCAGGGTGTAATGGTTTTGTGAAAAAGTATGACGAGCTGAGTCGATTTAGCTCTGTCCGTCTGTCCGTCCGTTCGTCTGTCCGTATGTTTGAACGCGTTGATCTCAGAAGATATAAGAGCTAGAGACTTGAATTTTTTTTCTAGGTCCCCTAATTCACCCCCTCACCCTCAAATTTGTAAATGACGTATTTCAAATACTAAGGACTTGTGCTTTGGCAAATACATGCATATCCATATTATAATCATAATCTAAAAGTTTCATGAAGATCGTATGTTCACAAGAAGCTATTAAACAATTAAGGTCTCATAGCAAGGGGTGCTTGGGTGCTTGTGTGCGTGGATGTGTGTGTGTGTGTATGCGTGTGTGTGTATGTGTGTGTATGCGTGTGTGTATGCGTGTGTGTGTGCGTGTGTGTGTTTGTGTGTGTGTGCGTGTGTCTTGTGTAAGCAGAAAGAAGCGAAAAATTATTGCTCGAATGGTTCAGGGGATCTCGTAGTCGAGCAGTCTCGACTACAGCTTTCTTACTTGTTTTTCTTTTACTGCTAAAGGAAAAAATGTCCTATCTGAAATTTAAATTATTAATTAATATTTTATTCATATGCAATTTAAACGGTTTTGAAAACTTTATATAGCCTATGCTCATCAGGGATAATGTAGAATTATAATATTGTAGTAAACTAATTTATTAATTTATTAGCTCGGTCCGTTACTTTTGGAAGCCATTATATGCCTATTCATATAAATTCCTCTTCGCAGGCATTCGCGCTATAACTGTGGACAATGCCAGCCTGGCTGAGAATCTGCTCATACAGGAGGTGCAGTACTTGCAGCAGTGCACTCAGTACTCCATGGGCATATTCCTAGACTATGATCTGTACAGACACCTCGAATCGGTAATCAGGGACTTGGAGTACAATGTGTGGCCCATACCCAGCACGCGTTCCCATCTCTTTCCCAAAGTGGCGCATCTGCTGCACCAGATGCCGTGGGGTGAGAAGACCGCCTCCGTGGAGATCGTCACCGAAACCTTGGATGTGTACAATGAGTTCATGGATGCCGCCAGGCAGGAGCACATGTGCCTGATGCACTTCAAGAGCGACGACAACATCTACATACTCTTCGGCAACAAGATGGCCAGTCACTTCAAGGAGAACGGCACGGTGTTTGCCGTGCCCACGGACCGTGCAGATCAGGTATTCCTAGAGGGTAAGTCCGACCTGAAGAGGTAGTCCGCTCTCGTTCTCAACAAGCTCTTTGCAGAGCTGCCTAACAAGGCTTTCGTTCTGATGGAGAATGACATCGAGCTGCGAGCGGGTGACCTGGATCCGATGCCCACGGAGCTCGACGAGGTGCTCATTGGCAAGAGTGTGCTGCCCTCGCGCGTCCTAGTCTTCGCCAGCCCCGTCGTTGATCTGATGAACTGGCTGCGCGCCTCGCTGGCCAAGCACTGCAAGCGCGATGAGGACCTGTATGTGCTGGAGAGCTGCTTCAACTTCCTCAACTTCATCGAGGACTGGCGCACGCCCGAGTACCGGCGACCCCACGACACGCAGGAGCTGTTGGCGCTGCTGCGCATGCGCAAGCTGTCCACGTCCATGGTCTTCCAGATGTACCAGAAGAAACAGGAGACTCTGGATGTGATAACGGGCGAGTCGCGCATGGAGCTGCGCGAGATCGCCTCCCAGAACTTTGTGACCAACGTGACCACCTACTACCACTACAATCGCGACAATCACACCAGCCTGGAGCTGAAGACGAAGTTCGGCTTGGTCTTCAACTGCCAGTACACGGTGGGCGACAATCGGCGCCATCCGTTCGTCTTCGACGGCGAGAGCGTCATGTTCTGGCGCATCAAACTGGACACCTGGGTGGCAGCGGGCCTGACGGCCGCCATTCTCGGCCTGATCGCCACGCTGGCCATTCTGGTATTCATTGTGGTGCGCATCTCGCTGGGCGATGTGTTTGAGGGCAATCCGGTCACCTCGATCCTACTGCTGCTGTCGCTCATCCTGGTCTTCTGCTCCTTTGTGCCCTTCTCCATGGAGTATGTGGGCGAGCAGCGTAACTCGCATGTCACCTACGAGGATGTGAACACCCTGAACACGCTCTGTGCCGTGCGGGTGTTCCTGATGACGCTCGTCTACTGCTTTGTCTTCTCGCTGCTGCTCTGCCGTGCTGTGATGCTGGCCTCGATCGGATCTGAGGGCGGATTCCTCTCCCATGTCAATGGCTACATTCAAGCCGTCATCTGCATATTCAGCGTCTTTGTCCAGGTGGGCATGTCCGTGCAGCTGCTGGTGGTCATGCACATGGCCTCCGAGAGCGTCTCCTGTGAGAACATCTACTACGGCCGCTGGCTCTGGGGCCTGATGGCCTACGATTTCCTGCTGCTCTGCTGTCTGGTCAGCCTGGTGCCGTTCATCTATCGCTCGCAGCGCAACTACCGCGAGGGCATCCTGATCGTGATTGGGGGCGTGCTCATTCTGATCATCTGGACCGCCTGGATCATCCTATCGCTCTTTGGTGACGAGTGGCGGGATGCGGCCATTCCATTGGGACTGCAGGCCACCGGCTGGGCTGTCCTGGTGGGCATACTCATACCACGTGCGTTCCTTATTGTACGGGGCATTGAACGCTCGGATATTGCCCAGGCGCTGCCCTCGCTTACCTCCCTGGCCTTTGCCCAAAACAATCAGTATTCCTCCGAGCAGGTGAGTTCTTCCATTGCAGGCCATTCGACAGCCTCCTGACATCTCCTTCTTTCAGAGCGTTTATGAGTGTGTAAATCCTGCTATGCGTCACTGTTCGCAGGAGGAGGTGAACCATCAGTCGCCCAGCGAGATACCCACGTTGCCTCTGCGCGGCGGCGGTCCACGACGTCAGCAGTTCTTTGCCAATCTTCGCCAGGCCAATGCCAATATCAATCCGCAACGTCCACCGCCACGCCCACAGCAGAGTCCCTCACGCTCCTCCGTCTGCTCCCTGCCGCCCTCACCCGAGCACAGCAAGATCACACGTTTCTGAGCGGATCCGGGAATAGATCCGTAGACAGACCTAACCAGCACACCCCAACTTCCGTTCGAGCTCTAGTCAAAGCGCCAAGAATGTGCATTAATTAAATTGCTGTATTCTATTTGTTAATCTAACATTTTAATTATCGATGACCCAATAACCCATGGCCATTTAAGACTTTCATAAAAATAAATGGATAAATACGAGAAACATATTAAAAATCGATATTATTGAATATAAATAAATATGATAAAGCTAATAATATGAATATGAGTATGAAATGAATATAAATAAATGAATAAATATGAAATACAAATGTTAAAAATTTTGTTTTTGTCAATTTTTCAATTATTCTTGTTTATACATATAAGAAACTAGCAAGGTATTTAAGAAACTAGCATTGAAAGTAATAACATTATTTAATAGTAGGCAAAGACAATTGTAGAACGTGTAGAGCATGAGAATTGAATAGATGGAAGCATACATTTTGATTTAAGGAATTAAAAATACAATTATTTTTTTTAAAGTTTAATATGTATTGTATAGATTTAAAAAAAAAAATAACATCAAGAACATATAAATATTTTATATTAACTGATAGCTTAAAATCCGGGTAAGTTTTATAGTTTTATAGCTAAATCAGCATGTCTGTTAAATCAATTTAAATGCAGCAAAATCTGTTTTTTAATTGAGGCCCCAATTCAGGCCGTCCTTCAATGCCTGAACCGCCCGCTCCGATAACTTTTGATTTGCCTGGTTGATGCCTTTGCTAAGTGAAAGCTTTCCATAGCAAGCTTTCTAACGGTAACTTTAATTGGCTTTATAGACACGTGATTATTATAGAAATTGGCTCAAGACGCCCAAAAGAAAACTCAATATCCTCTTTGCGTCACGCGACACTGGCGCCCATTGTTTGGCCTTGAAAAGGGGCGGAGTTTTAGCGTTATTTATGTTTTGTGAGTGTGTGTTTTGCTACATTTATGCGTGGGCCGCTGACGTCAGGCCGCCAATGTCCGCTGCGAGCATTGACCGTGGCACATGAGAAAATGCGCAACAAGACATCAGCTATAAATGTTTGACCACAGAAACTACCAAAGTCCGCCAAAAAACACAAAAAACAAAACAGAAACAAAAATCTAAGCAACATTGCAAGGCCGCCAAAGAACACGCGACTATCTGAAATGGCGTCGCTTTTAAACGCTGTCGCCACGCGCCAAGCATTAGATTCAGAGCAGAGAGGGGAGGGGGGGGGTGAGGCTGGCAGCCGCAGTAAAGTTATGCCGACAAGTTTTATCTGGCTGGCAACGGCAAGTAGAAGTACGTGTTGTGCTGGCCAAATTTGCGTTGCACACTTTGTGGGGCGAGTAGTGGCGGGGGGGTAGGCGCGTTGCTTTTGGCGTACTTCCGGCATAATTTGCACTCCATTTGCCCAAGCACACAGAGAGCACCGAAACACACCGAAAACACAGAAAACATCTTCGCCAGGACATTTGCGCAAATTTGCTTTGCCTTAAATCAAGATAACAAGCAAAACGTTTTGTATTTGCTTTTGACACAAATTTTTAATTAAATTTGCAATTTGGCAAAGCCATTGTGCGTTTAATTAAACCTGTGCCGAGAGAGTAGATGGCTGTAAGGATACTTCCCTATACAGGCTTGAGCTGATTCAATTATTTAATCATTATCTAACGACGCAGTTGCCGTCCCTATTATTTCTATTTATATATTTAAGCTCTGCTAATTGCATTCAAGAACTCACAAGCTGACTGACTGTGTCCATTATAATTGCCAGCGTTATCCTGGCTGCGAGTGGAGAGTGTGCGGCACTTAGCTGTCAAAAGCTCTGCTACGTGACATTATTAAGAGTGCAGTCGTCCATCGTGCATACACTGACCGGACCGGCCACCCCCCAGACAGACAGACAGACGGGCGGACGGACAGTCGAACTGTCTGCCGGGGTGCGTATGATTTATGAGTGGAACGCAACTAATGATGGCACATCCGTTAGATGGCGGGCGTGCCAGGAGGCGCAAGGCAATGCCACTTGCACATGGACATACATATCTATACATTAATAAATAATATGGAAACTACTGCGGCTGCTGCCAGCTGCAAAGCCGAACAGCAGGTCGATATTAAATGATCATTACTGCAAAGAAAACAGAAGCAAAAAACCAAAAACAAAACAACAAAAACGGTTGCAAACTTTTACAATTTTAACCAAAATATCGTGTGATACTCATGCTCAAGTTAAACTTGCTGAACTTGCTAAACTTCCAGCCAATAACAATTGAGACATCTGCTCATTGTACAGCCTGTCGTTTATTTATTTTACTTATTTTTATTTTATTTTTATTTATTTATTTTTTTTTATTTTTGCACATTGTCATTTGTCACATGCCAAGAGGGCTATAAATGCGTTACGGAAGGCAAAGGCGCAGGCTAAGGCAATGGCGAAATTTGCCGGCTGCATGATTCACCAGGCTTTTCTTTTTGGTTTTGTGACGACATCAACGCATGCCGACGCCCCCGCAGCGCGGCATAATACATATTTTGTTTAAGGTTATCTGTCGTCGGGCTGCTTAACTCGCATTTGCCAAACTCATTGGCATGTCGCCAAAAATTTCGACGCCATATCCACAGTCGCGTTGGCCATTTGATTATATTAGTCATGCTTACAAAAAAAGCCATATGACGCTTGGGCACCCGCTCGCCCAGCTAGTGAGCCACCCAGTCAAGAAGCTAGAGCCCACAACAGCTTTTACTACACACACACACACACATACAAAAGACAACGTCAACGTCAGTCGACCCTTATTTTATGGTACTACACAAAAAAAGGGAAAAAACATGCCCTACCATATATAGACGGGGCTTAGAGACGCGGCAGGACGAACAAAAAGCTTTTCATTCATCAGAAATAATCAGGCGAACAAAGTCTTGTGGCAACTGTGTGTGTGTGAGTGTTTGTGCTTGTGCTTGTGTGTGTTTGTCTATGTGCCATTTTGGTGTAGAGTTTGCGCTGCGCAAATTTCACAATCGTGTTCTATTTCTTGGCCCGCTCTAGTATCAAGCGTCTATTTTGGTTAGCTCGGAGCCCCTGCTGCCAACTTGACGAAACTTTTGCTGCTGCTGCTGCTTCATGCTCGGGCTGCCTTTGTTTCTATTTTTATTTCTATTTCTGTGCGTCTTCAATTGCCTAAAGGGATTCATTCATGAAATTTGACAGTCTGACGCGAGGAAGCAAACAAAGCGATTAAGCTTTTTATTTTAATTGCCCCGAGTTTGGCTATTTTTAGGCCAGCCGCTGCGCGAAACCAAGTGGGCGACTTATGAAACTCAATTTTTATTGATTCTCTTTCACATTTGAATGAGTTACATACCGATTAGCATAGAATAAAACTGTCTGTCACTAATTGACAAACGCGTTTGATTTTATGGCCATGAAACTAATTTAACCATAGACAAGTTTCTTAACTACAATCAATAATAATAATATTTATATATAAAATTTTATTGTAGATATAATTTATAAACATAACTATAACTATAGATAGGTTTTTTAACTACAATATTTTATTTGTTAAATATATAGAAAAATAGCTATAAAGAAGTTTCTTAACTACAGTTAATAATACTATTTATTTTTATTTATATTTTTTAATTTATATATTTTTTATAAAAATATAGAACTGCTTATTTATTTCATTTATATTTTTCTTTAATTTCATTTCTATTTATTTTTTTAATTATTTTTTATTTTCATTATTATTATTATTATTATTTTTTTTTTTTTAATTTTTATTCTCTTTCATATTTGAATGGGTTATATATAGAAGAAACATTTTAGATTGAAATCTCCAATTTATGTAAATGTTACAGGTTAAATCAGTATTTATAATATTATTTTTCTTATATTTTTTTATTAATATATTTCACATATTTATATATTTTATATAATTATCATATGTATCTAAATCACATCATATCTATATTGCATATAGTTTGATCTACGCACATACCTATAATACTAACACAAAATTTTGTTTTCTTTTTATTTTTGCTTGATTTTTAATTTAAATATTTATATTTACTACTATTTATATTTAATTAAATTATATTATTTAGTTTTAGCTAACTGTTTCGTTTAATTTTAGATCATTCATTCGCAATCCCATTAAGAGTCCAATATTCTGTTTACTGTTAGCAATTTAAGGGGATCTTCAATGCGTATCTTTTTGCGATTTTGTTTTCTCTCTTGTTTTTTGTTGCCTTCTTCAGAGAATCACTTTCGCTCTCTGAGAACAGCTGTGGCTGACTGAAGCTTTCGTCAAGTTATTGCCAAAAGCTCGCTGAATGGAATCCACATGGCAACAACATCCTTGAACAAAAGGATATGCGCGTGCTTTTGTGGCCAGTACGCGACGTTAACTCATGGCATACACACACGGCAGCGGCAAGTCCGACCCACACACAGACAGAGACACACACACGATATACATATACACGGACACGCTCACGCTTACGCACACGCAAACGCACACGCGCACACACAGGCGCAGGCAAAAAGAGTTTGTGTTTGGAAATTGAAGCGCCAAGTGCCAGTGGCCTAGAAATAATGTGTGAAAATAAAAGTTGAAATTAATAAATAAGAAAATTCCATGTGCAGCGCTGTCGATGAAAAGTGCAAGTGAAAAGTGCCTAAAGCAGAACCACACACACACACAACCATTGCTGAACACACACACACGCAAACACAGTGAGACCCACACAAAGAAAACATCATATGCCAGAGGCAGGCTGTCGCTTGGCAGGCACATTGACAGCAACAGCAACATAAAGGCAGCAGGAGCAGCAGGAGCAGCAAAAAGCATTTTGTGTATCCTATTTTGTGTGTGAGCGAGCGCGTGTCCAAGTCCGTGTCCGTGTCCTTTGCCACTGCCACAGCAGTAGCGACAAGAAAAGCAGCTAACGGCAGTAGCAGCAGCAGCAGTAGCAACAACAACAACAACAACAGCAACAAAAACAACAGCAGCAACAATAAGGGCAACAGCCAACCGTCGCACAGCAATTACGGCGTGTAGTTGCTATAATGATAGATTTCAAAACAAAATTGAGCAAATTATCGTATAAAACGTGCCCCGGTTGGAAAATCTAAAAATAACACAACGCCAATTCCGAGCCGAAGTCGAAGTCGAAGTGGAAGTGGAAGTGGAAGTCAAAGTCGAAGCCAAAAACCAAGTGCCGTCTGCCCAACTGACTTTAAATTATGCATGCACATTGATTTTCTGAGGCGTCGCCGTCGTCGATGTCGTTTTCGTCTTTACTTTCCTATTCATTGTCGTTAACAACAACAACAACAAAAACAACAACAACAACAGCAGCAACAACATCTACATCAGCAACATCAACATCAACAGCAACAACAGCAACAGGAACAGAGCCTGCCTATATATTGGCAATCTCGTAAAGTCATTTCTCGTCCTGCGTTCAGCCCGCATCGCATGTTATCAACGGAACTGACGTCGACGGCGTTGTGGAATGCGAATTATCAGCGCACCAACGGCCTAACAAAAGGTAAGCACTAACAGCAGCAGCAACAACGGCGACAGCAGCAACAACAACAACCGCTAGTCATTACATTAGGCACAAGCCACAACATATTATGCATACGCATGATGTGCGCGGGCCCTCGGGACGTATGTGTAATATTCGAAATCATTCGGCAAAATGTATACAAAGATGCGCCCAAGATAGCAAGCATATGAAATTTAATGGCTGTTCATTATGTGAAAAAAGTCAAACAAGCTAAATGAAAGCTATTAAAATTACGGTAAATGAGTGCAAACCAAATGTCAATAGCAAGAATAGGCGGGGACTATTTACTTGGACAACTTTGACAACACTTTGACTTTGACAACAAATAGCAAGTACATATAAGTGTATATCTGTTCTTCAACATATAATTTAAAAAATATATAAATAAAGATTTTCATTTTGATATGATGTATAAAGAAATACATATATTTTAAAATTTATACAATATAAATCAATTATATATTTACATATAAATCGAAAATGCATATATATTTATATGTATATATATATGTATAAATATTAATAAAAGGATATACTTCTTCTCTCATCATAACAGGAAGAAAATCTTTATTTATTTGCTGAATTAATTAATAATTATTTAAATTCAAATCAAAGGTGAAAATAAATAAATAAAAGTTTGATGAAGATATTATAAAAAAAATAATAAATTTTATTTATATATATATAAGTATGAATACAATTATAGATTACTCCTCTCATCACAGCAAAAGGCAAGTCTCTATTTCTTTGCTGAATTAATTAATTATAATTAAATTCAAATCAAGCAAACTTTGTTCTGCATTGAGAATGAATTCATAAAGCAGAGCTGAATAATATTTTGCTAGCTGCTATCGATTGATTTGAGTTGCCCAAGTTGTTGGCACAAGTAAACAACAAGTCTTAACAATGGAAATTGTAAATTTGTTATACATTGCCATAAATTTTTATAGTACTTTACTAAATTTAGAATCAAAACATAATTCATGATTCCCCAGTAAAAGTTGAGCTAACTGACCAATGGCTGCTCATTATGGTTATTCAGTTGTCTTAAAGTTTAGCCAGTTAATCCATTACAGAGAGGAGCTGTTCATTAAGTGCGATAATAGTTAAGCTCTTACAAGCTTCAACTTGTGTAATGCGCCCTCAACAACATAATTTGCTTGTTATCAGAGTGCGCTAATTGAGTTGGAGCTCCCGTGTCATAGTTGCCCTTTGTCGCATCGGCAAATTTAATTAGACTGCCATAAAGTACATTCGCAGCTCATTTGCTGCGCTTATTAACACATGCACATGCACTCATTGACACCCTCTCACGCACACCCACACACACACACACACACACACACACTCAGGCGGAGACTCCGTTATGCTTTATTCTTTGTTCTCAGCTGCCAGAGGACTGCGATGCTGCGTCATTGTTGCCATTATATTTGCGTTTAATCTGATTTCAATTATAATTTCATTTAACAGCGCTAATGCGCTTTGGCAGCCACTCGCAGAGGCAGCCGTTGGAGCCACTGTCCCTCCCAAGCGCCCATCCTTCCCTATCTGTGCCTATGCCTGTGACCCTATTTCTCTCATTCTCTCCCGCCCGCTCCCCCTCTCCTGGCGTTTCCTGCCTATTTGCTGTGCCCCTTCTTAAATGCAATTTATTACGCTGACAGCCTCTTGGTAGCTGAGGGCGTTCGAATTTCCATGCATGCGCTTTGGCCAGCGTCAACGGTAACTGGCACCGGAAATACAGTTATAAAATGTCAACAACAATGCAAACTCATGCTAGTTCTACATTTCCGGTATGCAAGTTGCCCAATGACGGCGTTGACAACGCGTTTGCATATGTAAATGTGTGTATGTGTGTGTGTGTGTAAATGTGTGTGTGTGTGGGCTGGCTGACGTTGCTGTAACGATTTTATGACTTGATGTCATGCATTGAGCAACAACAATGCAATAACAGAAGCAATAACAACCACAACACCCACACCCACACACACACACCACAAACACACACACACACACGAATGTGCAATTGTAAATTTGGTTAAGCATGCAATAGGGGCGAAAGTTTTGAGTTTATGGCTCCTATTAAGGGACCCAAATTGCATTAATTATACAAATTGTTGGCACATTATAAATAACCATGCAGTTTTGCATATTTTTAGGCAATACAACAGAAATTTCCGGGAAATTATACAACTTAGCTCTATGTCAATGATTGAAGCGATTTTGATGGATATAATACAAATTATAACAGATTTAGATTCATTAAATTTGAGTGAGCTTTTTGATATTTAAATTCTGCACACTGTTGAATGTGGGCTTGACTGAGTGATTATAGATTAAAGAAATTAATAATTAATATAAAAGAATCAATATATCATCTTATTCCATTCAGCCTGAAGGACTTTTTCTATGCGAAAATTCTTATGTATGAAAAATTTTTAAATAATTTGAAGCAAATAATATTAGAAATCAATTTGATTTTAAATGAATATTTTTGGCTTAATGGCAGTCATATATGTATAACGATAATATATATACATATATCTAAATTAATAACATTTATTAATACTAAAATTTAATCTTAAAAGGTTTTCTTCATATTACTATATAAAATCCTAAATTATATACATTTAAATTGTATACATACATTATATACATTTAAAATCTTAAATAAGGAACATTTATTTTTTCATATTATAAACTTAAAAAAAAAATTCTAGAGAGCAACATCTAATGTACATTTCCTCTATCTGTCTTTTTCTCACGCGCAGATGAGGCTTGCCTGTCGACGACATATGAAAATTGCAGAACAGAAACAGCGACAACAGCAGCAGCAGCAGCAGCAGCAACATCAGCCGCAGCAATGACCAAACAATTGACAACAACAACGGCGACAAATGCAGCGTCTAGCATCACACAAACGGCTAATTTGGCGCCCACGGTGATATCTCCCACAACACCAGGCGCGACAACAACAGCAACTGCAACAACAACAGCAGCGGCAACGGCAACAACAGACGTAGCAGCGCCAGCTGCAGCAGAGACAATAAAGACGCAGACGCAGTGCAGAACAAAGGCCTCCTCAGCAGCATCAGCAGCATCAACAGCATCAGCAGCATCAGCATCGGCGACTGCAACAAAAACAACTTCATCAACAGCATCAAGTGATGCCAGCGGCCGTTCGGCGGCTCTGGAACGTGCCTACGTCCATGATGTGTATGAGCACTGCGAGGAGCCGACGAGGCCGGCGCGACCGCGAGTGGCACAGTTTCTGGGGAACCTGGAGCCGGGCTCGGTGGTCTGCGACGTGGGTTGCGGCAGTGGGCGTTACCTGACCCAATGCAATCCCGCCATATGCACCATTGGCGTCGATCGCTGCTATCGCCTCAGCAAGGTGGCGCACGAGAAGGGAGGCGAGGTGAGTGGGCTGGCCACACTGAATGCCATGCAATTGTAATTGATGTTGGTAAATTACTTTGAAGTGGGTCTTACAACTGTGGGGGGGCGTGTCTGGCTGGATAGATAGATGCACATTTTTGTATTCATGCGAACAATAGTTCATTTGTCCTAGTCTTATCTTTCTCTCTCTCCCACTCTCTATCGCTATCGCTTTATACTGTTGGCATACAATTGACCCATTTTAGCCATGGCCAAGCCATCGCCTTTATTGCAGCGCATAAATTATGCTTATCATTTGAAATTATTTGCACATGTTCCCATGGCTTTAGCGAGCGCTGAGCTGAGCTTTAATGCCCCCATAATTGCAATGGCCAACAATGGAGCCATAAAACGAACAGCGTTTTGGTCATTAGAGAGCAACTAATAAAGTGCAGGCGTCGCTGCAGTCAAGTGCATTCAAATCGATAACAAGTCCAACTGAGAATTGCCAACTGGAGACTCTCTGGCTCCGCTCGACAGCAGGCGGCAATATTTCTTGGCCTGCCTGGCTGCAAAGCTGTGCAAATTTAAATGCTCAAATTTATTGCTTTCCATTCAGTGCTTGACCAAAAGTTTCTGCTACAACATTTTTAATAGAACTACATGTAAGAGTGCAGCACCGACTGCATAATACTCATTCATAGTCCAGAAATAATTGAATGTTGCCTTGCTAAATCTCGAGATGATAATTGAAACTCTTGATGCAGAGCTTGAGTGCTTATTTGTATAGATACATATGTACATACATATATCTAGGTATATATACATCTAGGTTTATTAGTCGCAACTTACGTACATATCTCTGTTCACCCATCGGACAAACTGATGAATGGACAGAAGGACGTACAGATTACAAATATGGATGAAGGAACAGAAATAGAAATAATGCATAAAATCAATATACTCCTTTCTTTTTCTGTGCACGAGTAACGTAAAGGAATATTTTGCAATATGAGGAATACAGTTTTGCTGCAGCTTGAAGGTAGAAATTGAAATGTTTCATGAATTGCAAACTTCTTAATAAGGAATACGGTTAATTTATGCATATATAATATATATGTATATTCGAGAAACCAATTTAAAGTTTTATATAGTACACTGCCAGATGAGTCTAGTTTTACATCATATACCTAAGTACAATTCACTACAGAGCAAGAGTAAACTAGAAGAGCATTTACAAATGCAAATTATAAATAAAGTTCAGCCTTATAGAAAACAAAACAAGTTTTCCCCAAGGCAATTTGTATGAATAATAATGAAACCAATTATTCAGCAAGCTTCTGTAACGTATTATATATGTATACATATATTTGTATGTATGCATATACATATATATATATATATATATATATATATATATATACTACACTTCATTTAGATATTTATGGCATGCCTTTAAAAATGCAACTACTTTGCAGTTAGTTGGTTGCCGTTGAATTAATTTTCATTGTGTTCACTTGTTGTTCAATTTTATTGTTGTTTCTCTTTTCTCTGTTGTTGTTGCTGTTGTTGTTGTGAAGTCCACAACATTTCCGTTTTCTTTATAGCAGCGAACAATAAATTTCGTTCCCCAGCTGCCAGCGCCCAGCGCCCAGCGCCCAGCTCCCAGTTCCCAGCTCCCAGTTCCCAGCTCTTAGCTCCCAGAGGTATGCAATAGTTTTTGCAATAATCTATTACACGCGCTTCGTTTCGCTTGGCTTCGCTTATTTATGGTGCCATTTGCAGGCGAGAAATGCCATTTTCTAAGAAATGCATACTATTCACCGCTCCACAATCATCATGCGAGAGTGTGGGAGGGAGAGGGCGAGGGAGTGCGCCTCTTAGCGCCGCGCCCTAGGCTCTGTCGCAGGCATTTTTCGCATTTAAATTGCATTCGCTGGCATTGCGTGGGGCTTAAAGTTCGCATGTAATAATGGCAAGGACAACAACGAGGACGGAGACGACGTCGCCGTCGCCGTCGCCGTCGCCGTCGCCTAGGGTTACTGTTCAATGGAATTGCAAGCGGCCAGGGTTGCCACCTTGCCGTCTCCTAGCCAAGCGGCAAAGTGCACACAATTTAGTATAAATGCTTTCATTTATTTAATAACCAGTCCCATTGCCATTATCCCCGGACAGGAGAGACGGCGTAATGTGTCCATGATGGTTTGATTGTTGCAATTGTTGAGTCCTTGACATTTCATTGTTATCCATTAGGGACAATTATATTTTTTGTTGGAATTATTATTAAACCTAAAATCGTACGAACAAAATTGCGATTAGTTTTGATTAGATCAGTTAAAGAGCATTGAAAGGTCTGCAACTATATATTCGAAGGTTAATATCTAATTTAAGTGAAATTAGCTTCAATGAAAATGTGTAATTCTGTTTATTAGTAGGTAAAGAGGCAAAGAATAGGTAAGGATCAAGTTACATCCCCACATTGTGGCCAAGATTTGTTTCATAAGTTGCATGTTCTGTATATTTCCGAAACGTTGGTAAAATGAGTGTTCCATAAACTGAAAATATTAGATACTTTAGTTTATCATATATAAAACCACAGTCAGACAGAGACAGCTCTAAGGAATGCATGAACGATCTATAGATTTTTCAGTTAATAACCGAGATTATGGAAAAATAATATATATACGAATTTACCTCTCTATTAGCTGATTCTTGAGTGCGATAAATATAGTAAATTTACCAAAATTTGTGAGCTATAGAAGAGAAGTGCAATTTCTCTTCTCTTCTCTCTCTCTACTCAGCAGATTTATCTGCTTTATAACTTAAGACTGAATGAGTTATTGAAGCCAAATTACATGGAGTATGTCGCATTGTATGCACAGCTCAAAAAATATCTCTAAAACTAATATTATTGAGCTATGCAGATAATTTATGCAATATTAAATGCCCACAAGCGGAATGTTGCTCTCTGCATTTATATAAACGCATTTGAATCGCTGAGCATGCCAAGGGCACTATTTAAATTACAATATGTCGAATTTGTCTTTTTTTGTTGAATGCGGATGGTATGTCATCCGTGTGAGTGTATGTGTGTATGTGTGTTAAATAAACTTAAATGCATAAAATGTAAAAGGCGTAAGCGACTCACGTGACCTGCATACGAATGCAGTTTGATACTTTGATTGCGACTGTTACTGTTGCCATTCTTCCACAAAAAAAAAAAACAAAAACAGAAGAAGAGAAGAAGAAGTGAAAAGCAAGATAAAAACGAAAACTATGTGAAAAACCAATTTAACTTCGACTATATTTACATATATCTGCTGTGCTGTTGCTCTTGCTGCTGCTGCTGCTGGTACAAAAGTTTCAGTCGCTGTCAGGCAACTTTGATTTCAGAGCTCGTGCATGGCCTGATTTACTATAATTTTGTAAAGCAAAAAAAAAAAAAAAAAAACTGCCAAGTGGAGCAGGCTATGCAGCAGGCATTAAGCAAATAACACACACACACACACATACATAGATTCGTGCACGCAGCCTGCACTCATAAATTTTGTTGCTGCCCGAAATGACGCATTGAAAAGGAAAAACAAGAAGGCAGCAAATAAAAAGCCCCAAAACACAAATAAAAAAAGGATGAACTCAGCGAATGCAATGAGATTCGTTGCCAGCTCTTCCTCTTCTTTTTCTTCCTTCGCTGCTTCTATCGCTTTTCAGGCCAAATCTTTGAGCTTTGTGCCCGTCGACTGCTGTCGACCTGCCGCAGCCATCAAGACTTCCACCTGCTCTCTTCGTTTTTATGTGCTCTGTGGTTCGTTTAAGCGCCATTTAAATAAGCTGCTGCCAGCCAAAGCAGGCTAACACAGATGTACACAGATATACATATACACCTGCATATATACAGACTTGAATTTTTCTATATGTATTTGCAATTGTTTTTTTGGTTTCTACTCGCTTTGCTCTGCAGCTTGGCTGTGCTTTGGCCCCCCTATTAGTGTGCAACGTGGCGTATGCGTAACGTGTTTCACCTGACGCTCACAATATTAAGACGGAGCTGCATTGAAAACTTGTCAACATAAATTTCTAAAGCGTAATGTGCACGACCAGTGTGACATTACACACCCACAAAGAGACTGTGTGTATGTATGTGTGTGTGTGTGTGTGTGTGTGTTTGTGAAAAATGGCAACTGCTATAAATACAATTTGTAAAGAGTATGGAGAAATGTCAGCGCGTGCATTCATGACACCGGAACATGTGTTTAAAAAAGAATAAAAATCGAAGAACAGAAAAAACACACACACGCACACACACACACATGGTCTACCCACAGCACTAAAGTCGAAAGCGAATGGGCGGCAGTTTTATGTGCAGCTCCATACAAATGCCAAAGTCGCATAAACAACACCACGCCCACTAGTGGGCAGCGAAATGGACTCGACTTTTTTTATCAATTCTACAGAAATATTTATATGAAGCGAAATATAAAAACGCTAGCGAAAGGATTATTGTGGTTTAATAAAGATTGTTTATCCATATAGATGTAGAATGGTTAAGACTCGATAGATATATAGATATATATATATATATATATATATATATATATATATATATATAGATAGATATAGAGATCGTCTAAATATATAAATTACTTTGCTGCATATATGCTATGCTCTAAGTGTACAGAGGGTGCATTTTAGTTTTCTCTGTGATTTCTGAAACTTTTGCTGTGGCTTTACATAATTTCTATTGCAAGTCAGGTTACAAACTTGACGAACTTTCCATTTTCATGGAAAAATGAGAAACTTTCTTGTCATCCACATAACATTTGGCGTTGCATTTGCACGACCTCAGCTCCTGCAGTTGTCAACTCTGAGAGCAAACACTTTACTTAATTGATATTTTGCTGCTGATGTTCAGCAAAAAATAAGAAAAACGAAAAGAATAAGAAAAAAAGGAATGAGAACGAAAATAAAAGTGTTTTGCCACAAGTTGAGCTGCAACGTCTGTTGCATTGGTCCTTGGATGACATGCCCAAGTACCTGCCTGGTCAGCTGCCGTTGCTGCAGATCCACACAGCGGGACGAGGGGCTGCAGGACTCCCGCTTTGGCTGGTGGGTCAAGGCTGTTGCAGTACCACACACACACACACACACACACACACACAAGAACAGAGCAAAGGATATCTGGCATTATTGCAACGTACAAATTATATTTGAGGCACGTGCAACGCAAGAGGGGCCACATATGCCCAGCCATTGTCCAAATGAATAGATATTTCACACAAATTCACGTAGCCAGGCAGAGGCTGGCAACAGTAATCGCATTGATATTGGTTTGGCAACACGATGCATTAATTCATTCAGTGTAATCGATGCTAGTTTATTTCAAATCGCATTTCATGGAAAATTGCAAATGAATCGTTAAATGATTGAGCTCCTCGTATACGTGCGAGCAAGTCCATTGCATTACGCTCGTCCACCTACGGATTCAATTTGTCCCCGATTTGTTTACTTCCCTTTTGATCAAAGTTAATTGACACTTTGAACACTGTCCGTAACAGGGGAATGAATATAAACGACGTGTATCTATAAAAAATATATATAAAAATAAACAAGCCACACACACACACACACATACACACGCACCTTCACATGCATGCAGTTGAGTAAGGTCAGTTCACTGGGCACACATTTTTTAAACGAACTTTTTCAATTGAAGCGAACAGAAACAAGACCAACTCAATGCAGATGGGCCAACCGACCACTACATGTAAGCATGCGATTGTGTGTGTGTGTGTGAGTCTGTATACACTCGCTCCAGCACTTCAATGGCAAATTGGGTTTACCAACTAGCAATTTTCATGAGGCGAGCGTGTTAACTTTGTTTTCACCCAGCTGAACAGAAATTCAGTTAATTGCAAACTCTTGTTGCCAACCGAAAACTTCCAACTATAATTTCGGCAGCTATGCAAATTGCATTAAAGTATTTTCTATGAAAATCCAAAAATTGTTTTCATTTCATTTCTAATTACCGTCTCTGGCAAACCTGAAACCAGACTCAAACTTTGTTAAGCTCATGTATAAGAAATTTTTAATGCAATCATGGGTAGTTGCTTATTCAGTTCAATTATATTAAATTTGAGTGGGATATATATAGTTAGGTATACTTTATTACTACTTTAGTAATACGAGAAACAACTTTTTGATTTGGTTAACTTGACAACAAATAAATTCATGTCATAAGTCTTAATAAATTTAAATTTTAATCAAATGAGACACCTTTCAAATATTTTTAGCTATTGCTAGGACTATAATTTATTAATTTTAATTTTAATATTACTTTCACATTTTTTATTATTTTTTTTTTTTTTTACCTTTGACTTTATGTTCATTAACGTATACGCGACTCTTTATTTCATCAATCTCTAGCATCAGCTCTCGCATAATATATGCTTGAAGCCGTATTCAGTTAAAATTCCTAACAGTACGACTAACTATAAATGCAAAGCCGTAAAATGCAGCTTGGCCTTTGGAATTTGTTGCATTGCTAGTGTCTCAGAGGTTTTTGGTTTGCGCAACGCAAACGCAACATTCTCAAGTGAAATTAATAAAACGTAACTAAAAGAGAGCAGGAGCAGCAGGAGCAGCGCAGGAATGCCTTTGGTTGGTTACTTAGCCAGCGGTCAGCTTTGCTTAGCTGCAGTTATGCAGCAGGAGGCACTTGCAGTAGGTTGAGGCGTGGGCGTAGTAGGTGGGGCTAGTTGCAAAGGGGATCTATTATAGGAGTGGAGAAGCAGAGAGAGACGGTGTTGGCTTGGCGTCTTGCGTAATTTAATTGGCTGAGAATGCAGTAGCTTTAACTCGTATTTCCCTTGGCACCGAGTTGCTCGAAATTACATTGCGCTCTTTGGCCCACAGGTGGCGCTGTGTGACAATCTGGAGCTGCCGTTTCGCGATGATAGCTTCGATGCGGTGCTCTCGCTGGCCGTAGTGCATCACTTTGCCACCACGGAACGTCGCGTCAGAGCGCTGAGGGAACTGGCCCGCATTCTGCGCGTAGGCGGCCGTGTGGTAATCACTGTGTGGGCGCTGGAGCAGCGCCATCGACGCTTCGAGTCGCAGGATGTGCTGATACCCTGGCAGCCGCCCAAGAATCGCACCTACTCCTACTCGTACTCCGACGAGGAGGAGGACGGAGACTTTCTGCCGCCCTATCATGCATACACGGAGGACTCGACCAATTCCAGTCGCTCGGCCGGCGATGGCGACAGCTCAAGCCTCAGCTCATCCTCGCCCGGCGAGTCCTGCTACAGCTTTGTGCGCCGTGCCATACAAGTGAGTGCAGCCGTTGATCACAGGATGTGCTTAGGCATTACTAATTTGTGGTTTCCATTTGCAGAAATTGGCTGGCGGACGTCGTCATGCTTGGTTCCTGGACTCCTGGACCTCCAAGGACACCAAGAACGACAGCAGCCTGGACTACGAGGATGCCAAGGATCTGCCCATCGAGCTGCGTCGCCTCGAAGACTTTGAGGACTTCCCCGATCCGCCGCTCTCCGCGGGCCTCAAGTCACGCAGCTTGGGCAGCATCCTGCAGCCGCCGCCGCGCCAAATCGTGCGCTCGCGCTCCAGCGTGCCCAGTCTGGGCGGTCCCCTGGTGCCCGTCGAGACGAAAGCCAGCGCCGCAGCCGCCCTGCTGCTCAGCGCGCCCGATGCCCAACTGCCGCTCAACGGCCGGCACTCGCCCACGAGCACCGCCAGCGCGGGCAGCACGCTGAGCCGCCGGCCCAAGCTGATCAAGCAGAAGCAGTCGCTGTGCGAGGACGACATCATGCAGCTGGCAGACGTAGCGCCGGACGCTGAGGCAGCGTTCCACATGGTCAGCAGTTACAATGGCGCCAATGGAGCTGTCACCAGCAGCCTCTGCGCGCGCTCTGGCGCCAATCCAGCGCCAGTCAGCTGTCAACAGCCCAGCAGCTCCGCCTCGGCGACGGCAGCAGCAGCGCCCACAACAGCTGCTGGAGCGGCGCCCAGCTTCCTGCGCAAGCAGAGCTCCCTGAACGAAGAGCTGATGGCGGGCAATCGACTGCGCGAGAAGGAGCGGGTGCGCAAGCGCATACAGAAGCAGACCTCGCTGAACGAGGCCTTCCTCTGCCGCTCGGCGTTGTTCTCCAAGCGGCTGCAGGTCATCCGGGAGGGATTCACCACCAAGATCAAGAGCTCGACGGGCAGCTTGGAGCGCGTGACCAAGACGGGCATCACGAAGCTCATTCAGAACATCAAAATCTCGCCCGCCAGCCAGACGGCGGCTAACCCGCCTGGTAATCCCCAGCAGGCGAACAATAACAACAAGCAGCCTACGACGCCAGCTGCGCAGACCCTGCAGCAGCAGCAGCAGCATCAGCACCACCACCACCACCATCATCATCATCACACGAGCAACGCGGGCAGCCTGTTCCCGGCCCACCTGCTGCTGTCGACGGCGACCACTGGCCCAGTCAGCTACTGCAGCGTCGTGGACTGCAGCGCGCCCAACATCTGCCACTGCAGCGCCTATCAGCAGGACTGCGTGGCCTGTGTGGCCTGCGCCGAGAGCGAGCAGGGCAACGCGCGCCGGCACTCGCGCGAGTCCGGCTCCGACTCGTCCAAGGACAGCAGCCTGCAGTCGGACACGAGCATTGAGTCCGAGGACAGCTTCGCCTCGGTCATTTTCATACCCAAGCCGGAGCAGCATCAGCAGCAGCTCAACTACCAGCAGCAGCATCAGAACTCCAACTCAAGCTCCAGCAACTCGAGCTCCAGCAATGGAGCCCAGGCGGCCTTGGCTGCGGCGTCCAATCCCAACGCAGCCGCCCAGCCCAGCTGTCTGGCGCGTCTGCCGCCCACACATTCCGTGCCAACATCGCCGCTTGTGATGCCCTGCCCGCCGACTCCTGCCCACTCGCCAGCCGCCATTCAGGGCGCGGTCACCTCGCCGCCCCAGTCGACGGCGGCCGTGACGGCAGCGATGGCCATCTTGACGCCCGTCGGCAGGCCAAACCAAGCGCGCTTCAATTTTGACGAGGCGCACATCAAGCAGCAACAACAGGAGCAACCGCAGCAGCAGCAGCAACAGCAGCAGCAACCGCAGCCGCAGCAGCCGCAGCAGCCGCAGCAGCAGCAACAGCAGCAGCAGCAGCAGCCGCAACAGCCACCGATCCCCAAGATCACGAGACAAGCGATACGTGAAATGCCGCCCATACCCAAGTTCCGCAAGCAGCAATCGCTGCAGCTGCAGCGCCAGAACTTTCCCATCGTGCGACGGGCGTCCGGCTCGGGCGCGGCCGGCAGCAGCAGCAGCGCCAGCAAGCTGCTCTCGCTGGAGCTGTTCAATCCGGCCACCGATGATCTGGACAGCGACTCCAGTGAGCCGTCCTCGCCGGACTCCATTGACAGTGTGATCAGCGCGCCACGCTCCGCCCAGCTGCTCTCGGCCCCGAGCACTGGCACCGGTAAGTCCAGCGACGAGTCGGAGCCGGCGCTGGTGCAGCTCATCACGATCAACCAGGAGCAGTACCACAAGGGCGAGCTGCAGATCAACAGTGCCACGCCCAACGAAAACGACATCATACTCAATGCGGACAGCGCTCCGCTGCTGCCCAAGAAGCGCGAGGCTGGCCAGGCACAGGCCCAGCAGCCGCACGACTGCGCCGAGTTCGCGGAGCAGCTGTCGGCGCAGCTGCAGCGCGAGCTGGACGACAAGAGCAATGGAGCAGAGTGTCGCAGCTTGGATAGCATCGGCGACATTGGGGAGTACTTGAGCGGCGCCGGCAGTGCGGGTGGCGGCAGCTCGAGCAGCGGCTCCAAGAAGCGTTCCAATGGCGATCTGAGCGCACTGCGGGACGAGCTGCGCGAGCGACGTCTGATGCTGGCCAATCTGTCGACCCAGCCCAGTCTGCAGCAGTCGCCCATATCGTCGTCCACCTCCTCGCTTTCCTCCCAAACGCGCAGCTTCACCATACACGAGGAGCAGGAGGGCGAGGAGGAGGATGAGGAGAACGAACGCAGCTACACGCTGGGCATCTACGAGCACTGCAAGATCTCCAAGTTCAACTACAAGCGCCATCGCCACTATAATCTCAACCCGGAGACGGCCTACCTGCTCCAGGAGGATGGTGACAGCGACGTCCGCGACGACGAATATCGTGAGTAGACAATGTTCTGTATGTTAGGGACTCTAAGCTATAATCCATTTGGTTTCCCTACGCAGCCATACCGGAGGAGGATGAGGATGCCGAGGCGCTGGAGGCACGCGGCGGCGACCAGCTGGGCGAGGGCATGCACGAGTACGGGCAGCGCAGGCGCAACTTCAGTGCCATCAAATCGGTGACCTCCAGTGCGTCCAGCTCCACGGAAACACCACCTGCGCAGCAGCCCACACAGCAGCAGGCGCTGCAGCAGCGCACCTCTGCCGACTCGCTGGAGCACTCGAACAGCTCAAACACCTCGCTAGACAGCCCCTCCCAGGGTGGCTCCACCACCCATCATCGCTACTACCACGTGTTCCGCGAGGGCGAGCTGGACGCCCTGATCAATCACCATGTGGCCAGTCTGCATATTGTGAGCTCCTACTACGAGCGGGCCAGCTGGTGCGTTGTGGCCGAGAAGGTGCAGGTGTGGACGATCTAAGTTAGTAATCTAAGAGTAAAATAATAATAATAATATTAATTAAAAAAAAAAAAAAAGCTAAAATAATCTATTTATAAACAACAAGTGTAATTGGAAAACCCAAAAAGTCTCTGAAGCCCCCAAAGGAATTGTTAAATTTAGTCTTTATTCATAGTTGAGAGAACGCAAAATTCTAGCACTAAATTTTAAGTATTCGTAACGACTCTTGCTTAGGGCTGCCAGGCCTGCTCAACGGCAGGGCTGCCGCACTGCATTGAAATTGAATTTCAAGTAAACCGTTTAGTTCTTAAGCCAAAATCGAAAGAAACAAAATCGAAACAACGCAAATTACGAATGGGAGAAAAAGTATTGTATCAAAACTAAACAAATTCAACGATATATATATACAAAGATCACTTACAACGACTATCGAATTTCATTTACCATCACGACTTGGGAATGTTTTCTAAATACCATTTGATTTCACACATCCATACATATACGAATAATTACAGTTATAGCGAAAATCTAACTAGGAGTTACTTAAACCGCAAATCAATAGAGAAAATGCAAAAACCATATCTAAGCATCTATATATATACCAAGGCTTTATACACGAAACTTAATGAAAATATTGTCGAAAAACTGAAATCTATCTAGCCACATATACACCTATTAAAATGCAAGTGAAAATCAATACGTAAGTTTTCTAATATCAATAACTGCATTTAACAATACTCAATGCAAAACTAATCAAAAGGGAAAAGCAGCAGAAATATATAGAATCGTATATACATTTTGCAAAGCTCACAATAATAATTGTATAACAATTTCAATAATTTTTTTGTAACTTTCCAACTTTGATATTTACTTAGCACATATTTGTTTCTATTAAAAACAAAAAAGCAAACAATAAATAAAAACATAAACGATTTAAGTGAAACACTTCCCAAACGGCCAACAAACCCGAACATATGAAATATTAAACAAAATATATGTTAATAACTCTTTTTTGTCACCTAAGGCGAAGTTATTTAAAAAATAACGCAAGTTTTCAATATGTATATTTCGACTGTACATGAGATTTTTAGATAGCTAAACTAAACTTTATACCGTACAATATTAGAAAATGAAAAGTTGGATGATTGAATTAGAACGCAACTTCGAGACACTATGAGATCGATTTATAATTACGTATATGCGCTCGATTTGCTGAATATGTATTTACAAAATATTATAGTATATACATAATTAGTATTATGTAACTTGAAAATACGTATTATGTATTTGCACGACCCACACAGAGATAGACACAACAGCTGCAAAAAGTAACATACACTACCAGACAAATTCAATAAATTAAAAACAAAATGGAAAAACAACAATTTGTTAAGCGAAAAAAGATATATTTAATAAACTACAACTACCAATACTTACAAATGAAAAAAATATTTTGCCTTTTTCATTATTTCATAACGTTCTTTTTTAAAGAAAATATCTCACGGGCTTGGCAGCACTTTTACGATTTGGCAGCACTGTTAATATGCAGGTGAGGGCAGCACTACGTCGATAAGTAAACTTATCGAAAATACTCGATTCTTGCAGTGTTCGTAAAGATTGAGTAAATTCATTTAATTTCGCATTAGACAAAATAGAGTCTTATATATAAATATTTCTGGAATGTCTTCGCGCTAATATTAAATTTGAATTAAGTGCGCGCAAATCCCAATGCGAGAGCAAAAGTATCGATACAGCAAATCGTCAACCAGAAGCATGTTTATTACTGCGTAGGTCGAATTTTTTGCACATAAACATGGGAAATGTGACGTCACATAAGAAGAGTTTCTCTTACATTGCCAATTTAAAAATACATTTATCAATTTTGCTTTATTTAAATAGTAGCAAAACTTATGAAATTGATATGTTTTTTCTTTTAGCCAGCATTCATACTGATTTACTTCAATTGACGCTTGGTGAAGCAGACGTCGAGAGAGTAACCGGACCCTCGTTGCAATGTAACCTCTCTCTAGCATTCGCTCCCACACACATTCAGCTCTCTCAATGCAACCTCGACCATCGTTTTACACATCTATACAGAGCAGAATTTCGTCGTATTTAAATTAAATAAAATGCAGTGAAAAAAGGAGTACAATTTGTAAAATTAACGCGAAATGGCTACCCAAAAGCCTGGCGAGTGGGCGACTGGTCTGCTGACTCGATTCGAAGATCAGGTAAAGGTTTTACAGCGTTTTCAATATGTTGCGTCGCGCTGCCTTCGAGCAAAGTGAAAAAATGTACCTGCTGCTGGTGTTGTTTTGGTGTGGGTGTCGGTGTTAAGGAGGTGGGGCTTGGGCGCTAGTGGGGCCGGCGAGGCTTCATTCATGAAATGCCGAGCTCTGATTTGTTGAATGAAGTGCCGAGACGCGCATACCCTTAATGGGATGTTTTGCGATTCACTAATAAAGTTGCGAATTCAAATTCGCGATTTTAATTGATAATGTATTATAAGTAAACAAACGCTTTAAGATAAATACGTACATCAAAAGCTGTTAGATTGTCTTTTTATAATGTTAATTAATAAAACTTTCATTTGCAGCTGCCATACAAAATCGGAGCATATGGCACTCAGGCTCGTATGAGCCAGGATCAGTTGGTGACATGCCTCATACACATCTCTCGATACCGCTTCTCTCTGGTCATCTCCGGTCTGACAAAAATGCTGCAGCGCGTCAACGAGGCTGTAAGTATTTCACAGTCCTTAAAATACTAAAGGAAAATGCTAATTATAAATAATTACAGGCGCGACAACCGCGTCATGAGCCTGAACGCTGCTACTTTGAATCTCTGGTCATCATATTGACTACGCTGGAGCGCTGCCTAACGAATCAAACGAAAGATACCGCACGCTTTGAGGAGGCCATGAATGTAAAGCTCCTGTTACGCGAAATTTCCCAATTCGTAGACGTGCAGAGCGATAACAATCCCAATGCGGCTCAACTAAAGGCTCTCGCCTCCAAGGTGCTCTTTGCACTGTCCCAGAATCACTTCTCGGCTGTCTTCAACCGCATATCAGCGCGCATTCAGGAGCTGACATCGTGCTCCGAAGAAAATCCCGACTACAACGATATTGAATTGATACAACACATTGATATGGATATGATTAAGCTGACCAAGCTGTTGCAAGGTATAACAGCATATCATTACTTTCGGATTTGTATTAATTATTTATCCCTTGCAGAAACAATTACCAAATTTCGCTCAAAGCGCGCACCGCCTCTCATTTTGCTGTACTCCTTAGAGAAAGCCATTTGGAATTGGATCGAATATCATCCACAGGAATTTCAGGACTTGCAACGCGGCACTAATCGCGATATATCAACGTTAGCTAGCTTATATCTAGTTATGGAATTCTACTAATATAAAATTTGCATTTTAGCTGCTGGGAGCCCCTGCTGGACTTTGTTGAGTACTTTAAAACCGAGAATAAAAAGAGCAAAACTTTAGTTTGGCCCCTGCAAATGCTGTTGCTCATTCTAAATCCCTCCAGTCTGGAGGCCACTGTCAACGAGCTGCAACAGTCGGAGAAGGAAAAGGAAAAGGAGAAGATGCCCTCGAAGTCGACACAATCCACGTCACGCGACAAAGACTTCTCGGCCAGGCAATTCATTGAGAGCATCAAACGTGGTCTGGGTCCACATTCGCCATCCAAGCAGGTGACGGAATCCTCGGCCATAGCTTGCGTCAAACTCTGCAAGGCGTCCACGTACATCAATATCAATGACTCCAACAATGTGGTCTTCAAGTTGGTGCAATATTTCATTAACGACCTTAAGGCGCTGCTCTTTAATCCCGTGAAGCCGTTTTCCCGCGGCCAGGGCTACAATTATGCAGATATTGAACTAATGATTGACTGCTGGGTCTCGTGCTTCCGTATCAGTCCACACAACATAGAGGCTCTGAAAGTGTGCTTGAATCTCTCTTCGCCGCAGGCCTATCACTTCGTTATCGTGTGCTCCTTGTTGCGGTGAGTGAAATGTGAAGTTAAATGTAAATTCAAATATTTATATGCATTGTACAAATTTACAGCCTAGCGCACATTTATGTGGATTTTCGACTGCAAAATAAGAATCCCTTTCGCATTGTCAACCAGCCGCGTCTTCCCTGGTGGCCGCAGACCGACGTCGTGCATTATCGTTCCGCTGAGCTACGCGCTCTCTTTACGGATACTCTGAATAAAGCTACGCAGGGCTATATAGCCCACACACCACTGCGCTACATAACTTCGTTAACGCTCAAGTCCAAGGACACGCAAAAGGGTCTGACTCGTTCAGAGGAGGGACCAGCCCATAAGATGCTATTGCTGCTATTAGTGCGTCTCATACATGCAGATCCTACGCTTCTCTTAAATGTAATCACAATCATACATTCCTATTCTAAAAAATTTAAACTAATTTACATTTCCCTCATTTCCAGACGCAAGGCAAAGTGGCGCATGAAGTGCAAAGCTCAACTCTGGAGCTTATTAATGGCCTGGTAAGCCTGGTGCATCAAACGACCTTGCCAGATGTGGCACAAGAGGCCATGGAAGCCCTACTCGCCCTGCATGCACCCGAAAAGATCGAAGTCTGGAATCCAGAAGCACCCATTAACACATTCTGGGATGTCAGCTCGCAGGTCCTCTTCTCCATCTCTCAGAAGCTTATTCAGCATCAGATAGCCAACTACACTGATGTACTTAAATGGCTCCGTGAAATACTGATCTGCCGGAACACATTTCTTCAGCGGCACAAAGACTATGCCCATGTGGGTAGCCAGATTGCCATATGCAAGCAGGCGCACATTAAAATGGAAGTGGTCTTCTTTATGTATTTGTGGAGCGTGGATTTGGATGCGGTCCTGACTTCGCTTTCCTGTTTTGGCCTGCTCTGCGAGGAAGCGGAGATCTGCTGCAGCTCCGATGAGTTAACAGTGGGCTTCATCATGCCCAACTACCACATTTACCAGGAGCTAGCCCAACTCTCTTCATGTGAGTTAAATGCGATTTCTAAGCATATGGTTATTATTTGTAACACCATCCATACATTTCAGCCGCCACGGATACACGTATTTGTTTCTTTGAGAACAGTCATGGCAACGTGAGCCGTGGGAAGCTCCAAAAGCGTATTATGCCACTGCTGCGAAAGATCGAGCACTGTGTGCATGGTGTCCAGCCCGCCTGGGAGGAAACCTTTCGAAATTGGGAGGTGCTCAGTAAGGTGCTCCAGACTCACCCCAAGGTTAAGACCGAGGATGCGCAAGCAGAAGTGTTCCATCGTGGCTTGGGCAAACGTCGTGCCAGCCACCAAAGCTCCGAGCATGATCTAGAAGAACAAATCACCGAATGGGCCAATATGACCTGGTTCCTGCTGACCTTGGGTGGCGTTTGCCTCCAGAAACGCAGCAACAGCCGCCAGCTCTTGTTGCAACAGTCGCAGAACAACTCGGTAGCATCACTGGCACAGGCGTCTGTCTACTCGAGCTCGACTAGCTCAGGACATGGATCACTGCATCCCAGCACGGTCTCCTTGTCCACCATACCACCAGCGCCGCCCCAGGATGTCAGCTACTGCGCAGTCACACAGTGCGTATAAAATTAAATAATAATTATAGAGATATAATAATGATAATTATTCTACTTTAGATTCATTGGGCAACTGCTGCGCTTGTTGGTCTGCAGCAATGAAAAAACGGGCCTACATATACAGAAACATGTGAAGGAACTTGTGGGCGAGGAAATGTCCAATCAACTGTATCCCATACTCTTCGATCAAATCAGAGCCATAGTGGAAAAGTTCTTCGATCAGCAGGGCCAGGTTAATGTGAATGTTACGGACATAAACACTCAGTTCATTGAGCACACAATTTTCATAATGAAATCCATACTGGATCCCAAAGCCAGCAAGGATCCCAACAATGACCAGCCATCGCCATCAGAGCATTTGGGAGTCACAAGCATTGAAGGCATGATGCTGGGCATTGTCCGCTATGTGCGACATCTGGATATGAATGTCTATGCTATACGCATAAAAACAAAGCTGTGTCAACTAGTCGAAGTCATGATGAAGCGACGCGATGATTTGGCCTTTCGGCAAGAGATGAAATTCCGGAATAAGCTCGTTGAATACCTAACGGATTGGGTAATGGGAACCTCGCATCAAATTGCTCCACCTAGCTCTGCAGATGCTTCGCTACTCACCAGCACTTCGCTTATCTTTCGGGATCTCGACCAGGCGTGCATGGAGGCAGTGGCAGCTCTTCTGCGTGGTCTGCCGCTCCAACCTGAGGAGTCAGATCGTGGCGATCTTATGGACGCAAAGAGCGCATTGTTCTTAAAATACTTTACACTCTTCATGAACCTGCTGAACGATTGTATCGACAGCTCAGAGGCCGAAAAGGAACTCAACAACACACCTCTTCTACCGCCACGTCCACGCATGGCAGCTGGAAAATTAACTGCTCTTAGAAACGCCACCATACAAGCCATGTCCAATCTGCTGGGCGCCAACATCGACTCTGGCCTGATGCACTCCATCGACTTGGGCTACAATCCCGATTTGCAAACTCGCGCTGCTTTCATGGAAGTGCTCACCCAGATCTTGCAGCAAGGCACAGAGTTTGACACTCTGGCCGAGACGGTGTTGGCCGATCGGTTCGAGCAACTTGTCCAGCTGGTGACCATGATTAGTGATAAGGGAGAGTTGCCCATTGCCATGGCGCTAGCCAATGTAGTGACTACAGCTCAAATGGATGAGCTTGCTCGAGTTCTAGTCACCTTGTTCGATGCAAAGCATTTGCTCTCTCCGTTGCTGTGGAATATGTTTTATCGCGAGGTCGAAGTCTCTGACTGCATGCAGACGCTTTTCCGTGGAAATTCGTTGGGCAGCAAGATTATGGCGTTCTGCTTTAAGATTTACGGAGCCAGCTATTTGCAAATGCTACTGGAGCCACTTATACGACCGCTACTAGATGACCAGGAGGAGATATGCTTTGAGGTGGATCCAGCGCGACTGGATCCAAGTGAAGATATCGAAGAGCATCGCAACAATTTGATTGCTCTGACCCAGAAAGTATTCGATGCCATTATCAACTCTTCGGACCGATTCCCGCCGCAGCTGCGCTCCATGTGCCACTGCTTGTATCAAGTGCTAAGCAAGCGATTCCCAAATCTGTTGCAGAACAACATTGGCGCCGTTGGCACGGTCATCTTTCTGCGCTTTATTAATCCAGCCATAGGTGAGTTGCAACTCTTGATTTTACATTGGCTCAGCAACTAACGATTTCTTTATTGCAGTCTCTCCGCAGGAGCTAGGAATTGTGGGCAAGCAGGTGCCCAGTTCGGCCAAACGTGGGCTTATGCTCATGTCCAAAATACTGCAGAACATTGCCAACCATGTGGAGTTCTCCAAGGAGCAGCATATGCTGTGCTTCAACGATTTTCTGCGTGATCACTTCGAGGCCGGCAGACGCTTCTTTATACAAATTGCCTCCGATTGCGAGACCGTGGACCAAACGTCGCACAGCATGAGTTTTATTTCCGATGCCAATGTGCTGGCTCTGCATCGTTTATTGTGGACGCACCAGGAGAAGATTGGCGACTATTTGTCCAGCAGTCGCGATCACAAGGCCGTTGGCCGGCGACCCTTTGACAAGATGGCCACGCTTTTGGCTTACTTAGGTCCGCCGGAACACAAACCCGTTGACTCTCACATGATGTTCAGCTCGTATGCACGCTGGAGCTCTATTGACATGTCATCAACGAACTTCGAAGAAATTATGGTCAAGCACCAGATGCACGAAAAGGAGGAGTTCAAAACTCTGAAGTCCATGAACATATTCTATCAGGCGGGCACCAGCAAATCGGGCTATCCAGTCTTTTACTACATAGCCAGGCGTTACAAGTGAGTGTGTGTGAGTCAGTGTGATGAGTGCCATATACTCATGTATTTTGTTTTTTTTTTTTTTTAGAATTGGTGAAACCAATGGGGACCTGTTGATCTACCATGTCATACTGACATTGAAGCCCTTCTGTCACTCACCCTTCGAGGTGGTCATTGACTTCACGCACACCTGTTCGGATAACCGTTTCCGCACAGAGTTCTTGCAGAAGTGGTTCTATGTGCTGCCCACTGTGGCCTACGATAATGTCCATGCGGTCTACATTTACAATTGTAATTCGTGGGTGCGCGAGTACACAAAGTTCCACGATCGCATCCTAGCACCGCTGAAGGGCAATCGCAAGCTTATGTTTTTGGAGTCACCCAACAAGCTCATCGATTACATTGACGCTGAGCAGCAGAAGCTGCCTGGAGCCACGCTCTCACTGGACGAGGACTTGAAGGTATTCAGCAATGCACTGAAGCTCAGTCACAAGGACACCAAAGTGGCCATCAAAGTTGGTCCCACGGCGCTGCAGATTACGTCGGCTGAAAAGACCAAAGTTCTGTCGCATTCGGTGCTGCTCAACGATGTTTATTATGCCTCTGAAATTGAGGAAGTGTGTCTGGTGGACGATAACCAGTTCACGCTGTCCATAACTAATGAAAGTGGCCAACTGAGTTTCATTCACAATGATTGCGACAACATTGTCCAGGCTATCATACACATACGGAATCGCTGGGAGCTTAGCCAGCCGGACTCGGTCACAGTGCATCAGAAGATACGACCCAAGGATGTGCCTGGCACTCTACTCAACATGGCGCTGCTAAACCTGGGCTCTTGTGATCCCAATCTCCGCACAGCTGCCTACAATTTGCTGTGTGCGCTGACCGCCACCTTTGACCTGAAGATCGAGGGACAGTTGCTCGAGACGCAGGGACTCTGCATACCTTCCAACAACACCATCTTTATCAAGTCCGTTAGCGAGAAATTGGCCACCAATGAGCCACATCTGACACTCGAGTTTCTTGAGGAGTCGATACAGGGCTTCCAGCGCAGCACCATTGAGCTGAAGCATTTGTGCTTGGAGTACATGACGCCCTGGCTGAAAAATCTAACCAAGTTCTGCAAGTCAAATGACGATGCCAAGAAACTAAAGGTCTCGCAGATTTTGGACAAGCTCATCTGCTTGACTATCGACCAGAAGGAAATGTATCCCTCGGTGCAAGCCAAGATCTGGGGCTCCATTGGCCAAATCCCAGAGCTCATTGACATGGTTTTGGACAACTTTCTGCACAAGTCCATTAGTTTTGGCCTCGGCTCACCGCAAGTGGAGATAATGGCCGACACAGCTGTGGCACTGGCCTCAGCCAATGTCCAATTGGTGTCCAAGAAGGTCATCACACGCATGTGCCGCGTCATGGACAAATCCTGCACGAATCCCACTCAATATCTGGAGCAGCACATGATGTGGGATGACATTGCCATATTGGGGCGATATCTACTTATGTTGTCCTTCAATAATTGCCTGGATGTAGCCACCTCGGTGCCCTACCTCTTCCACACCATCACCTTCCTGGTCTGCTCTGGCTCGCTGTCCATGCGCGCCTCGACCCATGGGCTGGTCATAAATATTATACACTCACTGTGTACCTGCACAAATCCCTCGTTCGGAGAGGAAGCCCAGCGCGTGCTCCGCCTGTCACTCGACGAATTCTCGCTGCCAAAGTTCTATCTGCTCTTCGGCATTAGCAAGGTCAAGTCGGCTGCTGTCACAGCCTTCCGCTCCAGCTGTCGCCACCCGAATGACAAGTGGTTGGGCAACGAACGCGTCACCCAGCCGCTGCCTGCGGATCGTGAGCGGCTGTCGCTGCCATCGCTGGAGGTCATCACGGATGCTCTTCTGGAAATCATGGAGGCTTGTATGCGCGACGTGCCCGACAGCGTGTGGCTGCACACCTGGACATCTTTGGCGCGCAGTTTCGCATTCTGCTACAATCCAGCTCTGCAGCCGCGCGCTCTGATTGTCTACGGCTGCATTAGCAAGAGCGTAACGGACCATGAAGTAAAGCAACTGCTGCGCATTCTAGTCAAGGCGCTGGAGTCCTTCAACGACCTAATACTGATTGAGGCTTTGGTTATGTGTCTCACGCGCATCCAACCGCTGCTGCGCCCCGAATCGCCCATACATCGTGCACTCTTCTGGGTGGCTATCTCAGTGCTGCAGCTGGACGAGGTTACGCTCTACGGCGCTGGTCTGGCGCTGCTCGAACAGAACTTGCATACGCTCAAGTCCCAGGGCTGCTTCGACAAGACGGAGACCATAGCTGAGGTCATGATGAAGACGCGCGAGAAGCTCGAGTGGCACTTCAAGCAGCTGGATCACGCCGTGGGCTTGTCTTTTCGCAGCAACTTTCATTTTGCTCTGGTCGGACATCTCATTAAGGTGAGTTGTAAATGATAAATGATAGGATTAAATTAATATTCGCATTCCCTTTAGGGCTTTCGCCATCCAACACCCACCACAGTCTCGCGCACATCCCGTGTGCTGACTATGCTTCTGGGAATTATAGCTAAGCCGCTGCACCGCGACAAGTTCGAGGTGACGCCGGATAGCGTAGCCTATCTGACAGCACTTGTTGCTGTCTCCGAGGAGGTGCGCTCGCGCTGCCACGTGAAGCACGCACTGCCACGCTGGCCCGCCGATGTGTGTGGCAGCAATGAAAACGGTGAACCCCTAACCAATGGCGTGCAGACTGTAAGTGACTAGGCATTCATAAATATAATAATTACCTATATTAAGTTACATTTTAAATGTTTTAATACTGTTCACCTTCTAGATTGGCCAGCCATTGTCGCGGCGTCAGAAAAGCTGGGATATACTTGACCAGTCGGCTCTGCAGTTTGCGCGACATCACAAAGTACCAACACTACAGGTAAGCTAATCAAGTCCAGCATATTGTATTATCGTGTGTATACTATATATTTGAATCAAACTGTTGTACAAAAGTTGTTATAACCATTTGCTATAGTAACTTTTGGCTATCCACTTGTTATATTGAGATTACTATTATGTATACATCCCTGTTATCGAGCCTATTATCAACTCTATATCTCGAATATCTCGCCTTTGCATAACAAATTTATTAATCGTTCAATGACATTTCTTTCTTATCTCTTTTTTTGTTGTTTTCGAAAAAAAAAACAAATAATTAATTAAATAAAAAATTAACCGTAACATACATTTATCACAAACGCAACTCGTATATACTGTAACTATACCA
The DNA here is from genome assembly GCF_018153725.1 of Drosophila mojavensis. Lineage (NCBI taxonomy): Eukaryota > Metazoa > Arthropoda > Insecta > Diptera > Drosophilidae > Drosophila > Drosophila mojavensis. The sequence goes on along the minus strand of NW_025318693.1, from coordinate 2,706,216 downwards.
CTATATATGCCTGCTGACTACTATTCCATCTAATTGGTGCTTGTAACTCTCATCCATATTCTCTTATTTAAACCTACACATGCCTACAACTACGCATGAACTTGACTTTTGATTTACGTTTGATTTGGTTAACGACATCAACAATAAACAATTAAACATCAACCACATCGATACCATTAACAACTATACAACAAACACATCGAAAACATTAACAATTAATCAACAACATCAACAATACTGTGCAACCCAATCGTAGAATGCGCGAGTTTTATTCAAAACTCAACGCTCATTTTCGGTGCCAACCACCAAGGAGCCGAATAATGCGAGCGGCATCGAAGAACGACAGGTATTGCTCAACCAAACTCTCTCTCTCTCTCTGTCTTCTCTCTCTATCTCTCTCTAGACCTTTAGAACATCCACTAATACCTAAACGTATGCGCCCACAAACCCCACCAAGAAATATTTACTCAAATACTAATACTAGACGTTCTTATATTGTAATTATCTATCATTTTCCTGCATGGAATTGCCTGTTCGCCTACAGCCTTATCGATTTCATTAGAAACTTTTCAAATTATAAGTACATCTTAATAAAATTCCTTTCGTTTGACTAGTTTAACATCCATGTCCCTTATTAGCTCATTAGTTGTTAAGTCTTAACAGGTATCTAACAACTGTTTGTGCTAACCAACAGGAACGCGGCTCACGCTCTTCCGTCTCCAATGAATCAAATGTCTTGCTCGATCCGGAAGTGCTTCCTGATCTGTCCATACAAGCGTTAGTCTTAACTGTCTTGGCTACGCTCGTCAAATACTCCTCGGATGAGAATGAAACCCGTGTGCTATATCAGTATTTGGCTGAAGGCTCCGTTGTCTTCCCCAAAGTATTTCCTGTGATGTGAGTTGCTAATGGATTCCCTAGTGAATATCTTAATCTCATACATTCTCATTTGTAGACACTCTTTGCTGGATCAGAAAATAAATAATATACTTTCCGTATCGCACGATCAAGTCGTGCTGAACTCTGTGCAGAGCATTATACAGAACATGTTGGCCAGCGAGGATCCTTCACAGCAGCAACTCCATTTCCTGCAGAGCTGCGGATTCGGAGGACTTTGGCGTTTTGCTGGACCCTTCACAAAGGTTTGCGGCTTGAACTTCATGAATCTGATCAATTGTATTAATTGTTCTTATTTACACTTGCAGTATAACATGATGGGCGAATCTTCAGAGCTCTTTGTCAACTGCTTAGAGGCCATGGTGGAGACTTGTTTGCCTGGGGATGAATCCGCGCCTGTTCCACCGTCACCGCGTCCCTACAACCTCAGCTCCAGCTTGAGCAGCCTAACCCTAGGCTCGCCCACTGATAAAGGTAAGTAATTTGCCAATGTAAATATAATAGAACATTAGCTGCATAAATTGTTAAACTTGCTTTTAGTCTAGCGTATTAATCTAGCCACATACATATATGGTATACCTAAACTATGACAAACCGTTATATATTCTCTATTTACTCTTTCTTTATGCAAACACAACATTACGTTATATAGCATTCTCATCGGAATCATTAGACTTTTACGATAACTGCTCGGGCAGCGTCACCTCGCTGCGACGCGCCTCACACAGCAAATCACGCGCCAAACATCGATTGAACGAAAGTCCATCACATTAAACAGCAACTAATTTGAAAAAAAAAAAAAAAAACAAATTGACAACAAAATACTCAAACAAAAAAATCAACAAGCTTAGTAAATTATAAAATTATACACTCACACACACTTAAACAAACTCATAATTGTTGAAAGCACGTTAATACTATATAAACATGGTGTTCTATAGAACCTACTATTGTACAAGTACCAAAGCGAAACCAAATTGATTCCTCACAAACAATTGAGAAAGTCCAAAATAATTGTTTTAACAGACGAAAAAATATTTATAAATCAGTATGCGATTTGTTATCAATCCAGTCCATCGAAAAACAAAACAAAAAAAAAAAATATTGAAAAAAAAAAAAAAAAAAAACTACAAAAAGATATTATAAAACACACAAATGCACTTTAATGTATTAGCAAATTTTTATTTGGAATAATTGAGAATTGTATTTACGATATTCATCAGTACCTTGAAGCATTTAAAGAACGTTTTTCGATTACATACATATGTGACTCCAGATTGTCTAGCGTAGTGTAGTTGTCGTAAACGCTTGTTACATTCATTCATATATTATATAAATATATAAAATATATACAGATATATATTTGATAAACTGAAATCGGCCCTTGTTACTAACAACTATTTGATTTACTCAGTCAATCGACGGGGCTACCAAAATCGCCAGCTTAGTAACCTGGGCCTATATTTTATTATTCAATTTAGCTAAAGGAATTACGAATCATAAATATATAAATGAATAATATACCAAATATTCAATGTACCTAACGCTTACGCCATTATAATATAACCGCATGTGACTTGCAAATATGTTGCACAACCACAGTTAAGAACCTGCTTATTCATTTGCACAACTACCTAAAAAATGAAGTAAAATTTAACAGGCATATATGTATACGTACAATATTTCAGTTGAAAAGAGAGATTTGAGTTTTTACAATAGCTTTAATCTAGACTAAAATGAAACCGAACAACAGCGATATTTTATACATATTTTATACATTTGCATAGCATACTTTTGATTAGTTTAACAAAATACAAAGCTAAGTAACTAGATAATAGACATTTTTATAAACGATATTTTGTACTAATTTGTTGCGTGGGAATTGTATTCCCAGCATCGATTTGATGATGGGAATTTTATTTTCAAACTGAAATACTCCTCCTGAATACTCACTTGACTCTTATTTGTTTTCTTGTTTTTTACTTAATTTATGTATATGTTTTATGCCTCTTCTATCTTATTTTCAGCTGCATGAATAACAACAACAAACCCACGCACTAGACGTACCACACTAATCGCAAAGGTTATGCGTTTTCTGAATATATTTAAAAAATGTTTCTGAACCAAACAACAAACGAAACAAAAGAAAACAAACGATAAAATGTACAAACGCGTTTAAAGCGAATATTCATTGGTGAATATTATGTATGTGTATGAGAAATATTGAATAGCCGAAAACGATATATGTACGAAAACCTACTGTATATGTATGTATATAAGAAGAAGAAGATAGAACCGCTGACAGAAACACAAGAAACCCCACGAATTAGTAATCCAGTTAGCGATAATTCATATAGTAATAGAGATAAAGATCTATTTTGTCACAGATAAACAAACAAACTCGAAAGATCAACAAATTTTTAAATATTATCAAATCAATGTAGTTTTTTAACATATTTATGTATGTAGTTGATAAATAAGCACGTACTTTACCTACTCACCAGTTCCTGAGAAGACCATGGCCACGGCGTTACGGCACCATTGTAACAGAGTTCATCAATCAAGAGGATAACTGCAACAACAAGAAGCTTTAATATATTGGCAAGCGAGATTTAGCTGCCCTTTTTATTCTTTTGTATTACATTTGAATCTCCCGCTGCGAACAAAATCAAATTTGTAATTTATGGCATTTATTTATGTCTGTTTCGTTTTGTTTAACTTAAGCTCATATTCATTTCAATTTTTACTTAATTTATTTCACAAAACATAACAAACTATTTTTTTTTTTTTTATATATAAAAACTGCAAAACACCAAAAATTGTAAAACACACTATAAGAAATAAGTCCAAAAAAAAAAAAAACTCCCAGTGCGTTTTTAATGCAAATTAAGTTTAAGCAAAATAGAAATGTTTTAAAGATCGTAAATCGAAATGGTTATACGCGAATATATACATATGTACCTCTTCATTCAAGAATTTAGTCCTGTTTCTTCCTTTTCTTATAAGGCAAACTAGCACAAAAACATTTTTTTTCTTATTAAAAACAACTGCAGCTAATTCACTTTTAATCAAACGTAACTTGAACGGAAAATATGTATAACAACTCCAACTAATGTTACTTTCTCATATAAGTATTTGTGCTATATAAATATATATGTATGTATGTGTTGCTATATGTGTATGTATTTGAGATCTTAATCTTATGTATTGAAATTTATGAAACTATTGAACGAACGAAGGAATTCGCGTATCTATGCATCTAATTAAATAAATATTTCTTAAATGTTCATGTTTCAAGTCTAAATATATATTGAACAAATTAATTTACTCTCAATAAAATGTTAAAAAAAAAAAAAAATAAATAAAAATAAACAATTGTTTAACTAATGGTTGTCATATTTCAAGGAAAAAGCTTTTCTATATTCAAAATAAGTAATTCCTTCTCTTTCAATCTAGAATTGCAAACAATCCTGCCTTGATTTTTGTCGTTCTAGCAACTCCAGCCATTACTAAGTAAATCCCTTTTAATCTACTCTGACATCTCAATAGCTGCATTCGCGATCCCTTTGCTTTGATATGCAAATACTTAGTCTCTTCTTGAAATTCCATCTGATCAACCCCAAGTAAATACCATATGCACTTGCCTCGCAGCCCGGGCAAGACCAAAAACCTCCCCCACGACGCAATCGGAATCAGTGCCTCATCGTGAAATGCCGTTGCTGTTGCTGCTGTGTTTGTTAACTTCTCGATTTCATGCATGCGATTACACGACCCTCTGAGGAGGAGGCCAACACACATACAAGCGTGCATACAGATTACCCTACACACTCACCCTCGGCTCGAAGGCCGAGCAGGTGGATTTTGTCAATGGGCCAATCGCAGTTGCAAACGCGCCAAAAACGGAGCAAGTGCCACAGCTGACCGGGCCAAATCTGGCATATACCATATCCCAATACTTGTGGGAATGCTTGAAGTAAACTTTCTCACGATGCGACGCCAACGGCACACCGGCTGGCAAGTGGCTAGTGGCTGGCAGTGGTACGGGTGGCAGTCGCTGCGGTGGTTGCTCGAGCAAGCGAGCGCGACCCGTCCCCGTCCGTCAGTGTAACGCAATGTCGCGCCAAAGAGGAAATGAGGTCTGGGTCTCGATCTGCTGCCTGCGACAGCGCGCCAAAGGGAAGAGCACAAAAACGCACAGAGAAAAACCAACAAAGCCGCCATCGTTGAGATTGCCCAAGTGTGAGGGTAGCAAAAGGGAACGGGCATGGCACGCATGGGGCACGGCTGCCAGAGAGTGTGCGAGGCACAGACACAGCTACAGCCGAGGTCATGTCGCAGTCGCAGTCGTTCTTGAGTTAAACATTGCACGCAGCCAGCTCGTGTGTGCGTGTGGTGCGATTTGCTGCTGCTGCTGCTGCTGCTGCTGCTGCTGCTGCTGCTGCTGCTGCTGCTGATGGTTGCTTGGTGGTTGTTGCTCTGGTTCGGCCTTTGTCTCTGGCTCATGCTCATGCTCATGCTCTGTTCCTGTTGCGCAGGCGCACGGCAATGGCACGAGAGACACAGAGAGCGCTCTGGCTCTGGCAAGGCTCTGCGCTTGCGTTGTTCGCATCAGACAGGAGATTGTGCACTGAGAACAATTTTAGAATAGAACTCGTATTTAATTTATTAAATTTTTGCATATTTAAATATTGTTATTAAATGTAAATATTAGTGTTTCTTTTTCATTTGTTAATATAATAGATATTATTTTATTTATTATTTCTAAAATTTATAAGATAATAATTAATACAAAAAATTTAATATTTTTCACATTTTTATATATTCATGCTTTTAATTTATTTTTTATATATTTAAAAATGTATTATAAAGTGTCTTGGTTATACTTTAACGACATAACCTTACCTAATTTTTTGTCAGTGTCGACAATTGACATCCGCTGGTTAATAATGGTTATACTCTGTAAATAAAAGGGTATACCCAAGGCATGTTTTGAATCATCAAAATACATTTTAACGGCACTAGGTTAATTATAGAATAAATACATATATTAAAATATTGATAATAACAAAATAATATTATATTTTGAAATACAATATTTTAGAATATATACTTTAAAATAATAATAATAATAATAATAATAATAATAATAATAATAATAATAATAATAATAATAATCTATTTATTCTTTTTTGATGTTTTAATATATTAGAATAATAATAATATTAATTAAATACTTTTTTTTCAGAGATTTCATGTTATTCAGATATCAAAATATACAAATATTAATTTATTTTATATAATAATTATCCTTTTATAAATAAAAATTTTCATTCTAAAATTACCAATATAATTTTATGAATTTCTAAACATAAACCTTTTAATTATTTCCTCTTCAAGAGGGAGTTTATGAAATGCACAGGGTATCTCATAGTTGATCAGGGAAAACGGGTTTGGTTTAAATGTTGCACACGTGCAGCGTAGACTGAATGTTGCCACAAGCAGAGAGTCGGTACCACACACAGACGCACGCACAGCGACACGATTGATGCTCGTCTTGGGCCATCATTCCCGATCTCATCCGATGCGCTTCGCTCTGTTCGTTTGTGAGCGTTGCGTGGTAGCAGTTAGGGGAGGATTTTGCAAGTGTACGCACCGCCGACGCCGACGACAACGCCAACGCCGACTCTGCTGCAGCTACAAAAAGGATCAGTTTACCTTGCGGCAAGATCATTTCTCAAGCGACTACCGTGCGGTGAACAGCAGCAAGTGTCCGTTTCGCAGCAGCGTTCAACATTCAACGCTCGCCTGGTCAAATTGAACAAGCCACTTGCCACATTTCAACCAAAACACACACACACACATACCTAATCTAATTTGCACAATGGCCGTGGAGGGTCAGAGATTTATGACCAAGACACAGCACTATCGCAAGGTCACCAAGCCGCTGCTGGAGCGCAAGCGACGTGCCCGCATGAATCTCTACTTGGACGAGCTCAAGGATCTGATTGTGGATACAATGGACGCGCAGGGGGAGCAGGTCAGCAAGCTGGAGAAGGCCGACATACTCGAGCTGACAGTCAACTACCTGAAGACACAACAGCAACGGCGTCTAGCCGCCGGTTCATCTGCACCCACCTCCACGCCCACTTCGCCACCACCATCTCAATTGAACTTTGACAAATTTCGTGCCGGATACACACAGGCCGCGTACGAGGTCTCCCACATATTCTCCACGGTGCCTGGCGTCGATCTCCAGTTCGGCACTCATCTAATGAAGCAGCTGGGCCACCAGCTCAAGGATATGAAGCAACAGCTGAGCAGCCCAGTGCCCAGCGAACAAGCCAGCGAGCCCGTCAACCTGGCCAACGGCAACGAACAGCGCTCAACATCACCTCAGGAGAATCTTGACAAGGGCGAGGATGTCTGGCGACCCTGGTGAAGCATCCGTTGAAGCCCACCCCTAAGCTTTATAATCAACATTTGCACATTGAGAGCTTTATTCATCTGGTTTTAGTTTGTAAGATTTAACCGAGTTCTCCAAGGTATACTGTAAACATTTGCCCAAGCTTAGATACATATGATATGATGTGATGTTCCTGTGATAGTTTTTAAGTGCGTTTATTAGTATTTGATCTCCAGTAGAAAATAATACCAATGCTTGTTAACATAATTTATTTTGATTTCGATTCACACTGAGCTTCCCATATTGAGCTTCCATTTAGATTAATCTTTACATCTACTTATACATATACATGCTTTAAATAAATATACAAACTAAATACAAAACCTCAAACAACTTTGCATATTTTGCTTATAGTTTTGAGACTGTGTGGATAACGAAATAAGCTTTCCAATTATTCTGTGCGCTACTAATCCATACACGATATTATATGTATGTGTATTGACTTACTTTAATTATTAATTTTTGAGTCAGTATATTGTTTTAATTTGTAGACATTAATAATGTACAATTCAATTCTTAAGTTTGGTTTCATTTGGAAATATGAATGTATTCTGATTTTCAATATTCGCTCTATTCTTAATTTTATTAAATATCTTCATATAAAAAAATATATCTTATTGCTTTTAATATTAATCGCAGTTTATAAAGACTCCGATTCAATAATGGTGCAGGATGCAATCTCTTTGTTTTGGATTCGCTGTCAGTCTATTCGCGTAGCTGGAGAGTAAATCTCCAAATGAGTTCTAAGATCCTATGCAGATCCCAATGCAGTACTGAATAGACCAATTACCTTCAGCATATTTGTGTTAGATTTTAATTTATCAAATATAAATTCACGATGTTTAAGTATCTACTTAAGAATAGTTCATAATAACAAACTTGATTTTATGTGAAATAGAAAAACTGTCGAATTATCATAGACGCTCATCATTTTCAATCACTTCGATAAAATTTCTAAAATTTAGTTATCATTTTTGTATAATTAAATCAATATAAACTTTATATTATATATAATATAACTTTATAATAGAATAATAAATAAATAAATACTAATATATAATAATAATGATAAGCTGTGTTTAATTGAAATGGAAATCCAATTAAGATATAATAGCATTTTAAGTATTAATCGCACTCCATGTAGAATAGGTGAAAAGAAACGGAAAAATGAATAATATTGGTAGATAAACTGAGCTTTGAGCAAGGACAAATGCTGCAAAAAAAAAAATAAATAATAAATAAATAAAAAAATATATATAATTTGGACTTTTTAATGAATAAATTGACTTGAATTAATAAATAAATTGATTTGAATTTGGATGTTATATATCTGGATTATTGACCTTGAATATGGTTTAAAATATATTTTTATGAATACAAATAAATACATATATTTTTTTATAAATATGATATTTAAATGTATTTTTGCTTATAAATAAATTATGAAAATAAAATATTAATTCATATGTTTTAAGATTTTATACTAATATGAACTATTCTTTCTTTTTTATTTATTTATAAATATTAGTATTTTGCATTCTCATTATAATATTTTTCTAGCAAACCCAAAGCTAAATATAACTTAATATAAATAATACATAAATATCCTTTAGCCACCCGCGTGAGTTGTCACGAGCACCACCCAGCACCTCAACGCATGCCAGCCCACACTCGCATGTAAATTTCACCCAAAACTCCACAGTCGAATTACAAGGGCCTGGAACGCGCACGACTTACAGTCAAAAGTCGAAAGTGTGTCTACCGTGCGCCACACGCGACTGGCGAGCTGCAGAAGTCGAGCTGCAGCATCGCTTGGCCCCTGCCCGACCTCGACTCTCACTTACACATTGTGTCCATGGGCCAGGCGCTGAGCAGAGCAGAGCAGAGCAGAGACGGAAAAGCAACGGGAACGCACATTAAGCACACTCGTCGCACACGAGCAATGTTCCCACAGGATCATGCAGGCCAACAAGTGTAGGACGAGCAGCCGAAATGGAATACCAATGCACAAACAGGAAGTGCTTCTCTTTGCAGCTCCGCCCGAGAGAAACGCCCCAGCAGCAGAATGCTGCTGCTCCTAGCATTCCCACGGCAACGAGCGTCTGCTGCTGCTGCTGCTGGCACAAATGAGATGGAAGATGAAGCGTGCAGTTCATTATCCTTTCGCTCGCCCATATTCGCTTAGGCAAATCATAACACAAATCTAGAAATGGCAGCTGCGCCACAAACGCTCGCAAACACACAAACTGCAAAAATTCCCATGGCCAGACGGAGCATGGTTCGAGCTGCGCTTCGTTGCCCATTGAGCAGGTGAGCCTGCTCAGAACATTGGTGTGAGAAACCAAGGAGGAAAGTGTTTCCCACGATACTGCAAGCACACACACACACACGCACACAAAGGCAACGATCCTGCAAAGGCAGCGATCCTGCTCCCTGGTGCCCGCTCATGATAAGGGTGCCACAATAAGAATGCGAGCGAACAATAAGAAACAGCGGAAGGGTCGACGACGATGACGACGACGACGACGTCGAGCAACCCTCATGCCAGCACACGCTGCACACGAAATGCCAACACAGCCGAGCCCAAAGCCGAATGGCGATGCCAATGCCGATGGGATCATGGGGGTTGGTTTTGGCCGCACGGCTATAAAAGGCAGCGGCCAGGCGAGACAGCAGCACACAACGTCTTGCACACTCAGAGCAGCAACAGCTCAGCAAAGCAACCAAATACCAAATATCACATATTAAATATCCCACAAAATGTCATCGATGCAAATATCGGAAATGTCCAAGACGTATCAGTACCGCAAGGTGATGAAGCCGCTGCTGGAGCGCAAGCGACGCGCACGCATTAACAAGTGCTTGGACGAGCTGAAGGACTTGATGGTCGCCACGCTGGAGTCGGAGGGCGAGCATGTGACTCGCCTGGAGAAGGCGGACATACTCGAGCTGACCGTCACCCATCTGCAGAAGATGAAGCAACAGCGCCAGCACAAACGCGCCAATGGTGGCGCCGAGACACTTACGCCGGCAGAGGGCTTCCGCTCGGGGTACATACATGCCGTCAACGAGGTGTCCCGATCCCTGTCCCAGCTGCCCGGCATGAACGTTAGCCTGGGCACAGAGCTGATGACACATTTGGGCCAGCGTCTCAATCAACTGCAGCCCGCTGTGAAGGAGGTGCTCCCAGTGACAGCGCCGCTCTCCGTGCACATTGCCAGCCGGGATGCCTACTCGGTGCCCATTTCGCCCATCTCCAGCTATGCCGGCAGCCCCAACTCCAGCGTGGCCAGCGAGCGAACGGGCAGCGCCTCCCTGCTGACCACCTGCTCCAGCAACCTCAGCATCAATGTGACCAAAATGGATGAGGGGCCTGACAGCGAGGATGAGGAGAATGTCTGGCGCCCATGGTAGAGCCACACCGTCAATCAGAAAAGAAAGAGAGAGAGAATGAGAGTTGAGAGTAGCAAAAGTCTTCCAGGTCAATGGGTCAAACAAAACCCATTGACTCCACTTAGTATTAAGTTTTAAAAAAAATTGATAAAAGAAAGCTTTAACCCAGGCGTAGTCCATGTGATAACTAAACTTAATAATAAATTATATAGCTAAAAATTGAAATATGTAAACATGTTTTTATTGACTCATTATTTGCACCCCTGAATTCAATGGGAAGGGCTGATTATCAGCAAACGATGGCCCATCCAATTGGTCAATCGCGATTCCAGGAATGCGCATATAATCATGCATGAGCTCTGCCATGGCATAGTCCATCGAGCGGAAATGGTCTGACCGTAGCCTAAGCTGCTGCTACAGATTCTCGAATCCAACTGCGTCAGTTCGTTGTAATTTTCTCTGTTCTCTGTTTTTTCTTATTGTTACCAACAATCTGACAACAATAGAAAGCGAAAACAATGCCAAGGCCGAGCGAGAAGAGAAATGAAATAGAAATGCTGAAAAGAAAATGGGAGAGAAATAAAATCAATGTCCGTTACGAGGCTACCGACGCGTCCAGCGCTCAGAGACCAGAGCTCAGAGCCCTGGGCACCCTTGAACACGTGTGCAGACAATAAGACCGGGCCACATAAAAAATTAGAGACTTATCTCTCGGCGTGTCTAATCGAGTTACGACAATGTCGCTCAGTCTTAGGCACAGGGCCCGAAATCTTTGTAAAGCAGAGTCGGGGCCGAACAATAGCAGAAAAGGATCGAGTCATCGGCGTACAACCCTCCGGTCCAGCCTCCAGCCTCTAGCCATTGAACATCCTTTTTTTAGCCAGAGCCACTCGGCTAGAAAATCTCGTGCGCACAATGGTCAAGGCAAGACACATAATTGCTCGGGCTGTCTGTCTGACATTCAGGTAAAGGTAAATGATTGCCATTCCCTGGGGCACCGACAGGATATCGCTCTTTGTTGGTGTTGGCCCGCATCATTTGGTTATCTTATGACGCTGTTGCTGCTGCTGCTGCTGCTGCTCCAACAAGACCAGTAGCTCCGACGCCTGAGCTGTTAACAATCAATGAAGTTAAAGACAGCCACATAAAATAGCCCAGACAACATGAAAATTATGAGGGCACCTCTAGGGATGGCCTTGATCAGCATAAACAATCTTAAGATTTAAGATTGCTGTCACTTTGAAGAAGAAGAAATAAATTTAAGTGGAGTTTAAGTGCTGCGGGCGAAGATTAACTCAAGAAAAATAATTGCGCAAATAATCGACCTATAATTTAGTATGCACTTTTTATATAAATATAATTTTTATTTAATAAAAAAAAAATAGTTATATTTATAAATATATTTATAATTATAATTACTGTTTAATATAACATAATTAATAATAGTTAAGGCTAATAAATAAAAGGATTTTTGTGAATACACATTTTTTTTTTAAATAAATAAAAAAAATTTTTGATTTTATTTTTTAATAAAATGTGAAATTTATCCAACTTATCATATCACACTTTCGAATTAATTTGCATTTGTTTTATTTTATAGGTTTTATTTTAACAGAGGTCAAATAAAAAAACAAAATTATTCTGAATAAATTCTACTTTATGTGAAGGCATATTAATTTTAGATATTTTATTATAATTTTAATCCATCCTAATTTTATTATTTATTTCTTATTTAAATCAAAACTGAAGAAAAATTCCTGATTCCCTGATTTTAATGGGTCCAGTGTATAAAAAAATATATTTATTAATTGAGTACTTTTTTGACTGTTAGAGAAGTTGAACTTTAGATATACGTTAATTGTCAAATAACATATTAATATAAGTATGTATTTATTTTAATTGACTATTAAAAGTTTTTTATATTTTATTATTTTAATTCGAGCTGAAATAAAATAATTAAAAATACAAATTATTTAGGTTAAACATTTCACAATATTTATATATAATAAATAATGCATAAATTACGTTCGACAAAATCTAATTCAATGGTCAAACAGAGCACACAAAAAACAGGCACATTAATTCTATTACACAACTCAATTGAATGCTCAGTCAAGTAGCTCATGCGAATTTGCATATGATCAATGCGCAAGGCAATAAGAAATCGCAACTTAGTGCTGATCCTCGCCCATCCCCAGGCAGCATAATTGTGGCGTGGCAACAACAACGAAGACACAAACGACAACGGCAACAACAACAGCAAACAAGATGCATAACCAGAGCCGACACCGACAATGGACAATGAGCAGAGTATGGCATAAGGCAAAGGCAAAGGCGAAGGCGAAAGGAAATGCATGCGTGCTACAAAAGATACTTAATCTTAAAGGTAAACCCGATGAATGATGAACGAATGTGTTGCGACGTAACCGAAACCGAGGCCCATAACTCTGAAGCGCTCAGAGAAGATCTGCAGCGAGCTCGACGGACGACGGACGACGAACGTCGAACGCTCGAACGCAAGCCCAAGTCATTAAAAATCTACAATACACAAACTGCATACGAATCACTTGAAGGGCCCCAGCACACGCACACAACGAAAGACGATAGACGAGGGACAGGGGTGCGGTGGTGCGACGTTGGTAAGGCGCAAGGGACGAGGGCGAGCAGTACAAAAAATATCAGAAGCGAAGATCGTGAGAAAATGGTTTGGAACGTGGTTCTCACACGATCGACACACCTGCCCTTTTTTATATGTATTTGTATATGTGTATGCGTGTTTGTGTGTGTGTGTTTGTCCCTGTTGTACGTATTTTTTGAATTCAAGATACAAGACCACTTACGGGCAAGATCACGACTGAGGAGCGAGGAGAAGAATAACTGCCGCTGCCGCTGCCGCTGCTGCTGCTGCTGTGACTTGAAAGAGAAAAGCAGCGTGCGGTAAGTGTGCGGCAAAGTCGACGTCGTCGCATTGGCCAACATTGTAATGACTGTGGACACACGATCGTTAAGACCACAGCGTAGCCGAATTGAAAAGGGGTAGGGGCATCAGCGCAGGGCAGGGGGCGATGCAACGAGAGGCGGCCTGTGGCGCGGCGCATGCGCGAACGCAGTCGCGCCGCAACGTTTTGTCGAACGAACTCAATTTACTTTGTTTATGGCCAGAGCGAGACGCTGTTAGAGCGTGCGATAGAGACGGCCAGCGAGTGCGGGGCACCAGCCGAGCCACACTTATATGGTGTGCTATTGACTCTGTAATATCTTTAATATGGGATGTTGTTACACTGCATTGGCACACGCGCACGCTGCCACTGGACAAGCGCTGTCCACTGCTCTCTCTCTCTCTCTCTCTCTCGCACTCCCTCTATCTGTGTGTGATGCTGGCACGAGTTGTGGCACGGCAGCCCCACGCCATTTCCCTCCCGCCCTCCTACCAAACTGAGCGCTGTTCATCCCAAACGATGGCTCTGGCCCAGCACCCGCTTGATCGGCTGGGCTGGTCGCCTGGCCGGTTTTTGATTTTTTTTTGTTTTTTGTTTTTTTTTTTTTTTTTTATTAAGTGGGGGTCTTGCGCTTACTTTAATATGGCTGCATTAAGTTTTGCGGCGTGTGTGTATGATGACTGCAGTAGGTGGCACTGCCTGGCCCCGGGGTAGCATCAACAACAGCAGCAGCAGCAGCAGCAGCAGCTTCCACTGCAGTTGCCTGAGTAAATGGGAATGTGAATGGAATGGAATTAGTGTGGGGCCAACACTCAGAGGTCACGTGATGTGCGCGCCGTACTGTACTTCTTTTCGCAAATATAAAATATATGTGTATGTGTATATGTATGTATACCGACCAATATATATTATTTGTCTGCGTCTTTAAGGCGCTTATGAACCGTTCAAGCCGCTCCAAATTAACTGTTAGTTATTGGCCCACTTCAAATAACATCATCAACATCATCATTGTCTGCTCCATATAATGAAGTCAATAGCGAAATACTTTATCAAGGTGTCTTTATTAGTTCATCAATAATTGCGAAATTTAGAGTTGCAATTGGGTTTGCAAATCTGTTTACCTCGAACGGGGCAAAGTCTGGGAAATTTAGTGCCTAGGCGCAGCTAGCTATAAAACACATTAAATAAATACAAATAAAAGTCCAATCAAGCTAACAAATTTTATTATAGATAAATATTATGTATTTTCGTCACCAATGATAATAAATAATCTGAAATACGTGTAAGCCAATGTTTAATTTGCTTTTCGAGAAAAGCCCCTTTTGTTAATATTCTCTACACATTTTTTTCTATTTTTCAACTCTATAAATCATATGAAATTTTTATTCATTATTATTCATTAAAATTAGTCATAGCAAAATTTATCATTAGATGAATTTTTGTTATCTAATAGTATCCTCTACATATATACTACTTAGACTGACTCTATTATTATTCTCATCTATGTCATTAAAGTATCATCATAAGCCTACTAATCTCTGACCGCACTTTTCGAAATCATCAGCCAAGGCGAGTTCTTTAATGATCCGCTTGCAATTTTCGTGTCTTCAAACTTGACCAAACAAAAACAAAAAGCTCATATATGTATATGCGTGTGTATGCGTGTGTATATGTGAGTGCGAGTGTGTGTCTTCTGCAGGTCGCTGTGCCAATGTTACGTGACTAATCACATTTGGCAAAGATTAACAGCAATCAGCATCTGTGGAGAGTAGCAGTCATCATCATAGTTGTCCACACCAGACACAAAAGCGTTCAATTCGAAGCTCCGTAACCAAACCGCACACTCGCATACCAATACACAAATATGTGTATATATGTATTGATATGGCCACTCATATACCGATACCAATACCAATACCGATACATAACAAAGTTTTAAGTGCTCGGTCCGGTCGCGGTCGCGGACCTTAATTTGCGATGTCTGCTGGTCTGCTCGTCTGTCCGTCCGTCCGTCCGTTCAGCTGGCGGCCCCGGCGCATGTGCCAAACGGTCAAGCGCAGTTAAAGCTGTCAAAGCTACAACAACAACAACAACAACAATGCGAACCATTGACAGCCGACTCGAGCGGTTCTCACACTCAAAAACTTGTAATAAATGACGTTTCCTAGAATTCAGTTGGTGTTCTCTATATATACAGACAGATATATAGATATCTCGATACATGTATGTATATACTTATAAAAGAAAAAAGTATGTTATTTTCGTATTTCGTTGCTCGCCGCTGGTTTTATTATTTAATTGCCATAGCAGCGCCGGCGCAAAAGCCCCGTCGGCTTAGCTGAATGAAGTCGGAATCAGAGAGCTGAGAACCGAGAACTGAGAGCTGAGAACGAACCGTCATTAAATGAGGCCAACTCTGGAGAGGCCCCGAGTGTGGGAAAATATTTAGCGACTTCCGGCTGCGGTTTTGATTTGGATTTCTATGGAGCTCATTATATGCCTGTCGCCTCCGGAAGGGCTTCATTGATGATTGTGCTTATCGTGCTGAGCAAAAGCAAACAACAACAACAACAAAGGCAAAACGTGACGCAGGCGCCTCTGATGAAATTCAATCACTTGCTGAAATTTGAGACTGACCAAATTGAAAAGAAATTTCGTTTTTTTCTGTTTTTTGTATCTTTATGAATATACAAATTTTTTTATTTTTTATTTTGATTTACTCTGGGTACACAATAAAAAATGTAGCGACACTCGTTAGCCATGTCGTCGGCTCTAGCTGAGTGGCTCGTAGATCAATTTTTCCCCCATCGGAGTGGAGCTGTCGGCGCACGGTTTTCAGTCCAGCGCGCCTGTGCGAACAGCTGTCCCAGGTGAGTGGGTGGGTGAGTGAGTTGTCAACGCCTTGTGCTTCAAGGCTGCCGCCTGCAATGCCTTCACCATGGACGCCACATGGGTCCAGTGCTGTTGGAGCTGGTGCTGGCCTCGCTGGGCGCTGGACTGCAACTGCCGCTGGCGCTGCCGCATTCCGAGGGCGGGGGCGTCACCAGAGCTGGAGATGGGCTGCTGCTGCTGCTGCTGCCGCTGCTTAGCTCATCGGCTGTCTGCAGTGGCACCGCCACTCCAATGGGCAGCGTGGGCACCACCACTTGCAAGTAGTTGAGCCGATGGCCTAGATGACTCATGAGCTGCGTGCCCAGATCCACGCTGACGCCGGGCACTGCGGCCAGGGTCTTGGACACCTCATTGGCTGCATGCACGTAGCCGGCACGAAAACTCTCTGCAATGCTCAGCTTGGAGTCGCCGGCGACGCTGGCGCTTGAGCTGCTGCTGCCCAGGCGCAGTTGCTTTTGGGCCCGCAACTTCTTCATGTGCTCCACGGTCAGCTCCAGGATGTCGGCCTTCTCCAGGCGCGTAATGTGCTCGCCCTCCTGCGTCAGGCACTCCACCATTATGTCTTTCAGCTCGTCCAGGCACTTGTTGATGCGCGCACGACGCTTCCGCTCCAGCATGGGCTTCATCACCTTACGATATTGATATGTCTTGGACATTTCCATTTCTAGCACCATGATGTCTACTATGGTTAACTCAACGATATCACGCGTAATCCACAGTTGGTCTTGAGTGTATTTATTATCTCTCTTTGAGTTCGCTCTGCGCTGCCTTCGTGTTGCATACGCCGCAAAGTCGTAGCTTTGAATGATTCAGCTCGCCGTCTGCGTCGTGCTTTTTATAGGCTCGGCCCTCGTTTCGTTTCGTTGCGACAGCGAGTGCGAGCGAGACGCGCATTTTGCCTCGTGCGCGACCCAACTTTTGAGTTCCTTTCTCCCTTGCGCCTGCTGCTTGCCGCTTGCCTCTTGCTGGCTTCTGTTTACGTATGCGCTGTGTGTGCGCTCAGTCAACGTCGCGCGCTCTTGCTCTCTCGCTCGCGCTCGCGCTCTCTCACCCTCCCATTTGCTTGTGTGCGATGGCAATAAAATGACTTGAGCTGCGGCTGCGCCTCTATCTTGCTGTATGCATGCGCCTGTATATGTGCATGAGTGAGTGAGTGTGTGTGTGTGTGCTGTTGTGTGAGTTGTGATTGTTATACCGTGGGAAACTGTTTCGCAGCCGATTTCCACGACGACGACGACGGCTGGCAGCCTGGCCTGACTTCTTCTGATTGTGCATGCTTGGGGTCTTTGCCTGTACGTCCGTCCGTCTGGTCCGGTCTGACGGCCCGCCTTAAGAGCTCTGACTGTGGCAGAGCGGCAGCCAAGCGAGCACATGCCTTCCATCCATAACAAGATGTTTGCATTTCAATTCATTTGTATGTGGCTGGGTATTTGGACTCGAGCTCAGAGCTCTCTGCTGTTGTTGTTGTTGCTGGTGCTGGTGCTGGTGCTGGTGGTTCGTCTTGGGTCTTGTCTTGGCTTCGGCTTGCCATGTGCCTTCGCCTTCGCCTTCACCCTTGCAGTAGCTTATGGCACGCTGATAATTGTGGAATCGTCATCGCGCAGCAGGCTGTTGCTGTTGTTGTTGTTGTTGCTTTGCTTTGTTTTTGTTTTTGTTGTATGTATTTTTTTTAACGCTTTATGGATCATTGATTGGGATCGTGGGCTTCGTGGGCCAAGCATTACGCTTTTCGTTTACATGATTATTCTTGATTGCCCATTGCGACGACCACTGCTCGGGCTTTGGGATCTGTTTGTTTGCGCGCTCTCTCTGTCTGTATGCGTGTGTGTGTATATATTTATTTTTTGTATTTCGAATTTTTTGACTTGGGTACGGCTTATGGCTCGGACTACTTCTACCATTTGTAGACAATTACCGGCTTGACTGGGCAAGAGGCAAAGCATTTTATGCGACGTGTGCGCGAAAGTCAGTTTCGAGTCGATGCTTTGCTGTTGTTGTTGTTGTTGCTATTGTTGTAGCGGTGGTTGTTGTTAGCACACGCTATAAATGTTGTTGTTATGGGCTATATGTGGCTGTATGTGGCTCGTGGGGTGTTTGAGGCTTTTGTCACGTCACGAGTGATTTGAACTTTTTAGCACATATTTATATTTAGCACGGCCTTAAACTGTGATTCATTCACAATTCTCAATCATGCTTTGTGTGTGTATGTGCGTGTGTACGTTTGTATCATGTCTCCAATTCAACTATTTATAGCAATCATTGGCACACAAAGCTCCAATTTCACAACACTTAATTAGAAGTGGCGAACCGACGAAATCACATTCAATATGACAACACAAGTGGCGCATCATCAGCGCCGAGCAACAGCAACAACAACAGCAGCAGCAGCAACAAACTGAAAATAAATAAATAAAAAAAAGAAAGAAAAAAACAAACAACAAACGGGGCACAAGACAAATTAAGTTGGCGTTTTGTGCGCATTTCAAATGAGCTACAGTTTACAAATGTTAACAGCCTCATCTTCATTTTGACCGTTGTGTTGTTGTTGTTGTTGTTGCAGTTGCGTTGGTCCGTTAAATGAGGCGCGAGCTCATCGCCGTCAAAAAGCTGCCTGCTCCGGAAATGGCTAATTGGACTGAGAGTGAGAAGTGTGTGATTGTTAGTGTTGTAAAACACGCATATGTATATGCACAAAAGCATAGGGGTGTCGTAATTGGGCTCGATTTCACGAGGGTTGCTTGCCTTGAGCGTCATTAAATCGAGTGAGAATTAGATCTGTCATGTGCTAGCCCAATAACATTCAATTCAAATGATATTCATGCTAAATAGCATGCTAAATAGAATCTAAATAGATTCAATAAATTGCAGTTGATTTCGTTTAATGCTAAGAAATCGCATAGAGGGTAAAGAAGCATTTTCATATCTTTAAAAAATTCTCAATTGAAGTTAATAATAATAAATAAACATTTGTATATTACATAGAAACTAAAAAGAAAAAATATACATAAAATAATACACAAAAAATAAAATAAAATAAAAAAATAAAATAAAATTGATAAATCTTTTACATTTATTTATTGAGAAATATTACAATAGGTTTATAGTTAATCCATGATAATGCGTATTATTTTAGCACAAAAATCAATTTGTTCATTAAATTTCATAAGAAATGTCAAAGTCTTAAATGACTTTTAGTATATTCAACATAAAATCTAAGAGAATATAGCGATAGCCAAGCTCTTAACTTATTGGAAACGTTAATTTTAATGTTCATAATTGTTTGAGATTACAATCAGCTAAATTACGAAAATGGATTCACAGCAGTAATTCTCATATGTATGTGCTATAAAAGTACCCCCATTTTTACCGTTCTAAAAATATATGTTACTCTACTTTTAATTATATTTTATTTATTTATAAATATGATTAAATAATCCCAATAGGCAACATGTGCTTTATTTCAATACTGCCCAGTCCAAAGGTCTAATTTGAATTCGTCATAACTCATACGCACCGTGAGCCAATGCAATTTTGCCATATGCCCAAGCGTAGCGCATTCCTCACAGTCGTTCAAAACCAACTTAAATACCCGCACCACACACCATACACCACATACTCGAACTCACACACACACACCAATTCTCGGCAAAAGCCCAACGAAGACCTCATTTCTCTCGCTTTGGTCGTTTTATTCAGCATTATTTCTGCTTTTTTTTTTTCATTTTTGTAAAACAATTTTTATTTTTTTATCGATGGCATACGCACGCGCGAATTTTAGTGCCCCCGCTGCGCCGGCGACCAACTTTGGGGCAACAACAACAACAGCCACGAGAGCGTGCACAGGCACAAGCACAGGCACAGGCCCAAGCCCAGAGACCAAGCCGGGCAGCAACAGCAACAACAACGACAACAAAAACAACTATAGCGTGTTGTTGAATTAATTTATATCCAACAGTGCGCTTTCAACTTTATTGCGCCGCGAAAAGCAGCCAGAGCCAGAGCCAGAGCCAGAGGCAGCAGCGTCAGCAATGTGTTCGCGTCGCCCCCTGGAGACCGGCCCGCACCGACAGCTCCATAACGCCGCCAGCAACCCACACAGAGACACAGGGGCAGCCCATCCATACCGACAAAAGGCACGGCGGCGCAGTGGGGGCATGCAATGGCACTCACAGATACTCGACAAGCCACACACACATGCGCAGTGCCAGACCGTGGGAAACAAACTCGTGCCAGTCGTTTCATTGCTGTCAAATAATATCTTGATGGGGATCAACTTGAAAAGATTGGTTGGGGCTGGCTCGTTGCCGCTGCCGTTGCCGTTGTTGTTGTTGCTGTTGCTGTAGTTATTGTTGTTGTTGCTGTTGCTGTTTGGCGAGTCGCTGCTGGCCGCTGTTTAGGATGCGGTCGATGCTTTTGTTTTTTTTTCTTTTTAGGTCTCTTTTTAGTCTTTTTAATACTTTACACATTTGTTCGTCGTACCCCAACCGTTGAGTATCTTACGTGTGTGTGTAGTTATAGCCATGGTCGTAGCTCAGCTTGGAAACCAGTTTGCCATCCGCCAAAGCGAGGCTGAGGCTGAGACTGAGGCTGACTCTTTGGCTGCTGCGTCAGCGTCTGCGGCTGCGGCTGCTGTAGATGCCAGCACATACTCGCTAAGATCACATAAAAGACCCGGCACGCCCAACCAAGCCGCCCCGACCCACCGCCTGACCCGGCGCAAGCGGCCACAACTTTCGGTCAGCTCATTCGTGAATGGCTGCTGTGGCTCGCTTTTATGATGCACTGTTTGCGCTCACACACACACACACACACACGCACACACACAGACACTCATGCGAGCACTTGGCACGTTGCCCATTATCTTCAGACCGCTGGAGGCTTAAGTTGCTCAAGTGCACATATCATATTACCACAGGGCCTGGGACAAGACGCAACCGCCAACTGCACCCCCAAGAGCTGGGGCTGCCAATCCCCCTTGGAGGCGCAATTGACACATGCAGGCGCTCCAGCTCTCAACTCTTCTCCGTGATAAACAATGTCAGCATGTCTTAAAGGCATTTCACACATACACACACTCACACGCACTCGATCCATTAGCTGCGACGCTAGCATAAACAGAGACCCCTTTCAATCACCCCCCTGGCTGCTATCTAATGTCATTAAAAAATGAAAAAGTATCTCAAAGATATGCGCCTATTGCAACATTAATCCCAACAGCAATAGTCAGCGTGCTTCACACACACTTCTCCCCCACACTTCACTCACCCCTGCTTCGAGTACATCGCCAAGGAAAATAAAAATTAATTAAAATATCTATATGAACTCACAGGGGAGCGTCAGCGTCAAATAGGGGCGCATTTATATTAAAATCGAAGACAAGTGGCAGCCACATTTATTGCCGCAGGGTTCGAGTTCAAGTTCGAGTTGCAGCACAAACAAAATCCGTGTGGGAAAGTTCAAAATCGAAAATCGAAAACAAGTGATTTGAAATGCCCATACAAATAAAGCAGAACCGCAGGACGAATGTTGTGGCAATGCGTGGGAATGCGGGATTTAGTGTTTTTTTTTTTTTTTTTTGTATATTCCCTTTCCACTTGGGCACAGATATACCCTAAGGTATACAGCCTTTATGTTGATTGCCCATTAGGACAACAATTTGCACTCCTTTTAACCGTATGATGATCCCATGCACAAATATTGGGCCTCGTCTTCTGTGTCCTGGCTTCCTTCGAGTCGTGAGAAATTTTACGAAGGAACACCTGCCTGTTGTTATTCGTTTTGAAGCCAAAGCCACTTGAATACATTTCCTTCCAAATTTTTAGGGTACCAAAAAATTGTTTCCCACACTTCGTATGGCAGAACAGTTGCACTTTTTCTTCCCCTCTCTCTCTCTGTCTCCCCCTATCCCTATCGATCTCTCTTTCTCTCTCTCTTGCTGTCCTTTTGTGAATCGGGGGTACATTTACGTTTCCTTAGCGAGTCCCGCGACTCTCGACTTCCTACACACACTGGAAAACAGGCTCGACTACCTGCGCTGCCCTTACCGGAGCCTCGGCTTCAAATTTCAGGTTCAGGTTCTCGCTCGCTCGCTCGCTCACCAGCTAACCGGCTAACCTGCTAACCATCTTATCTCTCTCGCCACGGTCGTTTTCAATGAGGGTGAGGTGCGTACCACGTACGCGTGTCTGTCAGAGGGTCTTTCAGCGTTTCCTTAACTGTGTGTCTTTCTCTCTCTCCCTCTCTCTCTCTCTTGTGCGCTCTCTCCCCTCGTCTGCGGCCACAGGAAATGCATTTTGTTTGGCTGCGCTGCCGCTGAGTGCGGTGCGGTGCAGAGCGGAGCGGAGTGTTCAGACAGCTATAAAAGCGGTTGCCTTTCGGTTGGGAAATCATTCTGACATCGTCAGCGTTTCAAGCAACACACACAAACAGCACAAGAAACCTATTCGCTTTTCCATTTCAAATTAAAAAATGTGCCAACAAGTCAGCAGCAACGACAACAACAACAACAAAATGAAGACCAGCTACAGCCTTAAGCAGGTCTTGAAGACGTTCTTCAAGAAGCAGCAGAAGCAACGACAACAACAACAGCGCCGCCAGAACTCACTTGAATCACTCGAATCAGTGGACAATCTGCGCAACGCCGAGGTCGAGGAGGTCTACTATGCCGAAATCGATGAGAATGCCGCCAACGAGAAGCTGGCCCAGCTGGTGCAGGAGCAGGAGCTCGACAGCGAGGAGGACATCTATGTGCCCGTACGCTTTGCTCGCACCGAGGCCGGCACCTTCTTCTGGACGACCAATCTGCAGCCAGTTGCCAGCGTCGATGCCGATCTGCTGCAGCCCGCTTACTGCTACTCCAGCCAACAGCATCCGTTCATGCAGTACCAGGACCGTTGGGCCCAGGCTTAAGACTCGACAGCCCACGTCCCGGCCTCAATTATCAACAAGCTTTAAATGCATGCAACATTGTGATAGCAACATCAGCAGCGGCAGCAGCAGCAGCGGCAGCATCGTACTTAATCTTAACTCAAACTCAGCGATCCCAGCGCTTCCATTAGTTCTTAAGACATTGTGATAGAAAATGACAGCTTTAACACAGAGATGATGAAAACAAGAAAAGATATTTTACAAAATACAAGAAAAGATATAAAAACTGAAATTACATTTGGTTTCTAATTGGTTTCGGGTTTTGGATTTTGGGTTTGGCATTTCAGTTTTACGATCCAAACAGATCTTCAACATATTTTATGCACATCGCTCATATATCTCGAGCAGTGTTATGACGTCTGGCATTCCGCGCAATTGAGTAGCTGCCTCAACATGTTTACGATATGAGATTCTGCCTATGCTCCGCTCGTAAAATATGTTTCGCTCCTCTACGTGACAGATAAAAGACGCATGTGTTTATACTTTTGGATGCGACACATTCTTTCTAGATCATTTTCGAAACAATTTGTTGTTGACTTCAACGATATGTGGCGCCATACGAGTTATAGATTGAATTGGAGTTCTTATTTTGAAAGGTTTTTCCGATTTATTTTTTCGGCAATGCATTTGAAAATGTAGCTGAAATTGATTAAAAGTAAACAACAGAGGCAATGAAAGTCAAGGCAGTTATTCTAAAAATGGAAGTATGCTGGGGTTTTAAACTAGATCAAATATGGGATTATCTTAAAACAAAATGCAATTCTGATATGTGGAAATATTTAGAATGGAATAGAGGGTGAAGTACAAGAAAATTTATTTATTATTTAATTAATAAAATTATTAAAAATTGTAAACGTACATACATGTCAAAGGCAATTCTAGGTAAAATATTTCAAGTATTTTATTATAATATAAGGGCTTTGATTGTTATAATGCTCTATTAGATATTTATGTTATAAAAATTTATTTGATAATTTTTTATTACACTGAACTCATTCAAAATGGGAAAACAGGGTAAAATGTGTTATTTTCTTTTCGATTTTAGTTTAAAGTAATATTTAGATATTTTTATTAAAGAAGTCTTTTTCCTACCTTTAGTGACAACTAATAATAATGAGTAATTATTACTTTATAAAATTGGCTTTGAAATCGTGACCGATTCCTGTATGTTTATTATATAATATCAAACGACAAATAAAAATTCCATTAACACTAATCATAGCTAGTAAATTGAAAGATCATTATCTGCCTCTTTCTCTCTCTCCTCTCTCTCTCTCTCTCATTCTCTGCTTTTGTATGTTTCTCTCCGAGTTCATGAACTTTCAATGAGATGTAGATCCAAGAAAATTCACTCAAGTATACTTTTCTTCCACTCTGTTATAAGTCGACCTTGCCTTGGACAACCTTTGCAGAGTGTGTGCACATTTTATGGCTTGCATTCCATTGGGCTATTGGCTGGTTTGGCTGGCAGCCAATATGAAATGTTCCCACTCCGGCTGCAGTGTCATCATATTATTGCAGTTGTCACTTGCCTTGGCTAAGGCCACCGCCACCTGTGTGCCCAAATATGGCGATGGTGTGCATAACTTCACGGCAATTGCTTGCACGGGCTTGTCGCCGCGTGTCGTACAACTTATTTATGTGCTTTTCTAGAAAGAAGAAAAGAGTCAGTCGACAGGAGAAGGAACTGTAGCTGCTGCTGGTGCTGGTGCTTGTTGTGCTAAGGAAAAACCCATATCAAAAGCCACAATTAAAATGCAACATGTAGACGTCAACACCTTCCAGTCACGGGCCAGTCACAGTCGCGGCAGACACGCAAGACTCACATGCCAAGGCGTTTCGAGGCGGACGTTGAAATTGGGCATAAAAACAGTACCGCAAAAGATAATCGTTCTCATACACTCCCATCTCTTTCCCTCTCTGTCTCTCTATCTCTGTCGCTCTATCAATCACTAACGCATTTCTCCTACACTAAAAATGCAAATTGCTGTCACACAAGAAAAATAAAAAAAAAAGTGGAAAAATTGAAAAAGAATCGGGGAATTGAATAAAATTCTGGTAGCGCCGTGACGTAAATTAAGTAGCTATATAAGTTTCTGTTAAATTGGCTGCGACAGCGCATAATTAATTTCGTATGCACGGCGGCAATGAATTGGAAGAAAGAACCATCATGGAATGCCGTTGCTGATGTTGATAATGCTTACGATGATTGCCACTGCTGCGATTGGGATCTCTGCTGCCCGGCTGGCTACCTCTATTCATTTGCATTTACAAGCGAACGCTACATGGACCCACTAGTCTGTGTGTTGGTGTCGTATGCGCCGCTCTGTCTTGGCGAGTGGCGAGTGGAGTACGCTTGGCAGGCCTGGCACACGGGCACGGGCACGGGCACGGGCACAGGTGTACGGAGCCTGCCGAACTGCTGGGGTTTAATGTACGCCTCTGTGCCCAATTCTCAGCGACAACTCAGCGGCGGCCTTCGTGTGCGTGACCGGCATGCGCTTAGCGGTCATTGATTGGCCAACACCAACAGCAGCAACAACCGCCACAACAGCAACAACAACAACAACAATAGCAACCGCAGCGGCAGTTAAAACATTGTTGGCCAGTTCTTTGGCCATGTCTATGCTCGACGAGCTGACTCTTGGCTAAGGGCGCCGCGAGCAACAAGTGTGTGAACACATTAAGCGGTGCTTAGCCGACACAGAGTCATTATTGTTGTTGTTGTCGTCGTAGTTGTTGTTGTTGCCTAAGCACTTTGTGTGTGGCGATTGCTGCCACAAATTAGCCCGCTGCAATGTTACCATTAAATTGATGAGGGACAATGTGGGCAGCCGGAATACACAAAATGTAGGCACATAAAGATCTAAGTGCTGAGACACAAGTTCGTTACCCGAATAAAGATGCATGCATGTAATATAAAAACAAAATATTATTATATTATATTAATAATATTTTTAAAATAATACCAATAATAATTATCATTATTAATATAAGCTTGAATACATTTAAAAATATATACATCATATGTATTATTTTCGTAAAATTTGTTTTAATTTTAATTTATTTATAATTATTATTAATGTATATTAATTGTAATTATAATACACCATTTCTGTTTTCATTATATATTATTTTCATTACATATTATATAATTACATTAAATTAAAACCAAATTTGTTATTCATAAATTTTAAGTCAACTTCTTTTTATGTTATGAATACATATTTAATATATTTTGTATAATGTATACTAGGTCAGAAATAAATGTAAAAATAATTCTGATATATATCTTTTAAATTTTATGCATATAAATATAATGAAAATGCATTAAATAAAATAAAATCTTTATAACAGCACAAAATAATTTAAAATTATAACTCTATCTGAAAACTATCTATCTATATATAAAATTACATCTATCTATAACTATCTGAAAACTCCAAATCACTAAAGCACTATAAAGAAACCTTTGGAAGCTACGTTGATAATCAATATTTAATCCCCAAAATTTTTACAAAATAGTTTGATTGTTAAGGACTACATTGCAAATTAAATTTGATCCTTCACAGCTGCTGAATTTTTTAAAGCATACTTTCGTGCTCACTGTTTGATCACTTCGGATTTCAAGCACGTCGCAGATTTATTGATAAATTGTCCAGAGATTTTTATAGGTAATTTTTATACATAGGTAATCTGTAAAGAAACAACTCTAAAACTAGGCAAAGATTTTAATTGAGCACGCCTTGTGAGTTTAGATCTCGATTTTATAGGCGAGCGCTGTCAAACGGGTTCAAATAAAAAACCTCAAGATTTATTGGCGATTGGTCATGGCTTGTGCGTAACCTTGACAAGTCGACTCTGCTGAGCCGCAATTAAATGGCAAAGCCGCTCAAATAAATTCCAATACATTTCCGCATCATGCAGTAACTCCTGATGTTTACGGACTGTGCTACATTTAATGACTTTTGATTCCAGAGATCCGATTCTTCGAAATTCCCTCTATGGGTCAAGGAATTGAACTATGTTTTTCTTATTATGAATGCATAAATCTCTGTCGATTTTTTTTTAATAAGTATATGTTTATTTTCCCATTAACTAAAAGTTTACCAAACAAATTCAATGGAAGTATTTTAAAACATTTTATTTCTGATATTCCACTGAATATATGTAACTATATCTATTCCGAATAAAATGAGTTTTGTTTACGTAAATAAGACAGACTCCCAAGTTGGGGAATTGGTAAACAAACGCTCGCTGATGACATCGCATATATTTTGCTCACAACATTCATTCGATGTATTTATGGCAAATGATTCTCCGAAGTTATCGCAAAAAAGAAAACAAAAAAACAATAAGAAAATGTTGTTCAGATGTGATAAACAAGATACCAACTGACAAGAGAACAATATAGATGTTGATTCTCGGTGATTGCCGATCGATTGATGGCTAATGGCTGTTGGCATCAGGCAGACAGGCCCGTCAATTAGAGCATAACAAACGACGGGTATTACTCACCTCGGCCATGGTACGGGCCAGAACGTTGTAGACCGAAAATAAACACATTGCATGTCGCATTTTGAGATAGGCATTCGCCTTATCAGTCCACAACTGATAAGATGGCCCGAGTTGCCGCTGAAGTGGCGGCAATAGATGTGTATAAATATATATAAATCAATGAGTTTCCAAACAGTAACAGCAATTGTAAGCAATAGCTAACAGAAAGCACACGTAGTCCACGCAACCAAAACCAAAACCAACAAAGGAAAACCTAGCGAAAAGAAAATAAATATTCATTTATACAAACATACATAAATATTTACAACACACGTTCGCAAGAAAAACAAATAAAAGTTCGCTCAATGAATTCGCAAGTTTTGTCGCTCTGCTGCTGCCTGGCTCTCATCGCCGGCATAGCTGCCACATCGGTGTCCACCAACGAGACGGACTGCCCGCAAATGTGCCCGGCCATCTACCAGCCGGTGTGCGGAACGGATGGCTTCAACCTCAAGGAGTTCGCCAGCTTGTGCAACCTGAAGGCCAGCAACTGTCGCCGTGCACGCAATGCCCAGACGGGTAAGTCGATAATGGCTCGATAATCAATTGTTGCCGTTCCATATTTCTAACGGTTCATTGTTTAGTCTACGCTGCCACTGACATGGCCTGGTGCACCTCCAAGAAGGTGGAGAATCTGGCCCAGCAACTGAATATCAAACTGGACAGCGCTGGCTGCCTCAAGCCCTGCCCCATGATCTACAAGCCTCTGTGCGTGACGAACGGCGAGTATCGCGGCCTCGTGTCCAACGACTGCTCCTTGGAGATCTTCAACTGCGCCCTAATGGCAGCTGGCGTCAATACCGCTAAGCTTCTCCGCATTCTTCAGGCCGAGACTTGCTGAACTTTTTAAAAACAGGAACATATGTCCTTTACTCACACAATTGATTTCTAATTAGAAATATATATAAACTGACTAACGGAAAATAATTTGAGTCGCATATTTATTAGGCTAATACTGGGGTACCACAACTAATATATTAAATAAACAAAAACAAAAACAAAAAACAAAAAAAACAAAAACAAAATAAAATAAAATAAGATTAAATACTATACCTTATCTAATCACGAAAAATCCATAGCTTAAGCCTTTTATGGATTTTTATAAATTTATATGTTTGCCTGCCAGTTTTCATTAACAATATGGCAATTATCATACAAAAATAGAGCTTTTAATCTAAATAGTTTTCTCATTTTAAAGTTGTTAGATGATTGCTCATATTTGAAATTGATAGCTTAATTATAAATAACTCATGTGTTCATCTCTAGAAGTTTCTATATCAAGAATGGGAGAAATTTAATATTGACTTTTCTTTACTTTTAGTTAGCTTTAATATCAGCTCTAACTTGTAAATAACAATTTTTTTTTAATTTTGAATTTGTAAACAACTTTGAACTTAATAATAGGAGAAATATTTCATAATCTCAGATTAGTAATGTGTTAGTCAATTGGTCGTGAGCTGTTTAATACAAAGTTATATTGGGAAATTTTCTTTTATTAAACATTGAATTTAAAATTTATTAAGAATTCAAAAAATGTTTTTAAATCTGCTTTGTATGCATATTTATTGATATAGATTTATTATTATGCAAAAAAAAAATACAAAAAAAAAAATAATAATAATAATAATAATAAAAAAAAAAGTACAAATATTTTTCAAAGCATGAAATGAAAAATAAATAAAAAATTTTTTAAATAATAATTTTTGCATAATAAAATAATTTGCATATTTTTGCTAATAAAATATTTTTTGAATTATATAAATTTTTGGTATATGCATTTATGGTAAACAAATTTTCATATTTTAAATTTCGTTTTAATTTAAAATGAACTGCATAAATTCAGGATTTTCTATAGTTCATATATACTATTCCAAATAAAATCAAAACAATAATTTCCGTAGCTGCCACATTTTGCAATTGAAATATTTCAATAAAATTATACTTTACAATATATGCAAAAATAAAATCAAGATTTTACATATTTCCCACAAATTATTCAATATGTGCAAAAAATTCATTTTTTTCATAGTTTGCATATTTTTGCTATTGAGATAAAAAATACAAATAGAGATATATTTTGATGTCAAGAGTTTTTTTGGCATTAGCACAGATCCACATTTCGCATAGTTTTCCATAGTTTTTCATTTATTTGCAAATTGATATCACATTGACAAAGTAAATATTGCGTAAGAAAATAAATAATTGTGTGAACAAGTAACTAATAAGAGTTTGGGCTGCCCAATGCTGGAACTCGACTGTCGAGGGTCGAAGGTCGAGGTGCAGTCACGAGCTGCCCAAATTGAGATCTGTTATGGGGAACACATTTGGAGTCTGCCTGGGGGCGGTGGCGGTGGCGGTGGCTAGCAAAGCGTGCCGGGCAATTGGCTAAAGCTTTGGCAGAGCCAGGCGTGCAGCAGGTCGTCGTCGACGCGCTCCTGTGTGTTGGCCCAGAAGAAGGTGCCGTTGTCGGTGCTAATGTACTGCAGCGGCAGTGGCAGATCCCACAGTGTGGCTGCGGGCGTCACACTAGATGTGTGTGTGGGCGTGGGCGTGGGCGTGGACACTGCGCTGACATTTAAACTGTGGGCTGTGCGGTCGCTGATGTTGCTGCTGTGATGCGTGTGCTGACAGTTGCGTCCATGGTGGCAGGCGTTGCAGCTTTGTGCGGTGGCCTTCTCCACGTAGACGCTGCTGATCAGCGTGGGCGTGTTGGGCGGTGGTGGCGTCTGTGTCAGCTCCTCGTGCACCTGCTGCAAAGACAGTTCGGCGAACTTGCTGATAGACTCATCGGGCGTTGTTTTGCTGCTGTCGCTGTTGTCCGCCTGTAGCGGCTCCAACTGTGGCAGCAGCTGCGTATTATTGAGATCCACATTGTTGGGATGCGGCTGGCAGCTGGGCCTGCCCTTGCCGCCCACTGTCAACAGGCGTCGCAGTGGCTGCCACACTTTGCGCATGCGCCTCCCCGCCTTCGGCGCCGCTAAAGCTGCTGTTGCTGCTGCCGCTGTGCTGCTGTTGCTGTTGCTGTTGCCGGCTGTCAGGTTCTTCGTATCCAGATACATGGCGTTAGCTTTTGTGTAAGCTCTGCTCGACTCGTTCAGGTTGTGAGGTTCTGTTCAGCAGCGAGTCGTTGCGTGTGCGCACCTCGCGAGAGTCGTTCGTTTTCTGATGCTGCTGCGCCAGCCGGCGCTCATATTTATATATGAGGCGCAGCCGCAGCGCTGCCAATGGCCAGTCAAGAGTGAAATCGTATGCCGGCTGATCTTACGAGCCCAGGCCAAGCACCGAGCACCGTACGAAATTTGAGTGCACTCTTATGCACACACACACACACACGCTACACATACTAATGCAGACACTTCTCATCGATGACAATGAGGGAGAGGGAGCTGCTTTTTATGTGCGCGTATTTCCCAAATAAATTCCAACAGGAATCCACAAGCTTGTGTGTACTTTTCCCATGCACGTACAATCGACAAGGGCCGCTTGATGAGTTTTGGCTGCAGGTAGATGAAGACGATGCCGTTTGCACAGTGGTGCCAGAGTTGTTGTCTGTGAAGCAACTGATTGGATAACAATTGAGAATGCTTTAAAACCATAAATACTGCCCAATAAGTATATTCGAATACAATAAGTATATTTATGCAAATTGATTATAGAGATTAGTATGAATATGATGAGAACATTTGAGAAAACTGTTAACTAGGCGTGCTCCGATGCCAACTCCCTGCTAATCGCCTTAAAGTATTAAAAATGTTTAGTTAATGTGCAGAAATATTTATTGCCCACTAAAATGATGATCATAAAAATGTAAATATTGGCATAAGCTTATAAAGAGGCTGTAAAATGTTTGCCTCTTACTTTTGCTAATAAGGGAAAGGGGAAATATAATGAAGAATAAATAAACTAACTAATGCATTTATTGGTTGAAAACATGTTTTGATTCGTAATAATTAGTGCTATCGAACATAAAATAAATCAGATATACAATACATTCGAAATATTGTATAAATATTATTTTTTTTTTTTTAATATTATATTATTATTTATATTTTTTCTTTTTATTATTATTATTGTTCTTAAACAAATTTACTATATTAGAAATATTTTGTTCATATTTCTTAGGTTTATATAATATATTAAATTTTAATTTTATTTGTAAAATTTTTGAAATAAATTTCAACTAGATTTTGAAAATTTCCCGTTTTATTGCTCACATGCACTTAATGGCGTGCAGCAAATTGCTTTGGCACCACTGTGCACTGCCTGTTCCGTCATTTATGCACGACTGACTTTGTTTTCACATTCACACGGTACCCGAAGCCGCAGCCGCTGCCAGAGCCAGAGCCAGACTCAGAGCCAGAGCCAGGGCCCAGTAGTTGTTGCTGGTTTACTGCTGCTTGTCCAGCTGAAGCCGCTTGGGCGCAGTGACGTAGGCATTTCGATGGATCTGCGCGCACTGGGGGCTGCAGCTGCACCTGTTCCATTGTGGCCCCTGTAAACTAAGACGCTGTGCATTTCCGTCCTGGCGCAGGCGGCGCACCGTTGCGAGTGTGGGAAAGGGCTTATAAGAATTTCACTTGGGTTGTTCGGGTTTTTGGGTTTTCGGGCACTATTGTTGTTGTTGCTGTTATTTTTGTTTCCTTTCTTGTGATTTTTTGGTGTTTTGTTGTTGCTGTTGCCGTTGCTGTTGCTGTTGCTGTTTATGTTGTTGTTGGGAGCAGCTGTTATTGCTACTTGTTCGCCTGTTTGTTGTCATTTATAATCAAGGCTCCGAGCCCCGGCGCTGATAAGTTCATTTTACGTTCGTCGATCCTAGCCAAGGGGATTATGACATGTTGTTCACACGCTCCACACAAAGGCAGATCTAATGAGGCCGTGACCTGATTTCACATACAGACATACGGACAGACAGACATACGGACAGAGAGGCAGACAGCAGTCCTTTAGCTCTTTCCCACACAACGGCTAGTCTCGACAAACTAGTCGGCCCAGTCCGATCGCAAACAGAGCCTGGCCAGCTGCCTGGCTGCCTGGCCGGGGGCCGAATGCAACAAACTCGTGCCAATCGCGTGTACACCGCACGCCTGCAGCTTGTGAGCCACCGTCTCCATCGCTTTGGCCGCCATTAATCTTGAACTCGACGCTGGCGACGACGACGACGATGGCATCGTTGCCCCGCACATTTGCCCCCAATCAGCGCCTAGCTTTGAACTGCACGTTTGCTAAATTGAAAGCGACTTTAACTCCAGCTCCAACTCCAACTCCGACTATGGCTATGACTGCAACTACAACTACAACAGCAACTAAGATGCTGCCAGCTTCAATTCCAACTGCACCTCCGAACGAGCTGCGCATGCGCCTGCCTTAACGCCTTATTGCTGGTTGGGAGCGTCGAACGCCAAGCTGCTGTCTTTGCTATACACTTACTTTGGCCATAACACTTCCCCATGAATTAATTTAATTTGCCCAACAGAAATACATTTAAATTAAACGACTGAAAGCGAAACTAATGGAAATATATTAATTTAAAATAATAAAACAATATCTACAATATCCTCATGTAGATTATATGGAAGTTTAAGGCAATTTTACTCCTAATTCGTTGTGGCTTGTCAATGCTTTTCTTTCTCAAAAATTTCAATTTGACTAAAAGCTTTCTGGCGAAAATTAATATCACCTAAAATTATATAGAATAGTTTGTAAATAGTATTGTAAATGATGTTATGTAAGTTAAGTTTCTAGAAAGAAAATAGATAACGATTTTCAGTTAATTTATACTCCTCGCTCTATGTAGGACTGATAAGACAGCTTTCTTAGAATTTATAATCAATTTTTTTCAAGGAATGGTACTTAGCTATAAAAACAATAGTTAGAAACTTTTGCGAGCTATAGAGGGAATATTACTGAGATATAAATTTACTAATTGGAACAGCCAACTAATGTTGTGATGTTATGTTAACTAAAAGATGTTACTTAACTGATGTCCACTAATTTGGGCAGAGTATTTTGACTTCGATTTAAGGTTGCTGCAATTTCTGCTTCTTTTTTAGCCACAAGCATCCATTTGGCTTTTGGCTTTTGGTTCACACGGCAGGCGACCAAACGGGCAGTGAGGCAGCGAGGCAACGAGTTTTGCGCAAAAGTTGGCGCAGAGCTTAAAAAAATATATATATACATGTGTGTATATATATGACAAGCAATTAGTGTGCATTGAGGTTAGTTGGAAATGGTTTTTGGCTGTGGCTTGTGGCTGCTGTGATTCGCTGTTGCTGTCCGAGTGCATGTATATGTGTATTTGTGTGTGTGTGTGTGTGTGTGTACAGTTGTATATCTGTGCTTTTGCATGCGCCTTGCGATTGGATGCAACTGCGTTACTCATACGACACGTGTGACAAACAAAGTCGAAAGTTAAGTCCGCTTGTAAGCTGAAGCTCTTGTTATTGTTGTAATTGTGATTGCTGTAGCCGTTATTATTGTTGCCACTGTTCGAAGTCAGCGGAAAAAAAGGCCAAGCCAGCAACCCAGCAAGCAACGGCTAACGGAAGTCATGGCCAAAAGACAAACAAACAAACCAGAGATTCTGCAGCATCATGGGAACTGCTTGGACCGGCAAAAAAAAATATAAAATAAAAAATAAGAAGAGAAAAAAAGCACAAGTGTCATATTGCTGTGCTGGTGATAAATAAAAAACAGGCAACATTTTATACACATAGTGTGTGTATGTGTGTGCCCCTTAAGAGCTGGCAGCTGCCCAGCTGCCCAGTAGCTGTAGCCGAGATCAGCGAAAAGATGAAATAAAACATCATCTTAGAACGACAACCGGATGTTGAAGTTTATTGCGCTGAACGTTGACGGCGACAACATTTAGCTATGCAAAAGTATTTCGGCTACTCCCGAGAAGCTGTAAAAGCTGGCGACGATGACGACGTCGACGAGGACTGCTGGGGACGGCTACGCTAAATCGATACGCTTCAACGAAATGCTAGCCACTTAATGTTGCTGTTATAGTTTTGTAGTCGTAGTTGTCGCAGTCATCATCATCAGCCAAGCATGCGACATAATTGCGCGAGTTAAAGCCCCCCAAACAAGCGACAACAACAACAACAGCCGCAGTAACAGCAATCATCAGCAACAGCAGCAGCAGCAGCAGCAACAACAACAACAAGCAGCAAAACATTTCAGCAATCCATCGGATCGCATCACAATCCAGCCATCCGTCCAACGTGTGGGAAACACACGACAAATCTGTTTCCCACGGTCTCGTAAAGTAGGCACAACACAACACACACTCATAGTAGGCTCCCATTTGTGCATATGCATGTCTCTATATGCGTGTGTGTGTGTGTGTGAGTGAGAGCACCAAAGAGCCACAGACGACGACGAATAGGAGCCGCCGTTGAAGCAGCAGCGCAACTGTCATCATTGACAATAAGTATGACATGGACGATGGCAACAGCGACGGCGACGACGACGGCTGTGGCAGCGGCAGCAGCAGCAACTAGCAGCGACGGCATACTGAGAGCCACGCGCAGAGCCATTCTCACTCCAAATCCGAAATCCGAAAGCCACGACTGCGACGCGACGCCTCGCTCGGCAATCAATTTTCGAAGACGACGCGCGCCAGAGCGCAACAGGGCACGCTCTCTCGCTCACGCTCAGCCAATGCAGCAGATCAACAGTGCTTTGCCGAGTCGCTCTGCTTCGTAAACTGTCGCAATAATATGCCAAAGAGCGCACAGTGGGCCCAATGTAATTAATATTAATAAGTTATCAGACATGCCAAAACTTATATTCAAACTTTTTGTTCAATTCGATATATAATGTAAACAATTAATATATTTATACTATTGATATATACTACAGCTTCTTAGACACTATATGTATTTATGTTATTGGCAAAACACATATTGAAAAAATATATGTAATATAATTATTGTTCAGATCATACTGTTTTATATATAATACAATATATAATTTTTTTCCAAACATTCTTGAAAGGACATTCGCAGCATACTTTAAGGAACAGAAATTGAAGGAACAGAATTATTGAAACTTAATGTAAATATCTATATAGCCTTTTTTGTAATATTGAATAAAAAAATATTAAATATTTACCTTATATATTTTTGTTTACATAGATAAAAGTGATTAGTCTTCAACTCCTATCTATATTTGATATTAAGATATTGCTGCTCTCAAAAGTAGGCAGTACAAAATATTTGTGAAAATATATCATTTCTGGATTTTTCTGTATTATGTAAAAAGAGTGTCTCTGCTATGCATTCGTTTCAAATAAAACTAATTAGATGCAAACTAAATAATTATAATATTGTTAAGGAAAGTGAAATCAATATTTGTTTATTTCATTAGCTAGCCCACACAAATTAGTCCACCACCAAGCATCGAGCACTAGTTATTCAGTAGCGACCCACTGTGCAGTCGGTTGCCAGGCAGCTCGGCTACCCCAACCCCAACCTGTGCCTGCAACGGACTTCACAGTAGCCTCTCTTTGTGCGCGACGCCGAGTGCCGCTACCGAGCCGAGACCGAACGCGCACGAATGCCACCACAGCCCCGCGTGTGTGTGTGTGTGTGTGTGTGCGTGTGAGCGATCATGCGGGAGCTGAGGCCCAGCCGCTGCGCTGGGAGAGCGTCGTATAAAAGTAAGGTTGGGAACTTGTTTGCCACTCATTTCATAAACGTGCCGCCTGTTGAACGGAACGCTGAGCGCGACGCACGCGCAACCGCCCCCAAAGAAGTGACGATATCGACGTGAATATGTGCGTCTAGTACGGTGCGAGCCAAAAATCAAAATTTGAAGTAAATAAACATAAAACTATAACAGAGAATAGTGAAACGTGACTCGAATCACAACATGGTCATGGAGATGTCCAAGACGTATCAGTACCGCAAGGTGATGAAGCCGCTGTTGGAGCGCAAGCGACGGGCGCGCATCAACAAGTGCCTGGACGATCTCAAGGACTTAATGGTGGAGTGCCTGCAGCAGGAGGGCGAGCATGTCACGCGCCTCGAGAAGGCCGACATACTCGAGCTAACGGTGGATCACATGCGCAAGCTGAAGCAACGCGGTGGCCTCACCCTGCACGCCGTCGGCAATGCTGCGACCGGTGGGAGCGGCGTGGCCGCCTCCAGCACCAGTGCCGCCCACGTCGAGTCCTTTCGCTCTGGCTATGTGCACGCCGCCGATCAGATTACACAAGTGCTGTTGCAGACGCAGCAAACCGATGAGATTGGCCGCAAGATTATGAAGTTTCTATCGACGCGCCTAATTGAGCTGCAGACTCAATTGCTGCAACAGCAACAACAACAACAACAACAGCAGCAGCAACAACAACAGCAATCTCTCTCTCATGCCACAGGACGCTTGGCCTTTCCGCTGCTGGGCGGGTACGGCGCCGCAGCCGCAGCCAGCTACAGCGCCTTCCTGGCGGGCAAGGACGAACTGATCGATGTGACATCCGTGGATGGCACAGCGCTATCCGAGACAGCGTCGATTAGCTCGCAGGAGTCGGGCGCCTCGGAACCCGTCTGGCGGCCCTGGTAATCAACTGGCTGCCTGCCTGGCGACATCATCTAATTTCTAGATCTTATCTTAAGTATTCCAAATGGCTATTAACCGTTCGCTGCAGCCATTATCAGCAGCAGCAACAACAGCAGCAAAATCTGTTGTCTTCCAAAGCAAATTGTGACGACGAGTCATTTCACTGATTTCGTTGCACTGTGCATTGTTTTTAAATACTTTTAAGTTTATTTTGATAATAACTGTAAATTGTTGCATTTCAACTGTGATATAACTAAAGTACGTGGCCTTTCAACTCACCTGGAATGCGCCAACATCCTAATAATCTTTGCTAAAGTTCCCTAGAGTTAAAAGTGTCCTTTGTTCATAAGTAAAGGCATCTTTAAAAAATATATTCATATATATATAACTACATTAAGCTTTAAATAATTTATAAATGTTAATTTAGAACTTATACATAAATAAACAAAAAGTTCTCATGTGAAAAAGTCAACTATGTTTTTAATTAAATAGAAGAACTGCCAATTAACCGGATTGCGTGTTCCAATTGGATGCCAATTGGACAGGGTCTACTTAACTGTCGCAGCCAAGTATTTCGCAATTTCATTTAAATTATGTGTATTTATGTGAAATGTTTGCATGGATTTCGATATATTATGAAATTTTATTTGAAGCAGAATACTAGATACTGGAACAAGATATAATAAATAATAGATATAGAAATATTAATTGGATTATATTACCCCTGCTTTATATACATATAATCAGTTAAGATGCCTACTACATTAATAATATTTTGACTGCTGGAGATTAGAGCAATCAATTCTTATTTGCATATTTCAAGACAAAAGGTTAATGAATGGAATACTACAGATAATATTCTATGTTAACAGGGAAGGGTACGCTATGCAGAAGAGACGCAGTGTAAGTATTCAAAAACCTAACTGTATATTAAAATTACTACTCAATCCCATATATTCTCACTACTCTCGATCAAACAAGCTATTGCTACACTACAGCCCGCCCACGCGGTTTGTTATTTAAGGCAATCAAAGTCATTTAATATCATCAAATATGTATTTATTGAAAGGTTTACAATGCAATGAGGCAAAGAGCAAAGACACTGCTCTCACATTCACATATCAAATTCAAGCAGGGCATCAAATCATAAATACTCTGTATTTTCTTGATGCCTATCTATTGACATTAAATATGCGCTGAGTGTGCATTCAATGAATTTTCAAGCATATCTTCACAAATCTCCACATATCTCCAGTGCTCTCATTTCAAATGTGATCTACTACCACACACAAGCACGCACACACAGCCACACTCACACACACACACACTTGCATGTGCTGACTTTTACTTTTATCAGTCGAACATCTCTTCACATTTCATGCAACAAGTACATCAGCATATTTGAAGTTGCCTTCACACAAGCAATTAAGAGCTTGTAGCTACTGTAAATAGATGCAGATACAGATACAGATACAAAACTGCATACATACAAACATATAGAGATAATATGAATGTGGTTAAATATGTATACATACACACATAATGTGAATGTCTGAATCATTTATGTAATCAACTGTGCATCAGCGAAGATACGAGAGCATCCTCTTCTTCGGCTGGAAATAATTAAATAACTGTCCAATCCAATTGGACCCCTTGCACGATCAACGATCCCTTGTCCAGATTCTGATTGGCGACAGCAGGTAAATGCCAGAAACTGGTTAGACCTGCTGGCAGAGAAAACAACCCCTAAATTTGATGCTGTTGCATGCAATCTGAATTTTACCTGCATGCAGGTTAAGACATAAACAAAAGCCTGCCCTAATAGGGACACGGCAGGGATTGGGTTCAGGCTCAGGTAGACCCAAAAGCAAACAATCGATCGGTCACAGAGTGGATTAGCCAACTCAGACTACTTAACAATGGTTTGCAGTTATGCAAAGGTTATTAAGTAGTTTTTTGTTTGCTGGGGATAGCTGAAAATTGAATGGCATTTAGGAATGAGAACAAACAGGAAGTTTTTCTTTTGAATTGTATATATATTTTGTTTTTTGTTAAAGTATGAGTTAAAATGTATCACAATTTTGTAAAGCTCGATTGAGTGTTGCGACTTGCTGTTAATTTTGATTTGTTGTGGATGCTCAAAATTAGCAGAAGACGCTTTAAAGCAGGAAGCTGGAGCCGCTGATCGCTGGTCCCAGAAGTGGAAGACATTGTTGCGTGTGGGTGGATGACCAATCGTTGGTTGCTTAGGCCTGCACCCAGCGATCCTGGAACTGTGCGACGGCGATTTCGTTGGCTGTGCTGCAGTAGAGTGGCTCGACGAGATCGTTGTCAGCGGGCAGATCGGAGGCGGCGGTCCAGAAGAAGGTGCCATGGGCGGTGCGCACAAAGTGAACTGGCACGGTGGGCAACTGCTCGAGCTCGTAGTCCTCCATTTCGCAGGAGGCGGAGAGACGCTCATTGGCCTCGTTCTCATAGGATTCCAGAGAGTCGGCGCAGGATTTGTTGACGATGGACTCAAGATCAGCATTGCGGCTGTTCTCCATGGACTCCAGGGATTCCAATGAGTTGGCCTTGTGTGTGTTTTGCATGTTCTGCTGCTCCTCGACTTGCTGCTGCTTGAAGATCTTTTGCAGCAGCTTCTTCACGCTGTAGGATTTCTTGTTGCTCTTGGCGTTCATGTTGTTGGTGATGATGATGTTCTTGTTCTGGCACATCTTGAATTTTGTTGTGTTTTGAGGTTGTTTAGCTGAGATGCTGAGATGTTTACTGTACGAAGCGTAGTGTTCGAATGATGTCTGATCCTCTGAGCAGTCGGCCTTTTATACCCGCACAGGACCAAAAACGAAACCCAAGACCCGACAGCAGGTCGGGACGACGAGGGTTGAAGCAGGCAGGCAGCCAGAAAGATACACCAGATACACTCGGCGAGTGTGGGAAAGTACAAGGATACGTGCACAGACAAAACACTGTAAACGAGAAAATCCTGAGCGCACCAACACACAGATGCACACACACATTCAAAAACGGCAGGTGTGTTTCGAAACGGACGGCTGGGACGGACCTGCACGCCATTAACCTGCATGCGCTGGAGTGTGAAGGCATGTCATGCTGCTCCGCTTCCACCTGCTGCTGGTGTATAGCAATTTTATCCTGCGCCAGGATCGTGAGAAACGAGACTTTCTACCAGTTCCCACAGTTTTTCGAAGGATCCTTTTTCGAGCCTATTGAAAGCAACAACAACAACAGCAAACGAATCTTTTTGCTGATCACTTTTGGTTTTTATATGTTGTTATCGTTGTTGTTGTTGTTGTTGCTGCTGCTGCTGCTGCTGGCAGCTCTTTATGCACTTATCTCGTTTTGGTTGGCATAGAAATCCCTTTTTTTCGGGTCTTGAACACGTGTGCATCGGTTGCCCCCGCAAACGTGGGAGAATATTTTCAATTTTCAACGCTCGAACGACTCGAACAATTAATGGCCTGACAGCAGAGGCCCAGATCAACTAGTTGAATAGGCAAACACATTGGACTCACTGAGATCTGGGATCATTTAATGCGCTGTAATTTCAAATTTATAAATTTTTTGTGTGCCTCGAGGCGTTGCCCGAAACGAGCGAGAAAAAAGGAGGATCACAAAAAAAAAAAAAAAGAAAAAGGAGAGAAAAAAATTTAACCAAAAACGTGTCAGGCATTCGAAAGCCGAAGGAGTTGCTTTTAATTTCATTTCGATGGCACACAATTAGCAGACGACCCCTGCGCTGCCCTGCCCCGTCTCTCAGTGCCTTATTAAGGGGCACTTTGTGTGCTTCCATGGAGCAGGAGCTAAGAGCGAGAGCTCGCTCGAGCGTTGTCCTTTTTGGACCTCGGCTCGGTCGCAAGTTGGACACGTGATGGCGCGTGAGGCGTCGACGTTGGCAGAGAACGAACCATACCGGGGACGATCCTGTACTTAATGGATTGCCTTTGACTCGACTATAAATATTTGAAGCCCCTGAGCGTTGGGTTTCTTTTTTATGATCTTTATCTTTTTGGAGCTATAGTTTGTTTTAGTTTTTTTCTTTTTCCATTTTATTTTTTGTGCAGACAGAGAGACAAATTAAGATTCCAGCAGCGACTGGGCTGGTGAGAAGTTGTAGGCTGGCGTTAACAGTTCCAGTTCCCAAATGTGTTGGTACCTAGGGATTGCTGTGGTCCTATTGATGTGCTCCTTAATCACAAGGCTCGCTTTGTTAGTTGAGCTGATTTGTGTGTGTGTTTTCTTATATTTATCTTGAGCTGAGCTCACCTATTGACGTTCAATTAGAAGTGAAGGCAACAATCTAAGCATTTGTTAGCACAGCAAAGCAGAGCCATAAATAGTCCACTGATAAGAAAGAAAGTGACAATTGGTGCTGTTTGTAGATTATTATTTATAGTAACTTTGCTTCTGCGACAGCACTACCAGTGTGTGCACACTTTTTGAATAGGGAGCATAAACAAAAGATAGCTGCAGTTCCAGTAATTTATTCAAATGCGCTCCCTGATGATGTGTAATTTATACAGAAAGATCTCAACATTTTTTATAGCCATAAACAAAGTGTAAGTGTAAAACATGAATATTTATGTTAATCAATAAATGTATTTAAATATATATTTCTAAATTATGAATTATTATGAAAAATTATGTAAAATTATGCTTAGATTTTTATTGATAACAATAAAAATATTTCAAGGCCAGAATTGTCCAATTTAGTGAACTATAAAATTTCTTTAAAAAAGTGATCAAATTTTAATATACATAATGAAATTGTAAATTTTTTAAATATTGATAAATTAATTTTATTTTTGTAATTTATTTTTTAATTTTTATTTTTTAATTTATATTGTAGAATCAATAAACCATATATTGAGAATCTTTATTATATAGCAGTTCATATACTAAATATTTGCTATTATAGGATCCATATTAAAATTTTGAAATTATTTTTATATATATAATTTTAATAATTATTATTATTGTTGTTTTTATTAACAATTTTATTATCAATATACGATTAAGCAAATGATCAAACAATGAAATTAAACAATAATAATATAATACATAAAATTATAATATACATTTATATTTTAAACAATTAATATTATTGATTTTATCGTTGCTTTTATTATAATCATATTATCAGGTTTACTGTGGCTATTATCATTATTATTATTATCTTAATTATTGTTATAACACAAGTTTTCTCAATAGTCCTACATACATTTTACGATCCACATTCTTATTCTAAAATTATAATATTTCATTATTGATACGATATACTTTGATATCATACTGCATTTATTAAATTTATATCTAAGAGATATGTCTTAATCGATTACCCCAAACAGTAGCAATTCAACTTTCTCAAGAAGGACATTCTAGAAATCTCCATTTGATTGTCTGATAAACTCTATGATGACTTGCTTAGGCCAACCGCTCAATTTACCACTGAAGACTTGATTTTGCAACTATTATTTGTGGTATAAAAGATCAACGGCATAAAGAAGTCGCATAATTCCCAGAATATATCCTTTAAAAAAATAACAGAAAGAGCTGAGCGATTCGTAACGTTTGACGAACGTGCAAAGAGCAGAATTTCATGGAATTAGAAATTAGGGCCTTGTATGTTTTGGTTGAATCATTCTAGCATATTATTGTTATGCACGATTGTTTGTTCCAATTGTGTTTCGTCCTTGGCTCTATTTTCGGTTGACTCATTGCCCGAGTTTTCCATTTCATGGCCCACGTGCATGCCCATGCGATCCAATAGAATAGCCACCAAATATTTCTATGGCAAACCGAAAACACCAAGAAAATAACAAATAAAAAAAAATAAATAAAAATAACCAAAAATAAAACTAAATAAATGATCGTACGAAAAGCCCTGCTGGGGGTCCCCTGACTCTAGAGATAGACCGATAGCTACCACTGTGGCGGTTTTCGGTTATTTGGGCTACCGTGGTGCCTTGTTGTTGGCCTAAAATCGTTTCTAACGAAATCTCTTGACCTGCTCGCTCGATGAACACGTGCACTGATTTCTTATCGTTGCCGATCATTTAAGGTTCCAAAATTGTAGATTAGCCCGAAACACAAAACCTGTGGCACACAAAAAAAAAAAAAAAAAGTAAAATTGGAAAAAAAAAAGTATATATACATATATCAACAACAACCTGACCCCTCACCGATTGCCATTGTTTGCTGGTGCTTAGATTCCTGTGCGCCTACACACACGCACTTGCACTGGGATTGGAATTGGGATCGGGATGGTGATTGGGTTTTAGGGCTTGGTCTATGGGTATGAGAACGTGCATCGTCTTGTTTGAACACGTGACGACCTCGTTTTAAGCGCTGCGGGATGTTTGGTGTTACGACGCCGTTTCAAAATTGCAGCGTCGCCAACAGACACGTCTCGCTGATGTACTATCCATACGATATGCAGCAAGTGGCCAAGTGAATCGCTGCGGTACGTGCGTAACTAGCAAGCGGCAAATTTTCACACATGTGGCAGCAGCAGCAGCGGCAGCAGCAATAGCAGCAAATCGGGAAATGCCCGCAATCAGGTCCAGTTACAGGACTTGGATTTTCCAGCAATTCATTGGCAGTGCTAACTATGCCGATGTTACGGTATTTCCGCTAGTCGCCAGCCTGGTCAGCGTGAACATCAAACGAGGCGTGCGAAAAATTCAACCGAATGTAACCCTAGAGCCGACTCGCACTTGAGTCCAATTGAAACCGAGGCAGCCATGTGTCATGGGCCATGAGCCATGAGCCATGAGCCATAGAATAGATCAAGTCATGTGCGCTGCAGTTAAAACAACAACGACTACAAATCGCAGCCACATTTGAATAGCAGCGACCCACACGGCGGTTTTGTAATGATAAAATAACACAGCATAGCACACACACACGCACTCGCACACACATGCGGCACACT
The DNA here is from genome assembly GCF_018153725.1 of Drosophila mojavensis. Lineage (NCBI taxonomy): Eukaryota > Metazoa > Arthropoda > Insecta > Diptera > Drosophilidae > Drosophila > Drosophila mojavensis. The sequence continues at coordinate 2,661,635 of NW_025318693.1, read as the reverse complement.
CATAAATGCGCTATAAAAATAAAAATAATAAAAAAAAGAAATAACACATGTGGGGTCCTTTTTTTCTGTCATCATATTACATGCAAGAGACGGGACGGGCGCACTTGACACGAGACAGCGCGACATGTTGAATTATCTTTTAGTTTACAAATTAGTATGTGAGATGCAGGCTGTTCCCGGAATGCAGACATTGTTAGTTTAGGATCAGGATCAATGGGCAATTGCCGTGGCAGCACTGTTTTTCTCCTTTTTGCTCTGCTCTTTCAGTCCGCCCATCACTCAGCGCACGTGCAGCGCACAAAAGGGGTTGTAATTACAGTTTAACTCAGTGTCGCCGCCCTCCCTAAAAACCAGACTCAACACCAGCACCACACAGCACCACACAGCACCACACAGATCGCACCACACAAGACAGCGAGCGGTCTATGCAGATTCGATGGCAACACGTGCATATTGATGAGCCCGTTGAGCTGGCGAGGCGTGGACAGGTCCCAGACTCGTTTCGTTTCTCGGTTAGCCACTCAGGGGCGTCGCTGATCGTTGCAGCTAAGGTTACACACACATATACATATATATGCATATATGGAAAAAGCCAGCTTAAGGGTCAGGACCTCCTACTTGCGACCCTAGGGAGCTCGAGTTGCTTGCTCGCTCGCAGCTGGGGTGTTTGGTTGCGTTGACACGTTTGGTTTACCGAACGAGTTCCTGGGGAGCCATTCCAGCAGATACGTATGTAAACAAGCACCTACAAAACCTACAAGACCCCATTAAGACGGAGCACATAAACGAAAACCGAAAACCGAAAACTCATTAAAAAATATCGAAAGTGTCGTCCCTTTTTTGCCTCGATCATTCCACACGCACGCACGCACAAATCTTCCAATTTGGAAATCGTTAGCGTGTCTAGTCCCATTTAATCCTTCCAAGACTAATTACAAAATTGTAGACGCCAGAGTCCTGTTACGCATACCGATAAGGCGAGTAATTTAAGAGCTGTCCCCATTAGATAGGATATCTTACTCTCATATTGGGTTTCAGCAGCTCTCATTCTGAATGCCGAGCACGCAACTCTCCAGATAGCGCTCCGATATTGCAGTCTGATCTTGATAGCAGCCGCAGACAAAGGAGCGTGTCAATGTTTTGAGGCAACACCAACAGGTTGAGTAGAAATAAGATATTGAGTTGAGGTACAGTTGTGCCAAACCTCTAACAATGGCGGAATAAAGTACTTTCATTTCACCCGAAAGACAAAACAAAATCAGATAATATCGTTGACTAGAATAAGGGCAGTTTAAAGAAATCTCAACAAAAACTCATTCTTGAGCATTGAGTAATATTGGTTCAAATATTTTCCAGGTCGAGTAAACTTAAGTTTCTATTCTGATTTATTAGGCATTTGTCAGGCTTGCATTGGTAAAGATTATCTTTTACAAATTCTTTTGCATTAGCGTAAGCAAACATTTAACTGACATTCACTGTCTATTAAAATTTTAACCGAACCTCAATGTTTTTACTCTCGCTGAGTAGAACAAAAAAAAAACAAGTAAGAAGGCTCCAGTCGAGACTGCTCGACTAGGAGATACCCTGAACCCTCTAAGCTGATATTCTAATCATTCTGCACTTCTTTTATGCACACATATATATGTACATACACATGCATTCACACGCACGCATAAGCCTGCGCTCTGCTAACTGCGCAGTAAGCAGCGACTGCGCTTGGGCTGCGCTGCAGTGTGGGCAATATTATGAGAATTTATTTGTTGAATAATTTCTTTTGTAGACATAGGATCTTAATAAAACTTTCAGAGCGTATTCATATGGTGAATATGTGTGTACATTCCAAAGCACAAGTCTCTAGTACTTGAAATGCGTTTTTTAAAAATTGGGGGAAAGGGGGCGTGGTATCCAAAATCTGTAAATTACAAAATCTTTGTATCGATTACCTTTATATACAACGCAAATTTGAAGACTCCAGGTCCGAGTATGCATGCCAAATTTCAGCTTTCTAGCTCTTATAACTTCTGAGATCGACGCACTCATACGGACGGACGGACAGACGGACAGGGCTATATCGACTCAGCTCATCGCGCTGATCAAGAATATATATACTTTGTGGGGTCTGCCACGCCTCCTTCTGCCCGTTACATACTTTTTCACAAAACCATTATACCCTGATTTCCCATTTTCAATGGGTTCAGGGTATAAAAAACACAACTAAATATATATTAAGTAAAAAAATTGTAAACAATTACTTCTAGCCCAAAACCCCAAATAACCTAAAGAAAATCTCGAATATTCAAGATATTAAGGAATTCAATTCAAAAAACATTTAAATAATTTAAGTAAAATTCCAGATCCTAAAAAATCCATACCCGAAAATTTCCAAAAACATATCTGAAATTCCATATATTAAAAAAAACCCTTGACAGAGCATTTAAATTGTTATTATTAAGAAGATTCTCACTTCTAAGCAAAACCTTTGCCCAAAACCCCCCAAAAACCCCTCTGAAATGCAAGATATTAAAGAGTCCATTGAAATTTGTTTTTTTTTTTTTTTTTTTAAGTTTTAGTTTTTATTACTATTAAAGCTTGTAATATTTGCTTATTGCCTAAAGTTAGTAAACAAAATCTGGCTACATATTTACAATTAGGCTTAAAACTATTAAAGCTGGTTTCCTTATAAGTATGTTGTTCTTAGATCTACGTAAAGCTCTTGTTATCACAGTTTACATCGAGTCAATTGGAAGACATGATTCGTTGTTATGGTTGTAGTTGTAGTCAATTGGAAGACGTGATTCGTTGCTATGGTTGTGGTTGTAGTTGTAGATGTTATAGATTGTTGATGGCTTTGTGGTTTACCAGGGGCGCCACATGGGATTGCTGGATGGCTGTGGACTGGCTGCTGCGTCAGACGCCTCGGCATCGCTGTGATAGCCAGAGGATGCTGGGCTAACTGGACGACTGATTGGCGATGATTCCAATTTGCTTTGCTGCTGCTGTTGTTGTTGTTGTGGCTGATCTGCCTGCAGCATGCGCTGGAACTCAATGCCCAGATGGGTCATCACCGTTTTGCCAACATCGACGCTCATGGCCGGCGTGCAGGCCATCACCCGGGAGATTTCGCTGACGGCGTTCATGTAGCCGTTTTTGAAGCTGTCCATGGGCACAGGTGAGACGGGCGCCTGCTGCTTGATGAGCTGTTTGCGCATGAAGACAAGTGCGGCCTCGAGCATTTCGGCCTTGTCCAGGCGCAGTATGGCATCGTCGCCCTGGAACTCGGCAACGAGTGTCTTCAGCGTGTCCAGACACTTGTTCATGCGCGCCCTGCGCTGCCGCTCGAGCAGCGGCTTCTTCACCTTCAGGTAATGCTGCGTCTTCGAGACGAAGGCGGTTTCGGTTTGTGGTGCCATTTCAGTTGTGAGATCGAATTTAGTGCTTGCTTGAGCTGTGCACGGCTTGCAGGATGCTGTGTGAATGATGCTCTACTCGAGTGTAGCGTCGGCTTTTATAGGCGCACGCATCCTGCAGCCTGTAGTCTGTAGCCTGCAGTCGGCAGGACCTGCTGCAGGTAGCCAGAGTTGCAGAGAAATCTAGAAATCTCGCTCTTTCTTGCGCTCTTGCGCTCACTGCGTGGGAAAGGAAATCGTAGCTAGACCCTAAAAACTGAGCTGCACGGCAACAATAACTATAAGACGATTGTCTAGTTGCGTGTCTGAGGCATTGTAACTGCAATTAAACCGTAAAATTCTGACCAAGAGGGCCCAGACAATTGACTGGACGGTGGTGATTTGTCTTGGCCAAGCCAAAGGTAAAATTGATGCAAAGCTATAAATGTTCGGGCTTCGATGTGGTTTTATGGCTGCATCCTTTGTATCCCCATGATTCTCTGACCGGACCGCAACAATTTACTCAAAGTACTGGCTGTACCAATTTGACTTCAAATTGAACTGGATATGATGGTATTGTCTTATATAATGAGCTAAATTAGTTATTTGTTTACTTTAGTATTTGTTTACATTCGATCTCATGCACATGATATAACATCAAAAATTAATTGATTAAGTATTTTGCAAATCAAATTCATCAAGCCATATTACATAAAATGAGTTCGATTAAGGATTGGCTGGAATTACTTGTCTTGTGGTTTGACAATTGCGTCAATTCTTTTAAAGTTATTGCCGAGTAATTGATTGATTGATGGGTATTGAATATATACAAATTTATTATATTAAAATATATGTATATTAAATACGTAATATATAATTTATAGTACAGACTTGGTTTGGCTATACATACATATGTATATTGATTTCTTTTGAATTCATAATTTATTTGTAGTTTATTATTTGTTTAAATCAAATTTTTATTAGGAATGAAGTATTGTTACTGAAACTGGTAATTATTGTATACTACTATACTATACTATATACTATACTACTATTATTGTAGCTACCTACCTATGCTTTATTTATTTTAAAAACTTACTACTACTATTCGAAGCATTGCATTCATTTCAATATTGATTTAATTGAAAATATTATTTTGAAAATTTATAAAGTAATAAGTTGACTATGCCTATAGATCTTTCTGTTAAGAAACTGCGAAATTGTAATATTTATGATTTAGGCGTTAAATAAAAGGTTAGTATATATATATTGGTCGCTGCTGTTTGTAAAGTATAAACAAACATAGATCTGCATTGAATTATATTTTGAAGTTATATATCACCTTGATTTATTAGCTTAAGTACTAAACTAGTTTCACTATGCTTATTGGAAAAAAATGTCTCCATCCATACTTTCAATTAAATTAATAATTAATATTAATCTGTCTCTGAATATACGTGTACGTATACTTACTTTTAACACAACAAAACAAATAACGAGAGTCTGCTAAGCCGCAATCAGCTATCCTTTCGAAATGCCTTTAGAGAGTTAATCCAATTACAGCTCACAAAGTCCCGTCCCAATAAAAATACAATATTTTATAATTACACTCGGGCTGGCATTGCTACAAACTACATACGGCGACTACAGCAAGCGTCTGTAGAGCTCCAATTAGGATGCATGCTTATAAGAAGGGTAGGTAAGTAGGTAGGCAGCTCCATTGCGGAAAGTGGCACCCGCAGCTCGGCAGCTCGGCAGCTCGTCCGACGTCTGTCGTCTGTCGTTCACTTGTGCGTCGCTTGCTCGATTTTCATATCGTGAGAGCCGCTCGAGTAACGTCGTGTGTTTCCCACGCGATGTGCACACCTGCCATTTAAGTCGCTTATATGGTTACGATTACAAACAGCAGCAGCAACAGCAACAACAACAGCAACAGCACCAGCAACAACAACAATAACAACATGAGGGCCTCGACTGTCGACGGCACACATTTATTGCGCCGGCGCGACGCGTATTATCAGCGTCGTGTGGCTGGCTGCCCTGACGACTTGGCTGACTAGCTGACTGAGTGACTGACTGAGTGACTGAATGTCTGATTGTCTGACTGACTGATTACTGACTGCTTTACTTTAGTTTTTCACTCTTGTCGTCATCATGTTGCTGCTGCCGTCGCCGTCGCCGTCGCCGTCGTCGTCGTCGTCGTCATTGTCGATTGTTTAATTTAAATCGTCGTCGCGATGTCGGCTACTCGGCTTCAGCTTAATGATTATACCTCAAAGTCTGCCTCGAGGTTTCTGCGGAATTGTGCGCAATAGTTATTTGTACTTTACGACATGCGCTAATTGAACCGCCGAGGAGTTTATGAGCCACAGCTTCAGCCTCAGCTTCAACTTCAACTTCAACGACAGCCGCTGATTGGCCAAAGCTGAAGGTGAAAAGTTGGCGCTACCGTTGACGTGATTGGAATTGAGTTTGTTGTATTTTTTTTTTTATTGTCGGCCAACATCAATGAGTCGTCAATTGAGGATTTGATTTGATGAGCATTGGGTCATGTGTGTGCGCCTAAGAACATGGACGGAAAAAACCTCAGAGCCAAATTGACAACAGGTGCAAAACTTAACAAATTTGCAATCCGACAGATATAATTCAGAGCGTTGCATGCAGAGGAGCAAAGCTGAAGACCTTGAAAGTCAGTTGTAATGGAATTATACCAAATTATATACATAATTACAACTCACATTTCAGATAATATGAATAGCGATTAAAAATAAATTTATTGATAATGGTTCAATTCTAGTGAAGACAAATTATTCAGAGGAACTTGTATTTTATATAATATATTATTTATATTTATATGTATATACATATGTATTTAGATATACAGTTAAGGTAAATAATTTAATGTAAGGGTAATTACTACCAAACTTTATATAAGATGATAATATTCTTTAATTGCCGGATATGAGCTGATAAAGGATGTGGATCATGGCTCCAAAGAGCAGCAACTACATGATCGGTGGAATTCGAAACATGAATTGGGTTGATAGTCTCTTTAAAAAAATATATATATATATATTTATATAATCTATGGCAATTTAAAAAGATTTGTAGAAAATAAAAACTTAAATAGAGCCTTAGTTCGAGTTTTACATAAATCAGTAGTAAAAATCTATTCTGAAAAGAAATTATTAGCATAATAAGTAACAAATTTTTACAGAAATGCAATGCAATGTACAGATTAAGCTAAGAGATTAGATCACTAATCTGACCAAAGATTAGAAAGACGCTGATAAAAAAAAACTAGTTTTTAAGAGCTTAACAAATAAAAGGTGGGAAATATTATTTAATTATTAATAATTCATGTATACATATATACATACTTTTATACGTACATACATACGTAATTACATAAATACATAGACTAGGCTGGTGTTCCTAGTCAGATATTCAAGGAGAGATTATAATCATATGTTTAATATTCCGACGAGAAAAAGCTTAGACCTATTGTTACTAAATTATTCAGTGGTATATTGATTGAATCCACGTTTATTTATGTTCAATAGGATAGGATGTAGCGCCTCTAATCGCTAGTCCTCTAGTGAGGGACTTATTTTACCTATTCTTATTAATATTATTAATTAATAGATTCTCAATTGAAGCCTGGCAACATTTTTATATTTTTAGTGACCAAAATCTCAAGTTTATTATTTATTTAAAATTTTTTTATTTTATTCATTTAAAATTTTAATAGGTCATATTTATTTTTAGCTCAACTACTCAATGTGACACGACGCACTTCACCAATAAATATCCTAGAGAATACCGAATAACGACTTGTCCAAAGCTCAAGTTAACCGAAACCTGATGATACAATGTCAACACCTAAATCACCTGGAATTGCTTACCTTATTTGCCTGTGTATAAAAGCATATTTATTTGAGCATTAAGAGAATATTTCCCAGGCATTATAGCTCAAAAAAGTCAACTTGAAATTAGTTGAGCGTTAACTGGGCAATTGTCAAGAGAAATCTGCGTGGGAAGAGCCAGAGCAAATGTTCCCAACACCTGCCGACGATTCTAATTAGTTGAGTCTACGTGGACCACCAGACCTGGGTTAGTGGTAAACGCACTGCGACACTTTAGGCCACGCACTGATAGACTTACGTGTCCATAGCTACAACCACTTGAAAACCACATTCCATTAACTAACAATTTCCTATGCAACCACCCGAAATGTGGCGCGTGCCACACCCGGCCACAGCTTTAATTGAAACTGACTGCAATAGCACTCAAATTATAATCCACAAAACGCCCATAAAAACTCAATCAAGTGGCGATCAAACAAAACTGAGCTGCGCCACCTTTGTGCACCACAGAGCGAGCCAAGTGACAAGCAAATCAAATATATGACTGGCCACGTGACCGCCCAACGCCTCGCAGGCGACTCCCGCTGCTGCTGCCACAGCGCAGCACGAGGCAAGTGCGTCTGCCACGCGACTCCTGCCAACGGCCAGAAGCTTCAGCGCACTTGCAAATTTCAATCAGGTGCAAAGCGGCGCAGGAGGCGGCGGCACTGGGGCTTTTCAATTTTGGTATGCATTTGATAATTGAACGCGTGCCAATTAGGAGATGCGAGCAACACACATACACTCGCACACACACACACACACACACACACACACGCACGCTCGCACACTCGTGGACACACTTGTCCGAGCAGGCTTTAGAGGTCGAGCGAGACTTTCGCCAGGCAGCAAGTGCAATATGTGTCAGCCAGTCAACATCCACCACCAACAACAACGACAACAACAACAACAACAAGAACAACAGCAACACGAAACGGGCTGTGGCCTAAATTGCAAGCAGCTGCCACTCGAACCGTGGGATATTTTTCCCCTAACCAAACCGAGGGCCATCGAACCTTATCCATGGGAACCACAACTGCTCGACGCTCTCAATATTTATTTTGTGCGTTCGTTATATTGAATAAGGAGAAAAAAAAAACACAGCACAGAGAGACAACAAAAACGAAGGGAAAGGAAGCCTCGACAATGAGGGGTGCGGACGACTGACAAGATTATCCTGCACGTGTTGAGCTTGCTCTCCACTTCGCCTGCGCTGAAAGCGTGGCAGGCGAGTGTTGGGCGGCTGCTGCTGCCGCAGTTGCCACAGTTGCCGCAGCAAACTTGCAACATCGGACAGCCGCGTGCTGGGCACATGTGTTGCGCATGTGGCACTTGTTCGCTGGGTGGTGATGGCGGCGATGGTGGTGGTGGTTTGCTCGACTTTTGGGCGGGATGCTGTGCTATAAAAGCGCGACACTTGTTCACCCAGCAGCACAGTTCAAATTTGCAACGCGACACGCAAACAACAATCTAAGCACGAGTATGTCGAGAGTTAAGAATCTAATTGCCAAAATGCTGCAGCGCCGCGGCAAGTGCAACGGCAGCAGCAGCGGCAGCGGCCACAACAACAATAACAACAACTTCAGAGATTGCCAGCACTACGAGAGTCTGGAGGAGATTGCGCAGAATCAGGCCAACGAACGCATGCTGCAGGAGACATCGAATGCCGCACATCAATTGCTCTTCTGCCTGGAAACCGCAGACGGTTGCTTTTATTGGCATGCACAGTAGTAACAGCAACAACAACAACAACAACAAACCGGTAGTTAGAAGCGGTCAAATGTATGAATGAAAAGACTTCTTCAATGAAGCCATCCAGCCAGTCAGTCAGTTCGATTCATGCACTCAGCATGCGCAACAGGTTGCATGCAACGCATGGGCAACTGATAAACAAGTTGCCACTGCAATCAGACAGGCAGCTGGACAGGATGGGAGTTACCCACTCAGGCAGGCAGCCATCAACAGCAGCAATGTCAACGATGTTCCCCAGGCCAAGGTGTGAATCCAAACTTTTAATGTCCGCCATATGCCAACTTTAAATAACTTGTGATATGTTTGTAATATATAGCTATATATTCAATGTCGGACCGGAGTTTAGTATAAATGTTTCTAGAGTTTAAGCTATAAATAAATGACTTGCAAAGTAAACCTAAAAATATTATTTGAGTTTTATTATTTATTCATTAATAATACAATGACATTGTATGTCTATTAAATTGGCTTGAAGTCAATTTTCAGCGGATGATTGAGTTGTGTTTACGGTTAAATCAACTCCCTTCAATACAATGGGAAATAATAACATTTCTAAGTTAACAACATTATTATAAAATAAGATATTCACTATATTTAATATATTGCATTTGTATATTTGTATTTAGTTATACGAGTATACATATGAAGTTTCATTTCACTTAATATTAAATTCCATAAAATTTGATACACTTAAGATCTAAAGCCTGATGTGACTTGAAATCTTATTTTACAATTATTTTAAATTTCATTTAATCTTATTTTAATTGATATTATTTATACATGATCAATTTTATTATAACAACATTCTGACATTATTATTATTATTTTTTTATTCTAATTTTTTTTTTTTTTTTTTTTTAGGGAGTTTGTCATAACTTAATTTCTATAGTTTCCATAAAAGTCAAATGATCCTATAAATGCTTAAACATTTCCTATAAAGCCAATATAAAATCTGAACTACAGAATATTAATTTAATTAAAGTTAATCCACATACAATTCCTCTGTACAATCTATGATAATCCATATGTTTCGAATTTGAATTTAGATAAGGTTTCGCCCGAGTTCCGTCCACATTCGTTTAGCAACCCTTTTGACGCCTGCGCGCCCTCGTTTCGCAAGCATCTAACCTGGCATTTTACGTGTGTCTGTCGCGCGTTATTACGCGGTCCAAGCATGCGCACATATTCAATTACACGGCCAACAACAACAGCAACGACAATAGCAACAGCAACAGCAGCAGCAATAATAACAACAACATGAATAGCCACAACGATGACAAGAGCGTTGCATTGACAATAAGCCGAGCAACCCCCAAGTCCGTTGCGTGCCTAAATGTGCCCCTGTTAAGAGTCGTCGATCTGTCGATCCGTTCGCCATGTGCAGTTGAAAAAATGTTCTCACACTCTCGAAAAGATTGTAACGGCTTGCTGTTCAGCACACTCTCAGCACGGCATCGGCATCATCATCATGCTCTGCCATCTCATCCCCCTGCGCATGCAATGCGATTGCCTTGCTCTAAATCCCTGTCTCTCTCTCTCCCTCTCGCCCATGATCGGCTGCTCGCACTTCCTGCCCGTGGCCAAACTGGCCACGTATATTGTTTATATAGTTAACGAATGCGATACATTTAATCTTTAGTGTGTGTCAATTTGCCGTACAGTCGTTTAGTTTGCATGCCCCGCATCGTCCCTACAGCGTCCCTACATGCTCGTTACCCGATTCCTGGCTGCCCGGTCCCACGACGTGCCCAGGCATGCCACTTAGCGTGGCCCAAGTGTTCAACAGAAGCTACAATTCAGCATTCATAATTGACAACAAGAACAACAACAGCAACAGCAATAGCAACACCAACAATAAGAACAACAGAGATAGCAACAACAGCAGAGAGGAACCTCTGGGCCACGTCTGGCAAGAAAAAAAATTAAATAAAAGGCAGGTGGTAGTTTTTTCGGTGGTACTGTCCACACCACTCTCCATGACTGGATCTTGGGCACGGTCAGATTTACAGTGGGGCAAGCGCAGAAATAATGCTGATAAATTTAGATTAATATACGATTTTCAGCTAAAATTTAAATAATATTTAATCTAGATAAATATTTAATTAAATATACCAGAAGACTTGCTTAGTGAAATATAAATAAACTCTGAAAAATAATAAATAAATAAAAAAAAGTTTACAAAAATATATATATAAAAACTTCCAAGTATTAACTTTATATTCTTACAAGACCGACATTATTATTATTATTATTTTTTTTATACTTCCCACGTTTATTTGCCAAACCTGTAAAATAACTTAGAGATCTATTCACACCTACTTAGTCCGAAAATCCCTGGGCGTTATCCATTTGAAATTCAGCCTTGTAGCTTCACTTTTCCACTCGCCATATTTCCTAAAATTCTATCTCACAGTCAGTACCGAATTACCGGAGATTAACCGTATCAAGTACAGAACATGCCACGTTTATTCCACAACAGATCTCTTAGTTTTCTACCTTGCACTACCTTACAATACCGAAAACTTTCACGACATTCATTCCCACGCAAAGGCAGTACTCGAAAACCCTGAAACTAGCCACATCAAGTAAGGGACATGCCACGTAAAATCCATAACAGATTTTTAGCGAGGCTGCAGAATTTTACACAGCAAGTAGAAGAAACACGTAGTGGAAAGTCCTAAAGTTCATTCAATTCAGTATTGTACAAAATTTCCGCATGTGTTTCGCCCACTGTGCAATGTGCATAAGGGCTCAAATCGAAGACTCTGTATCTAGCTCCCTCTATCTCTCGCTCGCTCTCTTACTCTCTTACTCGCTCACCCTACACGGCCGAGCGATTATAACTTATAACACCAACGAGCGAGAAAAATCTTGTGGGAAACTTGAGGGCAAAGTGTTTCCCACGATTCGAACGTCAATGTAAAAGAAAACAGAGAAGAGCTAAAAGCGGCAACAACAACAACAACAACAGCAACAACAACATGCTGAACATGTGCAACAACCACCACCAGCAGCACCACCATCGACCACCGACACCACCAACACACAGACAGACGCACCATCAGTTTCATCCCCTGCCAAGACACAACAAACTTGTTTGCCGAGCCAACAAGAGAAAAACCAACCACCAGCAGGCGAGGATCGCTGCAAGGCGCAGACGCAGACGCTGACGCAGAGGCAAACGCACCGAGAGCCGATAACCGAAATACAGACACGAACCGAAGCGAGCCGAACGACTGAGTAATTTGCTCGTCAGGTGGTGTTGTTTTTGTTGTTTCCACTCTCTGCCGTTGGCTCTCTTTGTGCGTGCGCTGAGCACGAGACGCGGTCGACGTCGACGTCGGCACGTGCAGCTATAAAAGCAGCTGTAACTGGAGATGGCAGCAGCATTCTCAACGCAATCGTCGTGCAGTACACATCGTACAGCTCAACTTACATTCAAACAGACATCGCCAAACAACGCAACATGGCCACCAAATACGAACAATCAAAGACTTATCAGTACCGCAAGGTGATGAAGCCCCTGCTGGAACGCAAGCGTCGTGCACGCATCAACAAGTGCCTGGATGACCTCAAGGATCTGATGGCCGAGTGTGTGGCCCAGACTGGTGATGCCAAATTCGAAAAGGCCGACATCTTGGAGGTCACCGTTGATTATCTGCGCAAACTGAAGCAGTCCAAGGCCGCCAATTCCAATTCCAAGGCCGCTGCATCCGCCACTGAGCACAGTTTCCGTGCCGGCTACATTCGTGCCGCCAATGAGGTTTCCCGTGCACTGGCTGCACTGCCCAAAGTTGATGTCGCCTTCGGCACCACGCTGATGACCCACTTGGGCATGCGCCTGAATCAGCTGGAGCAGCCCATGGAGCACACAGCGCCAATGTCAATGAACACGCCACTCAGCATCAACTGCGACTCCGTCTACTCCAGCAAGAGCAGCAGCAGCAGCAGCAGCTCCAGCAGCAACCGCGACACCTACAGTCCCGTCTCCAGTGGCTACGCCAGCGACAGTGATTGTGGCTCATCCACGCCCATTGCCGCCCAATCTCTGCTGCAGATCAGCAACAACGGTACCAGCGTCTGGCGTCCCTGGTAAAGGAGTCCTCATTAGCTCCGCAGTCATCGGGACACGCACGCAATTGCACTGTCGCTTTACAAAGCTTTACAATGATCTTCATTTTGCCTCTAATTAAGTGTTACGCAGTTTTCTAAGTTAGGTCTGTGATAGGGCACGTTTTATTGACTCCATTATAACAATTAGCCAGAAGTCTGTTAGCCAATACAAATGTTTCTAGAGTTTAAGCAAAAAACATGACAAAACAAAACCCAAAAAAAAAAAAAAAAAAAAAAAAAACATAAATATAAACAAGAAATATGAAAAGAAAAATAATTGCCTCTTTTGTTTTAAAAATGGATCATATTTATTTATTGCAGCATCTTGAACTCTAATCAGAATAATCTGTTGGAATTTAATTACTCTTACTCAGGTGTAGACACACCATTTTCTAATTGGAAACCCATCACAAGATAATTATAATTTAATTATATTTAAATTTTTTTTTAATATATAATGATTTTCTACCAAATGAAATATAATTATATTACGTTTGAAAGCAATTTGAAATGTCTATGAATACACAGTTAGACACTGTATTTTCCCTTTGTTCAACTGTTTTTTTTTTTTTTTTTTTTACATTCAAATCAGTTAGATAAATAGCTATAAGATTTATAAACCTGCATTCTTAAAAATATATTCAACTTGAAATATATCACTAATTAAAATAATATATTTCTAAAGCAGTGCTGAACACTAAGTTAGTTTGTACTTATCTAAATATATATTTCTTTGGTTTTTCTATTATCAACACATTTAAAGAAATATAAATTGTAATACAATTAAATCTTTTTATTTTAAGAAAAAAATATTTAAGCAAGTTATATATATAGAATAATAATTTTTTTATATGTGGTATATATAAATATTTTTATATTTTGTAGAAAAAAATTCAAATCTGAATACAAATATATAAATATACATATCCAATTAATATATGTACATATGTGAAACTGATTAACTTAAGACCAATTAGATACATATTCAATTAAAATCTGTAAATATACATACATATAGATTCAGGTCTGAGCCACGCCTTCTTCTGACTGCTCCTATACCATTTAACAAAGCCATAACAACCTGAAATCAAATTGTATAATGACTGAAATAATAATGCAAGTATTAACTGAATTTTTTATTGCAAAAATATGAAAATATTATGAATACTATGAATACTTTATATATGAAAATATAAAGAACAAAAATCAATATTTTTGATTAATTCTAAGCTAATAAAAGTTTCAAATACACATATTATTTAACATAGTTTATATTATCGAAAATATAGAATATAATTATCAATGTTTATTATCAGCTGCAATCCTTGTAAATTATTATAATTGATACAATCAAAACTCTCTATTATTAACCCTTTTTTATATCTTATCGCATCCTATGTCTTAACTAATTAGACAAAATTGACAAATATAAATTCTAATTAGCGCTGCTCATGGTACAAAAGTGACCACTTATACCTAATTTAGGTAATACAAACATCTATTGATTGCTAATCTAAAATGTTAAATAGTATCAAGCTCGCAACTCAATTTCCAATTAATTAATAATGTGTCTGCTAGGCGTGAAACTCAATCAATTATTGCTGATAACTCTTAGCTGAGCACTAAAGGTTAGAGGTCGAGGGGAGGATTGCAAGTAAGCCCACCGATAACCCAGTGCACCCAGCGATCACCTTTGCCCGGTCTGCGGTCCACGCGCTGCCACGCTTTCAGCGTCCGCCTGACCTGGCAGGCCAAGGCAGAGACAGAGGCCAAAGCCAAAGCCAAACGAAGCCAATATGCCACACTAATTGTGCCCAATAAACACTCATCGGGCAATGGGAACGTGGAAACCAGGGATCGAGGCAGAGGCCGCATTATGCCATCATCATCTGCATACATTGATGAAACAATAAGCGAGAGATGGCACGGCAGGATAACAATGAGAACGGGAACGACCCACGCACACGCACAGGATGAGGCAGTGAAGTATGCATTAAGGATAATAACACCGGTCTAAAGAGCAACTACAGCAGCAGCAACTGCAGCAGCAACAACAACAGCAGCAGCAGCAACAACAACAACAACAGCAAGAGCGATGCCCAAAATAGCGACAGCTGCAAAATTTGTGCTCTGATCCTTTAAAAAAGCGAAGCATGTGGCCAAAAGGAAAACAAACGAGAGAAAAAAAAATTGTGTGAGAAACTTACTTTCAGGTCGGTTCCCACGCCACGAGCCACAAGGATTGCCGATTGTCCTCCATGCCAGCCGCTCAGTTGCAGCTGTTCCACACAGTTCCAACGCCTGCGTGTCAGAGAGGGAGAGTAGCGTAGCCAGGGGCATGCGCGTGCGTGCGAGCGAGACGGGGTGCGCTCATGCGTAGCCGTGGCCGAGGGTGGATTCTGAACTTGGGCCCTGAGCGAACTATAAAAGCAGGGCACTGCCAACCGAAAGACATCATTCACGATACAGCCAGCGACAAGGCAACCACGTGCATTTTGTACACTGCAAAACGCAACTGAAATTAATAAAACATACACGTAAAAATGGAATACACAACCAAGACACAGATCTACCAGAAGGTGAAGAAGCCGCTGCTGGAGCGTCAGCGTCGTGCGCGCATCAACAAGTGCCTGGACACGCTAAAGACACTTGTCGCCGAGCTACGCGGCGATGATGGCATTCTGCGCATGGACAAGGCCGAGATGCTCGAGTCAGCTGTCGTCTTCATGCGCCAACAGAAGTCAAACAAATCAACAGAAGCAACTGCAGCAACACCACCCATGCCACTGGAGAGCTTCCGCAATGGCTATATGAATGCCGTCAATGAGGTGTCACGTGTCATGGCGTCCACACCTGGCATGAGTGTCGACCTGGGTAAATCGGTGATGTCGCATCTGGGCCGCGTCTACAAGAATCTCCAGCAGTTCCATGAGGCACAAACAACAATGTACGCATCGGAGGCGGCCACCGAGTTGAGCATCAACTGCAACTCGGCGCCTCTCAGCCCCGCCTCATCCGGATATCACAGTGATTGCGAGAGTCCTGCACCATCGCCGATGCCAGAGGAGAGCGAGAAACTGTGGCGCCCCTGGTAAAGCATCAGGCAATAGGCAGTAGACAACAAGAGGGAAAACAAAAGAAAACGCAACTGTGATAACCAACTGTGATGGGAACAAAACAATTAGTAAAGCAATTAAATAAATGCAATTAAGAAACATAAAATTATTTGACTTATGAATCATATGGGTTTGGCAAGCATTATGGTGACTTTCACTTTAAGCATTGGGCACTGGAAGAGTAAACAAACAAATGCAACAATTTCTTATCGAAATTCTGTTTCCCTTGAGATTTTCACTTAATTTAATGAAGCGTGGGTATTCGGACAATACAAACTTAATTGATTTACATTATTCGTAAGAGTTTTAGCGTTAAATTTATTTTCATTTTCAATTGAATTTATTTAAATTTAAATCTAAAATTTATTTATTATTTTTATTCGTAATATAAAAACAGGGGTTTTTTTTTTCTTTTTTAGTAAATAACATTATAGATTATATTTACAATTAGTATGACAAATAATATTGCATTGATTTTGAAATTTCCATTGCGCGCCAGATTAATATTTGCAACATACACAACAATGTTGCATAGACGATAGATAAAAGTCTCCGATATCCTTCAACAGCCACTCAAATCGATAAATCAAATAGTGTCGATATAATATGGAGGCTCGGCGATACGTCTAAATAATAAAGTGATGAGACATATCTGGCGATATATCGTCGGCTTTTTATTTTTTCCACGCATTAAAATCACGTTCGCAATTTAAAAACAAATCGGCATTAGAGTTGATTAGCTTTCATATGTAATCGTGCGTTTCGGGAGGTGCAAATCGTCGTCGAATATCAATCAAATACAGCCGAAAATCTAAGTGCAAAATAGACGGCTAAAGCAGATGCGAAAAAATAGAGACGAGAACGAGAACGCCACACAACACATACACGACGCTCAGGCTGACTGTCAGACGTAGCGAGTCGGTCGGTCGGTCGGTTGAAGAGCCCAGTTTTTACGGGTAGAATTCGAGTAAAAAATTACGTTTTTGCATTGAAAAAATCGGCTCGTGCAAATATCAATGCAGTGTATGTTTGCGCACACAAAGTGGCAATAAAATGTGCAATTGTACGGCAAGCTAAATGCCCAAATGAAAATTGGTACTGCCAACTACTCCGTTTTTTAATTGCTTTTGTTTATTTTTTGTTGGGCCAATTTTTCTTTTGCGCTGCGCTCGTGTGTGCGCCTGTGTTTGTGTGTGAGTTTTGTCACTCGTCCGTTTAGGGTGCGCGCGCGTGTATAAGTCTGTCTGTCTGTTTGTGTATATGTGTGAGTGAGCAACTCGCTGTCACAGTAGTGTTGCCAGGAAATTACATTTTCTTTTGGGATTATAAATTGTTTATATAAAAAATAGTTTATTTCACTGCTGAACTGTCACATAGTGTGTAAATGCAAAAGCTATTATAATAAAAATCCGTCAAATTTACGATGTATTGACCAGTGGCAATATTTGTTGTTCGGTTAAAGGTGGCAACCCTGAGTAATTGCAGTCTATGTGTATATGTATTGCACGGGGTACATTTGTTTGTGCAGAGCGTGCGGCCAGCGTGCATTGCTTTTGCAAAAATTACATGCCACAGTAATGTGGAAATAGTTTAACGAGAATATCTTATGCTGCCTAAAAAGTGTACGATCGTTTTATACCTTATGCCGCATGCTTGTTTTTGCGTAACATTTCGCCCAGGCACATGCAACTGTGCGTTTGATTTTTTCGGCGGTAAACACTCACACTCATACCCTCGTATGTGCGTCGTCCTCTGTATGTATGTGTGTACACTCGTTGTTGCTGGCATGGCTGCCATTGCTGAGATGCTCAAGAATATGTGAGCGCGCTTATGTTTGTGTGTGTGTGTATGTGTGTGCGTGCGTGAGATTCTACGTATTGAAAAAAATGGTGCAAAATAACGACCAATAACTAAGAAACGTAAAATTCCCATTGCAGGATACCCGCAAAATGCTAGACAATATGGAAACGCATGAGTTGAACTAAATCTAAAATTACAACAAAAGCAATTAAACGCTTGCAAAATTTTATACATGTTCCGGTGCTAGTGCTGCTAATTTCGGCAGAGGAGAGTTCAATCTCAGGGTGCCAGCAGCGGGCAGCGGCGCGCTGCCAACAGGAAGAGGAAGCATAAGCAGTTCGCTCAACTAAAATATATATAAATATATAACAAACAAAAAATAATAACAATAATAATTACGATACAACAAACTGCAAATATTTGTTGTTCATCCATTGCTTCTTGGGCAACAATCAAACAGGCATTACAACAACAACAGCAACACAACAACAATGTATCCCGCACCGGTGCGTCACCCCGCCGCCGGGGTAAGTATTAAAGATTGCAATGGGACCCAATCAAGTGTTATACTAATTGTGTTTCGCCCCCATGTCCATCTTCAATACGAACAGGGACCACCACCTCAGGGCCCAATCAAATTTACCATTGCCGATACATTGGAGCGCATCAAGGAGGAGTTCAATTTTCTACAGGCACAATATCACAGGCAAGTGTCTACGACATACAATTTCGCAAAGGGAGCCCCCCAGCAGAACAGCGCGAAAGATTAGTTAATACGATTTCAAAGCTATATGCATATGTATAATTTAATACATTCATATAATTTTATTTCGTAATTTTTATGGCATCGAATATCGCATAAAGATTCCCTCACTAATAATATAATAATAATAACATATTCAAGGTGTTATAGTAAATAGAAACAACAAAAGTACCTAACAAATGAATGGGTCTAATGATGTCATGAAACGTCCTTTTGCTCTTCATGGATATGCTTCGTATTAATATTTGAAAGTATTTCTCGAAAATATTCGGGTAAAAAAAAAAAACTTCGTTTTCTTTATAGAACATTCTCCGTTAAAGTCGTATAAAGAATGTCCGATTTCTGATTCACAAAAATATAAAAAGAAAAAGAATGTTGATTGCTGTAGGTTTTTCATGCGCACATGCTCTGCTGGGCTGGTCTACTGCTGCCTTTCAGCCTCGTATGTCTTTGGCTGTGTAAACCGGTTTGCCAGGCAGCGCGCCATATGCGCTGCTGGTCATAGGATTTTTTAGCCGGCGCGACGACGGAAGCGTTGCCCGAGATTTCTTTCAACTAAACTAATTTGCCCTTTTGATTATTTTTCCTGTGAATTTCAGCATCAAATTGGAGTGCGAGAAGCTGGCGAACGAGAAGACCGAAATGCAGCGCCATTATGTTATGGTAAAGACATATACATATATAAATATATAATTGATGGACTTTCAATTTCATTATGTTTAATCTAATCCCTTTCTGTTTTACATTTTCTAATGCAGTACTATGAAATGTCCTATGGCCTTAATGTGGAAATGCACAAGCAAACGGAAATCGCGAAGCGTCTTAACACACTAATCAACCAGCTACTTCCATTCCTACAGGCCGATCATCAGCAACAAGTGCTGCAGGCGGTAGAGCGTGCGAAGCAAGTCACAATGCAAGAGCTGAATCTGATCATTGGGGTAAGTTGGGAGTGAAATTATTTGAAAATTTGATATATACACACTTAGCCAGTTCCCAATATACTACAAAATACTATATAAAAAATTAAATAGTTTAATGCTAAAGTTTTAAAATATTCCCTATCAAGCATAGAAAAAATTAAAAATCATGTGAATTCCCAGAAATAGGTTTAATAAAATAAAAATGTTAATGCTATAAAGAACAGCTGAAAATACCTTAATTATAATAAATAATTTAGTATTGCTCCATCTTAAACTGCCCAAATATTTTCAATGATAAAGCTCTACATATTTGCTAAATAGTTTCATTGCCTCACATTTTTTGCCTATTTTTTGTAAGATTAGTTTAGCATTAAAAAATAGTTTTATAATTTTTCAAGCTGCATGACCAACTTGTTTAATTTATGTTTATACTATAATAATTATATGCGAACTGTAAATACTATAATTTTATTAAACGATGGGTTTGTGCGTGCGGTATGCGTGTGTCTGCAGCAGCATCAGCAGCAACATGGAATACAACAACTTTTAGTAAGTGATTATAATTTTGTTTGTTTGCCATTTGCGTTCGTTTGTTTGTTTGCTTGTTGCGTTGTTTCTCGCTCGCCGCTCCACAAGGTGTTGTGTTCATTCTGTTGAATTCTTTTTTATTTTTAATACAATGCGTCAAGACCAAATCGCCGCCGCTTGTTCTACTTGTCGATGTTGTTGGTGTTGTATGCACACACACGCACAGCTACATCCAACTAGCCTTTGTTACACGTCCTAAAGCCAAATAACAGAAACAATTGAAGCGCCTGCACTTCAGCAATCAGAATTTTTTCAGCAAACTAACTGCCAGCGGCTTTTCCATTGCAGCAACAAATACACGCACAACAGGTGCCAGGCGGACCGCCACAGCCGATGAGTGCACTAAATCCGTTTGCATTGGGTGCCACAATGGGCTTGCCACACGGGCCACAGGGCTTGCTCAAAGCGCCGCCGGACCATCAAAGGCCGGACATAAAGCCCATGGGCTTGGAGGGACCAGCGGGCGCTGAAGAGCGCCTGGTAAGTGGCAGCACTCAAAGATCGTAGATCGTTTCAAATACTTATCCATCTATTTATAATCTTGCAGCGCAATTCGGTTTCGCCAGCGGATCGTGAGAAGTACCGTACGCGCTCGCCGCTGGACATTGAGAACGACTCGAAACGTCGAAAAGATGAGAAACTGCAAGTGAGTATCAAGCCATAATGAGCGTATATATCATTTAGTATGCTCGTATCATTGTGTCATCAGCTGTTGCTGCCTCTCAACTCACCAAAAAGAAAACAAAAAACATATTCCTTTAATATAAAGTAGCCTATCTCATATGTAGTTGTTGTTGTTGTCTATCTCTAATCCTCTGTTAATTCATGCGCTTCACAAAACCGAAATTAAAACTATATACTTGTAGAGTAGTGCAATTAACAGCTGAATTGCTATTTGGGTTGTTGATGTTATCGTGTACGAATTTTGTTTTATTGTGTTTGTTTGTTTTTTTCAAAATTATTTGCAGGACGATGAAGGCGAGAAAAGCGATCAAGATTTAGTCGTAGATGTTGCTAATGAAATGGTGAGTTGAGTGTCAGCCCTGATATTCATGCAACAAACTCCTCAAAATAAAAACAAACAAAATAAAACTTTTCGAATAGATACCAAGAAAAATAAAAGTAACTGTAATTTCAATAACCATTGTAGGAATCCCACTCACCACGTCCCAATGGCGAACATGTGTCCATGGAGGTGCGCGATCGTGAAAGCTTAAACGGCGAGCGTCTGGACAAACCGGGTAGCAGTGGCATCAAACAGGAGCGTCCGCCCTCGAGGTCAGGCTCCAGTTCTTCACGTTCAACACCCAGCCTCAAGACAAAAGATGTAAGAGCCAAAACTATATTTGATGTGCTCTTGACAACTGTGAACCATTGCTATAGTCTAGAGAGTTGAAGACTAAACAGATGGAGATTGTAATTATTATTATTTACTTAATTTTTGATTTCAATCATAGATGGATAAGCCGGGCACACCGGGCGCAAAGGCACGCACACCGACACCAAACGCTGCAGCACCATCTCAGGGCGCAAATCCTAAACAAATGATGCAACAAGGTGGACCACCGCCGGCTGGCTATCCAGCGTCGCCGTATCAGCGACCGGCGGATCCCTATCAGCGTCCACCATCGGATCCCGCCTATGGACGACCGCCGTTGCCGTACGATCCGCATGCGCATGTACGAACAAACGGCATTCCACATCCCTCGGCATTAACTGGTGGAAAGCCGTAAGTACATCGTCTCATATTATCCACGTCCATTGTCTAACTGTATCTGTTTTCTTTTTGGTGTAGTGCTTACTCTTTCCATATGAACGGTGAGGGCAGCTTGCAGCCGGTGCCATTCCCGCCGGACGCGCTGGTGGGCGTTGGTATACCGAGACATGCGCGACAAATTAACACGTTATCGCATGGGGAGGTCGTGTGTGCGGTGACTATTTCAAATCCTACAAAATATGTCTATACGGGCGGCAAGGGCTGCGTGAAAGTGTGGGACATCTCACAGCCGGGCAATAAGAATCCCGTCAGCCAGCTGGATTGCCTGCAGCGCGATAATTATATACGCTCGGTGAAGCTACTGCCGGATGGACGCACACTTATTGTTGGTGGCGAAGCATCGAATCTATCGATATGGGATTTGGCCAGTCCCACGCCTCGCATCAAGGCCGAGCTAACCTCAGCAGCGCCTGCCTGTTATGCGCTCGCCATCAGCCCCGATTCGAAGGTGTGCTTCTCGTGCTGCAGCGATGGTAACATCGCTGTCTGGGATTTACACAATGAGATACTGGTGCGTCAGTTCCAGGGCCACACGGACGGTGCCTCGTGTATCGATATCAGTCCGGATGGCTCTCGATTATGGACTGGCGGCCTGGACAACACGGTGCGCTCGTGGGATCTGCGCGAAGGCCGCCAGCTGCAGCAACACGATTTCAGTTCTCAAATATTTTCACTTGGCTACTGTCCCACGGGTTAGTTTTTACTTTCTAATTGCAAGGTGTTAAAACACATCATTATTTACGCCCTCCGCTCTCTTAACAGGTGACTGGCTGGCCGTGGGCATGGAGAACTCGCATGTGGAAGTGTTGCATGCATCGAAACCAGACAAGTATCAGCTGCATTTGCACGAGAGCTGCGTTCTGTCGCTGCGGTTTGCCACCTGCGGCAAATGGTTCGTTTCCACCGGCAAAGACAACCTGCTAAACGCATGGCGAACACCATATGGTGCCAGTATATTCCAGGTGAGTGATTCAATCCAAGCTCTCAAATAAGTATTCGAATGGATTAAAATTGCTAATTTTGGTCAAACAATCAATGCTCAAAATTTGTCTATGAATATTTAGTAAATATTTTCTCAAGTTCATCTGCAATGATCATCATGATCTGTTTTCCTTTACTATTATTCAAAACTGAACCTTATAAATTAACAATTCACGTATTTTATATAATAATATAATATATATATAATAAATCTATATTTCTTCCTTATTTATATCGCTTGCAGTCGAAGGAAACATCATCCGTACTTAGCTGCGACATATCAACTGACGACAAATATATTGTGACGGGTTCGGGCGATAAGAAGGCTACTGTCTATGAAGTTATTTATTAAAACAAAATCAACAACAACAACAGAAACAACAATACAAAAAGAACACCAGAGGGAATCCACACTTTTCATTTTGTAATAAGCGCATATAGGTTTTTATTACAACTATACAAAATAATAGGAATGAAAAATACATTGTTTGATAGCATGCTAATAACAACAAACAAAGAAAGAGCAGCAGCAACAACACATTGGCAGCAGCGGGTGCATAAGAGCGAAGTAAAATTTCTATAATATAAATAAAAATAAAACAAAATGAAAGAAAAACCTATAAAAAAAATTAAGCGTACTTTTAGCTTTTAAGCCTAGGCTAAGTCCAATAAAAAGTTGAACACAAATTGCAAAGTAAAAAACCTAAAACAAAATAATAATAATAATAATAATGAAGGAAATATAGAGTGCAGCAGAACGGGAAAAAACAAAAAAAAAAAAAAAAAAAAAAAAAAAAAAAAGGAATAACAGTCGGCGTTACCTACTAAGCTCATCAAAAGAATTAAATGCAGGGTCCTTTTTAATTGTGGACCCAGCATGGATTAGTCATTGCTGGAGCGTTGAGATTATGAATACCAGATGAGAACACGGTGTCAGAAATGTGAGTGCTTTTAGTTTGTCTATGTGTTTGTCTACGTCGGCAGCGAAGGTTTTATTTTATTTTTTTTGTAAACGAAATCGAACGTACATCAATAATTGCGTATGCATAACAAAATTCTGTTTTTTTAATTATTTGAATTTTTTTTTTTTTTTAAATTTGTGACTGCTACCACAATGTCCTGAAACGCCCCCCATTTCCCTGCCCGTCGCACACAAAACACATTTGCATGCAGAAAAAGTATATATGTATATTTATTTATATATGTATATTTATATATATATAAATGTACAATTATATATATATAAATGAATATAATTGATAAGCAGTTTAGTTAAGAATTTTACATTATAAATTAATACGACAGTAACAGAAAAACGAAGCAGGCGCCGCCGCAACAGCACGTCCACACATCCGCACATAAGCACACACAAACACACCCACGTACACACACACACACAGATACATCAGTAGTCGGGGGCGCCAAAGCAGCCAGCTTTTGCTTGTATGTAATTTTGAAAAATCAAAAGCAGATTTAAATCCTTTGTCAAATTTAAAAATTTGTAAAATCCTATGTTTCGTGCAGCTAAGAAAGAACAAGAACACAAAACACAAAAATAATAATAATTTAACAAAGAAACTTGTTTACATATTAGTTTATATAGAAATGAATCGGATATATATAAATATATATATATTTAATTGTGGGCACATCTCGCGCCCAGCGGAAATTGTAATAAGCAAGTAACAGAGAATAGAGTGCAGCACACGCTTCGATTTTTAATTTTACAAATATTATTATTATTGTGGTTATATATGTATATAATTATATTATAAATAATTGAAGCAAAACGAAAAAATAAAAAATTATATATGTAATCAAAAGCAAAGTTGACTACTTCTAAAATACATCGGTCGTGTAGACGCTCCGCTGGCGCGGCACAGGAGCACCCTGCTGGCGCGAGAGCTTCGTGTGGAGCTCCCGCATTGTTTCGCACTGGCGACCTGATGTCTTGCGGAACTTCTCGATGGCAATGGGCAGCAGGTTGTCCACCAGAAAGATTTTGTTCTTCATCACAAAGTTGGGCTGTGGATTATGGGTTATAAGTTACTACGATGTTTAAAGGTAGGTAAGTAGTAGTTAATCATCAACTCACATCCACTGACATATCGCTGGGTGGCCTTAACGCGTGGTGAGCTAAAAAGAGATCCCGCAACAGATGCTCCAGGCTCTGCAGCAACGTTTCGCCTTTGGCCAGGCAGCCGCAATGTTCGGTCAGTTGCAGAAACTGGCGTACGAATACCACGGTGGATTGGGTGAGGCTCAGCCATGTATCGCCAGTGGTCTGGGCGCGCACATCTATGCCCAGTGCATCCAGCTCTAGCAGCAATCGCTTCAAATTGGATTTCGTTTGCAAGTTATACGGCTGCCAGCTCTCCTCGGTGCGACCCACGGCGTCCAACAAGCGCTGCTTGGACTCCTCGATGAGCGACTCGAGCGTTGTGCGCAATAGACCCTCCAAATGGTAGCTTATGTCCAGGCCAATCTCAGTTAGCTTTGTGGCCGGCTTGCGCACGCGCTCCACGCACTTGGCCACCGCCTCCAGGGAGGTGCCCTTGGTCAGATAGTGTTTGATCAACTGGCTGGCAAAGTACTGCAGCTCCGCATTACACCACACGACGAGGGCTGCAGGAAAATAGTTTTAGCATGCGGAAAGGAATCGAACAAAATATGCTTACTCACCGCTAACGCAGGCCGGCTGTTGCTCAAAGGCGCTGAGGAAATCGCATGCCACCTGCGTCAAGTCGCAGAAGAAAAGCTCCGATATTTCCGCATTGTTGCGACGCGCCTCACGCTGTGCCACACGCAAACTGACCGTGCAGACCTTCAGCAGTGTGGCGCTCGCCTGCCGGGAGCGACCCATCTCGACGAGTATCTTGAGAGGGCGCCGAACTTCACGCAACGCGATTTGCAGATTACGATTGTGACTGTTCGATAGCTCCTGGAGCAGCACATTGGTCAGCTTCTGCTCCTGCTGCTTAATCTTTGCCTGAATTACGTCCGCCTGGAGCAGTTTGGGTTTGGGCTGGGCCATGCTCAGGAACTCCTGGGTGCGCTTGATCAGCGACTGTGCGTCCTCGAAGTGGCGTTGTGCCACCAGTGTTTGAATTTCCTCGCTGGCTGTGCTCAGCCATTCGGGTGTCTCATCCTCGAGGGATTTCGGTTGCGCATCTGTGGGACTTTGTTCTGGCAACTTTTCGGGCGTGGCAGATTTGGATTGGGCTTGCTGTTGCTGTTGCTTGGATCGATTTGGCGGCTGCGGCGCTTGTCCCTTCTTTGGTTTCTTTTGCTGATCAAAGCGAAAAGCCTCTTCCAGCTTCTCAATCCATTCGCTCTTGCCGGCGGCTGTGATGCTCTGATATATCTTAGAGCCATCAGGCGTTATAATATTGATGGCGTTCTTTACACCGTCCAGATCTTTGATATTGATAACGGCTATCCTTTTGGGATCGTATTCCGTAAGAAATTCCAGGCGTCTGCAAGCAAGGCGAAGTATGAAATGAAAATAGGACCGAATAATATATTAGAGATGCCCTACTTATCATGCTTCACTTTGCACACAATGAGCACATCGTTGAACAGGAAAAAGAAGACGCGTTGTATGGGCCGGTAATCATTGGCATCCAGTTCAATGAGCGCTCCCTCGTTCAAGAACGTTTTTCCTTCAAGATTCCCATTGAAGCCCTGCACCATTTCCTTAACAGCGCGCGTCGCCTGACTGTTCTCCACGTCCTCAGTGGCTGCACTGCTCTCCGCCTCGATGCTGTCCGCCTTGAGATTGCTTGTGGTCTTCCCATCGGTCATGGTGGCCAAGATGTTGCGCTGCTCGATGAGAATATGCGACAGCTGATACATTTCCGACTCCAGATCTGCAGACATAAGCATATTAGAGCTGACACTTAATATAGAATATTTGTCACTTACGTGAGATCTCCTTGGCCGTTTGTATGAACTGCATATAGTTCTTTTTGCAGGTCTGCTTAAGCATTGCCGAAGTCTGCTCATTGTAGGCCTCGATTTCCTTTTTTCGCTGCTGCAAATCGCTTCCGCCCACACACTCCCGTGTCAGCTCCTTCGTGTCTATACGGATTAAAAAAGAATGTGCTTAAAGCAAGTCAGATTAATTGACAATAACGCCTACACTTATCCACGCTAAAATTGAAATCGTCGAATTCCTTCATTGTTGATTAGAAAAATGAAACATTAACTCAAAACTTGTTGTGAGCTGAGCTATGCAGATGTTAACGTAAGCGCAAACAAAATAACGTAAGCTTAACATTATTGATGCAGCGTTTCGTAATGCCTAGTATGGTGCTCACAGAGCAAAGAAATTTACCATACACAAACAAGTTATAAATATTAATTGTAGTACTCAGTAAATATAATTATTACAAAATAAAATTAATGGAATTATCTTGCAGCTCAAGTAGCCACAAACAATTAATATATGCCAACAGCAAAATTTATGAACTAAGCATAACATGTTAATGATAGGAGTTTTCTGTTAGCTGAAAAGAAATTCTGTTAAACAACTTAGTGGCAACACCAGACCATCATTTGTTGTTCTGATGAGTAATTCTTAAGAATTTAATTCCTACACAGTTCTTAAGACGTAAATAGTTATTAATTTGGCAAAATGGATTGGCTTTTCGGCAAAAAGATCTCACCGGATGAGATGCTCCGCAAGAATCAGCGTGCTCTGAACAAGGCAATGCGTGATTTGGATCGTGAGCGCATGAAAATGGACCAACAAGAAAAGAAAATCATTGCCGACATCAAGAAAATGGCCAAAGAGGGCCAAATGGATGCGGTCAAGATCATGGCCAAGGATTTAGTGCGCACGCGTCGCTATTCCAAGAAGTTTATGCTCATGAAGGCCAACATTCAGGCTGTCTCGCTTAAAATACAAACGCTTAAATCTCAAAACACAATGGCCCAAGCAATGAAAGGTGAGGGGAGAGAAGGTTTCCATTGATGATTCACAATTTACTTATGATATCGTTATTTTCGCAGGTGTCACCAAGGCCATGCAGAACATGAATCGTCAATTGAATCTCCCGCAAATACAAAAGATACTGCAGGACTTTGAAAGGCAGTCGGAGATGATGGATATGAAGGAGGAGATGATCAACGACGCCATCGACGATGCCATGGAGGATGAGGGCGATGAGGAGGAGACTGACGCTGTTGTCTCCCAAGTGCTTGACGAACTGGGCCTACAGCTGGGCGAGCAATTGGGCGATCTACCCACTGCCTCCGGCTCGCTGTCAATAGCAGGCGGAGCGGGTGCTCAGAAAACAGCTTCGGCTGTTGCTGCAGGCGGAGCAGGTGGCGGACCATCCTCTGGTGGTGGGGGCGGCGCAGGTGGTGGCGGTGCAAGTGGTGGCAGCGGTGGTTCAACACCCATGTCCGATGCCGATGCCGATTTGCAAGCGCGCCTGGACAAGCTGCGCAAGGATTAGTTAAGCACCGTATTCACCTGCCGTTTTATATGCTAGACTCTGTTATTTTTAAGTGACAAATTTGTTAACTTTGATATGCCCGTAAATTCCCTCACGCAAAAAGATTGTATCGCTAATTATGATAACAAGCGTAAATATTCATATATTTAAGTAAGGGAGGAGGGATTTACAATTAAGATTACACACGTATTAGGAAAACACACACAATTCAAGCTAGAGTTTCAACAATTGAATGGGCGATTCCGCAGGGAGTTTCATTGGAAACCATTGGCTAAGAACACGCGCTCCACCTCCTGAAAGACTTTGTCCGCATCGGGGCTAGCGTCAATTCTCTTGACCTGCCCTGCATTCTCAAAGTATTTGATGATGGGCAACGAGTCGTTGTTGTAGGTTTGGATACGCTTTTTCAGGCTTTCCATGTTGTCGTCGCTGCGGCCGGAGCCGCTCTGGCCGCGTCCTAAGCAGCGCTTCACGCACACATCTTCGGCGCAATCGAAGAACAGCACAAACTGCATTTCTGTCTTGTCGGACATCTGGCGGTTCCAGCCATCCAAATTGTCCTGGTTGCGGGGGAATCCATCGATAAGAAACCGTGACTTGCCCGAGTTTTTCATCGCATTTTCCAGCAGCGAGCATGTGACCTCTACGGGAACTATCTTGCCATTGCGTATGTACTCCTCGATAAGCTGGCCATATTCAGAGCCCTCGCGTGAGCGCTCCTCACGCAACAAATCGCCAGCCGATAAGTGTTCGAATTGAAATCGTTCGACAATTTTCGAGCACTGCGTGCCTTTGCCCGCACCGGGGCCTCCTAAAACAAAGACAACCTTTGGCTTCGCACTCGACATTCTGTATTTGGGTCTTATGAGCGACGCTTGGTTGTGTAAGCTGAGGTAATTGGTTTTACTGCAGATATTGTGGTTGTTGTTGTACAGCTGGGAATGTTGGAACTGCTGAGGTAGCACTGCGACACCTTGGCCAAGAGAGTCAAGTGTTTTTGGTATCCGCGTAATTGCGCGCCACATTGACAACTGAGACTAAGTCGTGGCGTGTGTACCTAAGAATTTCCACTGGAAATACACGTTCTGACGTCATTGCTAAGCCGCCAGCTGTTAGCGAAGAAGAAGAAGCGATGGCAGCAACAATGCGCGTATACCAACACTGGCTGCATTTCAAGCGCGAAAAATTGGTTCACTAATGCAAATCATAATTTTAAATTGAATGTGTATTTCCCAGATATTTATATAAGTTTCGCTTGGTTTTTCTGTATAAGATCGGCCACCAGTTGATAGGGTATGATGTGCTGAGACCCTGGCGTAAGATCCACCTCTTCATCATCAACGCCCACAATAACGCCAGACACTACAAATTAAGATTTATAAATGAAGAATGTATAACATACATTTGAAGAGTCCCACGCACCTGCCACATTAGCCTTGAGAAATACGTGGCTCATGAGATTGGGCGCCACAATTCGCTGCTCGGCCTCACCCCGCTGCTGATTGGGCATATACCGTGTGGCCACTTTGCTGAAGTATTCATCTACATTTGTCGCGAACTCCTGCGCATATTTCGCCTCTTCGGGCGAGAGTCGTTTGTCGGCTGCATCGTATGTTGCATCCTGATTGATAATGTACTGCGTGAAGGCCTCGATTTTTTGCAAACGACAGCGCAAGTAGCTGGCCATAATATAGCGTATGCGTTCCAGTTCCATTTGATGCACCACGTAACGAAAGTCATTCTTGTCTAGATCCTTCATTTGCTCTTCCATGTGAGCTACTTGTGACATCATCAGCTCCAACATGTCTGACTGGTGCTGCAACAATTCGGGTGCAAACATCTCGTTTGTCCAAGCGGTTTCCAAAATTTCCAGAACCTGCGTTTACAAAATATAACAATGCAATAGAGTCTCTTAGTTCACTAACTGAGAACTCACCTTTTGTGCGGTTATCGGCTCTGCATCCTCGTCATCATCATCGTCCCCCTCATAGGCACGGGCTAGGTCAGCTTCAGTGCTCAGCTCATGCTCATTTGGAGCTTGCTCCACATTTTCGCTGTCCGACATTATTTCGCGCGTCGACATGTAAACAAAAGTTCAGCTGTCAGCAATTACGTTGACATGCGAATGGCAAGCATGTAAGTAATCACAATTGCACAGCACTGGTATAGCACGCTATGGCACAAACCGACTTCCAAAAGAATTTTCGCTTAATTGTTGAAAGGATATTCAACAATTGGCAAAATCTACGCTTGGCTGTTGAGCATGGCATGGGTGGACGCAATGGCCAGCAGGTATGCGAATATTTCATTTAATTCTCAAACCAAATGTAACCTAACAATTTCGCAGGTGGCCATACAAATAATGGACTACACATATGAATACTGTGTGGGTAATGAGAATATAACGCAGGGTGAGCTGCAGGAGGTGATCGAAGAGCTGATGGATCAGGAATTCAACACACTATGCGACGATCAGTCCATACCCGAGATATGCCGCAATCTATTGCGGTATAAACAAATGGCAATGGCCTCCCAATACCCACAGATTGAAATGGAGCTTAGCAAATTACCACAAGGAAAGGATTGGCTACGTCCCGATGTCAAAATTACATACACACCCATAGACGACGACTCATCGTCTGACGAGGACATGGAAGACGATGACGAAAGTGCTGAGGATCCCATGAATGCAGCTGACAGCGACGAGGAGGCCGGCACAAGCAGCGGGCGGGTTACCCGCTCTCAGGCCCGCAAACAGCAAGCAGAACAGTTTGTGGAGCCAGAGGAGGGCTGGACGACAGTGCGTCGCAAGTGAAGTTAATAATATTAAAAGCAATTTTGTTAGTTGTAGTATGTGGCGTTTATTTCTTGTAGATCTAGAAATCGAAGTGGAGGTATGGGCGAGCGAGTCTTTGCTACGTGCTCCGTTTTGCACATATTGCACAGGGTGGTAGTTGGCGACGGGTTACGTTTGGGTGTCGCTTCAGAGCGTTGGTTCTGAAGTTGGGACCAAGAGGTGAACTCTGATCCTTTGGGCAGCACCAGCTTGAGATCCACAACCGAGGCAATTGAATCGATATTGGGAGTCAATGAAAGATTGATGGCCGGATAGATGATGACGGCAAAGAAGGCACAGACCATAATCAGCACTGGCATGAATACCGCAAAATACTTGTCCGGCAAATAGGAGTGCAGGCCCAGTTCCACCGGTAGAAAGGCCCACGCCACATAAACAAAGAATAGCACAGTGAAAAGTATATAAAATGCAAATCCATAGATTGCTCTATGTGGAGTCGGCGCTGGAGTGTGTTCCGGCATTGTTATTTGGTTTCGCTTCAGGTTGTTCGCCGAACAGTTTAATTGTGTCCTGGCACAGTAGCAGGCACTCAAAGAACGATGTTATGGCAGTACGTAAATTCTTTACTTGGTCGGCACTAAAGTGGACAACAAGCACATCGTCCTCCAGACTCAGCGTTTTCTGCACAAAGTTTCGGCGCGGTTCCTGATCCACACTCAACACTCGATAGGCAATCTTGGCATGCTCCGGCGTATCGAACGGCACTCGTATTGTGCTGTAAAATTTAGTTTTTAATGTGACAGTACAACAATTTATTATAGACGTACGATTCGTTCGGCTTGCTGACATTCGCTTTAAGTGGCATCATAAATGAATTATGACAATTTTTAAGTTTATCAACCGCATTAATTTGTTGGCTTGGATTGTGAATGGCAATTTAAGCAAAACAGCTGTTCGAGTAGCTGAGACACAAACCAAGAGAACATGTAAAAAATATTGTGCAGTTGCGTGGCTTTATCAATAAACCTAATAGACGGAATGGCTGCTGCAGTTGCACATGATTATTTATAATTGTAAACTAAGAATGTGAATGGTAAATTTCCTGCTGTTTGCCCAACTTCGCCCAGCTGATAATTTAACTTAGACACAAACCATTACTCAATTAGAAACAAAAATTAAAAAAGTAAAGTTTCCAACTTGTATTTTCTTTATTACAAAATGCTTCCTTGTCCAATTCTTAACTCAATGAAAATCCTAAGCACATTTACTTTTTGGACTTAATGGCACCCTTGGGTGCGGGTTTCTTGGATGCAGTTTTGACAGCGGATTTGCCGCCGGTCTTACCAGCGGGCTTCTTGGCAGGCGCCGCCTTGGTGGGTTTCTTTTCCACCTTCTTGACGGGCTTGACGAGCGCCTCGCGCTGGCTCTTCAGTGCCTTGACAATCTTCTGCTCTTCGATGAGGAAGGCGCGCACAATACGCTCACGCAGGCAGCCATGGCACAAGACACCGCCGTATGTGCGGGACACTGTCTTATGGCGCTTGGACAGACGTGGGCGCTCGCTTGGGCGTGAGGGGGTGATACCCTTAAGCTTCTCTTTGCACTGACCGCAGCGTGGCACGGTCTTGTTCTTCTTCACGTACTGGTAGACCAGACGACCGCCGGGAGTGCGCACACTGTAAACAAACGTCTTATTAGATTACAAAAACAACATAACTGCTGTTTTATTACATACATGCGTCTCCTGTTGGATCTGGTGTTGTACGACAAGCGTCTCCTCAAAGTCAAGCGTTGGACCATATTGTGGCTGCTTTTGTTTCAATTGTTGGTTTTAGTTTGAGTTCATTCAGAGTAATCAGACAGGTTCCAATCGTGCATAAAATTGTGCGAAAAAGAAAATTAAATTTACATAAGTAAGTCATAATGCTATAGAACGAATATTTGTCAATAATCGTGAGTAGCAATTAATTAATATTTTTAAGCCGTTTTTAGGATGTTCACAGATTATTCGACAAATTCAAAGAAAGCAAGCTTTACATACTTGTAGTAAAAAACCAAAAGAGGGAAAGAAGAAGCAAATCAACGCGAAGTCGGCTGCTCGTCGCACAAAAAACGTGTTGGTAAGCGACTTCAAATATAATTTAGTATTTTTTGCACACTCTACAAAAGCTGGCTACACTATTGCTTTAATTGTTGTTCGTTGCTGTAATCAAACTATTAATTCATTAATTAATTATGTCTCTGATTTTATATTTGAGTGTCTTTTATATGAATACAAGTTCGAAACATTTTCGAGTAATTTACAATAAATGAATTTACTTGAGTATTTTTGTTTAGAATTATGTTGGTCACACAATTCGGTATTAATGTTGCCGCTCGCGGTTTAGTTGGCCCACGCGTCTCCGTTCCTCTCGCCATATCCTAGACAATAACCGGCAATCTCCTCGATCGACCATAATAATGAGTTTTTTGAAGCCCAAAACACACATAGAGCAAGGCGACATAGTCATTCTCTATCTCAGCGTGAACTCCATGCACGCCATAGAAGCGGTGCCGACGATAGTAAACAAGAAAGGCGAAACTATAGCGCATATCTTCCAGACGCCCTATGGCTCACTGAAAGTGCAAAGTATGTCCTTAGTCCAACAACAAGTAAACGTTTAATTGATCCGAACATTTTATGCCGGCAGGTATTATTGGAGTGGAGTATGGCAGTCGGGTGGAGCTATCCAAAGGTTATGCACATGTATTGCAGCCAAATCCCGAGCTGTGGACACAAACGTTGCCGCATCGCACACAAATCATATATACGCCGGACATAAGCATGATACTGCACCAGCTGGAGGTACGTCCCGGCGCAGTTGTTGTTGAGTCCGGCACCGGATCCGGCTCCTTGTCGCATTATTTTTTGCGCGCCCTGAAACCCACGGGTCACCTGCACACCTTCGACTTCCATGAAGCGCGCGCGGATCAGGCGCGCGACGAATTCAAGCGACATGGACTCGCCGACTTTGTAACGGTCTATCATCGAGATGTGTGCAATTTGGGCTTCACCAGTGAGCTGGACGGTGTGGCCGATGCGGTCTTTTTGGATCTGCCCGCGCCAGATTTGGCAGTGCCACATGCATTCAAGGCGTTGAAGTTGTCGGGTAAGTGAAACGCGACTGCCCAGTCGCCGCATGACAACAAGTTGTCAGCGCCCTTTGGCGCGGCAGCCGACAGCAGCAGCAGCAGCAGCAACAATCAAGACCCTGGCCAGGTTGGTCAGTCAGTTGTCTCTCTTACTCTTTGCCTGTCTGTCTGTCTGTCGGTCCGTCTATCTTAGCCATTTCATTGTGTTTGACATTGAATGCGCCCGCTTTTGGCAGTTGACGTGGTCAGGCAGCCCGTTGGGCAGCTTTGTCACTCATTAGTGAAACCAAATGCGCATTGCAACATTGCAGCTGCGATCGGTATAAGAATGTGGATATAGTATGGATATCTACATGTAGATATTGTGATGTGTAATATGATGAGAAAGTCGGAGAGGTTTATGATGTATGTAAAGATCAAGATTACGAAATCAAAATTGCATTGATGGAATATGTGTAGAGAAAATATCGTCAAGAGAGTATGGGCGGATTGGAGATAAAGATTGCCTATGGCCTATGATTTCATATGCTTATTTGGCTAGAATTGCTATAACTGGAGAAATCTTTAAACTCGTATCAAGAGCATCTTTAATAAGATCATATTTTCATAAATTTCAGGTGGTCGCTTTTGCTCGTTCTCCCCATGCATAGAGCAATCGCAGCGCTGCATTAATGTGCTCACCAAACTGGGCTTCAATGAGATCTGTTCGATGGAGGTGCTGCAGCAGGAGAGCGTGATTAAGACTCGATCATTTCCCGTCATCGATTTGGAGTTTCTCAAGGCGCCCAAGAGCAGCGAGCCAAATGCGAATGACGATAGCAAAACGAAGGAACCCAAGGAACTGAAAAAGTATCTAACGTCCAGCAATCCCCAAGTGCTGCCCGGTCACACGGGCTTTCTCACGTTTGCCACGCTGCCGCCCAATGTACCAAAGGCGTGATAGTGTGTGTGCCGTTTGTTTAATAAATTTGTAGCTACTTTTTATTTGTCTGCTCAAATGTTATTCATAGTCAAAGGAGTAGTCCTCGAAGAGATTACGCTCCATGCGCCTGATGCCACCACATTGATAGCACCGCTGATGCTCCTGTTGTTGCTCCTTTTGCTTGCGGCTCGAGGATTTGCGCGAGGGCGCCCAAGGCAGACGCTGCTCCGGTATGACCACCTGTGTGCGCTCGGGATTACCGCTGCAGGTGGGACAGCGGCCCACAACCGATGGCTTGGGCATACTCCCATAGAGCACTGGACCAGGTGGCTGTGCGCCGTAGATGGTGACAACCTGTGGCAGGCTGGAGTAGGGGCGCGTATGAAACATCTTCTCCCGATGCAAAAAACTAAAGGAAATCGTTAAAATTAATTGTAGAGCATCTTCAGATTGGGCTATACATACTTGGGTCGCGGCTCCAGCCACAGATTGTTCATGCGCTTGGTGCTCATGATGTCGCCCAGCTTCTGCAGCAGGCGCAGATTCTCCCGTTCGATTTGCTGCTGGCGCTCCCGTTCGTTCTGCAGCTTCTTCCACTTGCGCTGCACATGATCGTGCCGGCGGGGCGACTTGGTATCAATCGCCGGCCGTGCGGACATCACTTTCTCGCGATGCTGGGCATAGCGCAGCTCCTCCCAGGGTAACTGCAGCAATTTGTCGCGTCTAGAGATCATTGTCAGCTTGCTTCAGTTGCTTCAACTGGAATTGGAGTTCGAACTGGAATTTGTTTTTCTAGTTGTTTCTTTCCGTTTTCGGCGTATCGCCCGGCGTGTTTACATGCACAAACAAACATTGGTGCGTCCATAACAACCTTGCCAGGACAACGCGCACACTTGCTCCTCCACTCTGCAAATAGTGCACAATCATGCTCGCAGATTAAGTTCAACGACGGCGGCGGCGACTTTGCTCAGCTGTCCCGCCTGTCTATCCAAACAGTGACATCCCACAGGCTTGACTTGCAAATGCCGTGTTACATAATTCTGAATGCTTGAGGTTCTCTTTCTGTTTCTGGTTCTGACTCTGATTCTGATTCTGGTTTGGGTTCTGGCTCTGTTGTTGCTGTTGTTGCTATACTACCTCCGCTTGTTAGTCAGCCGGCGGCCCGGTTACCCATTCCCAGTTCCTGTGTAGTAGCCGCTTCTCCTGGTGTGGCGGCAAAATGTTCTTTCTTCTTTCGGCTTTTTCAACTGCTGCCTGTTGCTCATATGTCAACTGGCAACTCAGCTGCTGCCGTTCTAAACTCTTGTTTAGTGTTTGATTGATGCTAAGTGCTTGTGCCTGGCTCATATTTAAGTACTTAATGCACATACCAACTTTTCAATAAGTTCTTATTAAACATTATTTGGCAAGTGGTTCATAGAGAACTTGCATAAATTGCGCTTTGTTCACATTCTAACGACTCGTTTCCCATGACAACAAGAAGCGTTGAGAAAAACAATAAAAATAGGTTTTTTTTAGAATTAAGAAATTAACAAAATTTTAAATTAATTAATATTAGCATATTACATGATGTTTTTTTTTTCTTTTATTTTAATTTTTTTTATAAGTCTTTGGCTGGGCAGTAGCAAAAATTATTTCCTTTTCCAATAATTTTACTCTCAAATTTGTAGTTATTTATTATTTCATTTATATATATATATATTTTTATTATTTTTATTTTATTTTATTTTTATTTTTTCTGTGGTAACTACATAAATAAAATATAGTTATTGTATACGCATATAAATAGATTAAATTGGTAATTATATATTTTATGTTTCTGGAAGTTGTTTTTCATATGCTCAGACTTTTGAAAAACAAAATATTTTTATTTATTTATTTATTTATTTAATATTACTTATTTTTTTTATTAATTCATTTTTATTTTATTTTTATTTTTTATTTACTCATATTTTTAATCTTATTTATTTATAAGCTGTAAATATTTTATTATTATATTATATCGGCATTTAAACGTAAACTTCGTAAATGCGAATTATATAACTGCTCTATGAAACGCTAACAAAATTCTAGCCTTTTATTTTCGAAAAGATTTCCTGGTATAATGATCTGCCATTTGAAGTAAAGTTGTTGTTGTTGTTGGTTTAAGTTATTGTGAGTCTAAGTATATATGAAACTATTCTAAATAATTTTGCTGTCAAAAATGCCAGCAATTGTTCTGCTTTGAGTTTATTAGCCCCCCGTTGGGGCGTCTTACAAATGCGTCTATTGTTTTTTGTCTGCGTCCATGTTGCAGCTACATTGCGTGGTATTGTTGTTGTTGCTGTTGCTGCTGTTGCTGGGAACAAGTTGCTGGCTAACTGGGCAACAGCAGTTCGTTGTTGCTGTCCGCTGGGCGTGAGTTTGCACTATTATCAAATTAAAAGCATTGCCGCTTATTGGTCAGTTAATTGGAAGATCTGTAATTTGATACTGGGTAACGTGTTGCTTATCACAGCTCTCGTTGTTGTGGCTCATTGTGGTGTTTGTATTTGTACAATTATCTTGTTAGCTGATCGACAACTGTAACGGATTGCCATTTAGCCATGGCCCATAGTCCACAACCCGCAACCCACAGCCCAGAGCCAACAGCTCATCATCTATAACCCATGATGAGTACTACAACTACAACTACTACCAGCCACACTTCGATGCCACTCCGGGCATCTAGCTCGGCATTTATATGTTTTCCATTACTGTCGGCCAGCGTTTGACTCGTCACTACTAAACACCTGCTTATTTGCGCATAAATTTTCGATAGAAATGCTCATATTTATTGAAAATACTTGTATTTATAAAATGGCATATAATTGCGCTGTGTGTGAATATGTGTGTTAGGGGGGTGCAGCGCTGCCCGCAAGCAATATGGCCAGTTTCTCACCTTTAGAAACCGACCAGCAGTCGCAGATGGCGAGTCAAGCAAAGCAAAAAAAAAAAAAATAATAATAAAAATAAAATTATGATGCCAGAGATTACCTCTGCTTCATCGTCTGTTCATGATGAAGCCTTGAACATACTATAAAATGTATACAAAAATATCATACAAATAAATAAGGATGCATTTGTAAATGCTACATATATGAAGTAGTTTACTCTTATTGAAATATACATCAATAAATACTATGTAAAGTAGCCAATACGCAATGAAACGTGTTTTGTTTTGTACTGCTCGCCTAATCCTTATTTATTACTTTTAACTTGTTTTGAATTGTTTTTAAGTATTTTACACTATAATATAACATTGATACATTGATATGATATTAGCATATAAATCGCTTTAGCTCTTATTTCGAGATTGTGCATATTTCGATTTCCATTTAATTCATTAACAAACAAAAAATTAATAAATAAAATAAAACGAAAACATTATTTTTTTACAATTAGCCTAGATCTATATATTTTTAAAAATTTTCAAGACCTTTTAAATATATCTAAGATATATAAGAACTAACTGATTCACTCTATCTCAATCTATATTACACTAAATTCTGTCCATATGATTTAATTTCAAGACCTTTCTTATTTTAACAGAAATGGATGCTTTTAGTTAGTACTCTGACACTTTGTATCTTACTTTATTATCTATATACATGTATGTATATATTATATGCAAAAAGGCCTTGCCGCATCAGTTTAATAGCTCTCATACATTTTTCTATTCATTCATCTCCACCATCTTCACACAATTATTGCATTTTTTCCTACTCCTTTTATTAAATATATATTTAACAAATTTTAACTGTATTTAAGATTTCGTAATTATTTTATCTAAAAGCTCTTCATGTTTTAGAAAATATGATAATTCAATTAACTCTCAAAAAAAAAAAAAAAAAAAAAAAAAAATAAATAAATAAATAAATAACAAGATTTTCTAACATTTCAGCTCTCACCTGCAATTCTTGTTGTCCTCATTTATATTCTCAGACAAAGTGTAACAGCGATTGATGGTGCTCAATTATTGTAGTGTGCTCGAGCTAAGTTTTGGGTTAGTACTCGCATATCATATACAAAGTGCATACAATAACAGGCCTGTCCATTTATTACAATATGCGCCGGCAACGCGGCGCAACAACAGCAACAGCAACAACAACAGCAACAGTCGAAAACTGCGATTTGCTGTCAGCTAATAATAATAATTTCGATATTGAAAATACGTTTTCTTAGTTAGGTACGACACTAAACGATTTCGCCCATTGCGAGCTGTTGTTGCTCAGTGCTAAAAGTCAGGCAAGCACTGCGAGCAATAACAACAATGCAACACTTGCAACACAGGCAACAAGCAACAGGCAACGGACAACGGGCAACGGGCAATGGGTACAAAGTTGACCGTTGGTGGGGGCGGTGCTATTTGCTGCCGCTGCTTCTTCTTCTTCCTCAGCGCGTTTTTTGCAGACAGGTGGTGTGTGGTGTCGATGTTGCTGGGTCGCGCTCGCCTTGGTGTTCAATATGAGCCACAATTGAGGCATTTAATCGAGCATCTCTTAACACGCCTTGGAATGTTGACTTATTATTGGCCATGCAGCCAGTTGCAGCAGTTGCTGTTGCTGTTGCTGTTGCCTGTTGCCGTTGTGCCTGTTGCCAGTCGGTCGCTCTCTCTTCGACTGTTGCTGCATTGGTGTGGGCAATGGTTTGTGTCTGCTGCGTCGGTGTCAGAAGTCTGTAGTTACCTCACAGTAAAAGCGTTTATCATCATTAGACTCAATCTAAAGACGTTTTGGCCGGGGTTATCATGTTGATTATGTTGTGTGAAAACAAATTACATTTTGCGCTCAGGCTTTAACACCATTTGTATGCGCCAATGTTGTCGTTGTTGCTGTCAGTATGTTGCTGCTGCGGCTGCTGTTGCTGCTGTTGTTGCTAATGTTGCTGCTGCCACTAATGCTGCTGGCTAATTGTGAATCTGCTTGAAAGATTCAATTGTGCCATTGACAAACCAATTGGCTGCTCAATTTTTGTGAAAGCCTTTTACTCGCTCTGCGGGCCGTGAGAAAATTGCAAATCAAAAATATTTCTGCTATTGCCAATAATTGCCTTGCGCAAATTTGTACCAAGCGAAAAATATGAGAAAGAACTTGATAATAATTTAGCTATGCGAGTCTTGTCTTAGCCGCAGCTGTGTTCTATATTGTTGTTGTTGTTGTGGTTGTTGCTATTATTGTTGCTGCAGCAGCTGCGCGGGCTTGCCACTTGCAACAACAGCAACAGCAGCAAAGCTAAAACTTGGCCCTGACCGTCTATAAACACTGAACTACAAGTCAAATATTTCGAATGTAATATTCATATATTTACACTATTTATATATTACAAAAGCTGTATTCATTCTTTATTCAATTTATGTAAAGTTGAGGATGTTTTAATATTTAGTTAGAATTGACTTGACATTTTGTTGCACAGTGTAGTTTATTGTCGCCGCTTGGCAAACTAAAAGCGAACTTGATTTCGCCCAGCCAATAAACATTTTTATGCACTTTTAAATTGTAATGTTTGTTGTTGTTGTTGCTGTTGCTGCTGCGATAACGTTTTTAGATTTGTGCCACACACAGTCAGGTACACACACACACACACACACTGACACAAAAACTCACACAGACTACTTATCGAGGGTCAATGTCACACCTTGACGCCTTCGCCAACATATTTTAGCTGACTTTTTGTCACAATTTATTACATTTGGCTATATCGTGAGTATGTGTGTGTGTGTGTCTGTGTGTGTGTGCTGTTCTCTTGCCTTTAGCCGTTTGCTGTTTTATCTTGTCAACGCAATCGTCTGTTAGTTTTTCTTTTTTAATTAATTAACAATGTTCGCATGGGTGTCAATGGCGAAAATAGCTTGGCATAGTTAGCTGGCCCAGGCATATTTATTTTATTTCTATTTAGTG
This sequence comes from Drosophila mojavensis, assembly GCF_018153725.1. NCBI lineage: Eukaryota > Metazoa > Arthropoda > Insecta > Diptera > Drosophilidae > Drosophila > Drosophila mojavensis. The sequence goes on along the minus strand of NW_025318693.1, from coordinate 2,620,300 downwards.
TATTTTTATTTGCTCGAAATTCGTTGGCCAATTGTCGAGATGTCAGTGTAGTTGTTGCTGCAATAAATATGTGTATGTGCAAGGGGATAAAGATCAGCAAATGTATGGACTTTAAATGTGTAAAAAGTGGAAAGATAAAAAATAAATTACAGCTTATTAGATTAGAATATTAAAATCAATTCACAAGAAATTATACGCATTTTAATTAAAATAATTACTATATTAATAGAATAATACATTATTATTAAAAGATCTTAATTTTTCATATATCTATATTAAAAAAAAAAGTTTAAGCAATGCCTGTACTTGTAATTATTTTAATTAATTTGATATAAATAAATAATATAAAGAGTTAAATATTAAGAATTAGTATATTATGTATATATTTTCCCTTATTTATTTGTAATTTATTCTAAATAGTTGTATACTCTAAAAATTGATTTATTTTACATATAGTTATCATATAGCTATTTGTTCAATTATAAATATTGCAAAATGGAATCAAAAAATTCACTATAAGCTGTAGAAGTTCTAATTAATGAATGCTGTCTCACACTAGTCTACAATCACATCTCTTATAGCATCTTCTACACACACTTTCTTAATATCATTGACGCCTATTGTTCATAAAGAGATTTTAAAATTTCTCATTGAAATGATAGATAAATTAGCTAAAAAAGAACAAGTTATTAAAGCAATTTATATGTACAGTTATTCTTGGTAATATTTGATATTATTTAAACATGCCTGAGAAATCCTCTTTTGGGTTTTTGCTAAAACTAACCCATAAATCTAAAATATAAAAATATATAATATAAATTAAATTAAATAATTAAATAAAATAAATATAAATTTCTTGCTCGAAACTCCGATTGTCATTGATCACTTCACAATCTAATGATTAATTCAATTGGACTCTTCTTACTTTTGATAATACTTACAGAATATAAAACTGCAAATGATCATCTAAATTGAGGATTTCACTGAAAATTCCATAGATTCTTACAAGTTTGTCAACTCGCTGCTCGATCTGATCTGAGCCAAAAACTATGCATTGCCAATCAATAAGCGCTTGGCCAAGACGCCGCCAAGAGGCCGGCCTATGGGAACTAATTGAGCCATTTTGAGCTCTATGATAATCGTTTGTGAGTACCCCTAGCAACTGGCATGGGCAATCGAACTGCTCATGCCAAGTGCCCACACCCATGCGGCAACGCCTTCACACAGCCAAAGAGGTTTGCAGATGTTGTTCAGTGCTGGCTGCTGACTGCTGACTGTGTCAACTCGAATGTGCAATAAAATTAAAGTTTTGTTTATGAATGGAATTACATGGGCCGACTGCAGAGGCAAACGGCGACTGGAGAACGGCAACGGCCAATGGTAAAGACAACGACAACAGTCGACATTTAGCCAGAGCAAAACGCAGCTGGAGCTGGGCACTGAGAGAGACCCGGCTCAGATTCACAGACACTTCATCTAAATGTCAGGCCATATCTAGCGACACTCGCACAACGTTCCACTCGCTGTTGGCCCTCAATTTCAACACTCGTATTCGCACTCGCCCCGGCAGCAGCAGCAGCAGCAGCAACAACAACAGCAATAGCAACGTCCACTCGGACAACGCCGACGTCGTCGTCGTCGTCGTCGTCGTCGGCGACTGCTTTGGCGGCTGCTTTGGCCAAATCAATTGAGCCGCCTGCAAACGAGCCAAAACAAATGACTTGAGAGTTGTGGCCAAGCGACTTGGCCGCGAGGAGCGCTCAAGATCATTAGTATAATTTAAGTAAATTAAACGCAGCGATTAGGCCAGGATGCAAACGGCACCATCGCAACGTTGCAACGTTCGCAGCTACAACGAACACCACATTCAAATCCCCTATTCGAGTCGTCGGCAAAAAGGCTTGTGTTTATTTAAATTTATTGTAACATTGGCAACGCGAACGCCGGACACTGGTCGCCGGACAGGCGATTTCAATTTGTAAAACAAGCGAGCAAACAAGCTGTTAAAATATAATGATTGGCACCAAAAAGATGCTGCGACTCAATATCTAGGTTAAACCATCCGCATATGCATATCGCTCTTTGCGCTCTCTACTCCGATCTCGGCTCACAGCTCTCGGTTCTCGGCTCTCGGCTCTCGGCCATTGCTGAATTTATGTGGCGTTTGCGCATTGTGTCCGAAATGCTTATGAGCCATGCTTATGATTGGTAATATGCCGATGCATAAACCATTTGGCATTGAAAACTGTGCGCGCACTCCAACGACAGTGGATGCGGATACATTGTTCACCAGAAGTTTTTACAAGGCAAGCGCGCCAGTTTCCCACACAGACAATGGGGACTCCAAAAAAAAAAAAAAAAAAAAGAAGCAAAATAAAAAAATAAAAAACTAAAGGAAAAAAAAAACTGTGGCGGCGACAACCACTGCCAACAACAACAACAACAACTGGCAGTTGGCAACGACTGCCGTCTCCGATCTCTAGCTTCAACTGAAACTGCAACAGAGGCTGAGCACAAAGGCAGCCCAGACAGAATTACAAGCGCAATGGAACAATGAATGCAGTCAGCACCATTCGAACAGTGGTGAAAGTGCAAAGCGAGCTCAATGAATATTCGATAATAGAAAGCGAATGCTCATCAGCTAGCTGAGCATCAAAATTAAAATGATTAAAAATATTCGAATAGAATCAGCTAAGCACATGATTTAAGCATTTAAATATTCAATTAAAATATAAAATATTCAAAATAAATAAATATAAAATTTATAAATATATATTTATAAAATATGTGAATAATATAAATTATTGAATTTAGTAATTATCATTATTATTATTATTATTAATGATTAATTACTAAAGTACGTTAAGCTTTTTTATGCTTTGTTCTACAAACCAAATAAGGAGGACTAGAATAATTATTTTATTTTACTCGCTGTTGGTAGATCAGAAACATAAAAAGTTCAGAACCTAAGGCTTTCTAATAAAACACCAAAGATATAATTCTTTCTGATTATATAAAATAGAAAAAAAAACCTTGCTCATAATTAGTTATTATTATAACATAGGTTTTTCATATTTTTAAAATTATAGAATGCTAATTAATAAATTATTAATTAGTTAATGCTAATTAATTATTTAAATTTTAAAAAAATTGCTCACATTTAAAAGAAATAATTTTTCTCAGTTCCGATGAATGTTTTTATAAATTACAAATTTATAAGTCTTTTATTTATACAAACTCAGAATTTAAGTTTTGTTTTCATTTATTTAACAATTGCATAAGTTCAATATTTGTATCAGTTAAATATATTTATTGCATTTATTGTAAACTTAATTTGTTCTCTATTTACTTTCAGTTTCCTTAACTTCATTTCTAAGCTATGTTTGAACTTTTTAATTGATTTGCTCCACTGTGCAGCGCTCGAGTCTTTGGCAATTGACAAAAGCCAACGTAAACAACAGCAAGAAAACAAATAAACAGTCAGCACAGAGCAAAACTGCGCAGACAAAACAGCAATTCATATTTGCTCTGATTTATATGGCGTCTAGAAGTTTTCCATTTTTATTATCATTATTATGATTATGATACTTTTTTCCCAGGCACAAAAGAGCAGCAGAGAGCATCAGCAGCACTAGCAGCACTAGCAGCAGCAGCAGCAGCTGCAGCAGCGGCACAAACTGTTGCAATCAATCAGCAGGCAACGCGCCAGAGATTTGCTTTTGCCCATTTCGACTTGTTCAGCTCGCAAAATTAATGTGCTTTAATTTGCAAGTTTGTGTCCTAAGTCTTTCGTTTGCTGCCACACACAAAGCACGGGGCGTTTTGTGTGTGTTCGCTGTTCTTGTCTGTTTCTTCCACAGAAATGTCATTAAAGCAACATACACACACACAGACACACAAATACACACACACATACACATTTGTTCAATGGCAGAGGGTGTGCGAGCTGTGTTCTGTGATCTTGGTTAATGTCAATTGCTGCATCGCCGGAGATCTGCATTGCTTGATATTCTAATTGCTGAAATTGTTTGTCGCAGACAAGTGTGTGCGATTATATGCGCCATGCCCAATGAATAATCATTGAAATCCGCTCGCTGTTGCTGTTGTTGTTGTCGCTGTTGCTGTTGTTGTTGTCGCTGTTGCTGTTGTTGCTGTTGTTGCTGTTGACAAGAGCAAACACCCGCATGGAGCCAGAGCCAGCGGCTGAGCCTGGTGGTGGTCCTCATTGTGTCGCACTGATCCAAATCGCTGCGCCAAAGCAAAAGCATCAAATTTTTGCTACGCTCGTTTTCAGTTGTTGTTGCTGTTGTTGTTATTTCTGTTGGTGCTGTTGTTGGTGTTGTCGCTGCTCTTGCTTTTCCATCAGATATGAAAGCTGGAGCGTCGTCGCCGTCGCCGTCGCCGTCGTTGGCGTCGCTCGTCTGTTCCTCGCCCAACGCAGTTTTCGGCTTGATTTTCTTAATTAAATTTTTGCTACGCCGCTGCCAAGGCTATTCTCCAGCTACAGAGCCCGGCTGCTGCTCCTTTTGGCCTGCTTGTTTAGCCCGATTGCTTGTTGATGATGCTGCTGCTGCTGAGGCTGCTGCAGCTGCCGCCGCCGCTGCTGCTGCTGCTGCTGCTGATGATGATGATGATGTGTGCTTTATAAGTCTGGAGCAACGCTCCGACGCAGTCGCAGATTTGACGTTGTCGATAGGGATGCAGTGCTTGTTGCTCTTGTTGTTGTTGTTAACACACTCCCACATTTTCTTAGCTGCTTTTTTGTTTTCTTTATTTAACTTGTATTTTTTTTTTTATTTCTTTTTAAGGAGTAAACTTAATGCAAAGGCACCTACTTAAAATATTGGCTACCCAACTAAAACAAACAGTTAATTAGCTTTAAGCTAAGATTTTACAATGAAGTGCCCACTTTTTACTTTGCCTTGAGATCATATTTATAGCTTATTCGAGATGATTGTATTAATAGCTGTTGCAAACACCTTTAAGACTTCATTCACTGTGAACTGCCAACTTGCTTAACTTCTTGACGTGGTTATCTGGCCACTTGCCCCATAATGGCCACAGCTAGGCCCCATAATTACCAAAAACTGAAAAATGAAAAAAAAAAAAATAAAGCTTCTCTCATTAACCCATCACCTACCTTGTCGCCCAAAACTTGACCCGCACTCAACTCGACCCACAGCGTGACCCGAGTCGCTTATTTTGTGCAACGTAGACAACAGCAACAGCAACAACAATACAGTTGCAACAACAATATGAAAATGTGCGCTGCCAACATCATTTACATCATCATTCACAATAAAATAAAAGTGCACACGCCCACTTAAAGGGCCTCATAAATTGTGTCGAATAATCAGTTTCAACATAATTTATTGTAATTTACGAGTGTCGGCAACGTGGCAGAAGCAGCCGCGTAGACCCAGAGTGGAATAGAGCAGCAGCCTGGAGTGGGGAGGAGGCCACCGCCAGATCTACACTAACTAACAATATGCAGTCGAGCCGCTAGATTCCAGCCTGAACCTGAATCCGTATCCGAATTCACATTGCGCCCACAAGTTCGCCACGAGAGACTTATTTTTTTCTCGTTTTTATAGAGCGTTTCGCAGCTAAATGCTACAAATGAAAATCCTAAACGGCACATTGAAAGCATCTTGATAAGAACATTGAAGGCAGCGGCGAATAAGCTCCAGTTGGAGTCGAGAGCTTGAAGCTGGCGTGCGAACACCTTGGCAACCCAATATTTCAATGGCTAATAATATTTTTAGCGCAGCTTTCAGTATGATTGCATGGCCAGAAGTTGAAAGCCCTGGACAGAGATTTCTTAAGCGTATTCCTCCAGCTAGTTGGGGCTATTGTAATTGAAACGATTGTTTCCTATTGTGCTCGGGCTGCGGAGAGCTCTGGAATTGCTGCCAAACAGCATTTATATCAATCACTCAATAAAAAAACAACGATCAATCAGTTTCAAACAATCAGCGCAATATCAATGCGAGAGATACACATTGAGAGAGAGAGAAAGACAGAAGCAAACAGAGATAGGCAAAGAGAGGGAGAGAGAAATCTGAGATGCAAAGATTGATTTTGAGCCAGCTTGGCATTGTGATCTGTGGTAAATGCGGCGCTGGCTATTGTTGGTACCGGAATCATCCCAATCAGAAGAATTGAAATGTCACTGTAATAAACTTCAAGAGTCAGTGCGATAAAGCGTCGCGTCGTTCATTTCCACTTGACGTACTGACAGCACACTGTCCTGGTCTATTATCGCCACTTGCAATCATTCAAAGCATCATCCGAGCGACAGTGGCCTTATTAAATGGCCATCTGGCCGTCTCTGTCTAACGCTCACCACCTTGGCCACCCTTGTCTCGGCTGATCATTGGCCGCAGATATGGCCGAAGCTCGTTATAATATTGAGCAACCATAAAAAAGGAGGCGGCTCACAACAAAGCTGCCAAAGTTTCAATTGAAAAATTTCACTTAAAGCAAATGCAAATAAGCCATTGGCGAGCGGGTGAGAAGCGCATAGAAAGACGCCAGAAATATTGCTAAAATGTGCATTATATTATTATTATATATGATATCAGATACGATTATGAAAAGTAAGTTTCATATAAAAAAACTGTGTCTGTATCTGTATCTGTATCTGTATCTGTATCTGTATCTGTATCTGTATCTGTATCTGTATCTGTATCTGTATCTGTATCTGTATCTGTATCTGTATCTGTATCTGTATCTGTATCTGTATCTGTATCTGTATCTGTATCTGTATCTGTATCTGTATCTGTATCTGTATCTGTATCTGTATCTGTATCTGTATCTGTATCTGTATCTGTATCTGTATCTGTATCTGTATCTGTATCTGTATCTGTATCTGTATCTGTATCTGTATCTGTATCTGTATCTGTATCTGTATCTGTATCTGTATCTGTATCTGTATCTGTATCTGTATCTGTATCTGTATCTGTATCTGTATCTGTATCTGTATCTGTATCTGTATCTGTATCTGTATCTGTATCTGTATCTGTATCTGTATCTGTATCTAAATCTGTATCTCCCTCTAATTAAGTCTCAATCATATGTTGAAAATTCGTCCGAAACAATTCAAGGCGTTTTACATAATTGATTAAACAAATATTTGTTAACAATAATGCAAATACAAAGTTGCGGTTACTGACTGCAATTACTCAGTTTTGATATGCGTGTGTTGCAGTTTATATCTCTCTCTCTCTCTCTCTCTCTCTCTCTCTGTGTGTGTGTGTGTGTGTAGACCAAGTTAGTGCAGAGTTCAAAGAGCTTAGTCTGTGCGCTGATTGCCCGACTGATTCAGCAGACGGTCAGAACTTGAACGACTTGTTGGCCGGGGCCGTTGCGCATCTTCCCAACGTAATTTAAACTAAATCGGTGCGCTCGCTAAACTGCGTAAAGCAACGGAGCAGCAGTTGCACCATTGCCCCCAACAAATACACACAGACACACACACACACACACACACACACAGACATGTAGACACAGTTTGAACTGGGCGCTTGTTGCTGTATCTCGAGTGCGCCTGGCTCTGTCTTTGGTCGCTGTGTCTACTCGTAATAATCAATTATTTCTGTGTAATTTATGGTAATGTTCAGTCATGATGGATTGACTGCTCTAATGTCGCTCTAAATCTTTGTAGCTAGCTGGGCCATGCTGCTTGTAGCGGCATCGCACATGGCCACAGTTCAAAACAGAGCAGGCTCCGATCGGGGCTCAGGTCCAGGCCGAAGCTGAGGCTCGGGCAGGTGCAATTGCCCAGACGCAGCTCTCCCACTAAAACCGAGCCGAGTCTGCCAACCAGCCAGGCGGCTGCACTTAACAATGGGGCGGACAAAGATATGAAGGAATACAAATATTTAGATTAAAGGTAAAGATATTGGATTCATGATTTGATAAATTAAATATTCTTTCTTTATTTTATTGTTTTGGTGATAATTTGAAAAAGGAAATACAATCACTAAGCATATAATACAGAATAAAGATTTAAAGTAAATATATATATATTTTATTTATAATACTTCAATTCATATATTAATTGTTTTTAAATAAAAATAAAATCATATATTTTATAATGTCAGTATGTATATGGTTTACAAATCTTATCAATTTATTATTTACAAACAATTTTTAGTTTAAATGAAAAAAAAAAAAAAAACTTTAACCGTTTCAGCTGTTGTAAATTTTATATGCAAATAAGCCTATGGGCTCCACTGTGCGCCTGCTTCTTTACTTCCGTCACTGAGCGCTGCGAATCGTCGCGCCTCCGCTCCAGCTCCGCCTTCGCTGTCATCCTCGATGCAGTTCACTTGGGATCGGCGGTAATATGTAGCATATGTTTTCGTAAGTTTTTCTTGTATTTTGTTTAATGGCAGCTTAGATTACACGAGCGGTGCGCGAAGCCAACTGCAGGCGAGTGAGTGCCAAGGGACAAGGGAAGGGGGCCCCTCGCTTGCGTCTCTTGGGATCTGTTGGGCACATTTTTGCGCATGTTTGCGGTGGCTTCCAATGGGGTTGCCTGGCTGGATGTGGCGGCCTCTGCCGCTGCCTGCGCCATGTAACTGATGTTTAAAATTGCTGTGTGATTTTCGTGGCGAAATTAATGTTAAATAAGCTTTTAGTTTATGTCCCGCCACAGCGTTGATCAATTTCTCAGTCACCCGGTCTGGCTCATCTTCAGCTCTGCTCCGCTTCGATTCCAGCTCTCGCCGCTCTGCATTCTAATCGCAATCGCCTGCCAGCACCGTTGCTTGCCGCCTCATTCTGTTGCTGCCTCCCCGTCTCCTGCCACTCACTGTGCAGCATCCGCGTGTGATGATGTTGCAGGTTTTTTTCTCTTTCGTTTCTTTCTTTTTTTTTTCTGCGGCTCGTTGTCTTGTTTATGTGTAAATTATGCTTGTACACATTTTATTTACAATTGTGTATAAATTATAGACGAATTATTATGTATTTTTTTTTTTTTTTTCGACCTGCACAACTTCCCTGCGCGGCTTACATATTAATATAGCGCCAATGCACAGCCTGACTCGGCATTTTCTCTAGCCCATTTGAAATTCAAGCATTGGAAGTTTTACAATATGTGAGCTTGTAGGTCTCCTGCATAGCTTAAGAATTTAATGTAATCTATATAATCTAGCTGTCTTATTTTGCAGATAAGGTAAATATTTTTGTAAGTTAAATTTAGATTAACACTTATTTATTTATTTCTTATAAATCAAAATTATATGTATATGCTACACAATAATGTTTTAATATGAGTAAAAAAAAATTAACTAACTTAAATTAATAAAATATATGTATATTGAGTTTTTATAAAAAAGCATATAAATATTACAATAAATTTAAAAATATTAATTAACAAAAAAATAATTTAAATGTTATATTTACATAATTACAGAATTTAAAATATGTATGTTTAATAATATAACTAATATTAATATAACTAATAATAATATAATTAATATGAGAATATTAAAAACAAAATTAACTAAATTTATTTTTACAAATTATATTTTTTTTAAATGTTATATTTTATTTATTTATTTATTTTTCTTCTATTTAAATATTTTTGTTTCTCTTGTAAAACAAACGAAAAATCTGAAAGCAAATATTTGAATATTTTTTTTTTTTTTTAATTTCATGTTTTATATATTTAAGTCGACCTCCTTCCCCAACCGAACCCACTATTAACAGTGTAAAATGCGGATGTTGACTTTGGTCAAGCCCCATCGCTGGTTTTATTTAAGCTGTGGCTGCAGCATCTTGCTGTTGGTGAGGGCGTATCGGAATATATTGGTGCTCGCGCGCATTTATAGCCTTGGAATATGAGCGCATTAGTTCTGGGGTGAGTTCCATGCAGTCGCTTAGTTCGGCCCCATTGCGGCCTAAGCAATTGCTGTGAACTGCATAAAAAGGATTTGGCATGCAGTGGCAAAGCGAGCACAGACAGATTTGAGTCGCCTGCAGGCCACATCAGTGAGGGGGAGTTTAGGCAACAGATAGGAAGTGCAGACGACAGCAGCAGCAACAGCAGCAGCAACAGCAGCAGCAGCAGCAACAGCAGCAATAGTTGTATCTGGCTGGGCCTGGGAAACATCCTGTGCTGGATTTTTGGCTTGTTTTTGTTTGCTTTGGTGTTATGCAAATGCCATGGAACAGGAACATCACCACACCACCCTGTGTGCAGTACAATGGCTACCGTGCGCGTGCAATGACAACAACAACAGCAATAGCAACAACACCAACAACAGCAACAAGAGAAACACGTACAAAACAGCAGCTGTTTAACATTTATTTGCCTATTTATTAATTTCATGTAACATTTTTTCCTAGGAAATGGCCACAATGCAACGAAATCAAAGCCAAGGAACAAGCGCAACGCATTCTCTTGACGCCAGGCAGTCGCAGTCGCAGTTGCAGTTGCAGTCGCCATTGCCATCGGTCAGACCCTGGCCAAAATGTCCAGCCGCGCCAACTGTTGCTGCTGTTGCCCCTGTGCCTTATTGTTTGTGCAACAGCAGCAGCCGCAGCAGCAGCAGCAGCACAAGCCTTAGGCCTTGATGCCTTTGCCATACTTCTCCCACTATTTGACTGCGCTGGCCTGCCATCGTCTGTGGCTGCCACAAAAAGTGTCGTGACCCCGGACGGGCCGAGCCAGGCATTGCATATGGTTAACCGAGTCTGACTCTCGGTTGCCTACCAAGGAGCAGGGGGCCACGGGCGGCATGTCTGGGTAGTCTGGGGCTGGAGCTCAAAAATTACATGTTGTTCCTGTTGAAATGTTTTGTGTTTTGTGTTTTGTGTGTGCTGCATTTCCATTGTCGTCGACGTTTATTTCTAAAATATTTTTACTCTTTTTTATCGAAGTTTTCTGAATACTCTGGCAGGGCCATAAAAAAGTTTGTCATTCAGTTTTTACAAAGTACATGATAAGAAATATACCTTGTAATTGGCTAAAATGTGGGTCATGAAAAGCCAAGTGTGGGTTCAAAATTTGATGTGAAATAAAAACAAAAAATTAAAAAATACTAGATTTATATTTAAAACTGAAATTCAGTACGCAAAATTATTGAATGAAATATTTAAATATTTTTTGGTAATATTTAAATTAAATATATATTTATTGTCACATTAGGGAGGGTATCTTTTTTCGATCATCTTTAGTGGCTATTAACCGACACACACACCCATGCATATACACACATTCATATTGAGGTCTGAGGCAAATATGTAACAATCCTCCACGCTCCTGGCGGTCAAAGGAGTCGTCGTCGCTTTCGCTTACATAAGGCCTGGGCTAGGACAAAGGAAATGCAAAAATGCCAAAAAATCGCACAACTCAAAATCCAATGCGAATGTGAACGCGGGTGCGCGAGTAGGACATTGAGTATGAGTATATGAGTACGAATACGAATACGAATACGAATGCGAGCAGGAGTACTCTCGAACACAAAACGATTCTGGCACCCATGAGCAGGAGCATCAACAGCAACAGCATCAGTTTCAGTTGCAGTTGCAGTTGCATTTGCAGTTGGCTGGGCGGGTGGTGGCTCGTCGCTGCTGATCGTGGCACATTTGCATACAATGAGGCCACAACTGAGACCTAATCCAGCCAGCCAGCCATCCAGCTAGCCAGCCAACACACACACTCGATGGCGCAGCATGTTATCTCTGGCTGTGACCTACACCAATATTTCTGAGAATGCTGCTGTGGCCCGTCGTCGCCTGTAAGTGTGTCGTCGTTGTCTCCGTCTTAGTCGTCGTCGTCGTCCAGTCCAAGTCCATAGCCAGTCAGTATCTCAGACGGCCGACGACGAGGAGTCATTCAATCGCGCCAGCTGCGGCGTCTGCGTTTCGTTCCGTTTCGTTTGGGATTTTTATTTGGTTTCGTTACGATTTGTTTTGTTTGCTTTTGCCTCGCTTTTGCCGGGCCATTCTACTTACAATATTTGTGGGATATCACCGCCGATCTCGGCAACTGCAACCCGAAAACAAAATAAAGGAGCCTTTGCCTGCTGCTGCTGTGTGTGAATTTCCACTCTGTCTGGCGTCTGTACTGCGTCAGCAGCCGCAGCATCGTCACCATGAAGTGGTACGAGTAGTTTGAAATGGAAAATGTCTATGAGCTGGTCCCGGCTAGGCGCTATTTCCCCAACTGTTTGGGGAGTGGCATTTAGTTTTTTTCCTCCTCTTTTTTTTTTTTTTTGGACGAAAGCATTTGGGCAGCTAACTGCGATTTCGGTGGCTGGTTCAGAGTGCAATGCATTTAATGGAAACTTAAAATCATGACATTTACCATAAAGTCTTGTGCTTGAGTCGCAGCCGTAGTACCCGAAGACGTATCATAAATTTCGAGAATCGCCTTGAGCGCACATAAACGGCAAACAATGAGAATTATTTGTACATGTGATTTGACAACTCGATGAGCCTTTGCTGCCTATATTGTTGATTGTGATTATCACGATCAGTCGTAAATCAATAATGTTTCCCATTTAGGTAAATGGGGCTCTGACAGTATCTATTATTTCAAAATACTCGACTTGTCGGCATTTCAATAAATTATGTTCTATTTAAAGTTTAATTAATAAAATAATAAATATAATATTTACCTGATATTGTTTGAAATCTGAATATATTAAATCTAATAATTAAATTAATTTAATTTAATTTAATTTTATTTTTATTTAAATTTCAAATATTTTATATATTTTGAACTTTATATATATTCGATATTTGTATATAGCTAACGCACTATTAAAGGCCTCTACAGTCAGTGCTTGACTCTAAAAATTAATTCTAGCCTCTAAATAAATAACTAAATATTTTTATATATTATAAAAAAATGTAATATATTTAGAGCAAATTTTTTATACAAATGGCTCTAAAATAAAGCCCACGTTTTTAACGATACCCACATTTTTAGCCATGTCAATAAAAAATCCATATTTTTCTTCGTTTTTATCGTCTTTTAATTTTCAACTCAAAATACTTTTGTTTGTTTATTGTATAAAGCAAAAGGCGTAAAGGTAATAAATATGGTTTATAAATAACTTTTCATAAATAAAATAATTAACCTAATTTGTCTAGCAGAGAAATACAATTACATATACATACATACACATACATATAAACAAAAATACAAATACCGATGCGCCAAATACTCGTAAAAGTGTTCATAAAAATGCCATTTAAAATATGAAGAAAATGGCTTACAACTAATAGAGCTCTTCTGCTTATCCAGGTGCTTATCGTAAAACTAATTTGCAAGCATTTTATTATATGCCTAACTGTAATTAAAGTATTTCCCTTGCTTAAGCTTTGAACAAAATTGCACAGAAAATATGGTTATATGAGCATTGGCTGCTCAAATCAGTTAGTTACTTAGATTACGTTGAAATAATAGTTATAGCTGCCTATTGTTACTATTCTACTTGTGTGTGTTCATTTTTTTTTTAGAGTTAGATAAAAATAATTTAAACGCTAAGATGACAAGTGGCAATTAATTTAAGTGTGATTATCACCTGCCCGTTGCACGCCGAGCCGCGCTGGGTATTTCCGAGCTTTGCATAATGCGCAGGTCACTAATTTTTTGGATCTGAATTGAGTTGATCAAGAAGAGAGAGAAAAAAAGAAAACATACATATATACATATATATATACACATATTAGAGGTGGCGCATAAGCGTGTCATTAAGCTAGCGGAAGCGCAAATTCCTAACATTTAGAATATTCAACATTTATATTTATTTATTTTTTAAATATTTCTTTTTTTTGTTTATTTTTTTGTTTTTGTTTTTTGCTTTTTTTTGCTTCTGTTTCGTTTTGTTTTTGAGATTTGCTTCAATTAGCAGCGCGTCGCCAATTGGACACTGATTGAAACGTGCCAATCAAATTGTACTAACCTCTATCCTCGACCGGTTCGGCGGCATCCGTTCGACCCGTGCCCACCAACGTTTCGGCGGCAAGTTCTACACGCGCCACGTGAACACCGTGGAGCAGGTGTTGTGCATGCTGCTGCTGCGGCTGCAGTTGTTGGTGTTGCTGCTGCTGCTGGTGTTGCGGAAGCTGCTGCTGCTGCTGGAGGTGTTGGTGCTGCTGCTGGTGGTGTTGGTGTTGCTGCTGTGCCGCTGCCAGATGCTGCGACAGATGCTGATGGTGATCGCCTGTTGCGGGCGGCCACTGTTGGTAGGCAACGGGCACCAGGGGGTCCGACATCCACTCAAAGCTGAACGCGGGTCCGATCGTTTGGGCGCTGATGCCGCCATGATGGGGCGTGGCACTGGTGGGCGTGGGCGGCGTGGTTGTGATGCAGGGACTGAGCTCATGCGAGGAGCCAAAGCTATCCAGTGATGCTTTCTGCGCCGACTCCGACCAGGGCGGACTGGGATTCCATTGCTCAATAAAATCCGCCGGATCCGGCGGCAGAGTTTTGTTCAGCAAACGCGGACGTGTTGGCACAATGGTGGCGTAAATGACCGAGGCGGAGGCATCGCTGCTGCTGGCCGCCACTCCAGCTGCGGCCGTGGCATACGCTGCGCCCGGATGCAGCGCATAACAGTCCGGCTCCGGCGTAATGGCCGCCGCCGGCGAACGCTCAGCGTGCAAATAGAGCGGCTCCAGTTTGTTCCGCGCCCGTTTCTTGGGCGGCGGCGGTGTTGCCGACGGTGTGGACTTTTGACTGCCGCCGGTGGGCGCGCCATTCACTTGACTATAATCTACGGGCTCCAGACCGCTCGCACCGCCGCCCGGCTGAAAGCCGTACAGCTGCTGATCCTCCTTCAGTTCGACTGCACCCTCGGCATGGTAGACGCCTCCATAGGCGGCGCCCATGTGCGGATGATGGTGATGGTAGGAGGCAGCTGCCGTCGCATGGTGGTGATGATGATGCGCATGATGGCTGCCAAATACGTTCGACATGCCCGTTGCAGAGCCCGGCATGCCCAGGCCCACGCTTGCAGCTCCGCCGCCATGCGGCTGCTGATGCGCGCCGTAGTAGCCGCCGGAGTTGCTGCCCGGCGGCACACGCATCGCACTATCCAGCGGCATGCCGAACTGTATCTTCGACTGCACCGTGTAATAGTGATAGAGCCACGAGTTGGCCAGCATTATGGTAGCCTCGCGATCACTGGGAAGATTGTCGCCGTTAGCTAGGGTAACTATTATAAGGGGGGTGGGGTGTTACTTACTTCAGCACCTGGTTGGTGCACACTATGACAGGCTGTTGTGTTGAGTCGGGACTATCTCGCACCTGGAGCACCACATGCACCCAGGTGTACTCGCCGCTAGATCTCTGCATGCGCACAAGCAGAATGCAACTGCGATCCTGTTCCGATTGCGTTACTAAAAAAGCGGAAGAAATTTTTAAAGGGTGTCCGTTAGGGCTTTGTTATAAATTTTGAGTAGCTCTCAGAATTTGGTGAATTATATATATTTTGGTGAATTGTATATTTATAATTTATACAATTTGGATTAATGCTCATTAGTGGGAATGATAATTAGGTAAGTTTTTTTTTACAGAAATTTGAAGAAACTTTTCAGCTATTCATTTGTTTATTTATGGCTATTTTATCATATAGTTTCAAATGATATATTTTAAATAGTTTTCTCTTTTTATACCAAATGTTCAATATTTCAAACAAACATAAACACAAATTTTTTACAACAAAGTTAATGGAGACAATTAATATTTTTATTTCATTTTTTCAAAGCGAAAAAAAGTACATAATACGTAACCCTTCATTTTTGTTGAAAAAAAAAAAATAAATAAATAAATAAATAAATAATAATAATAATAAATTTAAAAAATTAAATAAAAAAAATGTTTGTTTTGTTTGATTTTTCTGACAATCGACAGATATTCAATTATTTTGTATTATATATTGCAATTATAGAAATGAATATAAAAAATAAGTAAATAAATAAAATAAAAAAAAATTAAACTAAAATTATAAAATAACCTGTTGTATATAACTTCTATGATACTTCTAATTGTTTGAGGAAAGAATTTATATTTTATAATCAAAATTTTGGCATGGAAAAAATAAACAAAAAGTAAAATCAGTCAACAAATAATTACGAAAACTTACCAGTTTAATACTTAGTTTGAAATTAAATAAATTTTCTCTCATTTGATAATTTTCTCTGATTTTACATAAATATTTAATATTAATTTTTCTACAGATATTTCCCCATTTAATTTTTCTACAGATATTTCCCCATTTAATCTTAATAAATTATTTAGCTTTTTTATATGTCGTCGACTTACTTAGCCTGTGCTTGCTCTGAGCCTCGCGCAGATTCTCGCTGTGTATCAGATTGTACCAGGACGTGCCCTGGAGCGCTGCCTTCTCGTAGCCCAAGTGGAATTCGCCACTGCAATGAGCATAAGGAGTTAACATATACAGGGAATGCATTATAAATGAGCATTCGATTGGTTTATTAGCCACGTAACGAGCCAACTTACTTCTTGTCGATGTGTGCGATTTTCATATCCATGCAGTGTATGGTGGTAAACACATTGGTGGCGCCCTGCACCACACACTCGCGTGTCTCCGGCATGGCGATGGGTGTGCAGGTGGCTAAAAAGACGGGCTCGTTCCGACTGCAGAGCGGCAGGAATGACAAATAGTGACCCTGTACCAAAACGACCTGCAAACAAACAGACAGAAACAGAGACAGAGACTATAGTTTCTTCTTGATGTTGTTGTTGTTGTTATTGTTGTTGGTTATTTTGAGGCGGCGGCTCCCACGAAAATTGGCGCGCACGTTGTCGCCGCTAGTTGTGGCCATTTTTGGGCTGGCATGCTTCGGCTCTCATAGACATTTTACTCTGATTCCATAATTTAAAAAAGGCAATCACTGAAATGTTGTTGTTTTTTTTTGTTCTTTTTTTTTTCTTTTGCTTCTGCCAGCATACGCAAGCCGGACGCCGTAGTCAGAGTCACACACAGTTGGAGCTAACTCTGCACAGCAAACACACACACACACACACACATACACACAGTCACACACACACAGCCACACACTCACACGCCAGGTAGTCTCAATGGAAGTCTCAGTCGGAGTCGCAGCCATTGTCTCCCAATTAAAACGTGCCTGCATTTAGTTTTCCATTGCAATTGCATTTCGTAGCTTATGGCCGCGTCTTCTGCTTAAATGCAAATGCAGCCCGAATCCAAATCCAACTCCAACTCCAACTCCAAAACCAAATCCGATTCCGATGCCGAAACCGATCCCAGCCCATCGATGACGCAGACGTCGTTCGCTGTTGTTGCCTGTGCTGGTTTTTGGTAAATGAGACGACCTTAGACTGGGGAGCAGGCGCCACAGCCACAGCGCTGTCGCCATCGTCTGCTCTTGTTGTTGTTGCTGTAGCTCTAGCTGGAGGCATTTATTTTTGGTCTTTTGTCTATCGTCTTTCTCCCTCTTTATTTTTTGCTTGGGTACTAGCACTGAACTATGCTGACCTCATTCATAATTATTTATTGGTCCATTTTTATTGCATATTAACGAGTGCCGGGTGAATGTGCCGCATTCTCTCGTCTGCACTCTGGGCTATCGCTGCCAGTTCATGTGGGTCCCAGTGCCTGGCGACAGTCTACACAAATGCTAAGCTATAAGCATTTAGTAGTAAGTATCCCAACTAGTTTACCGATATGCAAATAGGCCTCCAGAAACCCCTATAACTTCCGCTTCTTCATTTGTCATCGAACGCAGCAGCTCTATGATTCAGCGTGTGAACCCAATGAGTAATACGGCCCAAAACATTTTATTACATCATCATGCATCTTAGCTTAAAAGTGTGATTCGAGCTGGCTCTACATGCACTTGCCAATATCTAAATAAATATATAATAATTCTCTCTGAAATAAATAATCCAATGTCCAAGTCACACCCAAAATAATATCGTAAGCTTAATGAACTGCTATTCATCTTAGTTGCCGATAAATATCTTGCTAAACTCGCCTTCTATGATCGCTGCTGTCTCTGACGTTGCCATCAGCCTTCAGCTGGTGTCATTGCAAGCAAAGCCTGCGACCTGGATTACTTGTGGCTTATCTTAATTCGGCTGTTGCATCAGCAAGTTTTCTTTTTGAGAATGCTCGTGTGGGTACATCTTGGAGAATATTTATACGTGTATATAAAGCCAAGAGGCAACTGCACTTCCTGCACCTCATTAAAGTGCCAACTTTCAACTTAATTAAAAACGTTTGCAACAACTGTCAACGCCTCGGCTTATCTCCATAACTCGCAGCGCACATCTGCGCACTTCACAACTGCAAAAATGGCAACAGCTAAAAAATGAAAACCAAAACCAACAAAAAGTATATAAGATATGCATAAAAGACCAGCGACCGCCCACCAGATTGTGAGTGCGCTTCATACAGTAGCATTCACATCATTGCGACGCGTCTGCGTCGCGTCTCGGACTCGCTCGCAGCACGTTGACAGATTTGGTCTTGTCTGCTTCAACCTGCCTCTCTGCTAGCCTGACTGACTGACTGCCTGCCTGCCCTCCTGCCTGCCTTCCTGCCTGCCTGCCAGCCTGCCTGGTTGCCTGCTGAGCCAAGTACTTGGCTGACTGGCTGACAACTTCATATTGTGCTCGCATTCATTTATATTGTTGCGGCCTTTTTTGTTTTCTCACATCATCATCATCAGCCTCGTCGTCATCATCATCATCATCGTCATCATCGTCATCAGAAGAGGCGGCCAATCAGAGCAGTCAACAGCAACGCGGCACCCACCCGTTTCACATCAACTGTCATCGTTTGTCAGCTTATAGTAAAGCGTACGTCTGTCCGTCTGTCTGGGCGTCTGGCCAGCTAGCTATAGCTGGCAGCCAAGATGTATGACCAGCCCCAGTCCGGGCAGCCGGTTGGCAGACGACGCATGCGCGCCCGGCTCATGCATAATTCATTGCGACTGTTGCTGTTGCTGTAGCTTTGACTCTGACTGCAGGCTTTCGACTCTCTGGTATCCAAGTGTTACACGCAACACGCTCCCAGGTGATTCATTCATCAATTTCTGTCAGAGACTACACGCGCTTACTCACACAGCAACAGTGAGTGTGACTGTGTGTGTGTGTTTGTGTGTGTATTGCACTTACCTTCTGATCACCGAAACGCATTTGCCGTCGCGCATTGCGGCTAACATTCATGCGACAGAGAAACATGCGATGCTCCCCCTCCAAACTGGAGGCGCCGCCAGTGCCATTGCTGGCTGTCGAATCGCCAACGCCGACGCCGACGCCGACACCGACGCCAACGCCGCTGCTGCTGCTGTTGCTGCCACCTGGCTGCGGTGGCACGTTCCGATTTAGTTCGGCTTGTATGGTTGCGTGATCCTGTTTGTCAATGATATCGTAAACGGAATCCCCATGTATCAGTAAATCCTCCTGTGGGCAATGCAACAGAAAAGCAAAGCAAATATGATAAGCATGTGGCATGGCACGTTATGATAATAAATTATAATATTGTATTTCTGGTTTTGCAACATATTCAACATATTTTCAATGTATTTATAGGTAGCTGGACATACAAATATATTTATAAATAAAATAAATTGATTTTATGATACATGTGTATGTGTATAAAATATATATTTGAAATTGATTTTAATACATATAATCAAATGTCAGTTATTTGGAATTTGATTATTGACGAATGAAGTTATTGTTATTATTATTATTTTTGTATTAGAAATCATATTATGTTTAACTTAAAACATTTGTAAAATTTTAATTTTTAAAATGAAAAATATGACTATTAATGTGTATACAAAAATGTTTCCAGTAATAAAGAGAATTAATAATGTATTAAATCAATATATTGCAATATCAATATAAATCAATATATTGCAAATTATCGCAATATATTGCAATAAATTAAAATATTGTAATTTAATTTTATTTATGTAATTTATTAATAAATATGTTATAGTAAAACTGAAAATATTTTTTAAAATCTTAAAATGCTTTTAAAAATTGTTATAAATTTTTTGACATATATTGATGAAAATACAAATAATTATGTATGATGGCATGTATTTTTAATGTATTAAATAAATATATTAAAATATTGCGTAATATATTTATTATTATTTTAATTATTTTATTATTATTATTATTTTTTAACTGCTGTAAATTTTTCTACATATATTATTGAAAATAAAAATATTAACTTACAATTTATTTTACTATTTATCATATTGGGGCACTACTAAATATTATTGCAACTAATTGAATTTAAATTAAAAATTTATTGAATTAGACTTCGAATATTATCAGAAAAAGCATTTGCCAATTTTCAAGTGGCATTATATGTAAAAGGTATCTATTGGGATGACAAATTTAATTTGTTAATGATGTGTCAGCTAATGCTCGGTCAAGTCGGCTCTGGGGCCCGCAAATGCTTTTGTTTTGTTGTTGACAATTATGGGCAGCATTGAATGAGCGTTAGACCAAGCGATCGGGCAATATACAATGCCATGTTGTTGCATTTGTAATTTATTTATGGCTGCTGTCGCTACATGACACATGACAATGGCAAGTTGTTATGGCAATATGCAAAAATCGAATTGGAATTATGATGCCCAAATAGCAACAGCAACAACAGCAGCAGCAACAGCAACAGCAGCAGCAGCAGCAACAGGAGCAACTACAGCAGGCGGCAACAACTGCAACAACAACAACAGCAACAACAAGGCCTTCATTGACATTTTTGGCAGTTTGTTAATTAACTTTGCTTGTTGTTGTTGCTGTTGCTTTTGCTGTTGCAGTGGCTGCTACTGTCGTTTTACCCGTTAACTAACTGTGAGGCTGGCCCGTTGCCTGCCACAAATTAAAAGGTTGGGCAATCCACTTTTGGGCCCGCTCATGTGCACACAGTTATTGTGCCGTAATTATGCCAACACATGGCGTACGAGCAATTTATGAACTCGCTTGACCATTTAGCTGCTATTGTTGTGGGTGTCCCCTGATAAGGCCTGGCCCCAAAGGCCAAAGGCTGTCAAGTGTCTAGCTGGCCAATTGGCCTGCCAGCCTTTCGATCTCACTGCATCTGTATGTGTGTGGGCCTACAGCTCTCATGCTACACTCGCTTTGACAGGCCTTACAAAAATGTAGCCACAAATATTGGTTTGCCTGTCTGCTCGATATGAAAGTTAGTCTCAGTCTCAGGCAATAGTCAGGCAGTTGCCGGAAAACTTAAGTAACTTGAATATGGATATAGTTGCTTTTAAGTAAACCAATCAACAGCTCTTACAATTTAGAATGCGTTAATTGAAATGTCAATTAAAAAACTTTGATATTTTATGTAATGGCATTTGAAACTGGAAATATGATTGATTCTCGAATCGATTCAGCAACGCCTTCGGACATAACTTTTGTCAGCAATAGCTAAAAATTTTAATTGGCTATATTTTAGCACCAATGACAAGTCCAGATTTGAGCGAGTTGAAGCTGTATAAATATGGAATATCAGAAATTGAAAAAAAAAAAAAAAAAAAAAAACGAAAATATGAGGAAATAAAATTATATAATTTGACATTTCTTTAAGATATGTATTAAATTTTTTTAATTCTCATATTTAAAGATTATTATATATTATATTATATTTTCTATAAAGTTTTTTAACTCTATTATTTATATGTTATATTTTATATATACATATTAGTAATTTTGCAATCCTTGGCATTTATATAGATAGCCAGCCTAGTGGACAGTGGGACGGCCAATATGCTCAATTCACTTTGTGAACAATCTACTATATATCTAATTTAACTGAGCACAACTAGGACAGCATGGATTATGATTTATTGGCAAAATGCTTCGATTTCTCACAAACTTTTGACAGTTGCTGCAGTTGCAGTGCAGTAAAACTCATACGCCCCCTGTGCCGATCAAAGCCGGAGAGTTGCGGCAGTCGGTAAGGCACATCAACATTCAACAATCTCTCGGCATATGTATGGGTGAGTGTGTGTGTGCTCGAATCAGAGTTGGTAACAGTACCTTTGTCAATGTCTAGCTGTTTGTTTTAGATGAATAAGTAACTGCACTCGCGCTGGCACTCGTATTGGTATTCGAAGTCGTATTCGTATTCGTATTGGTATTGGTATTCGTGTATGTAGAACGGGGAGATATGTCACATGTGCAGCATGCGAGTGCATTTATATATGCAGCACAACAGGCACACATATATTTATTTAGCTTTAGTACTTCAAATGCAAAGTGAAAGGCCACGATGTATAACCTTGCTATTTAAGCAGCGTAAACGTGCGATAAACAAAACTTGAAACAACCACAACAGCAACTAAAACAGCAGCAGCAGCAGCAGCGGCAGCAACAGCAGCAGCAGCAGCAGCAGCGGCAACAAAGTTGAGCTGTTTGCAACAGATTTAAGGAACTTTTGTGTACTACAAGCAACAGATTTATGTAAGCTCAATGAATCGAGGCTCTGGCAGTCAGTTGTTGCTGACTTGTCAACGGGAGCAGCAGCCAACTACCAAACCAAACGACCAACAACACAAAAAGTGCAGCAAATATTCGTTGTTGTTATTGTTGTTGTTGCTGGGTCGACAACGATGTTGCTGTTGTTGTTGTTGTTGTCGTCGTTGCCTGTTGTCGCTTGTCAGAGATTTGTATCAACGGCTGTAGCAATTTTAGCCAAAAACTTTCATAGACTGCGCTTTTCTAATTATTCGCGCAAATCGTTTTTGTTACCCCCAAAAAGCGAAATGAAAAATTGCCGAAGAAACAGAAGAAGCGGACGAAGAAAAAGCAAAGAAAAAGTGGCCAAAAAAACATCAACTTACCATGGAATGTCCCAGGTACTCGGCAGCATTATCCGATATATAGAGCAATTTGCCATTTTGTGTGAGCATCATGAGAAAGCCTGAGAGTGCCTGCAAAACAAATGATATGTATAGTTAGGCTAGCTGGACGTAAAGGGTGTTTGTTAATGAAAGGAAGCTTTCCAAGGAAGAAATATTATATAGTATTGTTGGTTGATTTAATTAAATTTTCTATTTTTCTTATTTGTTGAAGTATTTGAAGATAACTCCCTGAGTGATGAATATACTTAAAGTTGTAAAAATGATTTATTAATTTGTTGAATTAATTAAAGAAAACTCACTAAGAATTACGATATCTAAAGCTGTAAAGGTACGGAATAGACTATAATATCGTTAGTTGACTTTATTTCCTATTTCTATATTATTTACTTCTTGTAGTACTTGAAGAAAACTCCCTGAATAATGAATATACTTAAATTTAAAAAAAATAAAAATAAGAAAAATGATAGAATGTTATGGGTGGACTTTATTTAAATTTTCTACATTTTTTATTTATTATTATCACTAAGAATTATGATATTCAAAGTTGTAAACATACGGAATAGAATATATATATTATTAATATTTCTATATTATTTATTGTTTGAACTAATTGAAGAAAACTCCCTAAGGATGAAGATGCTTAAACTTATAATAAAAATAATACATAAATTTACAATATTTTGGTTATTCTAGTTGATTTTATTTAAATATTCAATATTATTTACTTGTAGAACCTAAAATCTTCATATGAAAATATTCAACTATGATAACATATTCATTAAATGCTCATGCATAGACATATGCAGTGCTGTTCTGTTTGTTGGAGAAATCGATTTGAAGCCGAGCTTGTGAAAGAAACACCCTCTATTGGGCTGCCCAACAATTGTGTTGAAAATGCAAATTTATTTTCGCGTCTGCGCACTAATAAATTGTTAGCCCCAAAGAAGTTGGCTGAAGTTGACAACTGAAAATTGACTGTGCTTGCTATCAGCACACACACACACATAGACATACATACACCCATACATATGTATATGTGTATTAAATTCAGTCACGAGTGCGCACAGGTATGTAGATCAATCTGCCGACCATCGCCGAGTCGCAGCAGCCAGTGGCAGGCAGCCAGCTTGACTGACTACTGACTACTGTCTGCTCTGTTGTTTCTTTTTATTTTTATTTTTATTTTTATTTTTTCATTTTGTTTTGGCTAAGAGCAGCATTTATTGTTTTCTTTTCCATTTGCTGGTTGTTGCTGCTCGGTGTATTTTTTTTTTTTTTTGGCGCAGCAAGTGGCGGCGGCTAAACGATTTCTGGCTTATGATATGGCACAGTTGCTGCCATTAATAGAGTTGTTTTCCCTGGAACTTTCGGCTCACTAGTTGAGTTGTCAACGCGCCTCACTTAAATTGAGTTGTTTCCAACAGCAACAAGAAATTTTTAATTGAATTGACAAACGCATCATTTGTGGCATCAACAAAAATCTGGATCAACATTGCGATAATGCCAGACTTTACTTGAAGTTAATTAAAATTATCTACAGAGAGTGAATGTATATTACTTAATAATATGACAATTAAAAAAATAAAATAAAAATAAAAATAAATTTGCATTCATATATATTTGCATGTCAACATGTTTGGGAATTCTAAATAAATATTGAAAATAAATTAAATATCAGATTAAAATAGAAAACTACAGAGTTATTAACAGAATAAATTTGTATTAATTATATAAGTATTAAGCATTTTTTCATAAGCAATAAGTTAATATTTTATATATTTTATTTATTAATATTATAATCAAGATTTTTGTTATGAGAAAAATTAATTAGTATTATTATTAAGATTTTATTCATAAGCAATGAGCTAGCATTTCGTACATCTAAATATAATAATATACATATGTTCAATATATCATATGTACTTATTATTATTATATAATACTTTTAAAAATATTATAATATAATCTTTTTTATCTAGCAATAAATGGATTTAATATTCACCTTCGAGAAGCCAATATTTGGTGTTGTGGTCTGATGATGTTGATGCAACGCATTGTGTCGCTTGAAAACTGCAAAATAGAGAGAAATGCATATAATTAATTTAATTTGGCTTCAACTCTCGACCTTATATGTCTTTTCACAGGCGCGCCCAGCCATATTCGCGCTCCAGCATCCGCCTTAAGTTAGAGGCAAATCTGTTTAAAAATCTCAGTATTTTCCCATAGCTCCTTGTGTGTGTAATTTGTATGCACATAGAAACAAAAATAAATACTTATCGTAGCTAATTAAAAAAGTATCTGTTAATAATAGACTTGGTCTCTGACGGCAATTGTTAGATGCAATTGATTGTGCATTCATTGATTATATTCTACATACAATAAGCGACGATCTTGCATTAGAAAAACAAGTGAATCACAAAAAGAAAATGTGTCATTGTCACTGAGGCAACAGCAACAGCAACAGCAACAGCAGCAATAGCATCAACAGCAGCAGCAAGAACAGCAACAATACGAAAATCAACAGCGATCACTGGCTGCAATTGCAGTTAGCAGTAGCAGCTGCGCTGCAGCCAGCATCAAGATCAATTATTTTTAAAACACTACGAGATACTCCCGCACCTGGCAAAAAGCCAAACAGAAACAGTCACAACAGCAACAACAACAACAGCAACAACAATCACTGCGGCAGCAACCGCAACTGGTAATTTCATTGAACTTGAACGGAAAGGCCATGAATGCAGTCAGATTTTGTTTGCAGTGTTTTAATATTGCAACAAATACCAAGAAATTCGACTCGATTGTTGGCTAGGTTAAGGCAGTTGAATAAAGGGCGTGGCCGGATACCCAAGCTAGAAGAACGAACGTATTTTCAAGCGTTATGAATTTTCCAAAAATAACAACAATTTCCTAGAAAATCTAAATTAGTTATAGAAACTTTAAGCTTCATCCATTATTGATTATTTAAATTGTATACTAGTTTTCAATATGTTAAAAAATTGTTACTCAAATTGTAATCAATTATTTAATACTAAGTAATTGAGAGAATTTTCTATAATTCTCTGAATTCTTCTCGAATTTGAAATCTTTATTATAGAATCTAAATACTGCGAATGAGTAGCTGATTTAATTATTGATATATTGTTGCATTGTAAATTGTTTTATTTTTGGATCTCAGCTTTTTTTATGTTATTATAATTTATTGTCATATAAATACATTTCAATTGCTAATGAATGTATTATATAACACAAATAGATTTATTATTATTCTTGACCCCTCCTTTCAAGTTGATTGTCATATAAATATTAATATTTAGATGATATATTTGCAAACAAGTTGGAAATTTCTTCGTCTATTTTAGAAATTCTAATCTTCTAATCGCTGATCGCAGCAGGTTAAATGAAATGTATCCACATCTAGGCCGCAATTTGTTGTATCTTAACAAGTTGATGCAACTTTCACAGTTTGCGCCCCTGGAGCCTAAACGGGCCAGCAAATATGATAAGTATTATTTTCACAATGCGATTCAAGCCGTCGGCCAATCTGCACAAATCGACGCGCATCAATAATTGTTTGTGAAAACTCAATTTGGTTTATAAATATTTCATTAGCCGCACCAGAGCCGTAGCCACACCCACAGCGCCCCACACCCACATTCACAAAATCAATGTATATGTATATGTATATGTGTGTATGTATAACAAAATGCCCTGAACTTGGAGATAAAGCGCGTGTGCTCAATGGCTCCATAAGAGCTGCGATGGCGTGCCAATATTAACACAATTTGTGATTATAAATGCTTTTAAACGGTGCAATGACAATGAACAATAACAACAACAAACACACACACACACACACACACCCAGGGCAAACGACAAGCTAACAAACGCCGACAATTTCTCACACTTAGTGCACCACAAAAAAAAAAAAAAAAAAAAAAAAAAAAAGACAGATATATCTAGACAGCTTGAGGAAGAGGGAGAAGAGATAGAAAGAAAAAAAAAACAGTACTTAAGTTTAATTTTTTGCAATTTGTAGAACACATAAATCGCACATTTTGATTTATCGCAATATTTATAGCAATGCAAGGCAGACGCTGTTGTTACCATTGCAATTGTGAAATTGGCTTGGCTAAGGGGGAAGCCCGTTTCTCGTTCCATGTTTCTCGTTCCTAGGCAACGAGTTCACATGGCCTGCCAAAGATGCTAGCCAAGTTAAGAGCGCCAGGCGAACGAGTACGCTACAAATGTGTTTGTATGCGTGTGTCTGCCTCTCTCTCTATGTGTGTGTGTGTGTGAGTGTGTTATCTATGGGGCTTATGTACCGCACAACGCTAATTTGAAAAACAATTTTCGTAATTATCCAGAAAACAAAAATAAAGAGCGCGCAATGCCTGACTTGATCTCGTTCAGTTGCGCCTGCGCATTGACCTGTGCGCATGCGCATTAAAGGAGGATGCACATTAAATCGAGCCAGAGTGAGAGGGTGAGCGGGAGCACGGGAGAGCGAGAGAGAGAGAGAGAGATGGCTGCAATTTGCAGGCCTGGCCTGGGTGCGTGCCTAGACGCTTAGGCAATTACTTGGCCGAAAACAATTTTGCCGAGCCGGAGACATAGACATATGAATGATGTGGCATACCCCAACATAACAACTTCAACTATGCTGCGCAGAGTTAGCGGTTTATTTTCAGTGCTGAATTTGTTCATTTCGGCTAAACGAATGCCATGGCGCATTTTTCTGTTGGCGGCGTGGGGTCCCTGCCCAGCGCACCATGACTCATGCATATTCAATCAACGTGCAGCCAATTATCAGCATGCATATGCATCAGGCCTGCACTCGTCCCCTTCCTGATGTCTTTTTCTGTTTTTCTGCTGTCTTTGGGGTTTTGCCACTCACCTTGTTGGAAGTAGTTGGCTTTGCGCACATAGACACAGACCAGGGCCATCAGCTGCAGCTGCGACAGTCGCTGGCGCGTCGATTGCGGCAGCGGCAGCAGATCCCGCAGATTGGCTATCTCCGCATTTATAAGATCGCGTCGCATCTTCGAGGCGCCCTTCGTCGATTTGTTGGCGTCGAATCTGCAAAAGACGGCAAACAAATCAAATAAATAGATGAATTGAAAATAGAAATAATAGGCAATTATTTTTAAATAAATATATATATGCATACATATGTATATGTATATATGTATGAATGTGTGTACATTCACAGCTATGGCTTAATAATGGACAGCGCCGACACTGGCCACAGGCGCACATGTTTTCACAGCCTCCAACTGCTAAGGTGTGCATGCTTAACCTGTCACAGGTGCACTGTGCTACAATGAGCTGACAATAAGAATATTTCTGTCTTGTCTAATACTTTATTAATTTATCAATATTAATATAATAATAATATTATTATTAATTTATTTACATTTGATTTGATTGTGTAATATGTATATTTTTTATGTATTTAATTATAATTATTCATTTTTAATAATCATGCTCATTTCATTTATTTGGAATTTAGTTACTTACATAGAAGGAAATATTATAGTCCTAAATTATTATTATTAGTATTAAAATTTGTATATTTTACAAGCTCCGATCTTATATATTTTTTACTTATATTTTCCTAAGAAGTGATTTATATATGTATTTTTTTTTATTTATTTATTTACATTTTTTTTTTTAAATATGTATATATTTCCTAGAGGCTCATATGAATCAAGATTACTTTTTGTAGTCGTATAGTATGTGTATAAATTTTATGATTTATTATATTGTATATAATCAGGCCTGCCTAATAAATATGATAAAAACGAGCAATAATGCATAAGGAGTTAAATTAAACTAAAGCTAATAAAACTTTCCTTTAAAGAATTTGTGTTATTTCCAATTAAGGTTAATTCTTATAAAAATTATTATACACTGTGTAAGATCACATATGTATGTAGAATGTATTTCTTGCATAAGTAAAGTCTGTTACTTGTACTTTATACTCCTATACCTGACACTTATTCTTCTCATATTATATACTCTTCTATAACTCTAAGCTGCATCTTTAGTCGCGGCACCATCTAAGGGTTAATTTGCTGGCGCATAACAAAAAGCGCATGCGAGATGCATAAATAACTCATCGCGCATTTAAAAATCAAACAACTAGCAGTTGTTGTTGTTCTTGATGCTGTTGCTGTCGTTGTTGTTGTTGTTGTTGCAACGCTGGTCGATGTGGGGCACACTTGCCACATGCCTTGTGCGGAAAACTGTGCAAGTAGGTTGGTCAGTTGTGCTAGGTAGGTTGGTTGGTTGCTTGGTTGGGTTGGTTGTTCGATCGAGAGATCCGAGAGACAGAGAGAGTGGCAGAGAGAGAGAGGGGCGGCGGCTGGAGCGTTTAGCGAGCTGTCCGTGTGTACTTTACTGAGCATATTATTTACAAGGTTGAATTCATAAATCATAAATTTGTCTTTTTATGCAGCGGCGGCGTCGACGACTGCGGCGCACGCGGCGTATAAGCATTTTTTTTTTGGTCTGTTATTTTATACATACATATATTTATGCTGACGTTGTTGCCATTGTTGGCTCGCAGTTGGAGCATTTTGCAAGCGCTTGATAAATATTGGTAATATTGTTGTAATAACAGCAAGTGCCCGCGCCTTTCTGGCTTTCACAGACGGGCCAGACTGCCATTTTGCCGCTGTTATTGCCTCTAAATGGCCATGTTAACATTTAAAACAATCACACACATGTATCTCGCTCAGATACACGCGCTCTCAATCTGTGTGTGTGTGTGGGTTAGCGTTGCATGCAACAAACTGTTGCCGCATGCAATGCAAACGAGCGCCACGGCCACGGAACCGTCCGATTTTGTGTGTGTTGTTGTTGTTGTAGTTGTTGGTTTCTTGGCCAGCATCCGTTCGCCTTTGGCAGGCGGCGACAGCTCCAGCGACATTTGCCAACTGCCCATAATAGAACAGATTGAAGCCGAATTGAGTGGTACGCTCAAGGGGGGCACACACACATACACACACACTCTCTCTCTCTCTCTCTCTCCCTCTCACACTCATGCACACATTTACAATTAAGTCAAGGTGATTTGTACAATTAAAACGAATATTGATTTAAGTGCTGCGATAGTCGGAGCTCATACAACATATGATTGTATGGCTTTCGACTGGCATTGGCACTGGGCGCCAGCATGGGCAGCATGTGGGCGTGGCCCCTGAGAGCTGGTGAAGGGTCGCCACCAGTCGATTGGTAGACTGATCTTGTCTACGGCTCGTACTTGAAACTATTTGCATAGCTAGACAATTGAATACATTTTATTGGCTCCAAAAATCTTGAAGACAATAATCTAATAAGACAATTATAAAGTTAAGAAAATAAAAATTAAGTAACGAGACAAGTGAAAATTAACAGAAAAGAATATAATAAAAGAAAATATGTATATAATCTATTTATTTATTTATTTATTTTTGTAATAAATAAAATAATATATTAAAAAATTAGTTATTAATAATATGAAAATGTATTTATTTAAAAATTAATCGAATATAATTTTATACAAATTTTATAAGCCAATGAAAATTTCAAGAATATAATAATAATAGTAGTTCATAAAATTTAATATTTATATTTATAAAAGTTTATAAAAGTAGTTTAATATAATTTTAAATTCTAATGAAATTAAAGAAAATATAAAAAAAATGTAAGATAATATTTTGAGTATTTATTAAATTAAAAAATACTTTCACTTAGTTTTATGATAAGCTACATTTATATCATTTAGTGAAAACTGAAAATAACTAAATAGATAATTTTATGAAAATTATTATTTTTTTTTTTAATTGGAATAATAGTTTTATAATGAAAAATTAAAATATATAAAAATTAAAATATATAAATATATATATATTTAATATAAATTCAAAATGCATTTATTGATAAATTAATGAAGTATAATTTTGCCCACGTTCTAATGCAGTATTTTCTCCTTTTTTAACTCAATTCAATTCATATAAATTGATGAGATCTCTACATAAATATGCATGAGCATGAATTGCACTTAAAATTTATGCTCAGACAATGAATATCAGCTGGTTATATCTACAGCTATCGTTGGCTTCGTAGGCGATCTCTACTCCCACACTCGCTTGGCACGGCAAGTTGAGCATTTCCCAATTAGCCGAGCTGAAAATGCCAACTAGCAAATGGCCAAAACTGGGCAGCTGCTGGCGATGCTTGGCTATTTGTGGCATAATTAATAAGTTTTTTAAATATTTATCATAAACAAGATGTCGGCCGCGGCGATAATATGATAATGCTCATCCTTCGTAAAGACCAAAACGTGTTAATGGCCATAACAACGGTAGCAACAACAACATCTGCGAGATTTATGGCCATGTGGCTGGGCGAAAACTCCCGCGCATCTGTGTCTTGTAATCTACATCAAAATTTATCTGAGCGAGCCTTAGGCTGAGGTGGAGTGAGCGAGACATGTCATGTCATTTCTTAATATATCTATCGCTACCTTGAAATCTGCACTAAGTAGCACCAAGTGGTTTGTTGTTGTTGCAGTTGCTGTTGCAGTTGCTGCTGCTGCTGCTGCTGCTGCAACTACTTACTGTACAAGTTGTTGTTGCTAATTAAAAGCATAAACACGATTCTTAGCGAGGCGTCAGCAGCCAACCTGTGCCAGTGCCAGAGCCAGTGCCTGGACCAGTGTGAGTTTGTATTTGCGTTGGAGGCGGGCGTAGTTAAAGATCTTCCACCCTCACAGCCAGCGGCAGAGCGAGTGGCATCAGTAGTTGGATGCTGCTGCTGCTGCTGATGTAGCTGGGATTGCAGCAACTGCCACTGCCACAGCCACTGCCACAGCGACTGGTTGCTGCCACATGTTTAATCTCAGTGCGGCAGTCAAGATCTTAATCAAGCTACTTGGGGCTCAGTTTGTTTTACGCTTCACTAGAGAGATATCCAACAAAGTTTACGTGCTCCACAGAAATTAGGCGCAAATCTTGTTGTTGTCATCATCAGCTCAGCTGGCTGGCAGCAGAGAGTGAGGAGAGGAGAGGATAGAGCAGTGGCCAGAGAGCAGGCAGCAGCAGCAGCCGTAGCAGAGCTCAGCAATACGCCCACAAAAAATGAGGAGTGAGCTGGGGTCTGCCCGTTGGGCCCACTAATTAGCACATAAAGCTCAAACATAATGCCAAACTATTAAGGGAGAAATGCATTTTAAATGCAGCTCGATGGGGCGATCTTTAAGCTTTGCATTTTATGGCGTCCCTCAGCGCCATCGTAAAAATCCGCAGCAAATAAATCACGGGCGCCCAGGGCAAACAGCTGTATCTGCATCTCCATCTCCATCTGCATCTGGATCTATAGCTGTGCCAGTATCTGTATCTGGACACACACACACACACACACACATAGACATTGGTATCAATCCTAGTCGAGGATTTAATATGCATGGGGCGTCAGTCAGCCGAAGCCATGGATAGGCCAAGTCAATAGCAATTGCAGGCCAACAGAAACACGAAATTTGCGCAAATTTTTATTGCACTTTTCCTGGAGCGACTGCGGTTTACGAATTGTCTAGGCACTCGCACTTCATCTGCCTCTCTCTGTCCCTCTCCCTGCCCATCACACTGCCTCTCGGGCTCTGTGTATGTGTGTAATTTGGGCGAGTTTATTTGCCATATTCCCACGATATAGTTTGGTCCAGCTCAGCGCTGCGGGCAGCTCTAATGATTTTCTGTGCGGAAAATAGTGCAAAACGGCGCATAATGAACGCGCGTCCAGCATGCAAAGCTGACGAACTGACTGACTGAGTGACTGACTGACTAACTGACTGGCTGTCTGTCTGACTAGCTGTCTGTCTTGGTAACCCTATACTGTAGACGAACTGCGCTGAACCCACGCCCGACCACCGCCAAGTTGGCGCACAATTAATTGCCAGGCGCCGCACAAAGCTTTTCTGCCATGGAGCCCAAAATTTCTTGGAATTCCTGGGAAACACTTGTCGGTCCCTCGTTCCACTGTTCTCTTTGAGTATGTTCCTCTGCCTGTCTGTCTCTCTCCCTCTCCCTCTCCCTCTCCCTCTCTATCTCTCTTTCTCCTTCTTCGTCTTGCTGTCTGTGTGGCTTATTGTGTGCCCAAAACGCAACGCGTAACCCGGTGGCAGTAATCGATACCTCGCTGTGCCGCTCCAGCTCCACACAGATTAGCATCGGCGACGTTTAGCATGCTGCAGGAAAAAACCAAATACAAAAAAATAAAGCAACAGCAAAGCAAAAAAAAATGAAAACGATCCTTGGCACGTTTATGTTGGCCATCTAATAACCATGGGGCGCTGGCTGCTGTGCTATGCCACGGCCTTTAGCCAAATTATATGGCCGGCCGCCAAGCGCAGCCGCTCGAAGGTGTAGCGCTTAGGCTTAGGTGGCAACTCTGGCCTTCTGTTTTATTTAAGTATTCATTTTATGGCTTTTGTTGTTGTTGCTTTTTTTTTTTTTTTTGCTTTCTGTCTGTATGGCTTAACAGTTTTTAAGACGAAGCTGTCAAAAAAAAAATTATAACAATTATTGTGCGTTTATTTTGTTCTCATATTCACAAGTGCATACATATGAATACTTATATGCATACATACATATGCACACATACACACACATGTATCATATGTGCTAAATAGTGTAATTACAATATATCAAACTGTTTTTTCACAAGGCGGAGCGCGAATGGAGAAAACTCTATAGCAGGATAAGAGCAATAAACAATTAGAAGCATTAATTTCTTTTATCACTTTAGCTTAAAATACATTTGCTAAATAATTTATAGTACAATATAATAATATAATATGTACGGCAACTCTGCTCTAACGTTTTGCTGTGCATATATGAACAATATAGAGAATAATTTGAATCATTAATTTCAATTATAATTAAAAAAAAAAAAAAAAAAAAAAAAATGATATACATATGTATATATAGTATGTATTAATCAAAAGCTCCACAGAATGTAACAGCTTACTCAAACTATAAAAGTTAAATAACAAAAATTTAGTTTTATAAATGAAAGTAATGAAATGACTGCAAATCTGAGTTTGGTTTTAAAAATTGAAATGTTTCATGTAAAATATTTAAATATTTTATTTATAACTATAACTTTCTTTGTGTTAATATTTTATTTATTTATTTTTTTTTTTATTGTATTTATATTTATGCCATGTGCAGTAAATAAAAATCAACATATTTCATATTAAATGCAGTTTATATAAAATATAATATTATATAAAAAATAAATATGTATTATATTAAAAAAAAAAAAAAAAAAAAAAAACCAATTCAAACTCTTTAATTGCTTTTCAATAAAAAATGCAATTTCTAAAAAAGTCATTAGTTTCTGTCATTAGCTTTTGTGAGTACCTCTTTCCGTGAAAAATAATGTCTCTCCATTTACTGATAGTGCTGTAAATCAGTTTAATGCCACCGCTCTCGGCCCGATCAGCCGAGATCAAGATCATTATGATGCCCCCTCCTGCCGCTCATTTAGCCAGTGGGAATCGCATAAAGTTTATTATGTACACACTTGAGTATCCTCGCCATTTGCCACAATCAATTAAGATAAGCAAAGTTACGACTCGGATTGTGGCCATCCATATAATTTAGTGGTGCATAAAAGAGCTGCAATGATGACTGGTTAATGTGGCAGCTACTGTTTCGTTTTTGTTTTATATTGATGCATATACTTTGCCAGACGGCGGACAAGTAGACGGAGAGACGGACGGGCAGAGGGACATGCAGTCATCGCCTGAATACAATCAATTGTTGTTGTTGCTGTTGTTGTTGTTGTGGTTGCTCTCATTGTTGTGCTCGGTCGTCTTCGGTGTGTATGTCCGATTGGAATCTTGGCCACAATTTAATGATGGACTGCCAAAAGCACACTTCGACGTCATCATCGACTACAGCAACAACAACAACAACAACAACAACAGCAACAACAACAAGAACAACGTCGCCACCGCCACCGCCGCATAATTTTTCATATTTTTATGATTTGTTGCTACCGGGTACTAAACCCGTTTTGTAGAGCGCTAACCATGGAGCTGCTACCGTTGCAGCATTTGCTTTCGATTATCTTAATTTGCGTGCGAAACTGACTTTTTTGTGCCGCAGCTGCAGCAGCAGCCGCAGCAGTCGCTCTAGACAGCGACTGCGACGCTAGCTGCGACTGCAACTGAGGCGTAAGCCAAACCCCAAATTGTGTGTGTACGGAAATTTTCCCATGACTTGAGTTCTGGCATCGACTCCAGCCAGTCGTAGCTTTGGCTTCGGCTTCGGCTTCGGCTTTGGCTCTGCACATTTTGCCCGGCGGTGGCTTGGCCAGAAATTACCCAACTTAGCCAGAGCCTGAGCCTCAAATTCAGTCCCAGACTTGAGACTTGAGACTCTCTGGATTGATGGTTTCTCTGGCTGCTGCACTTTATCGGCAGCAGCAGCAGCAACGGCAACGGCAACGGCCACATCAGGCAATTAGCACAAGGATGCCGCAGCTAAATAATTTGACGCGCCTCGGGGCAAATTTTTGGTTTAAGGCAGATGCAGCAGCAGCAGCGGCAGCAGCAACCGGAGCAGCAGAGCACCACCAGAACAGAGCACCACCAGAAGGTGGGAGCTTACGGCGCACTTACATATTTGATCTGCATTTCATTGCGAGCAATCTTTGGAGTCGTATCAATTAGCTGCGACGCGCGTCATCAAATATTGGCCAAAGCAATTAGATGGCCCAGAGCCGCAATTGTGGTATATATTACAGATCTGTCGGCTGGTGGAAATGCAGTGCAGTGGAAATGTGGCCAGCACAGGGCAAATAGCTTGCGTCGATACCGATTCGAAATGTGTTAATGAAATTAGCAGCATAAAATGTTGCTGCTGCTGCTGCTGCTGTTGGTGTTGCTGCAGCCGCTGATGCTTGCAACGTTACAGATACAAATGTTTCTGCGGCCGCTAATTGACAAAATTAACACCAACGGCCCGACCCCACAAATGGGCTTCGACTAGTTTCACCCGGGGAGGAAGCAACCAATGCACTTGGCCAGCAAGCAGCTGCCTCTTCCTTTGTCTTCCTTTTGGCTGTTGGCCGTTGGCCGTTGTTGACTGTTGGCAGTTGTTGACTGTGTGGCATGTGTTAAAAAAGCGATTTCTTGGCTTTAATTAGTGTTATTTATTATTTAGAGCATATTGATATAGTTTTCGTTGTTTAACGGTAGTTTGTTTCGGTTTCATGCCGTTCAAGCAAATTGTTTACTCGCTGTGGCTGAGTGTAGAATATATATCTGTATATATGTATATATATATATTTATTTATATATATGTACATCGGCATTCACGTATATTTATAGAAATCCATGAGAGTTTTACTCCAGCTTCATATTTACACATTTTGATTCTGCTTTTTATCTGTGCTGCGCGTGCGAAAGAGTCGCGCGCGCTGTTTAAATAAACACAAATGAAATCTTTCCGGTGAAAATTTGTAAGATCTGTTGAATTTCGATATGGGAATTCCAAATATTTCACTTGCTAAGTGGCTGCCCTGAATGGCAGCCAAACGACCAGAATCTATCGGCTCTGAATGAATAATGCGCTCAACTCCACTCGCTAGGTTTAATTATCTAGAGAGATTTCGACTTCTATAGAAGTCTCCCTCTGTATTTATGTATTTGATGTTGCCTTTGATGCTTAGTTTCAATTTATGAAATTCATATTCATTCATTGATTCATTGACGGTCAGCGCTTGACGTCTTCAAGTGAATTGCGGCTGTGCATTGTGGAATTTACGATCATATCCAACGTCAAGCATAGGTGTAAAAGTCAAACCCTTCTGTCCCATGCCTAATTCACATGTCATTTAAAATAAGGGCAACATAAGATTTTATATCTAAAAAAAAGTAATAATAATAATTTCAAATAATATTGGATCGACGATCAGTACAACAGAAGATATTATCTTTGCTAAATTAATTTATCTTTATCTTTAACTGACAAATTTTATTTAAAAAAGTACTATCACATTTCTATAGAAAATAAACCATTTCCAGTATCACACTTGATTCAATCTGTCTTTAAAAAGACCAAATAATATTGGGTGTATGAAAAAGTTATAATTGAACGTATTGAAGTATTGGTATCACATATATTTGCAGTTAGTTTTTTCATTAAATTTACACATTCAATTTCTTTGGCATAAGCTAAAAGATTTTAGACATTTTGTTACTTACGCATATTTAAATATATGCATGATTATGGTTAAATAAATTTTATAACTTTTATAAAAAAAATATAAAAAATATTTAAATAAAAATAATTTCAATTTAAAAAAAATGAATATATATGAATAATACTAAAAGCTTCATAGCTTCTTTAAAAATGATCTATTTTTTGTTTTATTTTATTTTTTTTTTTACAACAATATACTCTATTTTATATATGTTATTATTCATTATTTTAATTAAATGTATTTATTATTATTTTCATATCTTTTATTGATTTATGTATCATTATTTTTATAAAATTCATTATTTATTATTTTTTATAAATTTATTTATAATTATTTTTATATTTTAAATTTGTATTTTATTGTTTTTTTTATGTTATAATTATAATTATGTATTTATAGTTTTTATATATATATTTTATATTATGGAATTATATTCTTATAATAATATCTCGTCACTTGATGATCGCATGATGACAAAACGTTCTAATTTTGTACAATTTTGCCAATGGCTTCTGCTTACCAATTGGTCGCCTAGGCGCAGCAGGCAGACACCAGTGACTACACCTATGGCATAAGCAGCCGAGGAGCCAAAAACAAACACCCACATGTAGCAGCACCCACACACATGAGACAGAGGAGGCAGCTCTCTACCATGTGGACAGAGCTGGAGGCGGGCGAGGCGGAGCCAGCGACAGCATCACACGTGAGTTTTACACATTTCAGAAGCAAACGGGCAGCAGACGCTGCGCCAGCATCTCACTGCAGGCAGGACTAAACACAGCCTGGACGACGGCGTCGTCGCCTTGGACCCGGTCCGATTGCCAGGTTCGTAATGTCAATCGCACTGTGCGGGTTTAACTTATGGCAAAACATTTGAAGCACTAATTAATTGGAGCTAAATAAAATGGCACAGCAGCCGCGAAGGAGGCGAACGAGTGAGTCTTTTTTTTTTTTTTTTTGTCTCTTGCTTGTTTTTATTTTATTTTCTTGCATTTTTTTTTTTTTTTTTTTTTGAGAATTTTTGTGAGAGTTGCAGAACGGCGTTGGCGCTGTTGCTGTTGCTGTAGCTGTTGCTGGTGCTGAATACGCACGGGCTGGCCATGTGGCGACGTCGTCTGCCGGAGCTGAACAGATTACGAGTGCCAGATAAATGTGAACTACAAGTTGCCAATACAAGAGGCCATTAAAACCCGGCAGCAGCACCACCAGCAGCAACAGCAGCCACAGCAGCAGCAACAGTTGCCACTAAAATAAAAATCCCAGACTTAAAGAAATTGAAAGCAGTGCGAGAAGAAAATCAATGCTTTGCAGTTTCTAGAACACACACACACACACATATCCACCCAACCACACTCACACACACTCAATTGACAAATATCGAAGCGTGCGAAAACAAATTGAAATTAAAAGTTTGCATGTTGCGCATTTTTGATGCGTTGCTGGCGCTGATTTGTTAGCCCTGAAAGCCAGCCAGATGCCAGTGCGATAAGGGCTCCAAATTGGAGCTGTTTATATACATACATATACATATACATATACACATATATAGGTTCTGGTTCGTGCTTAAAATTGGCGCTAAGACTTACCTTGTAAACATGCCGGCTGCCTGTTGCTGCTGCTGTTGCTGCTGTTGTTGCTGTTGCTGCTGTTGCTGCTGTTGCTGCTGTTGATGTTGCTGTTGTTGCTGCTGCTGCAAGTGTTGTTGCTGTTGTGACAATGGCGTGGGCTCATGTTGCTGAAAGTTATGATGCGTTTGCATATGTTGCTGCATGTGATGTTGCTGGTGTTGCAAGTGTTGCTGCTGGTGCTGCAGCTGCAACACATGATGATGCTGCTGCTGTTGCTGTTGCTGCTGTTGCTGTAGGGCATGTGCATGCGTGGGCGTGGCCAAATGTGTGACTGCCACTGCCGCCGCCGCTGCTGCTGCTGCTGCTGCCGCCGCTGCCGCTGCCGACGTCGACAGCGCTGAGCCGGGCTTCTCCAGGCCACGTTTGTCCGCATACATGTCGTGGCTGGCACGTTCGCAAATATTTGTGCAGTTCCTAAAATTGTAGAATGACAATTCTTATTTTCCTTTTCTTTTACTATTTAATAAACTCGCTAAAAATTTGCCTAATGCTTTGGGCCAATATCGATGACAAGCGCAATATCAAGTCAATATGTGAGCCCTAATGAAAGTCTGCAGACTTTTTTTTCATTGCTAATGAAATGGAACAACAATTGCTGTTTATTGGTACCAGCACGCAGCAGACAATTACACACACACACACGCATTGATATATTTTGAAATTGGTTCAGTTTTGGCTGGCATTGTTCGAATTGTATCTGAAGAGGAGGAGGGCGAGCCATCTGGGGAATTGATTTGCATTGTTGTTGCTCGATCGACAATTGAGCCGTCGACATTGCTCAGTGGCTCATTGGGCATTGGGGGAGGGCGATCGGAGGGCAACTATGTACATATATCCATACGCGTGTGCTCATATCGGAGCACTCGCCCATCGTCCATATGCTGCTTTGATGACTTTGCAGTTTCACGGATTGCATAAGAAAAATGATTTATGGCTCTGATTCGACACGGAGTCGAGGTTAATGAAATGCGTTACAAGATTTGTACTAAATACTTAAAGGCTTTCCACCACAGAGATCCCCCTAAGCCCAAAATGATATTTACTTTGTAGCCTCACACGCACACACACACATACTTATATATACAATCGCATATATAACTCCTCTTTTGGGTCTACTTGGAATTAAATTTAGCATTTCGGACTTGTTATGCTAAATTGTGAGGCCTACACATAACTTAGCACAGATCTATTTGATGACGCACTTAAATTTAAATATTGTTTTGTTTCGCTCAATTTAATGGAAAATTTGTCAGTTTTTATGCCTAAATGCGATACGAAAGTGTTATTAATGGCGGTTCGAGAGGCCTGTATAATATATCTTATTGTGAGCACTAGATTAACCAGTAAAACACATTAAGAGGCAGTTCACGAAAAATAAGTGGAAATTAAAACGTATTTAAACTTAATTTTTAAATACTACATGTATTTTATTCTATAACAATTTTAGTCGTGATAAGCTGAATTGGAAGCTTACGAAGAATTTAGCATAATTTTATTTATTCGTTTATTTTATTTTATTAGGCAAGACTGAATATTTTAATACTTGGACACATTTTTGAGTAGTTTTAGTTTGTTACTCAAATCCTTGTTTTATAATAACAAACTTTGTTTAGTAATTTGGTATTAGGAAATAGATTATATTTTTTTATTTGTTCATTATATGTATTAAAAATATATTTTTAGAAATTTATATACAATAATTTTTTTTATTCATTTATGTTATTGATTTTCTTTATTTAGTGGGTATATATATATGTATATATACATATATATTTATATATACTCATATATATATATATATATATATATATATATATATATATATATATATATATATATATATATATATATATATATATTTAAGACATTTTAAAACTTGTTTAACAATGATAAACCATTTTAAATTTAAACTATATTAGCCCAATTTCCATATAGCAAAAAAAAAAAAAAAAAAAAAAAAATACAAATTTAAGAAAATTTAAAAAAACTTAATAAAATTAAATAAAAATTCCATAAAACATAATAATAAGTTCTTTCTCTTTCTCTTGGCAGCTAAATCCTTAATAATTATAATTTAAAAGTAAAAACTATAAATTTTAGTTCAAAACAGATCAAATCCATTATACACTGATTTCGCATTTTGAATGGGTTCAGAGTATTAAATGTAATTTCTGATTTGATTAAAATATATTTTATCTATCTGATCTTTCATATGATTATTAGGATTAGGATAGTATCCTTGCTGAGCATTATTCAGTTCTACCTTAAACTTTGATTGTAATAAGTGCAAGGGATCCGATCATATAAGGAAATGAAAGTACTTATCCCAAAGTCAATTTAGGTGAATGTAAATAAATATTAAAATTATATAACACTTAGAAATGCGTTTGTAAAATCTTTTCTTGTTCATCATCTACTTCTTTTCTCTTCTATAAGATTTCACATTTTCCTATACATCAGACCTCATACCTTCACCACTATCACTTTCCGTGGCATTACGCATGTGAAAAAATGCTGGATGGCCCTTTAGGTGGCGCCAAGAAGAAATCTCGATATGCTCGTCTATTCAAATATTCTTTAAAATGCAACAATTGAAATTAGTTTTGTAAATGAATTTCAATGTTGTGCTTCAATATTCACTACCGGCTGCGGCCAGCTTCTTCTTCTTCTTCTTATTCTGTCTCTTAGCATGTGTGTGTGTGTCTTTGGATTTTTTGGGGCCCGGCTTTGCTTTAGACATGGCTTTGACTGGCTTTGGTTGGCCTGGCTTAGTTGCAACTCATTGTCAAGTGAACTTATCAGAGTTGAAAAAAAAAAATTTGTTCGAGTTGACGTTTGGAGTGCCATCGAGTCGGTGCTTGATTTGTTTGGAGTTGTTTGAATAGGGACCACCAAAAAGTCATTGAATGAAATGAAGAACGCCGAGATACGTCAGTGTGCATATGATCATGTGTGTGTGTGTTTGTGTATCCACATGTGTGTGTGTGTGAGTTGACTTTTGTTGTGGCTACATTTGCTCTGTGATTGTGCGCAACTGTTGACTGGCTTTTTAAGTATTTTGTTATTTGATTTCTATCAAAGTTAATAATGAAATTGGTAAATCGCGTTTTCGATTTTTCGTTTTCCTATATATATATATATATATACATATAAATTTATATATATGCGTACGGGTGCGGGTGTCGGTGCGAGCTTTAACTGAGACCTTGGGCCCTTACCTTTTCTCGAAAGATTTAATTTGCGATATCCATTGGGTAGAGCAGCAGAGGACACAGCATATAACGTTTGCTTTTTATTTTATTGTTTAAATGTATTTGCTGAACGCTTTTGTTTGGTTTGGTTTTGTTTTTTGTTTTACTGCATAAATTATTATTTGATAAATCTTTTGATTTGAATTTTCGTTTTGCACAATGTTTGGCACTTGAGCGAACTTGCTGTTGCTACATTCAATAATTTACATTTCAATTACAATTGAAATTTTATGCATAAAGATCTCAACTTTTAAATGTTATTTTTTTTTTTTCTTCTTCTTCTTTTCGTTTGCACAATAAACTATGTATTTAATTTGTAATTCTTTATTTATTTTTTATTGATTTTCTGTTGTTGTTTTGAAGTATTTCAATGATTGCATATTCATGGGTTTTGATTGGATCTGTGGCCCGACAAGATTTATGGGGTTTCTCTGAGGCGCAAAGCGTATAGAATTATTCGCAAATCTTGGGCCACATCACTTTATGAACTTCGACACTTGGGTTATGAAATATCCAACGATAGACCGATAGTTCCCGCCGACGCGCCGATAACGATTACGATGACGACGATAACTGTGAACTTCCGACGGCTTTGAGTCGTTACTGTTATTGTGCCTTACTGGCTATAGAAAATCCGATCAGCCTGGCTTACAAAACGCTGCTCTGTGGGGACAACCGAGTAGAATGCGCGCGAGCACCTTTCTGTGCGGATCACCGGAGCGACACAGAAGCAACAAACTTGATTTCGAAACAGGTAAGGTAGCTTTCGTTCAGTTTCAGCTCAAGAGCTCGCACACAAGCGCAGGCAGCGCTCAATGCGTTTGTATTGGTGCGGCTCACCCAATGCGATCAGCGATCGTGCACTGAGCGAATTGGGGAAGTTGAAGACTACTTAAAAGGTAAAAGAATATGGAATATTTGAGTAAAAAAAAACTGACGGGAGAGGGAGCGATATGAAGAAAAATGATAAATGATGAGCGATAAATGAAAAATATGAAAGGTCGGAAAGCGAGATAGGATAAAAAGACAATGCCAAAACACTGAAATAATATTATATTTATGAAAGTTAAAATTAAAAGAAAAATAAAGCCTGTAAAAACTCTATAACTCTTAAATATACAGACTATTTTTTATTTTATTTATTTATTTTTTTTAATTTTATAATAAAAAATAATAAATACAGATGATAATAAAATCTACATGAATAGAAGAACAGATTAAAACACAGCTACATGTCCGAAAATACTTTATTTATTTGTGTATGTATATATTTTAAAACATAACTTATCTACATATATAATTTAATTTTTTTAATAATCAATAAAATGAAATTCAGTTAGTTCACATAAACTGCACAAATTATTAAATAATTCCTTACAGAAATTCCTTTACTCAATTTTTCAATTAATTTCAAAATTTCACATGTAACTACACTTTTCATAGCAGTGTAACCATCTGATCTGGCTCAGGTAGTCAGCGGCACGCACACACAGCCAACTGACCAATACAGAGAGAGCGCATGTCATTTGATGACGCCCCTTTCTACACCTAAACTCACATACACACACGCACACTACTCAAATGAATCTATGTGGCTTTCGGTGTATGTGTTGCCGGCTCTCGTAACTCATTAGCTGGTAATCTATTCAAATTAGCCATAAATCAATTAAGTTTGCATATCCAGGCCCGCGGACTGCAGTAAGCCTAAAATATTTACTTGTATTTGCTTAGGTGAATTAATTGATCAAATCGCCGATTAGTTATACTATATATGAATAATTCCTTTTTATTTTATTTGCATTTCCGTGCTAACCAATACATGGGCCGCAGCTTTCAGATGAGTTGGCAACTCTGTGCAGGCCCAGCGCTTTGTTGTGTATGTGTGTGTTGTTGTTGCTCTGCTGCGACTCGCTGATTGGTCAGCGCTCGTTAAGCTCCGTTAAGAGAGAGAAGAAAAAAACTATTTACAGTTTCGTTGTTTTGCTTTTGCTTTTGATTTCGCTTTCCACCACAATAGACAGCCGACTTATGTGAGAGCCAATGGGACAACGCAGCTGCTGCGTGCGTGTGAGTGTATGCGTCTGCGAGTGTGTGTGTGGCTGTGTGTGTGCGCGCGTGTGAGTTATTTTCGTATTAATGCGGACTTTTAATTGCGCCTAATTAGCCAATTAAAATGGCGCTGGAAGGTGCAAGCCGGGTTTGCAGTATATCAATACATAATGTGCTATAAATCAATAGTAAAGGCAGACAGGTGTATTAATATTAGTTTCTTTTAAGATATCTATCAATTAACAATTAATAATACGACTGTAAATAATAGGTAAATATATATGCAAAGATAGGTACTTTTACTTGCTTAGAGAACAGTTGTAATTTGGTTTACGGCATAATTAAAATTATATTTATATATATTAATAATAATATTAATTATTATTATTATTATATGTATATTAAATAGATAATAATTTTTTTTATACATATTTTATATTACATTAATTTTATATACATATATATATATATATATTTTTTTTTTTATTTATTGTTGTTGTTTTTTATATTTCATCATTAATGATAAAAAAAATAA
Organism: Drosophila mojavensis; assembly: GCF_018153725.1. NCBI lineage: Eukaryota > Metazoa > Arthropoda > Insecta > Diptera > Drosophilidae > Drosophila > Drosophila mojavensis. The sequence continues at coordinate 2,575,727 of NW_025318693.1, read as the reverse complement.
AAAAAACAAAACAAAATTCGTCAAACGTTTGTCTCATAATTTATGAATCTGACCCATTGGAGGAGGCACGACATCCACTCTATATACGACTATTGAGCGCATTCAAAGTAACATAAAACCGCAGTCAATGACTGGAAAACAGGACTCGTGTCTTAGAATTTCAGCTATCGGTCAATTTAATGGTTAATGTTGGACTTTCATGAAATGCCCGTCGCGACGACAGCAAATTAGCATATTACGAATCGAACATAAACAAATCGTGCATATCGCATCGATGCTATATGCAATGCATATTTAATTAGCCAAATCAACGAATCAACGCATATATCGAACACATTTAGGTGTAAGACAGCGAAGGCAATCGATTGAATACAAATTAAAATTGTAATTGGCTGCAGATAATGGGGTTATTGAATGTGGACCTGATGTCCATTTCCAGTCTTATTGTTTCTTAGTATTCTTTTTCAAAGTAATAGAACTAATTGGCAAAAAATTTATGATGAATATGTGAATTAGCTTAGAAACGGTGCCAGTCTAGCTCTAATGTGATTGTTAATCATTTTACGGACAACGATATAATATACCATGCTGAAACGGATTTAAAAATGCCAAAAATAAAATTAGGGCAAATGATCTCGATCAATGATCTAGAAGGCTAAGCTGATTAGAATATTATTTCTTTGGTTTGATAGAGAGTTGAGTTAAATAATTATAATTTTATTGTTAGGAATATGATTAAAGACTAGATAAAGTATATAATTCTACATATTAATGATATAATGATATAATATAAGCCAAGTTAATCTTGAACTGTGAAATATATTGAATTTCATACAATTAATTATCTTGACACTTCATAACAAAATCCGTGTCATTATACAAAATTAAACCCCATAGGCACCTTTAAATAAGAGAAAACCAACAAAAGAACATTGCAAAACCCTTTCACTGAAATATCCTAACAAATTAAGAACCCAATCGAAATGCAACAATTTCCTAGCCAAGATCTTCACAGTCCACTAAAACATATAAAAATTTACCTTTACTAATGGCTTGCTATTGATTTGATGCATCTGGAATGATGATGAGTCATTTGGGCAACCAAATCACATCCGAATCGAACGGTCGCCCTTTGAACTAGTCGCGTGGCGCAGCGCGAGGAGCCACTGGAGGCCCGGCTACGTGCGGTGAGTCAAACACGTTGAACTGTGTATCTAACTACCAGCCAGCAATCAGTAGACAACGTGCATATTAACTAGGAGCGGGCTTGAGGTCTCATTGTCGCCGTTCTTCTCGCTTTTGGGTCAGACATGGAGCGGAAGTCAGGCAGCACGCGCCATGGCTAAGGCTTTGATGCCACCGATGACAGCCTTCAAATAATTGATCTAAGCCTCTGTGTGTATGTGTGTGTGAGTGTGACGAGCTGCATCGTAAAACTCGTCAGATATCAACGCCTGCCCCACCCGCTCACTGCTCCAGTTGTGGGCAGGCCGGGGCCAAGAGCTATCCCACGCCTATAAATACGAGCGCACGAGGTAAATGTCGTATTTCATTAGCTCATGTTAACGCTCGTCGCAGCGGTGGGCCCGATGGGGGGATGCCCCCTCCCCGCCCTAACACACTCGGCTGCCAATAGAATTGTAAAATTGCCGGTTCAATGCGCCCACAAAACCGTCGAAGAGAATCCCGAATTGAATTACATGAAAATGCGGCGCATTGCGTTGCGGAAATCGTACAAACTGGTCATGAAAAATGCATCACCCGGCCCAAACGGACCGGACAGACCAGAGAGTGAGACAGCCGGACAGCCAGAGAGCCAGACAGGCCAAACAAACGGCTAGACCATAAAAGTTTTTGGCCAGACAATGACGACAGACGCAGCCAGGGCCCAGGATCTGCGTCTGGTTCTGGTTCACATTCTGGTACCATTTGCTAGCCGAGTGATGAAAATGTACGACTTTTGCTTGCGGCGCTAAATCTGCGCACCAAAAGCTCAAGCCTCGCCAAGGGTTGCTTGGCTAGTTCACCAAGTATGTAACGCTAATAAAGAGACGGGAAAGTAGAGCAGCTCAAGAATGTTTATAATATATATAAATAAAAATATAAATATATGCACAGAAATATATAAAAAAAATAAATAAAAATAATATATGCAGTATATGTGGTATAAGTAAAGGACCTTAAACACTCTTTTTAATGCAAGATCAACAACTTAAACAAATATTTATAAAAATTTCTATACAACAGTTTTTAATATGGAAAGAAATTTGTTCTTTGGATATCACAGCACGACTTATTATTATAGACTGAAAATTAATAAATAATTAATATATTAAAAAAAAAAAAAATCAATTTTTAGCTCGGACTGTCAAAATAGTATCTTATAATAAATTTTAATATTATATTTAATTAGGCTACAAAATAATTAAGCTCCAACCTAAGGAGTTTTTAAAAGAATTACGAAATTCTATTTAAATAAAATACAAGAAAGAAACATTTAAGTTTATAATAACTAGTAAAAATTCAAATATATTTTATTTAAATACATGTTAATCAAATGCTTAGATTTTAATTCAAATAAATGCTGGTAAAATTTTATCTTTGAATTTTAATAGGTTTATTTATTCAATTTAATATAATTGAGATACTGATTCATTTTTTGTTCTAATTATTAACCTAATAGACTTATAACTACAAATAATGTATAAGAAATTAAAAAAATTAAAAAAAAAATTAAAAAAAAAAAACGTAATGATGTGCATTTATTAAATAAACATATAATATGCAATATACAAAATGTTTTAAATATTATATACATATATACGCGAATTTAATATTATTTAATATTACTTAATTAATTATTTAATAATATTATTTAATATTACCAACATAATTTTATCATTAAATTTTTAATATTATCAACATAATATTATCAGAAATTATTAGATATTTTAATTTGCAAGTAAATATATTTCAGTATTATTTTCTTAATGAATTATTAAATTAATTTACATTCAAATTTTTGTTTTATTAAATTGTAAATTGTACAGATTCTGCACTATTTTTAATTAATAATTAAAATAAAATTTGAGAGTATTGTGAGTTTCGTTGCGATGTTTAGCAGTTTCATAAGTCTCGTATTTAGTTACAGTTACACACACACGCAAGAGGCAGTAAGAGGGAGAGAGAGAGAGAGCAAGAGCGAGAGAACAATCGCGGCTGGTTGTTGAGTGGTCCAAAGAGGCGCCGTGGGCGATAAAACTTGACCAAGTCAATTCGATCCAAACGGAGGACGACCAGCCGTCTAGGTGGTGCTAGCTGGTGGTGCGAGCTGGTGGTGCACTCGCTGAAATCAATCGATTCGACATTATTATTAATTTTTCATAACTTCTGCTGCGGCCGGCGGCCAGCGGCGGGCCCAGTGTGCAATATGGCGCCCTAAAACCCCGGCTCATGCCCATGCCATGTGAAACTAATCTATTTGTGCGGCCAGAAAGGGCCGCCTCAGTCCTCAGTCATCTGGCTGGCCTCTTCATCGATCGCTGATGCCTGTAACTATATACATATATACAGATATATATATATATGTATATATATTTGCGTGTTATCTGCTATCGCTGCGCTTTGATCTTTTACCGCTTCTGCTTTGCATAATAAATTCGCTATCGATGAAAACTAACTTGCAACCTGGTCGATCTTTAGGGTATCTCTCCATCTCACTCTGCCTCGCCCTCACCCTTTGCCAGCCCATTGCTCTGCTCTTCTAGGGTATTGGGATTTCCCTGGCAATTTGTTTTGCAGCGCTTGGGCAGCGCCTTTGGGCCATTGGCTGTTTAATTCGATTGCGCTGGCGATTTTCGGTTTCGGCTTTACCATTTTATTACAATAGCATAATTATTTACTATGCTTAATGAGTTCTGCTTTGATTAGTTTTTTTTTTCTGTCTTGTTTTTGTTGTTGTTTCTAGTTTGGCGCTTGGCGCTTTGGGCACAATTCGTAGTTTGTTGGGTGTCGTTGGCAAAGGCTCAATTTGCAGAGAAACTGAAGCTGCAGCAGCTGAAACTGGAACTGAACTGGGACTGGAAATGGGACTGGGACTGGGATCGGGAGCCGCGCTGTAAGTAGTTAGCATTTGCTTATTGAAATGTTGCAAATTGAATTTGTTATGCGCCGTCTAGGAAACACTGAAATAAGATAGATTATGATTAAATTGAATTATGATTATAAAACATGACTTCACTATAAAAAATTGTATGGCTTATGCTAATATGAAAGTCTTTAGCATTTCGTAAAATATAAGCATTTATTTAATATTGGGGATATACAAAATTGTTCAAATTAAAATACTATTTCAAATTTTTGTTTTCAATTTTAATGAATTGTGTTATATAACATCTAACTGAATCTACACAGACTTGTGGGTATATCACTTACTATGTTTAAAAATCTTGCGATAATGAGGTATATTTAACATAGATATATAAATTAGAATACCTACCGATAAAGATTATTTTTGTATGTGAATTATCTTTATCTATTTTTTATTTGTAAATTATATTTTATGTAGCTACTCTTCCCGCTTAAATTTGAAAGTTCGTTATCAAGAGCGCTGCACTGCTTGTGTACACTGCTTGCGTTCACTGCTTAGCATAAGCTGCTTACCCAAGCAGCATTGGTTAGTCTACGCTAAAGCTGAGTCTCTAGTTTAAGAGACACATACATATGCGCAAGCTGTCAAAAGCTAACTGCTATGCGCATAGCGGTCGTTAACGCTAAAACCATTTTTCATTGTTTTTGCAGTTAAATTTTTTTTTCATATCACATAAAATGAGCTATGCCAATTCCGCGATTAGGCGTATTTAATTTCAACAGCACCTGGGAAATTTGCTCAAATTCGTGTTTTACTTGCCGAGGGTTATCATGTCGACGTTATCAGGGCACGCATTGACGCCAACCAAGTTGCGGGGGGCCACAGATGCCACTGACACACATATGTGTGATTTATGTGGTCATACACATACACATTCACAAGCACATGTAGTATTTGCACAAAGTTTCGGCGCGTGTCTCTCATCTAGCTTCCTAGCACCTGGGCACTTTATTTTCGGGCAGTTCATGGAGATAGAGATAAAGATAGAGGCAGAGAGTGAGAGAGAGAGAAGAGTGAGAAAGAGAGGGAGACCTTGACATTGCGCGTGTATAAGTGCCTTGCAGTGCCAAAGAAATTAACAAAAAATGAAATCTTATAAAATATCAAAAGCCAACCAAACAGAAATTTGAACTCCGGCACATGCTGGAAAAACCGGTACCCAAGTACAATTCGAGTTATTTTTGTTATGATTATTGATATTGTTATTGTTACATGCGCGAGACGCTGACACGTCTAAAAATATCCGCCGGACATCTATTGATAGCCGTACATCGCGCTGCCTGTCACGCCGCAAGGCTGACACTATTTTGGCAAGCGATGACAGAGGACGGACACACACAAACAAACATACATATATGTGTGTGGACGCGTGTCGTGGATTTTATTTTGTTTATATAAAATATAATTTGTTGATAGCCATGCCACTGCCAAAAAAAAAAAAAAAAAACAATAAATAAATAAATAAATTGCAGCATTTGCTTAAAATTTTTTTTATTAAATTAAATTAATTTAAAATTTTAAAATTATTTTCTTTTCGCTGACCAAACAAGAGTAAAACTATTTACAATAATTCCATTCTGTCACATTTGAAAGCTAATAATAAATTTAAAATATAGAAACATTTTGTAGAATGTGCTTTTTAAATGTAAATTTTATTACAACTGGCTAAGGAATTTTTATTATACCCTGAACCCATTGAAAATGGGAAATCAGGGTATAATGGTTTTGTTGAAATGTATGTAACAGGCAGAAGGAGGCGTGGCAGACCCCACAAAGTATATATATTCTTGATCAGGGCGACGAGCTGAGTCGATTTGGCCCTGTCCGTCTGTCTGTCTGTCCGTCTGTCCGTCTGTCCGTCCGTCCGTCTGTCCGTCTGTCCGTCTGTCCGTATGTTTGAACGCGTCGATTTCCGAAGATATAAGAGCTAGAGACTTGAATTTTTTTTAAAAATAACCGTATATACAGCGCGGACGTCAAGTTTGCTTTTATAATTCGATAAATCATCCCGTTATGTTTTTATCGAGTAAAAACATTCAAGTTCAAATCAGGTGCCACTAAAGTTAATTGTAAATGATTTTTCTTTTTTTTAAATTTCTCAAATATTCAATATAATATGTAGATCATATGCTGAAAGTTTCATTAAATTCCGTTCAGTCAAAAATTAATAAAAAATAATGAAATATTTGGCCAATTAACAAACGCACGTGCAGCAGCTACAACAGCATCGTATGCGTGTGCACACATACATTCAAACTTCTTCTAGAAACATTCGTTGAATCACATCAGCTGTTACTTTCGTTTAGTTTTGGTAGATGGCGCAGCAGCAGTGAATCTATTTGAGTTTTGCCAGCGCCACTAGCAGGAGTGGGGTGGCGTAGTGTGTTAGCTGCACGACGCTCGATCGAGAAGTCGCGGTTCGAATCCCGATCGATGCAACTGATGTTAATTTTTTTTAATTGTTTCAAAATATTTTTATATTTTCATAAATGAGTTTTCTATTTAATTTATATTTTTAAATCCACCGAAATTGAAATTTTAACTATATTTTATGTGCGTTTTTAATAGTTTGGTTATTCTAGCAGATTCTTAGAATCACATCAGCAGTTAGTTTCGTTTAGTTTTGGTAGATGGCGCTGCAGCAGTGAATCTGTTTGAGTTTTGCCAGCATCACTGGCAAGAGTGAGGTGGCCTAGTGTGTTAGCTGCATGACGCTCGATCGAGAAGTCGTGGTTCGGCTCCCGATCGATGCAACTGATGTTAACTTTTTTAATTGTTTCAAAATATTTTTATATTTTATTAAATGAGTTTGGTATTTTATTTATATTTTTAAATACATCGAAACTGAAATTTCAGTCATACTAAATAGGCATTTTTATTTGTTGGGTTCAGGGTAGTATCTAGTCGAGCACTCTCGACTAGAGTTTTCTTACTTGTTAAGGAATAAATTCGTGAAGCCGTTCGTGTTTCTGATTTCTATCAAGACAACGCGACACGTGATGGGCCCTATTAAATAACCTATACACTTCTCTAACTGGGCATGTATCGTATGTAACACTATTGAAGGCTGTAGAGGCTAAAAATTAAACTTGTATTATTCTATATTATTTTAGTCAGAACTCACTAAATTATGTAAAAATATTAAATTTATTTATTTATTTAATATATTAATTATTTATTAATAAATTTTTATTTTCTTTTTCTTTTTTCATTTTTAGATTAGAGTTAATTATAATTGTCTTTATTAATATTAATTTTTTATACATTTTAATTTACTTTATATACATAATTTTAAAAATGAATTTAAAAATATCCATAAATCATAAATTTAGGTTTATAATATATATAATATCAAATTATGATCATATTATTATACCAATATTATTATAATTGTAATTATTTTACTAATTCTAGAAATCTGGCATAATTCTACATTTATATCTTAACATTATAAACAAAAATTAGTATTAATATTTGGTTTGATTAGAACTCTCATACAAATACAAACAATATACAAATAAATCTAATAAGCATAAAAAAAATAATTTAATTTATATTATTTTCAATTCTGTTTAGGGTATTCCCACATCGCTGGTTTGTTTGTTGACTTTTTTTTTCATTTGTATAAATTCCTGTTTTCACCAGTTCGTACATGTGCTTGAGAAGTGGAGCTTTTTTTTTTTTTGGGGGTCTGGGGGCGTTGTTATTGCTGCTATTGCTGGCTGGCGCGTGTTTAATTCGTCTTGCAAAATATAAATTTACCACCTCTTGATTACGCACTTTACGTGGTCAATGCTGTTGATATGCTTATAACGCGTTTTGCATTGACGCAAGTGAGCGGACAGCAAAATGACCACGCCTTTGTCGCCGCTCTGTGCCGTTCCTCCAGCCGCCCCTTTGGCCCGTTTATGTCAACGGCTGCAAGTTAATTTTCCGTTTCGCTAGCGCACAAAACTTTTTACAGCTGCTCTGTCGCCATTTTCAGGGAGTGAAATGGCCAGACAGCCAGCCCCTCCGCGTCACTCCATACTCCGTCTTCTTCTCTCTACTATCCACTTTCCAGCTACTGCTCTTGCTCCACTTGCTCGCTCTTTTGTTTCGGACGCCTCGCGCCCGCACGTGTTGGCAATTGAAACTGAAAAATGTCTGCCGCTAAGCATGAAAAAAAAAAACAAAAACACCCACAAACCCATTAAAACCATACAGAACCATTTGCAGTAGGTGGTAGTGTAAGGCAGAGCGAGAGCGAGCGAAAGCATGAGAGAGAGGGGCAGAGAGGTGACAGCTGACGGCTGTCGAGAGGCAGCTCATGTGTTATGCTAATTTCTTCTTTATTGTTTTTGCTACGCTTCTTGCGCCAATTGTATTTGTGTGTGTGTGTGTGTTCGTTTATGACTCTCTGTTTGCTTTTGTTTTAGGTTTGCATCGCTTGCCGATAAAACAAAGAATCGAAAAACCGGAAATCAGACGCGCTGTCTGTGTTTACCGTTAGTTGGACAAGCGTCACCTGCCCGTGGCATAGGGCATTGAATTACCTTTTCATTAGCACGCGCAACGCACATCAAGCGAGAGAATCTAACAAAATATTCACACCCACAAACACAGCGAGCCGCACACACACACACAAACACGCACACACACATACAGAACATAGAGAAAAGCAATCGGCCGTAACAAAATTTCCGACACGTGCGACAAAATTGACTAAAAGGGCGGGTATGTATGTGTGTGAATGAGTGAGGCAGAGAGAGTGAGTGAGTGAACAAAAGAGGGAGCGAGAACGAAAGGGAAATGAGAGTTAGCTCAGGCACATGGCGCTCAGCACGCTCTGTTGCTGCAGCATCTGTTGCATCAACATTTGTTGCTGGCAACATTCGCCGACTTTGTCAGGCAGCAAAAACTAAATGCGTGGGTCATTTACAGTTGAAACGCGACTAGAATAGAATAAATACTTTAAAAATAAATCATCCGCGACTGATTGCTTGTTTTATTTTCATGATGCTGATGTGCACACACCGTTCATTTGTTGCTATCCGAAAATTTTGATAAGGCGGTACGCTTAATATGGCAGGTACTTAAAACGTAGCATGCAAGTAACGGTTCGCTAGACAAGATGCTAGACTATTTAATGCACTTAGCCTATGCTTCAAAATGGATGAAAATATGAATTATTGATGTCGATTTAAACTGGTTATTAACGCCTATTTTATAATTTTATACTCTGAGAAAGAGAAATATTTAATTATTTGCATACGATTTTTAAAGTCCCTCAATTAACTCGTGTTTTACCTGAATTATTCTTCAGTCAGATTCCATTAGGTTTCGTTCGCTGAAAATACTTTCGACGTGTGTGTCGGGTGTGCGGCTGTGTGCACGTATTTAAACGACGCGCAGCTGGCAGCGCGGCTTCATTCCGCTTTGCGCTGTTGTTCCATGCGCCTCGCTAGAAGAGAAGAGCTTTTCAGTCCAATTGAACAGTTCCAAAGCACTCAGCATTTACGTACTTGTACGTGTATATGTGCAAGCTGTTCAAACTGTGTGCGCGCGTGTGTGAGTGTGCCAATGTATTGGTGTGCTTGGGTGCTCGTGTCTAACGCGTAACGAAAGCGAAAGTTTTGTTTGCGCGCGTGTTGCCAACAGACGCGTCTATCTCCAATAATTGCATACACGTCGCAGTCGCAGTCGCAGTCACAGCGAGCGTCGCAGCCTGCGTCGCATTTGTCATTGTTGTTGGCGGTGAGACTATCTAGAAGGGAATAGATTAGAAGCGTGTGAAAACAACAAGAATGCTCATTAGTTTCAATGAGCGTGCAATAAATTAAATAAAACGTGTTTATGCTGTGCGTGTGCATATCCGTGAGCTAGTGCGTGCCTGTGCGTGTGTATTAGTGTGCGGTCGCCAAACAGCTGTTAAGCGAGAACAACGGCAAACGCATACATTCCTGCATCACTTACTGCTAAACGATTCTGAAACAAACCAACGGGTGAGTAGCGCACACAAATAAATTGGCTCATAAATCTAGCAGTCTTAGTCGCCCGCCAAACACCACCCACCCCGCCCCAAAAAGAGCGCAGAGAACGAAAGGCAAAGAAACAGAGAGATAAATAAATGTCCAACGGCCACACGTGTCGCCTGTACAAATTGCATGTCACCATCAACGTTACCCATTGCAGAGAGCTTTCAGCTCGCTGCCTCTCGCTCTGTAAATGTGCCCATCTCGCTCTTGCTGTTGTTATTTTTGTCTCCCTGCGTTCGAGTGTGTGTGTGTGTGTGTGTGGGCATGCATTAAAGAACTTTGCGCCTACATGCGCTGCTTCGTCCCTCCTCTTCATTAATGCCTTTCGCCTTGCAGCATCGCTTACAATCAGCATTCACCTTCTCAAGGACGAATATCCTGTGTGCATGACTGTCTCTCTGTGTGCGTGTGTGTGTTCGGATCTCTGTGTTTGCTTCTTGACTGCTGTCGTATAGTCGCTGCCCTTTGGCCTTTGCTCGCGCTGCACGCTGCACGCTGCGACTGCGACTGCAGTTGGCCAACTGGCATACATGGCGTATGCGCATTATTGATTTCTCCCAGACCACGCGGCCTGAAAATACAATTTGCATAATTTTAAAATTATAAAGCATTTTTCACATAAATAGAAATTACGAATTAATTAAAAAATATAATGAATTATATTTCATTTTCTAATCAAATAATACAATTCCTTTACAATTCATTTGATATTCGATCGTTTGTTAATTAAAGTCTCATACTTCTCGTTATTCCCTTATCAGCTTACAACTGAACATAGAGTCTTTAGAATCAATTTGTGTCGAAGCATATCGATACAACACTCTTTATTTATTTGCACAATTCCTGGAACCTCGAGCGTGTCGATGGCCCGCTGATGCCTTCTTGCTGCCTCGTTTGCCCCATTGGCCAGAGCCAATCTTCGGCTGCTCAATGGGAATTGCCGCTCGTAAAGCGGAGCGTGTGAAGCGCTTCTCACATTGAAGCCTTCAAATTGCCTAAAAAAAATGTAAACAAAATAAGCAAAAAAAAAAAAAAAGACAAAAAACGAATTAGTCAAGAAAACAACAAAAAATACGTGCGAATGTCGTAAGCGAGGTTTTGTATTCAATTTTTGTATTTTTGTTTTTGCTTCTGCTGCTTTGCTTTTCAAGTGCTCAGCAGAAAAGCGAATCAAGCTGTGACTTTGACAACATATTCCATCTGCCGTTGAGTGACAGCTGTTTATTTACTGACGCGAATTAATGCTCTCACTTGGCCGTGTGAGCTGAGACGCTTAAGCGCTGCACTTGCGGCCACCTGAAGCCGGCTTAGACCAACTAATTTGCCGCTAATGGCAGCAATTAAATTAGTCGAACAGAGTTATTATATATAGATTTCCATATTATGTAGAACATACATATGTATGTTAATTTAGCTACCATCGATTCGATCAGATTGCACACGTTCTACGAACATTAAACCGGTTCAGGTCAATTCAGTGCCTTATAGACCGACCTATACGTTGTGTATCCTTGGACAAGTACCAGCTGAATTTCATACCCTCCAAGTGCTTGTGCACAGCTATTTTAATGATTGAGCAGCCGGATATTATTTAATTGTGCACACAATCCTTTAAAGTGAGTAAGCCCGACGCGTTTTCCAAATAAATTCGCACAGCGATTGGCTTGGCTATTGGCGCCCCAAACATGACACCCCGTGGTGGCCATAATAATAGATTTACAATTAAGGCTCGAACGCGTTGCGCATTAAAACTTCATGATTATCCAAAGAGCAGCACTCGCATAAACAATACAAAAAACAAAACAAAAAACCTTTGAAAATATAAACAAACCGTTGTCGAAAATAGTAACAACAAATGCTGCTCCATATTGTGCGTTGCTTGTAGATGATGGGAGAGGGGATGGGGGAGAGGAAGTGCGGAGCATTGGTCGTTGCTTCGTTCGACTACATCAGCCGCAACACGTGCGCCGTAAAATCAATAAAAACAACAAGAGAAAATCACATACAAATCACAAACGCACACGCACACACGCACGCGTACATGCACGCGTACATGCAAACGCACACGAGCATCAGAGACAGCAGCACAGAAATTCATTAACACCATGTGAAAGCATTTTCGTGCACCCAGCGGAACTTTGGGAAATAAATATACAGACATAAGCGAACATGCCCAGCGCGAGTGCTTGTCTGTCTTCCCGGTTGCTCTTCGAGCCAGAAGAGCATGCATCGCCGGCTGAATTCGGCATGTCCAAGTCATGTCTTTGGGTTCGTTTGCCAAAATGTTTCAGCTGGGTTAATTTATTTTTTATTTTGACTCGCTGGTTGGCTTGTGTAGCCGCAGCCGATCCCCTCGCTGCCCGCTCCCATTTCCTCTCTCTCTCTCTCATTCACACACTCACACGCACACGCACACTCTCTCAGAGTCTGGCTGTCTGTGAGCAGCTCGTGGCAACGAAATTATCGCCATTTCGTTGTCGTTTTCACTGTCGCTGTCGCCGGCGCTGCCGCTGCCGCTGTTAGCGTCGCAGTCGCAGTCGGCGTCGCCAGCGCTGACGCGTCCGCTTCTCTAACTGCGATTGAATGACAAAGTCTTTTTAATTTATGCAGGCAACTACAACGAATAAATTCGCTTCTTTTACTTTTTGCTTTGGCTTTTGGTTTTATTATTTACCGGCTTTGGCGCCCACACGTGTTTGCAATCACTGTGTTCGTGTGTGCGTGTGCGCGCGTGTGTCTGTGTGTGTGTGTGTAACGAATTGAGTCAGTTTCTAAATGTAACAAATGGGGGCTGCAAATTTAAATACTTCAACTTAAATACGATTCACGCGCTTTTTGGTCTGCCAAACGGTAGCAATAAAAATTTGTCTAATTTGCAATATAAATATATGTATAATTATATATGTATATATATTTGTTTTATTTGAGTGATGCCCCTTAAATCCAACTAATGTGCCTGGGATATACTGCGAATATGGGATATATATATAAGCTCGGCATATTTATGGCAACGGGGCGTCGATAAGAGTTTATCAGCGCATAAAAGTATAAATATCATTGCATTTATCGTATCATACAGTTATTATGTTATTATATTTCTGATTAAAGTTGTTAAATCTAATGTTTCGTTTCAATAATCAAAGAATATTAAATGCAAGATAGATCTCTCTTGGTATCTCTTTTGACTCGATTGCTCATTTTAGCTCTTATTTCTCCGAATACAATAAACTTTAATTTTAGCTCATCAAGTATTTATATTTCAATCAAATGTGTATATTAGCTTGCTAGCTCTACTTGTGCATTGGTATCTAAAACCAATTAAATTTATACACTTTGTATTTATATTTTGCTCTATCAATCTTCATCAATATTATTGCAAATGCTTAGTAAATTATTGCATTGAAATTATAATATAGATAAAAAATAGCCCTGAAAACTGTGTTAAAAAACAAAAAAAATAAATTCGCACGATATGTGACTCATTCAGACGTCTGAAGCGTGACTATCCTATATAACCTACTTAGTACCACATGACGTATGAGTAATTAGTTGCTGGACCTCGATAATTATTTGGATTTTGTGTCTGTTGCAGCACGAAACTGTGTTTACCTTAAACACACCAACATTTACGCATTTGACTTTATCAGACAATCAAATATTCACAGATGATGATCATTTTGATGGCCATTAGCACTGTGACACATCACAGTCACATACATATGCTCACAAATGGGGCATATATATTAGCATCACTAGTGCTAACATTAGCAACAACAACAACAGCAGCAACAACAACAGCAGTAGTAATAATAACATTTGCTATAACCAGTATAGCTAATTGTTGACCCAATAATGGGAGACACACGCCAGCGTATGTAACTGTAAATAGCCACACGCGCGTGCTGTTTGCCAATGTATGTGTATGTGTGTGTGTGTGTGGGAGCATGTACAATGCGTTCCGTTGCTCAGTCACAATGCATTGCGACCATAGTCCATTGCCTGGCGTTGACCGGCGGTCGTTAGATGTCACACGTGCGGCATTCTTGACGTGACGATAAATGACATCGGCTATGTAAACTGAATATGGCAGACAGACCGATCACCGTCTATACCCTACAATTCCATCAAACGGGCGCTTTCGGCGTGAGAGTCTCCTGACTTGAGAAATCAAATGAAAATATATTACTATATATATTAAGAGCAAATATATTTTCTTAATATTTATTTAGTTTTTTATAAATAAATGTATTTATTATTATTTTTCATTTTCATTAGTTTATAAATATAAATTAAAGTTAAATATTGTATGTTTCGAGCACAAGCTTTTTATTTTATATTGTTTTAATATATATTTATATATATGTATATATATATTTTTTAATATATAGTGTTTTAGTATATATCATATAAACCAGATTTTTTTTTATATGTTTAATAATTTTCTTTTTTTTTAATTACATTTATTTTTATTAGTATTTATCATATTAACTTATTTATTTTTCGTACATAATTTTTTAAATATATAAGTCTAATATACAATTTTATACCGAGCACAAATGGATTTTTAATATAATTTTCTGTTCTTATAATTTTATTATTTACTTCAATTCTGATTTTTGTAATATCTAATATTTTTTATCCTAATAAGTAATTTACATTCTAATTTCATAACCTTTGACAATGCAAATAGTATTATTTTCTTTGGCAATGCAAATAGTATTATTTTCTTCTTCTTCTTCTGCTTAGACTAACTAGGAGCATGTTGGTAGTCATTCAGTTTTCTATTTGCTAAAATTCGCGTTTTGTTATTTTAGTTAATTTTATGGTTACATTAGCGAATTATTTTGGCTGTTGTTCGCGGCAGAGTTAGGGCAAACATAAATAAGGCAGACAATGTCGCAGGCCTTAGACACAGGCCCACTCCCTGGTCCCAATGACGACGATAATGATAATGACGATGATGATGCTGGTGCTGATGATGATGACCATGATAAGCAAACAATAATAAAAACAAACACACGCGCCGCTCGTGGCTGGCTTTTGTTTAACGCAACGCTCTGCGGCTCTGTTGCTCTTTCAGTGGTGCTGCCACAGCCGCAACAGTTTCTGTTCCACAGGCAGCTCACACATACACACAGTAGTGTGGTTGACTGTGCTCAGTGACTTATCAAGCCACGAGTGAGCAACAGCACGTGGCGACCTGGCTGCTTTAAATAATACTAATATTTATGCGAGCTTTGCATATGCTGTTTAAAAATAGTCTTTCTTTTTTTTCTTTCTTCGTATAGTCATAAATAAAGTATTTTGGGCGCATATCAATAAATAAAATATACATTTTGCTGCTGAGTGCTTTGACAACTGGCATGTGTCGCATTCTCAATGAGTTTTTGTTCTGCAAAGTTGTACACCCCTTCGAAAAGGCAATATTTTCTGATATATGGGAAATTCCATGAACTGTCGTGATACGAAGTAAATGTTGATGTTTTTCCTTTATTTATCTATCTACCTTTCACTTTCCCATTGAACTTTGTCGCCGTTAATGAGACTTTTGTCACGTCTACTTATCAACTGGAATTTCATCAGCTTGCGACGGTCTAAGTCTAATTTAATTAATGAAATATGAGTTTATTTTAAATTTAACCTGATTGTTTGAGCTGCGAAATGTGTTTCAAAATATATTTTTAAAATATATACTATGTGAAAATGAGTATATGCTATGATTTCAATTTATTTTTAATTAAATTAATTGAAAGCATTGCGAAATTTAAATTCGTAAGCTAGAACTGTACCTCTGCTCAAACAGAAGTAGTTTAGGCAGGGCTAGCATTTGTTTCATTGTTTGTATAGTTCGAATAGTTTCAGTCGACGGCTGGCTTCGAAGAATTCTTGTTGCTTTGCTGGGGCATTATTTGTTATTTTCAACTGTTGTCAGACAACAGAACACGATTATTTCATAAAAAAAAAAAAAAAAAACAAATGCTAAAACAGAACACAAAGAGCTTATGGGTGCGCCGCGAACGGAAGTAATGCGCCATCAAGTATACGCCCCGGTGCACAGCAGGCGCTACACGTGCCGACTCCAGTCTGTGTTTCTGTGTGTGTGTATGTTTAGCATATGTGAAACTAATTAATTACGTTAAATGTTTCGCATTTTATGATGTGCCAATTAAACGAGCGAAGTAAACTGCCCGTGTCAACACAGAAAGCGAGCAGCGCTCACATCAAGTTACTTATTCAATTCGAACTCGAACTCGAATTCGAATGCAAATTCAGACTCACATTAGCGTAATACATGCGCCGTTAAATGCGTTCATTCATCAAGCCCAAGAGTTAACGCTAATTCCAGGTAGCTATTAAGCCACGAAAAAAAAAAAAAAAAAAAAAAAAAAAAAAACTGAATTATGCAAACCGAATTTAAAGTTATGTTGAACAGAATCCGAAAGTGATCTGTCTAGAGGATTCCCATTGACAAAGTCCCCCTCCCCCCGTTGTGCGGAGAGTGGTGGCAGAAGATTCATCATTTGGCCGCGCATTTCGTGTCATGTTTCAGATTTGTGTACGCCTTTATAGACGATGAGAACTCGTTTAGCCCGACTCGTCAACAATGCCAATTTTTATTGCACTTTAACAGACAGAAATGTTTAGCTAATTGGATTGTTTATTGCCAGTCCATGCGCCTGCCACAAAAGTCGCTATATAATTGATCTATTGTATCGTCAACAAAGTTCGTGATCTAACAAAAAGTTTCTTTGTTTTGGCTTTTTTTTTTTTTTTTTTTTTTTTAATTCTCGACTTTGTTTTCGATTTTATTTTATTTTATTTTATTTATTGAAATTTTTGCCATGGACACAGTCGTTGATTTCGATATATGTTTCAATTACTAGAAGCAACGGCTGATTTTAATGAATTTGTTTTAGCTGAAAATGGAAAGAAGAAGGAGGGAAACAAGCAATCCAGTCTTTGAGCTTTGAGTTGGAATAAAAATTAAATTGACAAGCAAATATTAAATTCATTGTGTAAAATATAGTGTATATATATATATATATATATATATATATATATTTATATTTGTATTTGTATTTGTTATAGACATACATTTACATATTGATGGCATTTGAACAATTCATCTTGCTTATTCAATACAATTTGCTTAAACAATTATGTGACTCATATAGGACTTTTTGAAATATTTTTTTTTTAAATTTATTTGTATTTATTTAAAATATAATTTATTTATATTTATTTAAAAAATATTTTTTTGCTTTGTTTCTAATTATTTATATAATATGCTCTTCTTATATATATTATATATTTAAAAAAAAAAAAAAGCTAGCAATAAGTTTTCGTTTACTTTTTCACTGTATTCTGTGCGTCCATCGCATCTCTCATCTTTAGTCTGGTCAGTCATTGCGTCGGCTGGACAGCTTTATAAGGGCTCTTGTGGGATGATGAGAGTTTGTTAAGCTATTTTTTCCTCATGATCTGCTATTGCCTCTTCCGGTGTGAATCACCTAATACTGTACTGCTCTACAGCTCTGTTCTAAAACCATTCTGGACCTATACCGACATTGTGTAGAGAGCCCAATCGTTGCTGTTGCCAGCGTTCCCTTATATAGGTCCAAAATGGTTTTAGCACAGAGCTATTGAGCTGTACTTTGTAGTCCAGAGCTGGGAGAGAACATTGATAAGCCAATGAAGGCTATTGGCCTATATAATCTTAGCAGCTCGCTCTTTTTCTTTCATTATGGAAGTCTGTTCTCTAATTGTACATCCGGAGTTGTTATTACGTTTTCTTAAGGAGGTGCAGTGTTTGATTCTTTTTCTTATTTAGGAATTCCACAGGCGGATAGCCATTTATGCAGGTGAAGAGCTAGCTGTGCATTGCTCACCTGGGGTGGCTGAGAATATCTGTATCATCAGCAAAGCTGGAGGTTGCCTCTCGTCTGTTTTTATCCTGTATTATATCAGGGCGTATATTGCAGGGTTACATTTAACAGTCGTCAAGGTCTAACTTTATATATGTTCTATATAGTGACTATAGACTGAGCTATGAATTTGATTCACCTAGCTGATTAAGCAAGACGACAGACTGTGTGTGTGTATGGGCAACTTACAGTGCGATGCCAGTTAATTAATTATAGCAATCGTTGCTGCGATAACTGCGTGATAAACCCTTCGTACGTGGCATAATCAAATGGTATGCATGGAAAATTTGCTGTGCTTTGTATTTCATTTGATGGCTGAACCAACTTTTGACGTGCTCGTGCGGGCAAGTAAGTAACACTCGGGCCTAATTAATAGAAATGCGGCTGTTATTGTTGTTGTTGCTGTTTTTTTTTTTCTTTTTTTTCGGGGGGACTGACTTCTCCGGGTCTTTAACGAGCTGCTGCTTGTGGAACCATATGTATTAGTCTATTATATTCGTTTTGCTGTTGCTGTTTGTTTTCTTTTGTTTCTGTGCCTGTGTGGCGTACGGCTTGCGCGTGGCTGGTTTTTGTTTGCCATTGGCAAAGCAATTGGGTCATCGTTAGGCACACGTGTGGCTCGTTCAATGTTTCGCTTTTTATTTGCTTTGCTTGTCGCCATCATAAATTTTTATCGCCTAGCTGGCAATTCAATTGGCAATACTGCACATTTAGCAAAGCCCATAACGTCTATCGTCTCTCCCATCTATATACATGTATATATACATGTGTATGTACGTATTTCTTTTATTGATAAGTCCTATTTGTATGTATAGACGTCTCGTTGCTCGCGACATGGCTCTGTTTATCTTTTGATTTCGATATGACGCTTAGGTCACTTTTCGTTAAGCGTCTTGCCCAAAAATCGGACACGTTTCGCAGCCACAGACGTTTGCAATTACAAGACATTCGTATTGTCCCAGCCACAGTGTAAACATTATATTTTTATTACTTTTATACAGGCGGCTCGACTGCTGTTGCTTTGAGATCTCCAGCCTTTTTTATTTCCTTGCCTCTCACGGCCTCGAGATAACATGGAAATTATCACTCCACTTCTGTTGTTGTTCTATTTTACTATTTTTTAATTGCACACGCTGAACATTTTAGTTATCCGCAAACAGAGCGAGCTGACGTCAAAGTAAAGAACAATGTCCAAATAAGTCTGCATAGATTAGGGCCTTAAGAAAACGAAACGAAAAGGAATTCAAATACATTTAATA
Organism: Drosophila mojavensis; assembly: GCF_018153725.1. Lineage (NCBI taxonomy): Eukaryota > Metazoa > Arthropoda > Insecta > Diptera > Drosophilidae > Drosophila > Drosophila mojavensis. Next base: position 2,556,376 of record NW_025318693.1, on the reverse strand, counting down.
TATACAATTCTTTTGAATTGTGAACAAATGAAAAACAGAAATACTTTTTTTTCAATATTTTTAAATTTTCTTCAATAAAGATGTTAAACTCATGTTTCAATCAAAAATGAAATACCGCTAATATCTTTAAAATAAAATAGTTTCAAAGAGACTTCAAAAAAATAAAACCCAAAAATTAAAGGAATAGTCTTGTGAATAGTCTGCCGACTAGGTTTTATATAGACGGTTTATTTAGTCTTTGTTTGGCCATTTGTACATCAAGTCAAGTCGGAATGATAAACATCAAACATAAACTTTTAATGCCCACAGTCCGGCCATAAAATGAGCACCATTCATGTCTGGATATATGTAGAACTCAGACGAACGCACTGAGCGTAAGCAAAACTTTTGTGGGTAAATATGCCATGGAAAGTTTTTTGCATCGTTGTTGCTTTATTTTCCTCAGAAATTCCATTGGCCGAACTATTCGAGATTTTCGTTGGCGGCGTCGCTTGCAAATAAAGATTCGTTTGTTCTTTATGCCTATGATCAACGGCACGTGCAAAGGTGTTAGATTGAGCCGATGACGTAGGGGCAGCTGATGGCACAGTGCTAACGAGCCAGTGACCGTGACATAGTTGGCATCGTTTAGTTTGGTCAGATACTATTGACATTTACCTAATTACTCAGCATGTGCCACACAAGGCTTGCTTGAGGGACGGCTTACGTGGCGTATGCGCAATGCGCATTAAGAAGCTTCCATGCCAGAACCACAAAAAAAAAAGCAAAGAAGAAAGTAAAGCAGTCGCTTAAGCTAATGAATGTCGAGTTATCACATGCTTAAATATTTAAAAGCAACGTTATTGCGGGAATTGTCCTCGACATTTAAACAAATGAAGCCCATGTGCCATATAAAACGCTTTTCATGGCCTGCGTGCTCACTAAAATGTGCAGAAAGCCAGACGGCTACACGTATGAATGTCTGGCTGTGCGTGTGTGGGTGTGTGTGTGACATCTCATAAGCACAGCAATGAGCTCTGCCCCCCCTCTCTCTCTCTTTCTCTCTCTCTCTCGCTGTGTGCGGCATCCCCTGTCCACCCTGAAGCGTCGCAGCGTGATATGTGCGCCAAATAAACCTCAATATGACAACGCCTTCAAAGCAAGTTCGGCCGCGAGAGTTTTTTGAACTTGTGTTTTGTTTGTTGTTTTCTTTCTTTTCTTCTTTTTCTTCTACTTCTTATTCACTTCTTTTATTTTAGAGCGTTGACAATCACAATTTCATATGGATTCGGGGCGAGGCATAGGCCTTTGTTTGCCGGGGCCTTACAAAGTAATTGGCCAGAAACGCCTCAACAATTTGAGCGGCCAATTTCCCGTTTTGTCTCAAGAGTCAATGAGCTGTAGGTCTTTGTTTTCTTTTTTATTTAAATGGCTGCCAAAGGGGGACGGACGGGGCGGTAGGGACAGCCAATTCACGATAGCTGCCGTGTCGTGTCCAACAATTATTTGGCTAATTTATGCACACGCCGTGGCAGTTCTCATTATGGCCATTGATTGACACGACCTCCAGCCTCCTGTTAAAGCTGTAGCCACAGCTACAGCTACAGCCACAGGTGACGGTCTACGCGTGTTTCAAATTGTTTTCAAAACACCTGACTCATGTACACGTAACACACACACTCACACATACACACAGACATACACACGCCTCTTACGTCTAGCTACCAGCAGTTATGTATATCTAAGGAAGATAGCGTATGAGTCAAAGTTTTTATTATATTGTGTTTTCTCGTTATATATTTTTCATTTTTTTATTATATTTTTTTTTTTTTACTTTGCTGCTGGCAGCGGCACGTGTTGCTCGTTCTGTGTCCAGTTCAGGGCAGAAACAGGCTAGAATGATCAGACCACTTTGTGAGTGGAATACGCAAGGGGGTTTTATATCATGCGAACCTTTTTTATTATTTATTTTTATGTAAGTGATAGATATATCGTGGAGACATCTGACTTTGGCATGCATTACGAGTGGAAGCGTTTAGCAGTAAAAGCAAATAGCCCTCAATTATATTTTAGAAAACTAACTACTGTTATTTTAGTTAAAGGGAATATAATATATTAAATAGACAGCTTTCAGTGTTTTTTTTAATGCTCTTTATAATTATAGTAAAAATTTATCATACTTTGTGTGGACTTTAAAGATTATAAAGAATACGGATATTAATTTTTATAAATATATATTTAATGATATATAATATAATACATTAATATGAGTTATTAATAATATTTTTGTAATTAGTTCGAATTTTTGTTGGTAATATTATAATAATAATATATATTAATACATATTACTAGAATATTTATGTATATTAGTTGGAGTTTTTGTACAATTTTGCATATCTTTTGTCAATTAATTTAATTTGACTATTTGTTATTAGTAAAATAAATAGCTAAATCATATGAAAGTAGTAAAAAAAAAAAATACATATATATACATATATATTTCCATAAATCTGCACTTTAATCTTAACAGTAATTATATATGTATTTTTTTTGTGAGTGTATTTAATCATCGACTGCTGGGCATCTACTCTGTCTTCCATTCTCTTTCTCTCTATCTCTTTTTGTCTTTTTCACATGTCCGATTCATTTGCTTATGGCTTGCGAAAATATGACTCAAATTTGGGCAAAAATGTTTTTAGCCTGGCTGACAGAATGGCTTTCTGGCTGGCTGGCTGGCTGGATGGCTGGATGGCTGGACCACCCGGCCAACCCCTTGGAAATGGCGGCGCGTGCACGTCAAATATGCCATTGGGGCTATTCGTTGAGCTTGGTATACGTTACGCTTCACGGTTTTTGTTACATTTAATGGCTGAGATGCTGGCTCACCCAAAAGCCAGCCAGCCAACCAGCCAGCCAGCCAGCCAGCCCAGGATGATGGCCTCCAACCGAATTTCGTCTTTCACCGGATGTTTGAAGGGCCAAGCGAAATAAATACGAAATTTGTATTTTGAGCTATCCATATTGGCACATCGACATGAATTCTGTTTGGCTTTGCGAAATCCGCTTAGTCGATGCCGTGCCACGGCCTCGCATAAGTATTCCAAATGAAAATGGCTCTTGATGGTCGCGTTGCCGCACACTTTTCAAATGTAATTACACTCAAGAGATACACGTGCCGGCAATAAGATCTTTGTTGTTGCTATTGTTGATGTTGTTGTTGTTGTTGCCGTGACTCTTCCTCTTCCTCTTCCTCTTGTTGTTGTTTGTTGTGGGCTTTTCAATTTGAATTCGGCTGCCTGAGGCTCATCGGGCTGACAGCACAACAATCCCAAAGCCACAACAATAACAATAACAACAACAACAACAATAACAGAAATTTGCATGCGCGCCAAAATGTTGCCTATCGATATATATTTATATATATATGTATATAAGGTATACTCTATAAAGTCTATTTTAACGTTTCTTTAGCTCGTAATAGCGTCTCAGACGACGGCTAAAACGTTTTCTTGGCCAAGTTTGTTTACCTATTGTGAAATTGGATCGCGACTACTAGCCATGGCCAGGGCTTGTGCACGGTTTGTTGGAGCATGGCTAATGAGTTTTAGCCAGCAGATACTTTAATGTAAACGCCATTATTGTTGTTGCTGTTGTTGATGTTGTTGTAGATGCCCTGTTGCCAGGGCTTCGCGTGACAGCTTCAGCTGAGTCCGGCTCCAGTTGCGGAAATTCGGGGCACCGCCTGTTTATCTGCCAGAATGACTAATGTACTGCAAATTTCGAGAGATTAAGGGCTGAATAGCACAATAATAATATTTAAGATGCTTAACAGAGCGCCGCAAACAATGCCACAGAGAATAATTTATAGACTAATGAAGGCAAGTTGAAGGAGCTATAAGAGCGCTCGCTGCTCGACTTGAATCTACAATATCTCATCGGTTGATTCATTTTTGGCACATGTCAAATCTAATTAAATTTTATCCCAATTCCTGCACAAAAAAAAAGTTAATTGTTTAATTATATAAAAAAAAAAAAGTTGATTGAACTCGTGGCGGCTATAAAATTGTTTTTTTTTTTTTTTTTTGCTCGCATTACGTGGGCTTGACGCTTGGGCTGCAAGTCAATCAATCAATTATTCAATTTGATGGCCAATTAATTTTGCATTATTCGTTTTTCTTCCCTCTCTCTTTCCGTTGTTTGCAGTTCGAATGGCGCCTACCGTCTGCTCGGAGAAGAAGGTGCGCTTGGCGGCCATCAAGGAGGGGCGACGGCGGAACAACATGAGCGCGGCGCAGGCAAATGCTTCCACGTCGGCAGCTGGTGCTGGAGCTGGAGCTGAGATGACACCGAGCAGAACTGAGCTGAGCTACGGTGAGTAAAACTCTGGACAGTCGCACATGGCGTATACGTAACACGAACTGAACTTTGCTTCTCCTTTTACCTCAATTCACCCTTTGCGTTTTACGTTTTACGTTTTGCGTTGTCATTGCTGTTGTTGTTGTTGCCTTTCAAATTATAGCATCCATTTACAGCGTGTTGTTGTTGCCGCTGCTCACGTTTCGCGAACTTGTTTAATTAATTTATGTAAACTTGGCCGGGCAGCACTCTTGTTGGCCATCTTCGGTTGCAGTTCATCGGAATAACAAACACCATGCAGCGCACGTGTGTCGATGTTGTGTACGCTTCACGTGCTCCCAGCTTCATGTTGCCGCCGGTGTTGGTGTTTGGTTTGGCTTGGCTCGTGCCCCAGTTATGGCAACAATTTGCGTCAGCAATGCAACAACCAGCATCTAGCATCCAGCATCCAGCATCGAGCACTGAGGTCTCTTTGCATGCCACATTTATATAAGAGCTCCTTGGGCACATGACTAGATAGCGAATAAAAGGCGATTGTAGTCGACTGCAACAAATGCTGGAAAATTCCTTGAAATTTACGATGCTACAACGAGGCAGAACAGACTCTGCCATGACGATGCTAAAAATATAGCCAAAGGCAATAGAAGCCACGAGGCGCATTAAATGAACTGGGTTAAGTGGTACAATGAAAATCCTTTTAATGTACCGGAAACTTCAGAGCAAGTTAGAGGGAGAGGGGGAGCGAGAGATGGAGAGGCAGAGAGATAGAGAACGAGAGTAAAAACAAAGAGATGGAGAAGGGAAGAATAATAAGAGCGATATAAAGAGTTTACGATTGTAAGCCGCGAAAGGAAAGAGAATAGGAATAGAGAAATAATAGAGAATAGAGCAAAAAGAGAACGTCAGAGGGAGACAGAGAGAGAGAGAGAGAGAGAGAGAGAGAGAGAGAGAGAGAGAGAGAGAGAGAGAGAGGGTGAAATAAAGAGAGAAAAAAGGAGAGACAAAGAGAAAAGCAGAGAGTGAGAGCGAGAGTTGTTGAGAGGACTGTAGAGCGAAGCAACGAAACGGAGAGGATAGAAAAAGAGGGAGACCGAGAGAGAGAGGGGTTAAAAAAAAAAGATAGATAAAAATAAGGAAGGAAGGGGAAGAAGAGCGTCATGAGATGAGAGAGATTGCAATACACTAGAATAAATGACAGAGAGAAAAAGACAAAAATATATATGGAGAGAGAGAGATAGTGAGAGAGAGAAAGATAGAGATCGTCCGAGGATACATTAAGCATACGACTAAATCATGAAAATGTCATGGAAAGGCGATACGAATTAGATATTTAAGTAAGAGGACAATACGAGCATAAGTTGTACAATGTCATTGCATAGCAATATGAGAACTAGAAAACTACAAAGAACAGGCTTATCGTACATTTGAAATGATGATAAGTAGATATACCCAAGAGTATGTATATGAGGAAATATGCAAAGTAAACTTAGCTCGAATTAGAGCACACATCGATCAACGCATCATTGATGTACTGTTCATATTGTGTTCTCAGCAGGGCCCAATCATTCATCATAATGTGACACTAATTGACCAAAAGCTCTTGCATTGCTCATATATTGCCGAAATGGTAAATGCGATAAAAAGCAACACAAACACTTTGTGAGCTGCAGAGCCAAGCGTCTTGAATGAGCTCAATAGCAGAATCTAGCATAAATATTGTATAAGCATTTTATTTTCACAAGAAATATTTCCTACACACGGGTCTTCAGTGTGCGTGTGTGTGTGTGTGTGTGTGTGTGTGTGTGTGTGTGTGTGTGTATGAGTGTGTGAGTGAGTGTCGTAACCTTTATTTTGTTGCCATTTGGCGTGGCACGTTTTCTGTTGCCCTTTCATTTACTGCTGTTGCTGTTGTTGTTACTGTTATAGCAGTAGATGTTGTCGTTGCTGTTGCTGTTGTTGCTATTGTTGTAGTTGTTGCTGTTGCCACAACTGTGCTACTTTTGCTAGCTTATTTACAATTTTCCCACATTTGTTTGAATGCTTTTAGCTTTTGCCGACTTGGCTTTTTATAGCCGTGTTTGTTGTTGCAGCGTTTATTGGTGCCATATTCAGCGCAATTATTCCAAATGATTTTTTTTTTGTTCGTATACCCCGTTGTTACATAAATGCCAATCGGGTATATACGTACGCAAATTTGAAGTCTTTGCTATATAATTTCGTGCTCTAAGTACCTTGTGGTCTAAGTCTATCTCTAAGGTATTTTAATAGGCAACTCGTAGTCGCGTGGCGGATTTCATCATATGAACCTGGCTTATAATGAGGAGGCTTCTTTCATGTGCCATATTACTTATTAGGCTCTCATTTGTTCCAAGTCTATTTCTAGCTTCGAATGAGCATGTCGCAGTCGCTTTTGTTTAGAGAGCTTTTTGTTTGCTTTATTTGTTATTGATATTTTTGTTGTTGTTTTTTTTTTTTTTTTTTGCTTTGTATTTCCTGCTAATTTCCAGCAACACGTTAAAATGTTGAATACTAAATGGGTGTGACGAAGCCACGTGCAGGCGTCTATGATGCCCTGGACCCGCCGCTTTACCCTCGCCTAGGTCAACGTAACAGCGTGGCTAACGACAGTGGGTCGCATATGTCTAATATTATTTGCAAATATAATGAATTGAATTGTTCTGATTTTTAATTAAATTCAGCCTCAACTGGAATTGCATTTGATTGCCCTTAATGAGTGTCATTTGCTTTCTGATCATAACTCTGGAATTCTTTTAATGCCTCGACAGACTTCAGAGAGGTAAACTTAAGTACTTGATAAGGCATGTCATGGCTTTGGTGATGTGATGTACATAGAGATAAATCAGTTTGCAAATATTACTTTTCTTGTTTGTATGATAAACAAATGAAAATATTTTGTGCTTGAAGTTGGGTAGAAAGACATAAAACGAAGCAGATTTGTTTAAATAAAAAAATAAATAAATAAATCAAATAAAAAATAGTACACAACAAATTAGCAGCATATAGGAAAATATGTACATATATAACTTAGCTTTAATTATTTCTGTATAATTTAAGCATATATTTATTTATATTGTTTGTTTAATTTCTTTATTCTTTTGAAAAAATTTGTAGTTCTTTTGTATTACTTTTATAAAATTTTCTTTGTGCCTGAATATTTTCGGCATTTATTTTCCATTTGTTGGTCTCACTGTTCATGGATTCAACTGTGGCTTGTTAGCTTTTATATTTGTAGACATTTGTTGCGACAATAAATGTCGTGCATTTAGAAAGCAATTGGAGCGGACTCGGAGTCGGCTGGCAACAGGGCCTCATGCTGTGGCTTGAGCATCGCTTGCTTTAATTAAGCATAAATGGTAACTAATTCGATGCGAGGGGTTGGCACGTGTGGCGCGCCGTGTTGGCGCTTGGCGAGGTCACATCGCAACAAACAGCAGCGCGCCAATAAACCCACAGGCCCCAGTACCTCAGACCTCCAGACGTGCGCCAATGTGCGAGAAGTGACAACAACAATGGCTAGTTAAATGTTCATTGACGTAGCGCAGTCGAGCAGTCGAGCAGTCGTCGACTGCAGGCAAATCTGTTCGTGGCGAACAGAACCGGAATATGGCAGTGCAGGAAGTAAGCACAGCTGAGCGAGCTCAGCGGCGGCAGTGTGGAGGTGAATAGCAACAACAACAGCAACAACTTGTATCGACAACAATGCAATCTAAATATTTCCGTATTAAATTGTAACTCTTACGTTGTCAGCGTTGCCTCGATTCGAATCGTATCGTAACGCTATGCACATGCTTCAAACACGCATTGAATAGGGCTTATGTTTATGTGTGTGTCTGTGAGTGGAGGGCAATGCTTGATGCAACAGGGTGGCAGTCACGGGGCGTCGAGCAGAGGATTTTCCTTGAATGCGCTGGAATAGCAGCAGTTGTTCTGTGATAGGATTATGTAGCACATGAAGCACATCTATTGTGTAGTCAATTTATATTTCCCCTTATATATGTATTTATTATACCGTGCATAACAATCGGATTGTGCAAGTGAAGAAAACTATGGATATATATAGGTAAACAGCTGTAATTAGAATTTATAATATTAGCAAAAGCAGCTAATAATAATTGAAATTGATATTAATAATAGCTAAAAAATGTATTCATTATAAATACTGTGTCAATATATTCTCTATTATTCATCGCATTATTTACCATTATTATTGGGAATATCAACATTATTATGTAGCCTTGCGAGCTATAAAACCTCTCACATTTCAGAATCGCAACCGGAAAGTCAATGATTGAGACTCTTAAACAACTCATTTCCTTTGTTCACCTTAAATAGTTTCTATAGTGATTTCCAAGCTCATTATCTGATGATGGTATACTTATATCAATATATAGTGAACTTCGTCTGGAGCCTTTGCCTTTGATTGAGTCATACGCATTGTTATTATACAAAGAACTGAAGTTACATTATCGTAATAATCGCCTTCATAATAGATGTGAAAAATGAGTACAAATATAGTTAATAAATAACTTCAACTTTGCCTTTTGATGTCAATTCAATATTATTAAATATTCTACTCTTTTTATACCAAGAACTGGAGTTACATTATGAAAATAATGACATATAATAATAGAATTTTATTTATACAAATATAGTTAATAATAAACTTCATTTTGACCTTTCGATAATGATTCATTATTGTTCCATATTGTACTATTTTCATACCAAGAACTGCAGTTATACAATGAAAATAATTACATTCATATATTCTCCCGTTACCTGGCCATCGAAGCCTATTTGCTTTCGATTGTATTTTTAGCATTTATGTATATATATAGCACTTGCAGTGCGTCATCTGCCGGCACACAGACATTTAGACATTCTTGGTTTTAGCCATTGTGTTGCCCCCCGCGCAGTGCGACACGCCCTTGGGCCATTGTTCGCTCTCACGTTTCAGAGCACTGGGGCAGCGTATCAAAAACTGCTTTATTTGCGAAAAGCAAACGAAACGCTGAATGCGGTCAGATAGACTCGATTCCAGTCCCCCATCCACACACCCGGCACTGGCTCTGCTGCGGATGGGAAATGTGCAGTGCCATGTGCTCGAAGCTCGAGCCACCCGGCACTCGGCAGCCATCGCCTGACCCTGACCATAGACACACTCGCGGAAACACAAATTGGAATATGATTTGTTCTGAGTGTGTGAAGGGGGAGGGGTATGGGGGCGCACGCTGCTGTCTGTCGCTCATGTACTGGCATGTCTCACTCGCTGGCTCGTAATTGCAGTCGGAGTCGAGTGTGTGTCGCCCATGATTTGAGCAGTCGGCGACGAGCGCGCCAGATTGATGCGAGGCGCGTCACTATCGCTGATGTCGTGGTTGATTGCTGGCCCTGGCTGTGGTCACGTTTCTTGACACACACAACGAACACACTAATCGTAAACAAACACACACACGCATGTACACATAGACAGTTGATAATGGGCGCATTGGCTGACAGGCAAAGAGCAAAATATTGCAAATAAAATCATGGTAAAAATATCAAAAATAAAACGTACACAAATTGAATTGTATTAAAATAAAAATATGTACAAATTATTTATAATAAATATATAAAACATATGATATATATATATATCAAATAATACTTATAAAAAATATATAGAAAAAAAATAAATTAAAAATTTTTTATATAAAAATATATAAAATGCATAAAAATTAATAAAAATAATAATAAGATTGATAAATAATATCAATAATAACTTATTTATATGAAAAATTTTAACTTATACATATATATCACTCATATGTCCTTTATTTATTTTCAAACTGTTCGACTTTATATAATAATAATAATATCAATAAATGTTAATATTTTATATACAAAATTTCAATTTTGACATGCACATCAGTCATTTGATTTTTGTTTATATTTATTCCGTTCGATTTTCTTTAGAATATATTTATAGAATTTTATTCTTTTTTTTTTTTATTTTTTTTTATTTTTTTTTGCATAATAACTCGATTTAAAGCTTTGAATGAGGAGAATTTTAATTTGCTTTTTGTTTTTGCAAACTCATGTTGATAAGAATTATTTCGAGAATTCAAAATGGCATGGCATGGCGTGAAACAGGTCTTACGATAAAAATTATATTTTTATGTTTTGTTTACATGCTATGCGCGATAAAGCATAAAAAATCTTTTTTTTTTTTTTTTTCTTTTTTTTTTTTTTTTTTTTTTTTTTTTTTTTTTTATTTTATTTAAACAGGCTTTTTACTACCTAATTGGCAGCTTAACAAGTTGAACATAAAGACACAATTATTTACAGTACACACTACAGAAATTTCATAACAATAACAATATAACAATTAACAAAAACATCAACAAACAATAACAATTTTTACGTAAATCACATGCAATTTGACTTGATACATTTTTATAGGAACCTCGCAGGGAGGTCCTGTGGATGGCACTTCTTCAGTCTTCTTTTTCTGGCTGCTTTCTTAAGTCTTCTTGCCAAAGGGTTTGGGTGGCCTTCGAGTCTTGCAAGGTAGCTAGCAGCTACCTTTTGCATAACGTCTCCAACTTTGGGGACCCTGAGATCTTTTTCAATGTCCCTGGTACGCATATACCAGGGAGCATTGCAAATTTGCCGGAGGATTTTTGCTTGTGCAACTCTTATTTTATTGAGATTTGTTTTTGCCGCAATCCCATAGATTTGAAGCGCATATCTCCATATGGGGCTGAGTATTGCTTTTATAAATTGTCACTTTATTGTATAGTGACAATTTATTGGCCGGCTTAAGAAGCCATGACATCTTTGCGCTTTTGGACAAAACAGACTTTTTGACCATCGTGGTGTGCATATTAAATGTAAGCCTTCTATCTAACACTACGCCCAGATATTCGTGGCTTCTTTTGTGCGGTAGTGTTGAACCCTGCATGCTAATGCGACCACAGTTTAAAGGCCTTGTGGTAAACGTAACGTTTGCGCATTTGCTCCCGTTAATTCCAATGTTCCATTTGCACGCCCAGTCTTCAAAACTGCTCACATACTGCTGCAACGACTCTGTAGCTTTATTGATGCAGGTACTACTTGTCAGTACGGCTGTATCGTCGGCATACGTGGCTATCAGTACATTGTTCCGGTTTACTCCTGTGATGTCGCTATGTGAGGGCATATCGGCTGTGAACAGAGTATACAAGGTAGGGCCGAGAACGCTACCTTGAGGCACGCCTGCACATATTGGTCTTTTTGACGATTTAATACCATCAACATCAACCCTAAAGCTTCTATCTCGCAGAAAGCTGCTGACAATCTGGTACAATTGTGGAGTGAGAACGCTTCTAAGTTTGAATAGTAGTCCGTCATGCCAGACTCTGTCAAACGCTTGCCTTATGTCCATAAAGACTGCATAAAAAATCGAAAATCATTTTTCATTATTTATATAAAAACTCAATTCAGCTCCTGAAGAGAGCTGCTGCAGTTACAATTGCATACTTACTGGGTTTACGGGTGCTTGTCTTGGGAGAAAACATATTTTCTGGTATTGCATATATTGTAGGAGTGTGCGTGTGCGGCACGTGATTTATTGCGCATCTGTGCACCTTGAGTTGCTTGAACTTTGACATAGCTTTAACGTGTTTTTCTGCTTTTCCTTGCAGCCATCAAGAGTTCGACGAACTCAATAAATCGCGCACAACGCCGACGTGGGATCGCATTGCTGCCAACGGGCGCCAAAAGTGTGGCATCGTCTTCGAGTGCTGCTGGACTTGAACTGGAAAGTGAGAGGACATCAAAGCAGGCTGAGCATGTGGAGCGCATGGAGGTGGATGGCGTTTATAATAAGACGAGCACGTACTCAGCGCACACACATTCCAGCAGCACCTACAACAACAATATCAAAACAGTATTACAACCAACAATGGCCAACAACAACAGCAACAACAGCAACAACAGTAACAGCAGCAACTGCAGTGGAAGCAGCAAAACAACAACAGCCAAACATTGTGATCATGCCTCAGGCATAGGTGAGGATAAGGAGGACGATGACGAGGACGGGGACGGGGACGATGAGGAGGAGGATCAGGGCGATGGCGACAGCGGCTACGAGTTCGCCCTGGAGCCCATCAAGCCGCCGAATCCACAGCAACAGTATCACGCACACAACCAGGGCCTGCTGTCCATAGCCATCAAGACGATAAAGCTGGTGCAGCGCAACAAGCTGCTGCAGAAGCGCTTGGCTCAGCTGCAGCTGGAGACGTCCGAGTTCATTGCCTCGGTGCTGGCCAATCCCGAGAATCGGCACTTTCGTGAGAAAATCACGGCCAAAACAGACGCGGCCAATAAAGTGAGCAACGTTCTGCTGCGTCACTAAGCGACAAATAATACAAATAAAAAAATGCTGCATACTTTTGGGCGGCAGCTAAAAATGCCGTATTCCGATATGTCACAGCAATCAAATGAGACTCCTGAACTTGTTGTTGGGTCTGTTGGAAGCATATGATAAAAATACATTGGATTGATAATTAAAAATATATAAATAGATTTCCTTTTGTGTTTTTTGTATTCATTGTTTATCGAAATCGAAATTGATTGCTGCGACACGGAACTGAGCTGAGTTTCGAGCAATTTGTACTGATTACATTTATAAATTAACAAAATGTAAGTTAAATATTTGATTAAACACAAACATATAAGAAGAAGAAAAAAATACATAAACATATACATGAAAAATATTTATGAAACAAATGAAAAGTCAAGAATGAAACTAATTTTATATAGTCCCTAAGTACGTTTATGTTCAACATTTTTGTACATCCTAAAAATTTATTTATATGAAAATCATATTTGACGATAATCGACTAAAAATACTTAGGTTTCTAATGAGCAAACCCAACCGGCATAATCATTTTGCTTTTGGCTATAAACGGCAAATACTTGCATTAACATATACAATTTAAATGCAAAGCAATTGATTTATTAAACTTAGCTTAGCAAATCACTATACGTAACTAAATGATCGTCAGAAAAAATATATAACTATCTATGAATAAATATCATTGATTCAAATTGTAAGCCAAGCGTAAGCTATTCGGATCGTCGAGAACTACATTCATACCCCATGTATTTAGATTAAAATTCGAAAACATTTATCAACTGCATTTTCTACTTACCTAAATGTTATGATTATTATATTAGACTAGCGTGTAGAGAACCGACATGAATCGTGAAACAGATTTCTAATAAAATGCAAACATTTTACAACACAAAACACATTGACTTATTTATTGCGGGTTTCAATCCAACAACTTCAGCTTCAACTTGAACAACAAAAGGTTTCAATCATCGAGAGACCCACGCTCGGCGGTCGTGTCAATAACACCAATCATCGCGTTCAAAGACCGTCTCAATATTTCTGATGTTGCGGCTGTCAACTCAATCATAAAAATTATGATTATTGGGCTGTTCCCAGTAACGTGCGGCGCACTCCGAATTGAAGATTGTCAGGTAAATCTCTATGCAAAAATATGCAATGAAAAAGATGATATAGTTGGCAATAGGAAAAAAGTTTTGCTTAAAAACGTAATTAGAGTTTGACTAAAGTGCATTTACTTTTCTGACAGATTTATGCAGTCCATATATTTAGTTTGGCTTATAACTGGAACAGGTGTTATATGTCTAGTATGTAAAAAATATACACATATAATTATATGTACTAAATGAGCTAAACATAATTCATATTCCTTCAATTAGAGTTTTCTTTAGTCAAGTTTTTCTTCGAGAATTGATTTCATTGTTTAAATTTCTTTATTTTTCTGGAATGCCCTCAACATGTTGCGTGTGACACCCACACACATACACCTATCTCGCAGCTTGCTGGCATGCAATTTCGAATTACACTTCAGTTGTTTCAAGTTCATTCAATTAAGCCGCAAGAGACGAGTATCTGTCTGGGTCACAGTGTTTCGAGTGGCTCTTCGATTATTGTGATTGTGTGGCTCCTCTGGCCACATCGCTTATGGGCTCTTATTTATTTTTGGCTCAGACGGCATTTGTCAGATTTGTAATCATCAAGATATAGATATATTTGCGCCTGGTAATCATTATACAAAACTTTCAGACATGTATTTGCTTTTGTTTCTCGTGTTTGGTTTTTTCGAGTAGCTGCTGCAGCTTTTATTGTTATTACTTTTGGAGGTTATTTTCTGCTGAATTTTATTGCTATTGGGTGTTGTGCATGCTGTGGTTTATTGTGGTCTCAGCGCACGTCTTCATTTTTTAACGGCGTTTGGCATTAGACACGTGATTTACGAGCCAGGCGCAAATTACAGACATCGCGCTCATGTAGAGCGCACTTGACAATGAAAACAACTGTGAGAACTGTTGCCACGCTGAAGTTTAGCGCGATTTGGGTCTGTGTTTATGCACTTTAAGTATAATAATTTATAGTCTGTGTGTGTGTGTGTGATTAGCTTGCGAATGTCGTTGTTCAGTTGTTGTGGCACTTGTTGTTCCACTGGCCAGTCGCTAAATTGTTAATATTATTTTCGGTAATCTTTGCCGCTGACCTTGACAAGGTCGTTGCCAAGCATTTATTTGGCTGTCCAATTAGACTGCCGCAATTAGCACTGAATAATGTGACTTGATTCCATTAGGCTTGAATGGCCGCACTTAACTCGAAATAACATTTCCCTGGCCAATGCACCATCGATGGACGCAAAATGTTCTTGTGCGCTCCAAGACACGTAAAGTACCTTAAGCTGACGAAATACTTAATGTTCTATCAGCAACTCAGCATGCGTTGCCTTGTCTAGGGGTTTGCTCAAACAGTTAGTTAGCATGTGCATACGAATATGTATTTTATATTGTTTGTAAATTCTAATTAAAAGAACCCTGACAGCTTCTGAGCATTCGACGTGGCTAATCAATTAGTTCTGAAAAGCAAACATTTGTAAGTGTTTGTGTTATATACAAATATTTCATATAAGCACCTAGTGGAAAATTGCCTAATATACTAAATCGAAATTTGTGAAATAAATAAAGGAAAATAGAATAGGAAGAATGATAAAACGAATGTAAAAATGCAGCTTTCAGCTTTGAAATTATTTCAGTTTGATATGCAAACAAATCATTTCGCTACTAAAAAGGAAATTTGAAGCAATGCGAAATTGAAAAAGAGTTAAGTATGTTGAAAGATAAACGCTATATATAACGTGAGTATTTACAACATATTCTTCTGCAGATAATCTATGTAATAAAGGAAAGATAAATACAGTAGCTTCCGTTTACAACGACGCTCAAGGGACCGTCGTAATACCCGGAAGACACTATAGCCCTATACGCTTGCTCATATAAGTTTGTCTGGAGAACAGAATTTTCGTCGCAATAACTGTACTGACGTTACGTAGTCGTCATAACCGGATTCTACTGTATATTATATATATGCCCACTGAGGGTATTACAAGCCATATGAGAGTTGAAGAGCGTGGCAAATTGGATACTTTAGTTATTTTTTTATGCTCATTCACAAATTTATTTACTATTGTGAAATGTTCGTTTTGCTTCCCGTCTGTGTGTCTGTCTGTCTTCATATAGAAAAAATATATATCAATATTTGCAAAACATACTAAAAATTCTCTTCCTATAGGGTATTGCATTTTATTCTTGTACGATCAACAGAGAAATGAGAAAAATGAGATTCATATATGTATATTCTTTGCTTAAGATTTGTCTGTTTTTAAAGGAACTTAATAATACATGTAGTAAAATTTATATTTCTCATGTAATTATAGCTTATAATTTCCATCTCAAATACACTACTTAAAAACATTAATTTTTCAGTAGTATGTTTAGCTGAACTTTGGGGAAGCCCTGTTATACTTATATACAAATTTAATTTTGCGTCATTTGATATATTAATATTAAATTGACTGCGAATAAAATATCAAAAGTGCTTAATCATACTGCGCCTTAGGCGAATCAATTTAAATATACTATCACTTTTTGGCACTTGAACACATTCGTTGTTTATTGTTTAGCATATCTGCTTAAATTAGCAGGGCATTGTTTCAGCTTTTCATCTATTAACAATTAATGCTTTCGAGTGCTTTTCTGCGTGTCTGTGTGTGTGTGTGTGAGTGTGTTCGTGTGAGTGTGTGTGTTTTTGCACTTGATTAAAATCAAACAGCAGTCAATTCCACAGTTGCCAAGTCATGCGAAATGAATATGCATAAAATCTGTGCAAATA
The DNA here is from genome assembly GCF_018153725.1 of Drosophila mojavensis. Taxonomy (NCBI): domain Eukaryota; kingdom Metazoa; phylum Arthropoda; class Insecta; order Diptera; family Drosophilidae; genus Drosophila; species Drosophila mojavensis. Next base: position 2,539,773 of record NW_025318693.1, on the reverse strand, counting down.
TCAACTATGAACGTTTAAACAAAAAGCGCGCGAGAGTCGGCTGAAATGCATTGGCGGCAATTTGTTTGGATTTAAAGTAGAAAACCTATAGAAAATAGATATTTATTTATACATATTGTATATATCGATATGTGTATGTGTATAAATGAGTAACTGAAGGTCGCTGGCGCCAAAAATTGATTATGAAAGTCGCAACATCAGCAACGAAATGGCAAATCCGTCGAACTGAGGCCGAACTAAAGACGCACATATCTATGATGTTGTTTGGCCATTAATGAATAGCAGCACATTAATGTTTTACATATGCAAATGTCTATGGCTGAGCTTTCAATTTGTAATCGCTGTAACGTGAAGTCATCGCCATTAAAGCGCATAGATACAAGATAAACAGAGATACCCGGCTCGAGAGTGGGAGAGAGAGAGGGAATGGGACAGCGTTGACATTGAACTCGAGCTGTCAACAACAGCATCTGCTCCCGCGTCTTTAAATAGCGGAAGCACTATATATCATAGTTATATTTATTCGCAAGCAATTGCTAATAGGCAAATGGTTGATTAGCGCATGCTTTGCCGCCAATGGATGTCGAGCATAATCCAATGCTGTTAATCAAATGCCAGCCAGCCAGCCAGTCAGCCAGTCAGCCAGCCATGATATGCAAAACAAAAACATTTGGCTATGACTAAAATCGAAATTTATGGCGTGTGATGAAACGGAGCAGAGGCTGCCTGGGAGCCGCGAATCAAAATAAACTGAAATGAAATTTTTGCAAGTTCATGCGCTGAACTTGAAATACAAAGACGAGAGCCCCAACTGTTTCTTCGTGCCCAAACTAGTCCGGGCTACTGGGCCGCAGTCCAGCACCGGCGGCGTCTAGGTCTGCGTGTTGGAGCGAACGTAGCGCGTCAAACTGACCGACTTAACCGACGGGCAGCTACCCGTCTTGATTCGTGCCACATAGGCTTCGTCGTTGCAAGCGCCGGCAGCGGCGATTCATTTAACCAGCGGACAGCAGCGCGCGCGCATGCGCAGTAGCTGACGAGATCACCAATCAGCCAATCACAAGTCGCAAATCTAAAATCTAAAACAAAACAAGACATCGACTGCACAACGCTCTAGTCTATCCGTTAAGGAGAGCAGCACGCCCATTGCGTAAGTGCACTCTGAATGCAGTAAGCATAGGCAAACGTGTTTAGAATTTCGCAACTAATGAAGTGAATAAAATGTGCCACATGCACATATTTGGGGTCTGCTGAGCCGGATCTGTGTGAGTGAATTGCTGACTTTAACTGAAACTGCACTTGCTATAAACATGTGTGACATATCTCTGGCTATATTGGCTAAGAATAACATTTCATCAGCCAAAAGCAGACAAAGTGTGAATATTAAAATATTTATAAAATTGTGAACAGTGGTTGCATTATAAAAATATAAAAAATAACACATTTGGAATTTCTTAAAAAATAAAAGAATATTTCTTTTAGAATAAAAATATATAGAACATCAATTTGGTATTTCTTAAAAAATATTTAATTAAATTTATATTTCATTCGCACTACAAATATATTCAATACCAAATAAGTTTCGTGTTTTGTGTTTTATACAAGTGATTTGTGCATTTCGTAAGAATATTTAAAATTGAAATTTTGCATATGAATATAAAAGTATTCAAAAAAATTTTATTGCACAACAAAAAAGATAAAAATTTTCGTGTGATACATATTTAGTTTTTAAGTTTTCTTTAATATAATTTTGGTGTAAATTTAAGAAAAAAAAAAAAAAACTTAATTGAAGTGAGTTGTAATCTAAATTTCAGTTTATATATCAAACATGAATTTTATTATAATTATCCAATTATTTTAATAGGTTTTATTACTCGTATATGAAATCAGATTTTTGAGTTACTTCCATGCAGCTTTCGCAATTGAAAGTGCGCTTAAGCAAGTTTTTATCAGTTTTAAAAATAGGTTCATCAGTGTTATTTTCCCTTGGCCAATCGGCATGGCCAACTAATTAAATAATTCCTGTAGTATCTGATAATAATTGTTCAACATTTATCTAAATCAAATGCAACTGTTTGAGCCATTCGTCACGCCAGCAACTTGTTAAACTTGGCTAATTGGATGCAGCCGCCAAGTCGAACCCATTGAGAGGCACAAAATGCAAATGGATATGAATTGAAACATTTTCTATGATTTATAATTTTTTCGTAAAGAGTTTTTATGACAGACATTAATATTAAATGCAGCGGAACCAGTTTGATCTTTGTTTTGACAACAAAGTCACTTGCCACAAGAGCTGCGGGAGCTGTGAAGAACTTTAATGAGCGCATCGCCCTTCGATCGATTGCAGCCATGAAATTGACAGTTTTGTGGTAGGGCAGTTCTGTATGGGAGATCTCGTCCGCTGGCCGGTTATAAATGAGCTTTTCTTCAACGTCAGTGACACTGCGACTGAAGGCCATGCACGTAGAACCAATTGTGCGGGAACAAAGGCAGCTGAATCGGTATCGTTACATTGACTGATTGCACAGATAAATCAATTAGTTGTAAGACGTATCTCCGCTCTTTTATTGAGGTTAATTGAAATGCCTTCTTTTTGTTTTCTTGCTGTTGCTGTTGTTGTTGTTGCTGTTATTTTTGCCTATTTGTGCAATTTTGAGCTTCGATAGACTTCAATGTTTGAGGCAAAAAACCCAACAATATTGGCCATTTAATTTGCATATAAGGTAATTTTGTGGAATCGCAGCGCGCCCACTACATTGAGTGGCTTAGTTTAGATTGTGATGCTCTGCAAGAGAGAGTATTGCAATTGTAGCAATCAATTGGCGACACGGTTAGATACGTATATAAAACAATAGTTTTAATTTGAGAAAATTTGTTACTCTTTTTTTTCAACTTAAAAAGTATTATTTAATATACCTTTGGTCAATTTTATTATTTATTTTATTTTATTTTATTTTTTTTTAATCTTATAAATTAATTTTTACCTATTTATATTTTACACATGTGTATGGATGTGTGTGTTTTTTATATATGTAAATTATATTTATTAATTTGTTTCACATATATTTTTAATATATTAATAAATTTTATAGTACAGCCATTTGCTTTCAAATTAATACCAGACAAAAAAAAAAAAAAAAAAAAAAAACAATATATATATATATAATAAATAAATAAATAATTAATAAATAATATAAAATCATAAATAGATTACAAATTAATTTTTATTATAGCAAAAATATATTTATATATACATACATTAATTTGTTCACCTATTAAAATATAATTTGAATAATCCGTAAACGCATTTTCCCATGATAAATATTCACGTCTAATTTATTTCTTCAATAGTCACTCGCTTGTACTATTAAATTTAATTAAAGTAAATATAATGATTATTATGCAGAAATAACTTCAGTACACATATAAAATATGAAGCACAATACCAAAAATTTAAAACAAAATTAATTGCTCCACTACAAACTCAAGCTTTCGTTCCAAGCGTATTTATTAAGCCTAAGTCCACAATTTGCTCTGATGAGTTATTAAATAAGCAATTAAATTATATAAATTACTCTACGTTGCAATGCACAGTTTTTCGAGCCTTGAGAATTGATTTAATTATATATTAATTATAAGCCGCATTCCTAAAGCCAATTCACAAGCTAAACTAACTAAAAACACAAATCAAATTCGACTTTTTCTTATATTAAAAGTTTCAGCATTTAGTCTAAGACTATACGGCAACATAAGTATATTTTTTTAAATGAATCTTCTTTATTGACTCAATTCGAGCGTATCGTGAAGTCGTTGCTCTTGTAGCTTCTGTGCTTATTTATTGATTTCTTACATTTTGTTTATGTTTCGTTTGGCTTCCATGAACATCCGCGAACGCGTTTATGGGTCAACGTCAAATGCGGCAAATATATTTTTGCCCGGATTGCGCTCGAATTATTTTGTGAGTTTCGCTTTCGGCTCTCGCCTCGTCTGCTTCTTCTTCTTTGTCTGCTTGCTCACTTTTCAGCTTTTCTGTTTTGATCGGCAACCGGTTCAGTTGGCCACATGTTTGTTATTGTTTGGCTTTCTTGTTTCTTTTGTTTATTTATTTTTGCACACTTAAACTTTTATTGCTGCTGTTGTTGTTGTTGCTGTTGTGCATCGATGTAATCGGAAACTTGTTGAACTTGAGCTAAAAAAAAAGGGGAATAATCAGCAGATATCGGAGAATAGCCGCTGGTGCGTGAATTTTGCGACTTTTGGCCAGAATTAAAGTGAAATCGAAGGCCGTTTGCAATTTTGAGGCGAATGCTAATGTGTCGAGTATCTAGAACGTTTCGCTAATTAGCATATCTTGCAGATACGTTTCCCGTTGCTGCCGAAGATGCGCCTGGCCTACGTGCTGATACTCTGCCTGTGCTGGGACTGCGCTCGGGGCCAGCTGTTGGTGGATCTGGTGCGCGATTTCGAGACATCGCTGCTGAACACTCGCATTCCGGACACCACGGCCTTCCGGCCGGAGTATGACTTCATCATTGTGGGCGCCGGGTCGGCGGGCTGTGTGCTGGCCAATCGACTGAGCGAGATTAGGACGGCGAGTGTGCTGCTCCTGGAGGCGGGCGACCAGGAGACCTTCATCAGCGACGTGCCCCTGACGGCGGCCCTCACCCAGACCACGCGCTACAACTGGGGCTACAAGGCGGACGCCACGCCCAACGCCTGCCGGGGTCTGCGCAACGGCGTCTGCAACTGGCCCAAGGGACGCGGCATCGGAGGCACCAGTCTGATCAACTTTATGCTGTATACGCGCGGCCACCGCCGGGACTACGACGGCTGGGCGGCCGCGAATAACACGGGCTGGTCGTACGAGGAGGTGTTGCCGTACTTTAAGAAGTCCGAACGCATCGGCATCCCCGACCTGTACAAGTCGCCCTACCACGGGCGCAACGGGCCGCTGGATGTGCAGTACACGGACTATCAGTCCCGCCAGCTGAAGGCCTTCCTCAAGTCGGGCCGCGAGCTGGGCTACGATATAACCGATACGAATGGCGAGAAGCTGATGGGCTTTGCCAGAGCCCAGGCGACCATCCGCAACGGCAGGCGCTGCAGCACCAGCAAAGCCTTCATCCAGCCCGTGGTGCAGCGGCGCAATCTTCACATCTCGATGAAGAGCTGGGTCACCAAGCTGCTCATCGATCCGGATACCAAGATGGCCGTGGGCGTGGAGTTTACCAAGCACCGCCAGCGATATGTGGTGCGCGCCACCAAGGAGGTCATCCTCTCTGCAGGCGCCATAGCCAGTCCGCAGCTGCTGCTGCTGTCCGGCGTGGGGCCACGTGCGCACCTGGAGGAGCACAACATACCTGTGCTGCAGGACCTGCCAGTGGGCTACAATCTGCAGGATCACATCACACTCAATGGCCTGGTGTTCATGGTGAACGACTCCACAGTCAACGATGCACGGCTCCTGAATCCCACGGACATCTTTCGCTACATCTTCTCCGGCCAGGGCCCCTACACGATTCCTGGCGGCGCCGAAGCCTTCGCCTTTGTGCGCACGCCCAGTTCCAGCTTTGGTAAGACATTCCATTCATCTGGTCTAATCTGTAGTTTAACTTTCATGTCAACATTCTCAGCCAAGGACTATGCGGATATGGAGCTCGTCCTGGGCGCTGGCTCCCTCAGCGGCGATCGCTTTGGCACCCTGCGCGATTTGCTGGGCATCACGGATGAGTTCTATGAGAAAATGTACTCCGACATGCAGAACAAGGAGACCTTCGGCCTGGTGCCTGTTCTGCTGCGCCCCAAGAGCACTGGACGCATCTCCCTGCGCAGTCGCAATCCCTTCCACTGGCCGCGCATGGAGCCGAACTTTATGCAGCATCCGGATGATGTGCGCGCCATGATCGAGGGCATCGAAATGGTACCAACTTCCCTTTATATAGACATAGTGGAGTCTTCTCTCAACTCTGTTAACTTTTTTACAGATCCTGCAGATAGTGCGCACCAAGTCAATGCAGAAGATGGGCACGCGATTCCATGCACGCCCCTTTCCGGGCTGCGAGCATCTGATCTTCGCCAGCAACGACTACTGGCGCTGCTGCCTGCGGCTGTACGGCTCCAGCTTGCAGCATCAGTCGGGCACCTGCAAGATGGGACCGTCCACGGATGCCACGGCTGTCGTGGACCCGGAGCTGCGAGTCCATGGCATTCGGCACCTGCGCGTGGTAGATGCATCCATTATGCCGCACGTGCCGGCGGGCCACACAAACGCAATTGTTATCATGATTGCCGAGAAGGCGGCCGACATGATCAAGAATGCGTGGCGCATGAAAATCGTGCCGCCTCAATGATGAACGAAGTCCGTTCCAGTAATTTACATATATTTATTGCTTAGCTTTCGTAGGAGTCATACGATGGGATGGTGAAATGGTATTTTATGTGATAGGTTGTTGTTATCTTAAGAACTCAGTCAGCCAATTGATTTGGCCACATTTAACGAAATTCCAAAATCGATTTAGATTACGATTTAATTTAATAGAAATTTAACTATTCAAAATTCGCAACTTGCCCAAAAAAGTATTCTAAATTTCATTATTGATTTTCATTTAATGATTTCTAAAATGTATTACAAATCACAAGATGAAAAATGTATTCAAAATGCATATATTAATTTTCATTTAATGACTGTTAAAATCATGATCGCTTGTTAATATAGAAATAATTAACAAATGTATTACAAATCAAATTTTTTTTTATATATATAAACAAAAATGTATTCATAATTTTAAAGTGAAATATATACATATCAAAGATTTGTTTTGTTTTTGAGAATATTATAAGCTATTTTGCTTTCCTTAAATCAAAGGCAAAAATGAAGAAATGCAATTGAATATTAAATTAAATATAAAATATAAAATATAAAATAATAGCAAAAATGCTGTTATATGATTTTTTTTTAAATTTAATATTCTATTATATACACATATATTTAAATTGATTTTATATATAATTTCCTACCTATACAAGCTTTAGAATTTAAAATTGTAGTGATTTTGAATTGAATTCACAATTTGAAATTACGTATAGCCCGCCAAAATGTGAGTGCGGCCTTTAGTTTCTTGATATACATTTGTCTGGCTTTTAGTTCAAATGCCATATGTGAATTGTGAACTGGCTCATATAGCTCATAGCTGGCAGCCTTGAAGCGTATGCAGTTTGACTAGTTACATTGTCGCACACTAGGTGGCGCCACTGAAATGAAATACGTTAGAAAGATATATAAAAATGTTTTTGAAAATTTCAAATATTTTTGAAGATTTAAAATTGGAAGCTATTATTTTTGAATAGCTGATCATATTAATATAAAATTTGCTATGATGTCCATGGAATTATTTAAAAGTCTGTCATAAATTTAGAATCTCCTTGTTTCCATATACAAGCCAGCCCAAGTGTTAACTTTGTTTTGATTTGGCGGCATGTGATTTGCGCAGACTCCGCAAATGTCAAACGAGTTTGACGCCGGCGTCGCTGTCTACGTCGCTGCCTGCGTCGACGTCGCTGGCTTTCATTTAACCGTTAAACGAGTTCAGTTTTTTGGCGGCTTTCGTGTGAGGTGGAACGTGACGTAAACGCGTTAGGGACGCTCGCCATACGGCGTACGCTACGTGTCGTGAATATTACGTTAGTTATTAAAAAAATTAATATACATAGTTGCTATACAATTAAAGTACGAGTCGTATAACTAAAATTAGACAAAATCAAAGTGAATCTGGGCTAGAGCGAAGGTGAATAATAATGAATAATAAATAAAATAATAACAAAAGTTCGGCGTACACGTGGCCTGTTGTATGAATGTGTGTGTGGGAGTGTATGTGTGTGTGTTTGTGGGGGTGTGTGTGTGGGTGTGGATGGATTGTTGTGTGCATGTGGCATGAAATGGAGCAAGAGAAAAAAGTTTATTACTTGAGGTCCCGCAGGGCGCTCTAATCAAGTAAAAGTAAAAGTAAAAGCAATTTGGGTTTAGTCGACGCTATTATTGTTTTTGTTTTAGTGAAATTAACTATTTTTATTAGCTCGCCCACACACAATATGCGCCACAATACATATGCAGTCGGCTTTGCGTGGCATGTTGAGGATTTAGCTTGATGCAGCCCCTCGCTGGCAATGGCTTCAACGGATTGTGACCTCGTCTGGCGTTGGCGGTCGCGATTTTAGGGGTTCCTTAACTCAGCATAGTGTTTAACCTACATTGCCGGATCCGGCTGTGGATCTGGCTGTGGCTTTGGCTGCGGCACGTGGCGTATGCGCAATATTTTAATTAAATGTCGAAATAACTAGGATGGCAACAACTTGAAATCATGCTCGACCGAAATAACTCAAGTATTTGCTGCTTGAATGTGAATGTGAAAATCTCGAGCATTTGTACAAACGCCAGCGGACAGACTCGTCCCTGAGGCGCAACGAGTGCTTAGTAGGTACCAAAAAGTCGACGCCAAGTGGCCAAGCTTAAAGCGGCCTACATTAATTACACGATTTAATCGCCACAAACGACGGACAAGTGAGTATTCCTATTCGTATCTTGGTTTTGTTGGCATTTGCCTATCGCCCTATAAATCAATAAGACATTTCAGTTATTACCCCGAACAAATAGCGCTTTGTTGTTCGCGTCATGAATAATGGGAGCTACTTAATCACGGCGAACGCGCCAGGGAATGTACTTAAATTTGAATGAAGCCTCTCAAGTGCACGTAAGACGGCATTTGGCCAGCTGAAGACATGCTATTGAAGAAATTCAAATTATACATGTTCCTGATAACAAAGCCTATTATTATTGAATTTAAGTTGGGGATCTTGTAAACCTTCAAGTGAAGAAATATCTGGAAACTGTTTTCTTTTTTAGCTCATATTTATTTAGTAAGACTGCTTTTGCTGAAGCTGCTAGACTGGAATATACCCTAAGTCCTGTGAAGAGAGCAGATATACTATGCAACTCCACTTGGGCTGCAGTGTGGGTCATGCTTTGGGCAATTAATTCTTGAATAACTAGAGGACTCTTACTCAAATTAACAAAACGTTATATTTGAAAAATAAAATGACTTAGATTAGTATTAGAAACAAGATTTTTAGAACTTTTTCGGAAGAATAAAATACACAAAATACGATACCAAATTTTTATATGTGCACTGAATCTGATATACTTAGTTTTTGGTTTTTCCGTCAACTACATTAACTAGCTGGATAATAAGAAAATCGAATGAGCTATTGGGAAATGAATAATAGACTCGTGCTGTGTATGATATACTATTACACATTTAAAATTTCTCGTCCATAGTTTTTGTTGTTTATGAGATTGCTGCGTTTATACGGCCGAGCAGACAGAGATGGCTATATCTACTTAGTCCATTGCCGTGATCTAGGATATAAAGTTTATTTGGTCAGCTACGCTTATTTTTTAACTTTTACATAAATTTTAACAAAATCCTTATCTCTGATTTCTTATTAGTCTTTTAAAGCCAATGAAAAATTGGGGTATTAGGGTATAAATTTAAGCAAATATAAGCAATGCATATAGAGACTTCTTGCATGTATGTAATTTCAATAGATGAATTTTATAACTATGTAAAGAAATAAATTTTAGATCATAGGTTGGCCTCAAACAAGTGCAAATCTTGCTGCCGAAAATGCATGTTGTTTTTCTTATAAATTTGTATTATTGAGTTAGTTAGTGAAAGCAAAATTGAGTTAATATTGTTTTATGTTGTTAGAGAATTAGTTATGAGCGTGTTCTTTTGTTTCGGCAAGTAATTTATTTCTGAGCAATTACCATTTCAATCAAAATGCTAATTTCGGCCGTCAAATACCAAACGCCAGTTTGTCCGGTGTTTGCTGTTAGGCTGTCACTCTCGCGTCCTACGTGAGTGGTTACCTGGGCAGGTTCTTTGTTGCACACTCCACGTGCCACCTGCCACCTCCCACGTCCATTATGCGCTTTGGCATATTTAATTATCTGGCAATTCATCAGCGTGTTTTGTGTGTGCTTTGTCTTTAATTTGCAGCTACCCCAGCTGAAATAATGGCACCCGCATGAGGAGGCACACAGAGAGAAAGTTTCTCTGTTGCGATAATAATAAAACTGTAATAAACAATAAAATATAAAAGGAGCAGAGCAACAAAGCAACAGCAGGGCGAGAGGCACGAAATATTGCCAAGTGAGGCAGTCGCAGTCACATAAATGGAATGACAATGAAAGAGGACACAGTTGCTGCCAAACAATGCGCATATGTATGTGTGGGAGGCAAGGTGTATTGCACACACGCCCGACAGCCAGAGGACAGGACAGAGAAGTCCACTGTGGGTGGCGTCGAGGCGGCGGGGCGTGACGCGCCCCTTACTTCCCTCCTCGCCCAAAGAAAAAAAAAGAAAAAAAAAGGCCAAGGCAACTGAGGCGGTCACAAATGTTGCCACAAATGTCATGTGCTCGCATTGCAACTAAACTCGTCGCTGCCTGAGTTTTGAAGCACGCCACATTACGTATACGCCCCACATTATGCTAACCCCATGCCATGAGCATTGCGTAGACGTTAAGTTGCCACAGGAATATTACCAGCAGTCACGTAGGAAAGCAAATGCTGCCTCGTCGCTTCAGTATATGTGCGTGACTTACCATGTGTAACAGTGTGTGTGTGTGTGTGTGAGTGTGTATGTGTGTGGGTCGCTTATCAGCCATCATAATAATTGTTGGGGCAATTCCCCGGCACTAAACTCACGCTACACGAATTCATGTGCCAGCGAGTTGGGACATACAAAAATATCTCCATGTACATATGTGTGTGTGTGTGTGTGGGTATGTGTGTGTAACAGTAAACACGCGACCATTTGGTCAGCCAGCCACATTAACTGTGGCCAGTTGGAATGTTGCCCAAGGCGCTCAGTGCGAGGCATAATTACACACGCATTTGGTGGTCATAAAAAGAACATTTGTGCAGATGTATAATGCACAAAGAGAAAGAGAGAGCGAGAGAGAGAGAGAGAGAGAGAAGAGAAATGTGAGAAAAAAAAGGTAAACAAAAAATTACTCAGTAAATACAATCGACTGTGAGATACCCTATAGGCAGAGACAGCTCATAGAGTTTTTGTGAATCTAAATACATTTAAACAAAGATGCCTAGCTCACTTTATTATCATTTAAAAGGCATCAGAGCTCAAGTCTATAAGTCATATACCTATTCTCGTCACATTTCTCCCTAGCTATTTCCTCCATTAGGCAACATATGCATTAATGTGACGCTGCCACATAAATTTGTTTTTTGTAGGGTATAAAAAAAATTTGCAGCGTAATGAAAGTTCAACATTTGCGGGAGTCACAAATGAATTTAATATGGTATTGTGCCTTAAAATTTTACTATCCGCCGTGGCATGCTCTACTCCAGTTTCATTCTCTGCTGCGTGCAACGTTTTTATGAATAGTTGAAGCACTGAAGAAATATTAAAGGCAGCAGGGGCACAATTTCTGGGAAATTATAATTTTACGATGCTATTCGCTTTATTTTCTTTTTCTTTTTAATATCAGTAAATTTTCGTATTTCAGTAAAATGGAGTCTCTCAGCCATAAGAGTGAGTCTCCTTTGCAGAGAAGTCAGTGCATATTTTTTGTTGATTAAATATTCCATGTATTTTGATATTTATTTTTTTATATATCTATATATACTATGTATTTCAATATTTGTATACTTTTAGTTTATTTTAAGAGCCGATTCGTATATATATATAAATATTTTTTTTTTTAGCTCATTCAGGAGAATGAAGTGAATAAAATTTATATTATTCGTCCTGCTGTCCGTCTGTCCATTCGTCCGTATAAATGGCGCTATCAAATGGCAAAGCTCTTACTTATTTCAAATTTCTTTATTATAGATTTATATACTTTCATTTAAATTTGCTGGCAGTATTATTATTGAGGTACTACTCTTTCTTTCAATTTTGAAGGTAAATTTAAATATATTTATATATATATCGATACTTGCAATGCATTTTAACGATATTTCACATATTTATATACTTTCAATGCATTCTGAGAGTAAATTTAAATATATCTTTATATGTATGTATATCTATATTTCCAATGCATTTTGAGGGCAATTAAAATATGTCTATATTTTCGAATGCATTTTGAGGTCTAATTGATATCTAACAGCCATTCACTTATTTAACACTCGGACAAGTGCTTATTATAAATCAATTGGGACAGTGTTTACGGGCCCTTGAACTGTGCAAATTATGACAAACGATTGCTGCTTCTAGGCCTAAGGTTTGAGCCGTTGTTTGCCCAACATTGAGCACATCGTTAAGGGCTCTTGGGCGGCGGCTATTAAGAGCTGGGTCTGCAGTAATCAATAATGATTTATGCTTTCATACATATACTCATTCGTTGTTTCAATTTTACACACTGCTTGCCTTTAAAATGAAACTCGTGTTGGCTGCCTTTGAGCGGATCCTTGTTCCTGTGTCTGTGCGTGTCGCTAAACTAGGGCAGCCGGTGGAGAGTTGAATCCCTTTTGGTAAATATCTGCTGTGGCGTTATTTGCGCCTGCTTTTTAATGCACGCAACGGTAGCATTTTATGGCAAAGCCAACATCCTTTGACAGTCGACCGTCTCGCTCACTCGCACTGTCTGTGCGGCTATTTAAACAGGCAACGAGCCACACGGCGATCAAACAGTAGCCAGTAACAGAATAAAACTGAAGCCATAAGAGAATTGCAGCTGGAAGTAGACTCGCCCGGGGCGCTTTGGCAGAGCTGACGACTCGGATATGGCGACTGGTTTAAAGCGCAGTTAAAGGCCAGAACGATGCCATTAAATAACCCAGCAATGAACAATAAATGTGTGTTAAGCCGGTCAGTGCAGAGCTTTGCGGCGTGCCGCAGCTTAAGCATCCTCGCTGAAATATGCCTTAAAGACAAATATACTAAAATACCTTGAATATAATATATATATATATAATATAATAAACTTAAGAATATGATAAGAGTTCTGCAACGTCGTTAACTAATTAATTGGGATTTATTTAAATTTATTTATTTTTTTATTTTTATTTTTGTTTAGTTATTTATTTTTCTTTTTGCAGTTTCTCACATTTATTAAAAATGTAATAAATATATTAAACATTTATTCACATTAGTTTAAATTTAATATTTTTTTATTCACTTTTATTTGTAATATTATAGGTTTTTATTACTGAATAGTAATATTCTAGTAAATACAGTTTCAGTAAAAATCAAACCTCAATTTTTAAGTAGTCTAAATTAGTATTTATTAAAAATAATTAATAAGAAGTTATAATTTTATTTATTTTATTTTTTATATATTTATATTTATTTTATTATACATCTATTTTTTATCGAATCTTATATCAAATAACTTGAACAGCATACTTAGACTTACTCTATATATTTTTTATTGAATAAACTCAGAGCTCCATTTCATAATGCTTTCAATATGTTAGTACATGGACATCGTCTTCAAAGAGCAGTCGCTTCCGCACTCGCCCTCGCCCTCGCCCTCGTTCTCGCATATGATGGATTATCTTTCAGTGTCATGGTGGCCATAAACAATTCCATTAAACTGCTGACTGCTGGCTAAGCCCACGCAATCCCGCCAATCAAATTGAATCGCCCTGCCATGCTATTTAACAAGCAAACATGATCCATGTCCGTGTCCATGTCCATATGGAGTCGCCCAGTGCTGGGGCGACTACACCCAGCCCCTGCCGCTATGAAAACAAACGTCGCAGTGGCAATAATATTTGCAAGAGGCCAAATCAAATATGTATAAAGTAAACACGCTGCAGGCCCCACGAGGAGGCCATGCCATTCGATGCCGTTCGCTGCCATTCGGATGAGGGCGACGGTCACTCAATCAATTGTATAGAAATGTTTTCATTATACCCTCTATGCATATGCTCGATGACTACGAATAGAGTTGCTCATATTTGAAATAGAACATGATTTTTCAACGAAATAAATATTTTTGTATGCAAAGCAGAATCAGCTGAGTAGATGTTGCCTTTGACCTAGCCTTTGATTACTCTCTTGAGATCTTTGATATCACTGCATACCCAGGGTATGCACAAGTCAATCACATATGCCTACAAAATATTTCTATATTTTTTAGCTAGCTGCGGTTGCCATAGATTTCCTGCAGATTTAAATTTTACAGCCAATGCTATTAAATGAATCGACGATTTTGATGTGTCTATATGTCTATCCATGAGGCCATATATTTTCGAATATAAAATATGTATGCATTGCAAATCGCAGCAGTCTGGGCTTGAAAATCATAATAATAAGCTGTGCGGCGCATGGGTCGTATGATTGATATTGTGGCCGCATTAATTACGGACTCATCAATTGGTTATCTGTAGCCAATATTGAGATAATGAAGTATAATTATGGCCATCAACGCTTTCAACTAGTTCGCTCACGTTTCGACAACGTTCGGCCAACTGCATTATAATTGATGTTGGAGCCATGCTCGTTGCCGAGCTGGGGCATTCAGCTAACGTCTTCAGCAGCTAACAAGGTATAATTAAATTCTACGCTCTTCTCGCTCTGCCACAATTCTATTTGCAAATTACCCACTAAGCAGACTAATGGCCTGAATAACTAACTGTCTGGCTGTCCTCTTCGTTGACTGGCAGAGGAAACAGTATTCGGTTCCAGTGTTGACGGAAACGGAAACCAGTCAACGCCCCATACAACTGTTCTTCTCTCTGCCTTTTGATTCCATTCCATTCCATTCTATTCTATTCTGTTCTCTGACTGAAATTAAGTTTACCTTCTGTGCATTGTGTTGTTGCTATTGCTCGACTTTCTGTGGCTCATAAATAGAATATAAAGCGTTGTCAGTGTCTCTGGCTGTCGCCAGGTAGTTGTCCTTGTTGTCCTGGTCCTCTTTGACGATGGCCAATCTGCTTGTTAGTTGCAGCCTCAATGGAGTTATCTCATTGTCTGCCTGTGGCAGGACCTATTTAATTTCGTGGCTTCCCTTATTGCCCGGCAATGGCTAAGCTGTTCAATGTTTACGACAAAGCGCAAACTTTGTGGAAAAGTGTTTGCTTCATTTCCTAGAACTTCCCACAAAGGCAGCTCAATTAAAGCCAACCTCATAATTTCTAAGAGTGAATCATTTACTGCTATCGCTAAAGACTTCGACTTATCTGGTTTTCATGGGAGGCAACTCGGACTGGCTCATGGCGCACATTAAAAATGAAAAATGACAAAGCCCTCGAAAAACCACAAGTCAGCCCAACAAAGCCCCACACCCCACTTCACTCCCCGTCCTCCACATTGGTGGGCCATTAATTTCTTAATCTGCTTGTAAATTATAATGGGAATGGAGGGACGAGCCTCTTCTCATTCTAATTCAAGCTGGCCATTAGCTGCAGCATCACCTGTGAGAAAAAAGCGGATTATTATAATTTGGTTTATGTCCCTCTCTACTCTACTCTCAGAAGAAACAGGAGAGGGAACATGATTACAAAGGAATTGGAAGTTGGCAAATACTTAAGTAAAGACTCTTCTTCAGCAAGTTTTAAGACACTAGGAATTTGCTTTGTTTGCTGTCTTCTCCTCTGCTCCAGCTGGAACCGAATGATTTATTATGATTTTGGCTTTGACAATGATAATCTGGGTGGGCATAAGGAGACAGAGCTCTGCTTGGATTCGTTCTGCTGTGCTGTAGTCGACGGCTGCCATCGGCTCGAGCTCTGTGATTAGGCACAATCCAAGCTCGATATTATCGGCACAGTCACCACTCCCCCCGCCCTCGCCGATGACAAGGGTCTGCAGTGTCAGAGGCGACAAAAAAGTCAATACAGGGTCAGACAGGCAAAATCTGGCCCAAAGTTTAGACAAAGGCCGCCCTCCCCCCATACACAGAGACCCCTATATCCCGCGACCCCTTGGCCTCTTGGCCTCTTTAACAGCCGCGTGTGTCATTGTGTCTTAATGGCCTGGAAGTAAATGCCACGGAGCATCCATTTTACTGCTCAGCCCCGCCTCGAGTTTCAATCAAAGTTGCAAAGTTTTTCTGCCTCTTCTGCTCTTTTTCTTGCCCATTTTCCTATTTTCCCCGCCTGAATTTCAATTTCTGTCAAATTAACTTTAAATAAATTCAACGTAAACAAGCAAAAAGACCAAATGGAAAACTTCCTGTGGAGGAGGCCAATTATTAAATTTGACTTTTTCCCTCAAACTTTGGCCATGGCCAAGTTTTCCTAATTGTTCTTGGCTGAAATAATGTGGCAATTTCTGTTTCATAACTAACCAAATGACTTTGTCTATTCAATTCCAATTAACATCAGTTGACAGTTTCCGTTCATTAAAAGTTTAGATAACATTTGACGCATTCGTTCAATTAGCTCTGCGGGTCGCGCTGTGTCATCGAGGGATAATTTAATTTCACGCACGATCCACACACACACATGCACATACACATTTACTCACACAATAATACGTGGACACACATGAGGGGCAAATGCATTTGCATAACTGCAACTTTAAGTGGAAATTTCGCTGTTGCTGGAAAATTGCATTAGCGCTTTACAGCTACAATTTGCAGTTAACTGTCATAGTATGCGTGTGTATGTGTGTGTAGTTGTGACTCCCTCACACAGATGAGCGAGCAAACAATGTCGTGTGTTGAGCGCTGTTCAGTCAGAAAGTGATTTGGTTTCTCACTTCTATTATGAAATTAGTATGCACATAATTTGTTAATAATTAGTTTTAATTTTAAACACAATGCAAATGCAAACCATGAACATTTTATATTCAATATTTAAATTGTCAATTTAATGCTTTGAGCTCATTTCAAATGCGATTTACAGTTGCTGACACGACAAAATTCCCAAATGGAATCTCAATTTATTTTATAATGCTGTTATGGATTCAATTAGCTATCAGCTAGCCTTTGTGATTTTACACTAAACTACACACAAAATAGTCTCAAATTTAATTAATGTTCACATAGTTCTTCCTATCTCCCTATGATTCCCTTTGAAAGCCAATTAACTGCGTCCTGCTTACTTCCTATTCCTATCCCTATTCCTATCCCAATCTCTATCCCTCTCACTTGTGCTTGCCCTTATCCTTCTGCTATCTTTGTTTATTGGCCGTGCTCTGTGGGCCTTTAGCGGAAAACGTTTAATGGACGCACACTCAAAAAATGTTGCAAGCTCACGCAAGCAACCTCGTCTAGGAAAGGAGCTGCCCCAACTAGCTGGAGATTTATGTCAGGGTCATGAAAGTGCCCAAACTTAGATTCTCCCTCCCTCACTCTCACTATCACTTTCTCTCTCCCTGTCTCACTCTCACTCTCTGGGTGGCAGCATGCTCATGAGCCGGCTTATTGCCATGCTTACCATTAGTTAAGCACTTAAGCCAATTTTTTTCAATCATTGCGGCTGAACTGGGCTGGGCTGGATGGAGGATGGAGGTCATCCGATGCCAGATGCCAATTTGAATATGCTTCCAGCGGCATTCGGGCCACTCCATGCGCATAGTCCCCGCTGTGCACCTGCCTGTCGAGCGTGAACTATTTTTCGGGTGTCAAAATGAGTGCAGCCAACATTCAGGCAACCGCCAACTACTAAGCCCCACCAGCCGTGCAACTGCAGTGTTGCAACACAGATATCCAGCATTTGTGGTTGGCTCGGAGCACGCACTCGACTCGCGCTCTCTCTCTCTCTTTCTCTCTGCCTCTGTCTCTGCTCTGTTCTCTTGCTGTGGCTGTGGCTCCGAATGTGGCTGGGGCTGCGGCTGTTGCCATAAATCAACAATGCGACATGTGGGCAGCTGGCAAATCCGCGATTTCAACCTCAAAACATTCCAATTACGACTCAGCCACGACCACGTCCACGTCCACATCCACTCCCAATCCCACTCCCACCCCCTCCATAGGCCCACTTATAGTGCGATAATCAAATTTTCTGCATGCCGCACTAATTGCCACGGGAAACATTGTCGGCCAAACGATGAGGGCTTATGCCTGGAATGGAGTATTAGAGAAACGAAAATGCAATTCGACTCGGACTGAATGTGAACTGAAAATGCAGGCAAGTCGATGTTAGGAATATTCAAAATCAATTTAAGCCTTTGTAAAATATTCAAATGTTTTGCATTGACTTCATCTCTCTCAAGCTGCGACAGTCTGCATTTTCTTCTACTTCGACAGGAATTGCAAATGCATTTGGCCTTGGCCACTTTAAGGCTTAGCCAGGCCAATGCCCATTTGCACTTGAAAGGCGCTTAAGAATCATCCACTCAAATGGAAGGCGACATGATAAGAAAGGCCAACTGTGCACTCAGTAGTTGCTCAGGGCTGGCTAAGCGAAGTGTGAAGCGATGCTAAGCAGCTTAAGATGTTTGCACTGCATGCAAAGCAGCTCTGCTCTCACTCCTCTACTCGTATCTATTCTCCTCCTGCTTTGCTCTCACTCTTCTACCTACTCTCCTCCTGCTCTGCTCTCAGTATCAGCAGCTGTTGCCTGGGCTAATTAGAAACTTAATGATGTGACAAAATGGCTAGAAGGGCTGCTCGATGGGCAAATGCAGCTAATCTTTAGCCATTGACACCAATAGCTCTGCCTTTGTGTGCCGTAGGAGGCTCTTTCACAGAGCTGAGTGTGTGCCTGTGTGTGTGTCTGTTTTGCCATGTTCGATGACACTCGACCGCAATTCGCCAGCAGACAAAGCAACAGCAACAGGAGTCCCTTTCTACCGGCTGCGAGTGTGTTTGCCACTCAATGAGCCACGCTGACTGCCTCTGCCACTGCCTCTGCCTCTGCCACTTCTGGAATCCGATTCCCTTGCCTCTGTGGCTCTCTTTCTGCTTCTGCTTGTGCCCTGAGGCTCTGGTGTTCACACGGTTCACTGGCCAAACGAGGTTGCTCACTTTCTGCTGGGCGAACTACAAAGCGGATTCGCAGCACAGCTGAGACAGGCTGACAGACAAACCCCATATTCGGATGTCTCCTGGCTCTCCTGGCTGCCCGGCCAGTGCACAATTCATCTAATTGCGTGGTTATCCTGTTGCTCCTGCTCCAGTCCGTTGGCCGGCTTAATTAATGGATTGGGTTCACTTTACAGTTTTATCGCGTTGTTAACAACGTAAGAAGTCACGTAGATAGAGATTAGGGGAACCAAATACAGAGCCCCCAAGGCAACGAAGACGTTCGAAATTAATTGCCAGGCTCCAAGTCTCAGTTACGTGCTCCCAGCTGCTCCTGCGGCTCCCAGCTAATTGACAAAATACACAAAATGGAATCAGCCTAGTTAGGAATCGGAATGGCCGTCGAGTCGGTCTGCTAATTAATTAAATTATGCTTGCAAATACTTTGCTTCCGTTTGGATGTTTCGTTTCCTATTTCCACGTGGAATTTAAAAAGGCTTTTTTCATTAGCTCTGAGTGTTTGTACGCCACAGAGACTCTGCGAAACGGGGACAATGTCCTCACACGTAATGCTGAGTCAGGAGTCGACTCCAAATTAAAACTTAGGGGAAGGAGAAAGGATACCAAAAGGACACTTGCTGCGCTTAAAATGGATTACAGGGAATAGAGAAGACAGAGAAGGAAGCAAATCCTATTTGAGCTAAACTGTTGTTGAAGATATTTAATTATCGAGTCTAATTTAAATTCTTTCAATAAAATTTGCAGTCTGTGAAATGTTGATGCTGACATCTCCTTAATCTATATATCCCTGAGAGGCGCGAGGCAAATTGTAATTGAAGGTTTTCGCAGCAATCTAAATTTTTAAACAATTCCATGAATAACAAAACAGCAATCAGCACATACAAATTGCCACGCCCACAGCGCCCGGCTCGGCCCAGCTCCGCCCAAAGCGAACTTCTCTATTAAATTCTGCTCTTTTTTCTCTCTATATGAAAACTTGCCCGAAGAAACTCAATTTAAAGTGAAGTCTCTGAGGCTGTGAGCATGACCGAATGACAGATTGAAGAACTGAGGCAGGAGTTGCATTTCAAGTTGCTTATGCGTGTGTGTGGGTGAGTGTGAGGCCACAAGGGTCACACACAGGTGAGAAACCAAAGCAAAGTTGCCCGAGGACTGCGTTCGCCTCACACTTGCTCAATAATGCAAAAAGTTGGAGCCAAAATGAAAATAAAAAGTTTTGAGACCAGAGCAGATAAAGTATATGCCAAGACAAGATAATACATGAGTAGACATTCACACACACCTATGCGAAAAGACTAAGCAACAAGGCAATTAATTGGATGGAGCCACCTCATGGAAGGAGTCACCACTGGGAGTGAAAAATGACAGTAGGAAAACTTCAGCTAATTAAAGTGCTTATCAGAAATACTTTTGTGTGTGTGTGGGTGTGAATATATGTGTGTGTGTGTGTGCACAGGCGGAAATTATAATTGTACAATTTGGAAATTATGTCGGAGCTCTTAAGTGCGTGTTAAAGGCTCAGCAAAAAGGTTCAGAGAGAGGGAGAGAGAGAGAGAGAGAGAGAGAGAGACGCCCTTTGAGGCTGCGGCTTTCAATGCGGTTGTTTCCTTGTGTGTGTCCTTGTTTGTGTTTATGCTTGTCTCCCCAGTCACTCGATGCCACCTGCTGAGCCTCGTCTCTTCTGTCACCACGCAAATATTTACACTTTATGAGAATCTTTTACACAGCCTCTCCTCTCCTCTCCACACATTCCTCCTCTCATGACTGCCTGTTTGTCAAGTTGTGAGCAGGCTTTGTCTTTGGCGTGTGTCGAGTGCTGGATTTGCACATCTAATTATGTTAATCGCCTCACGTGTGCCTCACAGCATAAGTGCTGAGCTCTAAAATTATAGCGGGGCATTTGAAGTGAAAGTGTGACAATGCACATTAAATGGTTTTAGGGGAAGCCACAGAAGAGAGCGGGATGAGACTGAGGCGAGCAGAATTAGCTTGGCTACTAATTTACTTGAGGTAGCACAGGCAAATAATTTAATTCAAATGTAGACAGAGAACATTTCATGAGCTGTTTTATTTGGCCGGAATTTCATTTCCTTTTACATTTAACTAAAAGGAAAAACCATAAAATATATACCTGCCTCATATTCAGCTTGAATATGTGGGACAGAGCAGCTGCATAATATTCGATAGAGGGAAAGAGTTTGACATTGTTTGGCTGAGGAATTTAGGAGAAGCCTTGCTCTACTTTAGTCTGGCTGGTGCATCAGAGTTCAGGCTGGGAAAACATTTGCAATTTATGCCTTGGCTGTAAATTTAAGCCGCATTTCATAGCTTGCAGCAGCAGCCACAATGTTGCACAAAGGCGATGCAGTGTGAGGAAGCTGCTTAGATAGACGGCTATTCCCCTGTGTCTCTTGGAGCATAGCAAAAGGGAAGCAGCTCGAACTGCCTACTCTGAAAATCGATTTGCACTTTAATGAAACGAACATCCACACGAATGCAACAGAGCCCATGGAATATGCAATTTATTCCAAATAGAATGCAGTTGATATAAATGAAGCATATGCACATTCCGCATTTAATTAAATTCTTTAGTAAATTGAATCAATTCACGTGTTGCCCATGTGTGTGTGTAATAAGACCTGTCCGCAACGATCTGTAAACGAGCTTTATTTCTCGGGCCATTCGAGTGGCTCGAGGCGCAATGCGCCAATAATTTCTCATTATTTTTTCAGGCAGCTGATGCACAGCTGGGCAAGGGAAAGTGAAGGCTGTCAGCTGGCATTATCCCTGGCGGAGTCTCTCTTTAAGGCTCGGCCTCTGCCTGGCATGGTTTACATCCACCTTCGCCACTCATTGGCATGTGCCACAGCTCTGCCAGATGTCGGCCAAGGGGCGGTTGAGTTGGTTTGCCGTGTTCGTAGTAGTTGCTCATCAAACAAAGTGCATTTTGTCGTCGAGCATGACACAAGCAAATGCAACAAGAGCATCAGCCACTGCAGCAGAAACGAAGAGCAAACTGCAGCAGTTCAGTTCACTTGTTACTCCGCGTCTCTCCCCTTGGTGTGTCTGCTGCTCGTTGCAAATTTCTTTTAATTTGAGCCAGCGAAGCGGCACCCAACGATTTCTCTCGTTCTTCTTCTTGGAAATACTTTAACTTATTTACAAAGTGCGCAAAACGCCGCAAAGTATGCAACGGGAGCAGCGACTGTTAAGAGTTGAGTTCAACCTAAAGCGGTTCATGGAGTTGGGAGTAGGAATGGAAGAGCGAAAGAGAGAGAGAGAGAGAAGAGCTCAATACTTTTCGTTCTTGAGGGAAAGTTTTCATTTTTCTTTTAGTTTTAGTTTTCCAGCTTCGTGTATTTGTCAAGCTATAAGAGAGCGAGGGAAGGTGAGAAGGGGAGAGATGGAGAAATGGAACACGAAAGAGCGAAATGGATGTGGGCAAAGTTTTTGTGCCTTTGTGCAAATATTTTGCACGGAAATTGCATTTGCGGTGCCGTTTGCAACAGTTTTAGTAGCTGCAACAATTACAACAACAACAACAACAACAGCATGATGACGAAGATGATGATGACGATGGCGTGATAATTAAAATTGCGAGAAACTTGTGTAATAGAGTCGCGAATGCAATGCGGCGTGCTCAATGTGGCAAGCGCCACGAGGCACAGTGCCAAATTACAGAGGATGAATAATGGCTTGATGGAATGAGAGAAGGATGAACGAACAAATGCCACAAATGCTGTGTATATAGATGCAGTGAGATGGTTTGGTTGATGAAGAAGCAAATCAAAGAGATAAATCAAACTTGAGGCAATTGATTTAGTCAGCTCTGCCCACAGATGGTTTTCTTCCCATGTTCTGAGAGTGTTTATTGAGAGTGCGATTGTTGAGAGTAGAGGATACTCTATTTGGGATATGCAATGCGAGTGCAATTCAGTAGAAAAGTGCTCCATGATATGCTGTCATTTACATACTGCTCAACAGCATGAAAAATAAACTGGAAGCAGTTAAGCTTCCGGTTAAGTCATTCCGCAACACAATTCAATTTGTGTTCGTGCCAAATGCAGAAATTATTAGGGCGCGCTTGCTGCAAATAATGAACTCTATAAAGTTTTACCAGCACACTAAAATATGGAAAACATGGCAGCCAAGCAATGCCAAGAAATGCCATGAAATTATAAAATGCTTGAAGAGGGACGAAAAGTTGTTGCCACTTAACGGAAAGTTTGCTCAAACAGAACGGAACGAAGCGATCCACGCAACGACTTGCCGAAGTTTTTCAATAAGCAGCAATGCCAGCAGAAACAAGGCTCAACATGTGTTCCAGACCTGCCCACGAAGGAGCAGTCGAGGGCAAGGCAGGAGCAGGAGCAGCAGCTACACAACTGTGAAAATGTGATGAAGCGAGTGAAAGCTTTCACTAGGTGAAACTCGAGGGCAGAGGTGGAAGGGGCGTTGGCTGAGAATAAATGGAAGCCAAGGCCAGGGACCATTATAATTTATGATAAGCCAATAAAAATAATTGAAATACATTAAAGGCAGCCAGAGCCAACAGCACCAGCCAGAAGGCAACAGGGAACAAAAAGTGCCTGAACCAATATCTGCCCATCCACATGTGAGCGTGGGCACAAGGAACCCAGTTGGAGTTCTTTCATCGATTGCTGTGAATCGTGAATCGAACAGGAGGAGGCACGAGAATATTAAAGTAATGGCACGCAATAAAAGGCGAGGCATAAAAAACGACGCGGGAATGTCAAAGTTGAGCCGCACGCCTCGAGACATTCTGATTGCGGCTACTGTGCGAAGGCTGCGTGAAGGCTATGAAAATACAAACAATATAAATAAAACATGGCGGAAGGTAATGTCAGCATTTGAAGGTGAAATTCGGCGGGTTAAGACGAGACGATATATGACTAAGTGATTGCTGTTTGATGATTGTGGCTCGACTGGAGATAAGATGACAAAAGCCTTTGATTTGCGTGTTTCAGTCAGCGATGATAAAAGATTTCCCATATGGCTTACGCTGCGTATGCGTAATAAAGACGGAAGCAGCGATAAAGTGACAAATTGCACACGTATTTCGCATTTGCCTTAGTTGTCTGTGACATGTTCCATTTACACCTCTAATGGACTGTTTGCATGTCACTTTGATTTCATGAGCTCATTAAGAGAGGAGGATGAGGAAGAGGAAGTGGGGAGTACACATGTGAAGATGTCTTTCTTTTTATTTTGACTGTTTGGTATTTGCACAGTTTCACAGTTAGCTATAAGTCAAGAAAGTTGAACTTCCCAACAACTCAACATCTTTCAGCATCTCCATAAAGTTGTCTTCATCCGCCAGCCCCACTTTTATCTCCTAGCTGAGCTGCGAAATACTTCAAACCCTTAAGACACAGCTGCTTGGCCAGTGAAATTTGAACGCGTTAAATTTCACAGCTTTGGCTTTGGTTTGGGTTCGTTTTGGTCTGGCTGAATTTCCCTTGGTGTTTTCCGCTTGATAACTCTGCTTCATTTAACACGCTTTTTAACTCAATTCCATTTTCAAATTTGTATTTAATTCGGCCTTTTAGCACGCTGAATTATTCATTCACTGTTTGATTTTTGTTTGTTGCATGTTTTATTGAATCGATACAAAACGCAAAACCAACCGCTGAGTGATCAATTTGAGGCGGACTACGAAATACTTTTGCCACATCATCACAAATGCAGCAAATTAATAAATTTCATTAAATTTCAATTTGTAGCTCTTTTGTGGCTTGCAACGGGCGGTGGCAACGGCACCTGGTGGGGCAACAATTTATTATGTTTCTGCTTTGCATAGCAGCAGTAAAAATAACGAAGGACAACAACAACAACAAGAGCGACAACAGCACAATATTTTTATTTCATTATGTGTGGCAGTAAGAGGAAGAGCGACAAAGGGGCCAGTGGGTGGTCGGGAGGGCGGGCCAAGCGAGAGAAAATGGGACAACAATAACGATAATCATAATAGCAACAACAATGGCACGAGACGTCGTTAGCGACTGAGTGGAATGACAGGGGAGGGTTGGGGAGGCGAGCATGGGACTGGGCGTGGCATGATTGACATTTTTACATGCTGACGGTCTGCTGGTCAGTGTCCTCTCTGCACGGGGTCAAACGAGCACGTATGCCAAGTGTATGCATGCAAATGAGTGCGAAGTCCACTGTGGCTGGCTGGCGTTGCCGTTCAAGCTGCATCTGCAGATGTCGGCAACAACAAACAACAATCAGCTGATGCTGCGTCGCTTCGTTTGCAGGCAACCTGTATGCCAAGTCAGCCAATTTGGGCTGACGCTGCACTTTGTTGTGTGTCTCGTAGGAGAGATAGCAAAGCGGCAGCGACAACTGGATGCGGTTTCATTTGCAAGCCAAACAGAAGTTCCAAATTGCCCTGGGAGTGCAGAGAAGCCAGAACGTGGTTGGACGGAACATGAGTAGCAAATTTCCAGTGTGTGTTCTGAGGCTAAAAGTTTTTAGCCGCAATCCGAACAAAGTGCGGTACGTGCAGCTTGGTCTTGGTTTGATTAAAAGGCTGCGGCTGTGGCTGTGTGCTTTGAGCTGAGTTGGCGCAGTTGGAAGACAAATACGAGATCCAAAGGCAGCCTCTTTAACTGTTTGTACAACACAATTTGAATTTGGAATAAAGCCATAACATTTAATGGAGTCGAAGAGATGGGAGGAAAGAGAAATGCGAGCCATTCGAGAAAATGTGTTTTAAAATGGAGACTTTTAAGTTAATTAACATTTCAAGTTAATGCAAACAAACTCAGCTGCGATATAAAGGCGATTGGCCTCTCAGATCTGCAATCCTTTGAAAACATAAACAAGCCAACAGCAGCAAATCTCAAGCCAATTTGCTGATTAACAAAAATGAAACATTTTATACAAGAATAAGGCGACTAGCTATTACTCTTTGCTCAGCTAAAAACATATAATTCACCCAATTGAAAAGTTGGTTATATGAGCAAATGTATTAAATTTAAATCATATTAAAATTCCGAAAGGATAAAAACATTTTAATTAACAGCAAACTGTGGCTAATTTATTAAATGCCTTTCACAAATTCTGTACACAATAAACCTCTTTTATGTTAATGCTTTTTGTTTCCTTTTTGCTTGTCAGACATTGACTTAATGCGCCTTGTTGGCAAAAATACCAAATTGGATTTCAAAATATCACGTATACGCACCGCATGCAGATATCCTCGTCTGCGGCTGGCACATAAATCAAAACTCATAAATTTTATTATCCTCCCATTTTTGTTCCCTGCCCATTGAAGGAGTGGGAGCCCCTAAGAGTGCGCAACTCAAAAACAAGTCCCTTGACAACGTTCCCATAGGGGATGAGCACATTCGCATATTTCAAATGCTTTTAACGGCGCATTTTATTAACTCCGTTAAGTCCTCTGATTAGGCTGTGTCGTTCGGCTCTGCCAGGAGTATTTTGAATTATTAATGCGAGTGGGGAGTATCGCATGATATAAATGTCGACTTAGGTGTAAATAAACAAGCATCAGCAATCTCTTTTTTGGCAGTGTAGATCACACATTGAGCTGGGCGAAATCTCGCACCCAGTCAATTAGCAGCTACAGCAGCCAAGTGACCAATCCAATGATTGCAAGCCATTCCCTGCTCTCGCCCCGAGCTGAGCTACATCAAAATTGCATTGCCCAGCTCAAGCCTTCCGGATGTGCAACACTTCTTGTGGGTTTCAGGGGGGAAGGGAGCGGTTGTGGCTGCGTGCTGTCGGTTGATGCGTTGCTCATTCTGTCGCCCGCTGGCAGCTTCCTGCTGCTGAGGTAAATTTAATGCAATTTAAATGGAACTTTGCTGCTTTCATTTATCGAATACGCACTGCAGCACACACACAAAGGGCGCACACATACAGGCTGCAGCTGTAAATTTCCATATTTGTCACATAATTGGGACAAGAACTTTCTCTGGCTGCAGCAGCAGGACATGCCTTCAATTTGTACAAAACTGAAATGGAACAATGTCTGTCGGACAGTAGATGGGCGTGGCCTCCCACAAAGTATCCGCTAGCGCTGCAGGACTCTGCTAGACTCTGCTGCTGACGGCATGGCTTCTGCAAGGGAAACAGACATAAGTCCCTGTCATTTGCCACACTTGACTTGTTGCCGGACAGATGCTTCCCCCTCCTCCTCCTCCACAGTTAGACAAACTCCTCCAGCCCATGGCAAATAGTATTATGTATAATTTACTCGCTTTGCTCTGTTTGATGTGTAATGTTTACTCTGCCTAAATAGCCTTCCCTCTCTCTCTCTCTCTCTCTCTTGCTATCTCTCCCTCTTTCACAGTGATAATATTCCAAATTATGTTTACCAAGTATTTCCTTGCTCGCTCGCCTAATGCATTTCACCAGTCTCCTGCGGTGCCTGCAAAGAAAAACAGGAGACAAGTCAAATACCGTATTTAATGCTGGGTTCCCCTCGATGTCAGAAAGTCAAAAGATTTTCGAATGGAAAAACTGATTGTGGCTGGGCCATAAAACTCGCTCTGAGAAATGTTGATATCGCAGGCTGGAAATTGAGAATTTAATAATGGCTCCCAAAAGTATTTTGTATTATCCAGAAAGAAAAATCATATAAAATTTGTGAAAATATTTAGTATTGATGTCTGCCATGTGGAATATATAAAGATTCCGATGATGATTTGAAGAGGTTTTTCGTTTTCTTTTTTATCGTTGCCTAAATTAAATTTGCTCCGCAAATATTTACCTGGTGGGTTTTTAATTTAAGGTTTTCTGTCACACGAATTCCAAACGAAGTGAGATTCGGAGTTCAGAGGTTGCTCAAAGCATTTGAGTGCCTCGTTCTGTGTTTACTTTCGCTTTTTATTAATTTTCTCGTGCAGGAGCAGGCGTTTGCGTCCCCTGTGAATCCTTTTATCGGCGAAAGGATCTGTTGACACTTCTGGGTTAAAGAGAACCCTTTCGCCTCTACCCAGTCCCGCCCCCATGCAAATAAATTCAATTCACAGTTTGGCACAGTGCGAAGAGGGGTTCTCCTGCTCCCAATGTGGGTGCACTTCGTTTCTGGAATCAGATTATGTGTTTACGGCAGCGTTCGTGTAGTGCCTCGATTTGCATCCCAATATCCACATCCCACTTGAATACGAGTGCCTCGTCTAAGTGAATTCATTGCCAGGTAAATAAAGCGAAAAGAAATTCCAGCGCCACGCAAATTTTGATTCGATTTCCTCTGCCCGAGGCACTCAGCTTAACAAAATTCGGCCAGTTCCATTGCTTGGCGTAAACAATCCGAAATGGCAACAATTTAATTCAGAATTAACGGCACATTTTCGCCATCTGCTTTTCGTATTAACTAAAGAACTTTGCTGCCTCCCATAAATAAAGTAAATAATTAGGTGGCCATTCGCTCTGGAATATCTGAGAGCAGCTGAGTTAAAATAAATTTGTGCAAAATATTCGCAGAAGAAGGGAATTCGTATGAATTAGAAGTGCGTCATATCGCATGCCTGGGAACAAAAGTTGATGCAAATATTTACAGACCGACGGCAATTAACTATTCCATTCATTTCAAGTTTGCTCGCAGAAATTCAAATGCCAAATTCAAAGGAATAAGTGAAATGGCTTGGAATGCCAGAAAGAGGAAACAAACGGAAAAGCGAGCAGTGAAAAACAACAATGAAATGGAATGGGAATGAAACAAAGGCAGGCCAATAAAAGGCACACGAATTTAAATAATTATTCGAGACAAAATTCATTAACTTTGAAGGCAGCGGCTGCGTTTTATGTCTCCATCTGCGACACTTGTCTTGAATTAGGTGCGAATGGCAGAGTTGATTGTTGTGGCCATCGTCTTTCGAGGGGGTGGGGGAGACGGAGTCAACTGAGCCGAAGAACATCTTTCACTCTGCATTGCAATGACAAGGGAAATGCTGTCCAAGGAGGCGGACAGCCACAATTCAGATATTTATCTTGCTGCTGCTTCGTGTATTTGTCTTGTCCTGGCACATCTCAGGACTCGGCACATCCTCTCAAGTAAGCTGGCAATATGCGGAGCAACAACGGAAGCAATTCACACAATGCAAATTTGTGAGTCGGGCTGAGCACTTCCTTCAGCTCGCATCCTTGCCTTGCCTTGCCTTACCTTCACAGCAGAACTTCCTTTCATTTAGAGAGAAAATATGAGCAGGCGGTGAGTAATTTCACTCCACCCTTTTCTCGTTTTGCGTGCAAGCAAAGTCTATTAAATATGATTTATTTGCAACATATTTCTACCTTGGCTGTTGCGGATAAACTTTTCACTGGCACAGGATAAATTTCAAGCAACGGAATGCAAATCATCTCGAACTTTTCTAAATGTAGCAAAGTCTCATTTATATTTTTCATTTTAGATCTCTGTTAATGTCGCTTGGCCTGTTTGGCATATCATTCAATTCTTCATGGACCTCGGACAGTTCTGTCCCATTCATCTCCACTTTGAGGTCTTCATTTGTTCAGCTAATTTATCACTTTTAATGAGCTTGGCTTTCTTCTTCTTCTTTTGTCTTCGCCCTGCTCACCTGAATCTATAAGTGGCTCTATTGCGATTATCCGCCTCTCTCCGCGCTTCTCAGCAGCACGTAGCCAATGCCGAGCAGTTCATCAAATGGCGCACGGCTTTAAATTGCGCAACTCTGTTAGTCGCCTTATTAATGACAGCAATTTAAGTGCCCATTATTCTTTGTGCCCGCCGAGCCCTTCGCACTCGCACTTCACTCCCCTTCACCCTCCCTTAAGCACCCTGCGGAAATGATGTTGTCACCAAGTCAAATCGCTTTATATCCGCTCCGGGGGAAATGACTTGGACGCGGACTCACCTTTCAACTACATTTCTTCTGCACCTGCACTTTGTTGGCTTTCGCTTTGGCTTTGGCTCTGCTTTGTTTTATTCCCTTTCACTCTCTGCTTTGGTCCACGAAGCTCTTGGCAAGTTTCAATTATAAACACTCTGGAATTGGCTCAGTGCGCTGCGCTTTATGGTCAGCACGTGCGTGGGATTGGCAACAAACGGAAGTTGGCTGCAATCAGTTGTAGAGAGCCAAGAGTGTGGACCCCGAGAGGAGGGGAGTTCCCTCCTTCGACTCTCGGATTAGTGGAAGTGAAAGTGCGGAGCAATCAACTTGGATTTCTTGTATGACGCATGAGTGAGCAGAAACTTAATGAGCAGCTGAAGGGATTAGGTGAATGCATGTAGACATGGCTCTAAAAATAATTACGATGAGAAAATAAATTCCTCTACAACTAACTAAAATAAAGAAGCTGTCTGAATGGATTTAATGCCAATTATTTATTGAATAAAATATGTGCAACAATTAAAACTAAATAAATTAATTAATTGTTCACAGATAATTTTATATATTGGTAGAAACAAACATACAACTCCTTAATTAAATTGAATTTTCCTCTCTAATTTAAGTGCTCTTATTGCAATGCCAGAGAAAAGAAAAGACATAAAAGTTTAGTGGAAAAAAGTCTGGTTGGTTTATATGGCCATTAAATGAGTTGGCTGCGGTCGATGAAACCACCAAGCCGAAGGTGGGTCAAGCGGCAAATGGTAAACGCAATGACAAGACAGAAGCAAAACATATTCAGACAGCAACAGCAGCTGGAGCAAATGAGCCTTCACACAGCCAGGACAACACTCATATCCCTAGTTGACCGTAAAAAGTTTAAATGCGCTGAAGTGGCAGCTGCAAAAAAAAAAAAAAAGAAGGAAAAAGAAAACAACACGAAAATATACAGCAAGGGACGTAAACAAACAATGCAAAAACTGAAACACAACAAATTGTAAAAAAGCTGCAAACTTTTGTAATTGGACAGTGGGAACTGAAAGTCTATGCACAGAACGAAAGGCGAGAGGAGGGAAAAGTCAAAATGAAAAATTGTTGCAGCCTGCTCGTGTTTTGGTTCTTGGCTTGTGCCCACATGCAACAGCAACAGAGAAAACTAGCTGAACTATCAACAGCCAGACCGGAGAACAATTCAACACACATACACACAGACACACATATTACCCACCCTAAGGCTACAAGTAAAAGGTTCTGCCAAAAAAAGTCGTCAAGTGCCCAGTCCTATGTTTAGTTTTAAGTGTAGATTTTTGGCTTCATCACACACGAATTTATGCTTTGTTTCGCATTTCACATTTCGGACTTTGGACTTCGGACTTCTCCTTCCTCTCCAGACTAACCACACGGACCATATCATTATTCATTTCTGGTTGAGCAAAATTAATGAGCTCGGCTGGAATGGAGAAGGAGAAGGAGGCAGAGGATAAGGCAGCTGTTCCTGTGGTTCGTTTGAAGTGGTCTGGCCAAATGAACTTGTTGGAGATTGTCCGGTTAGTTGACTCTGCAAATATAAGTAGAGCAGATGGACATTGCCATATCCGAATGCTAAGTGCATGTGGATTTAGCATAATTTGTGTGGAATATGTTTTCTATTCTTGCCTGTAATATGCACAAATTGCAGTCAGTGAGAGAGAGGGAGAAGTGAGAGGGAGAAGAGAAATGATATCATTGGAGGTCAAAGCAAACTATCAATGACAGCTAAGCAAATAGAGTGAGAATTACGATTGCTGTTTATATGTAAGGAAAGCGAAACAAGAAGTAAAAAGGGTCAATTGCTTTCAATTGGGTCAGCTTGGCTCCCACGAGAAAATCGATAGGCGGTAATAAAAATGGGTCACAAATGAACAACGGCAACTCCTTGGGATCCCGTGGAGGTTAGAGATATGATGGGGATGTTGAATATGGAACTCCTCCATCTGTTCAGTGTCCCAGCGCTGTTTGGCTTGACCTATAACTGAATGTGCAATTCAATCAGAGAGGCTCTGCGAAAGGCCCCTTTAAGCCAACACGATTCAAGCGAAACAAAATGTGGCCAATTCTGATGCACTTTCCATGGAAAGGCTTAAAAACAAAAACTAAAATCGCCTGCAACAAAATGAGCTGGGCTCAATTGTGGTTCTCTCTATGCTGTATGCACTGTAGACTGTGGACTGTGGACTGTACACAGCGATGCGTTGAGTCTTTGTTGTCGCTGGCACGCACAATTAGGCGACTGAAAAACGCATCAAACAGAACGATGAGCGACGGGAAAAGGCGGAAAATGGCAATCGACGAGTTCACACGCACAGGAAGCAAACACGATTCTCGAATCACGAATCAGGGCTGCGTATACGTAATTTCCGGTGCCCTTTTCAGTCCCATCCCTAAGGGGGCTCTGTAAGCTACTTGATTGAAACTGAATGAAAGGCAGAATGTTAAAGCTGAATAGAAACAATGAGTAGAAACAATGAGTAGTCGAGAGATGCGCTCAAATGACTCTCAATGAATACGAACAGGCAATGCTGTTGCATCGTGCACTACGCTTCCTGCCCCAGACACAATGAGAGCTAACACGAAAACAATAAATTCTGTTGCCCACTGGATCTTAAACCGCTGTGAAAAATTGAATTTCATAGACATTCGCGTGTTTCGCAAGTGCAGCAAACGTGAGTTTTCATACTCACATGCATAGCCCGAGTGCCACACACTCGTCCGAGTAGCGCTTCGCCATGGCGGAGCACCCCAAAATAGGATTCATTCGCAACAACGAAGCACGCTATTTGGCACGCCATCTATTTTTCATGGTTGGGTTGGGTAGGATATGGAGGGAGCTGACTCGAGCTCTCATCTAATGCGCGAGCAGCAGCTGCTTATCGGGACACATCAGACACACGTTATTCCCTTCCTCGTCCTCTACGAGGACTGCTTTTCTCCCTCTGTTTGTCTTTCAGCTTTGCTTGTTGATACTGCAGCAGATACAACAATAAAGCAGAGCTGAGAAACATCTCCGGACCCTCAGTTGCTGCTGTTTATTTTTTCGAGTGTAAAACAAACATTGCTTGCTGGCTGACAAAATTGCAACAGCTTTGACACCATTTTAACTTACAAGAAAAATATGTGCGAGTGCTGGAAAAGTCATGAAAGCAGTGCAGAATGCGTAAGGATCTGATGCTATGCTCAGGACTCCATAGAGCATGGCCTTTATATTGCGTGTATACTTATAATAACATATGCTATAATTATACTCTGAACTCAGTGCAATTGGCATTTAGGGGTATATTGGCTTTGTTGTAACGTAAAACAGGCAGAAGAGGGCGTGGGAGACCTTCATAGAGTTTTATATACTCTTGATCAGCATGAGCAGCAGAAAGGAGACATTTCCATTGCAGACATGCCCATCTGCTCGTATGTCTCTTCATATATATGAATGTGATCTCAGGATCTTTAAGATCCCGGATCTAACAGTATTTACGTACGTCAATAGAAGGCAAATTGTATTTTCAAATAGAGTATTAATTTTTAGTTAGACATGCAATTTGCTTGCGAGCTCCATTCATACATTTCTGGCTCAAATATAATCACCCAATATTTGAGAATACAACCTTTTGCTATCGCCTAAATTCAAATTTGTTCAAACTTAAGTTTTATAGTTGTCCATTATTATTTGATAGGGTACTTATACTTAATAAGCGACCATTTGAGGCGGTGGCTTGGGCAATATATTACACACATTAGCAAACAAAGTTATACGGAATATATTTGGAATTCATATAACCAAAGGTTTGGGAAACTTTGTGGGTCGATTGAACAAAACAAAAAGGAAGAGAAAATTGACCCAAGAAACGGAGTCGAAGACGA
Source organism: Drosophila mojavensis (assembly GCF_018153725.1). Lineage (NCBI taxonomy): Eukaryota > Metazoa > Arthropoda > Insecta > Diptera > Drosophilidae > Drosophila > Drosophila mojavensis. The sequence continues at coordinate 2,506,071 of NW_025318693.1, read as the reverse complement.
AGCGTCACCGATTAACCAATCCAACACGTACTAAGTTTTTATTGAATTGGACGCGAGGGAGCCCAACCAGACAAAAGGAAAACTTAAGCAGAAGCAACAACTAAGCCGAAAACTATTAACAGGACAAACAACGGAAAACAAAGTCAAACAAAAGGTCCACACAAACTGTAGCATGCCACGAGGCCCACTCACCCACACACACACACACAGAGAGAGAGAGAGAGAGCGACTTAACTGCGTGTAGAGGCAGACACATACGAATACAGTGAGCAACAGATGAGAGAGAGATGAGAGTATACGACTTGGCGTTACTCTATCAAATTCAAATCAGAGACTCTCTGTCTCTGTCTTTCTGAGAGCTTAAGCTCAACCTTCATTGGGTGTCTGGTTGTCACAGTCTAAGAAATTTACAAAATGCTGTTGAATGCTGTTGGATTGTTGCCCCATCCATTTGGGGTAGACGCAATGTAAACCCATATTTCTTATTCAGCTTCATCTCCATCGCCGTCGCCGTCGCTGGCCGAAGCATGTCAATTGCATCATTAATAATGGCATTTGCCATTGTTCTACTCCAGACACGGTCCGGCTGCCTGGCTATACATTAGGATTCGTGCCCAAGTCTGTGTGTCGACTGTTGAGTAATGGCTCGCACATACGCCAAGAGCCTTGCAGACAATGAACTCTGAGCGAGCCGAGTGGAAGGCGGAAGGCAGAAGGAGACTCAGCTGCCCGACTGACACAGCTTTGGTTGAGCCCATTCTCCATTTAATGCTCAAAAGAGACCGTGATCTGCATTGCAAATCAACTCAACCAATTGTGATTCAACCCTACTCCCACTCTACTCCCACTCTACTCCCTACTCAGCTCTGTTCAGCTGTTCACCTTTCGATTGGCCTTCTTAGCACACATTGCGTATACGCAATTTTTCAATTTGCTGCAATTTAATTGATTTGCGGACAGCGCGTCGCATCATAAACACCACAAAGCACTTCTAATGCCCAATTTAACAAATTAGCAGCTCTCCCAGCAGCCCTACCGACAGTGCTCTCCGAAAGTCTGCTGACGGCGCGCTTCAACTTCAGGTAGCCGCAGCAGGAGAAAAAATAGAAAGATTTATGGGCTGCCTCTCAGGCGTACTATATTCCTTCGTTAATATCAGAAAATTTACGCATTATGTTGGCAACTGTGGCAACACATGTTCCCCTCCCTGCAAACCTCCCTCCCCTCCACTGACTACTCCAAGAGGACCTGTTCAGAACAGGCAAAAGCCATAAATATGTTGATGTTGGTTTCGACTAAGAGTCTCGCCTGGTCGATACATGTGTGTGTGAGTGTGTGTGTAAGTCTGTGTGTTATGTGTTGTGTGCTACACATCCTAATTACATTTTAATGCCAAGGCATTTGGCACTTTTTATGCCCGCCTTCTGCGCTAATGTAGATTGTTTCCTATAGATTTACAGTGTACTGCATAAAGCTATTCCACTCAGACAACTTCATTATGTTTGTTATAGATAAAAATGAGTGATATAAAATGATATAAAATATATTTTGAGTATGGGTAAAAATAAATTATGAATGTATTTAAAATTATTAAAAATTATTTCAACACATATGCAGCAGAGAACTGCAAGTGTGTCAATTTTGTTGCATTTCTCTGATTCGCAGATTTAGTCCAGTACATTGCTTTAATATCTTATCACATCCTCAAGTTCTTTATCAATTTGTGACTGAAGTGTAAAGACTTAATCAACAGTCAATGGAAATGTTCGTACCTAATGGAAACTATCCCATTCAAGATTTCATCCGAATTGAGTTCACGACGTCGTTTTGATTTTGCTCATGCAAATCGCAGTGACAACAACAACAATAATAAAGGCAACAACAACGAGCAAAGCCACAGGCTGTAAAATTAGAAAACTTTGCTCTGGCATACAAATGAAGCGTCTAAATTGTCCACGCCCTCCCATGGCAACAATTGTCCTTTTAGCAGCCAATAAGCCGCACCCAAATCATAGCGAGAAAGTAAGCATTGAGGAACTGAAGCTCCAGTGGATGAGTGTAACAAGCGGAGCGGGAACAGGAGTGGGACTGTGGCGCAGACTTTTATTGGGGGCCGAGATTGGCGCAACAGCCGGTGAGGAGCACACAATGGGGACATAATTGTAATTGCGAGGGAAATAGTTGGACTGGCATCAAGAAATGCGATGGCAGTTGGCGCTTTTCCAAGTGGAAGCCTCAGCTGGCGCAGAGAGCAGAGCAGAGCGCATGGGGTGGGGTGTCTGGTAATAGTTCTAGTTCACTCTTCAGGCCAGGCCTTAGTCTCCATATCCGTTTCCATTAACGTCGAACCATTTTAATATTTAAAATATCATTCGCAAAGAGAAAATAGCGCAGGCCAGAATTTTACGAGCGGGATGAATAATTCAGCAGGAGACAATAATAATAGTTAGGATATGTCTTGCGCAAGCTCTCGACTGAAGCCAGGCAGGAGGCAGTCCCGTTGGCTTAAATGCTTTGCATGTGAAAATCCCTTGAAAACACATACGTTCACTCAGGAGGAGTTGAGCGGGTGCAGGGAGAGGGGAAGATATTGACGACACTCGCATGGACTTGGACTGAGCCCAGAGTGAAGCAGGATTTGAACGAGGTGGCAGTTAAGAGTCGAGACTGGCACGAGGAGCCGCTGCAAGGCGGCATTTAATATGCAAATTAAAGTGCAGCCAGGTGAGCAGTTGAAACCAGACCAGACCAGACCAGACCACGACTCAAGTGCGAGTTGCGCGAATGTTAATTTTCTGGCTCAAGTTGAAGGAGCCCAGAAGTGCGCAAAGTCTTTTATTCAGCCCAAACTTTAACTCGCTTGAGCGAGCGACTACGCATTTGGCGAATGTTGCGATGTTGCGTATACGCCACGTGCGCCCAAGCACAGCTTAAGCCAAGATGTGTGCATATATGTGTGTGTGAGCTGTGTGGGTGTGTGTTGGAGTGAGAGCCATAAATTTTGCTGGCTGAGGCACGTCGAAATTCAAATTTACTTCGTTGGCGCAGAAATCATTCGTACGACTATCGCCAGCTGGCCAAAGCCAAAGCCAGCGGATAAACTCAGAGGAGAGACCACAAATATTCCCGTCAGGCTGTTGCCAGTTGCCTGATTCCAGCTGCCTCTTGTTGTATTTTATTTGATGAAATGCAAATTTATAAGCAGAAAGTTGAATTGAGTTACAGGAAAACACGAAGCAGAGGAAAACAAAAACATCATCATAAATATGACAGAGCCGGCAGCCACAAGAACAATTGATATGCATGAGTCTCTCCAGCGATAGCCGAGTTTAAGCCCAAATGCTTGACTCTAAATGTGGAATATAAAAGTAGGGATAACTAAAGAAGGAATAACATTTCTCAAGCACGACAAAGTTTAGTTTAATATTTAATATTATGTGACACAGGTAAAACGTCTTACTCTTTTATTAATTGTAATTTGAAATTATTTATGTACTTTAATTAGACGCTTTCCTTAAGCCTCTCTCAACTAATGCTTCTCACATTGTTGAACTACTTAAAAATGCCACAAAGCAGAAAGTTAATTTCCAGAGCGATGGCCAGACAGAGTTGGGTCCCTGACCCCGAGGGCCAAGCAAACCCCGCCCGCCGTCTGGGAAGCTGCTTATAATATCCCAAGAGTGTAAAAGTGACGACAATGAGTCTCGGCTACATTGTAAAACATGACTGAGGCTCACCTCTTGACTCTCGTGCACAGCCAAAATGTCATTGACTAGGGGATGCCCTCTCTTTGCATGAAACATGAGGTTATCTGAGTATTATTATGAATCAGAGTAAGGCATATTAATTATGCGCACAGCTCTATTATCAGGTTCTGAATGTGCTGTGTCTTCAATAGGACTGAAAGTCATCTCGCCAACCTGTTGGGTCTTCTTATCTGGTATCTGCTTATCATGCGGCAAATCCGTTTATTGTATGCCCTTCTGTCCCCTTCTGTCAAGGGGCAACGCCAATGCCAACGCCTTTGACAATCCGCAACAGAGAGGAAGACTTTCGCACAATGGGCATAAATGCAATACAATCTGTTATGCGAATGTGAAAAGTATAAGCGAAAGCTTTTCATATTCAACCTGACACTGAGAAATGATTTCAATTTCTCACCTCGCCCCCCCCAGGAGTCCACCCCCTGAACATGGAAATCCAATTGATGCTGAGACGTTCCTTGAGAGCAACTCACACTTTTTCCCTTCTTAACCTGATTTCTTTCACTCTCTATCGCACTCTCTTTCCCTCTGCCAGTTGCGTACCTGCCAATTGCCCCCTAGGAGTGGAAGGCGGAAGGTGGGTGAGCTCCTGTGATTCTGTTTGCTATTGGTTTCAGGGATTTTGGCTTTCCGTCAGCTACTGGAAATGAATTGTATTTTTCGTTTCAAATTCACATCAGTTTAGAAATCTGGTTTTCCGCTTCCCGATTGCCGCTCGTTAGAGAGTGGGTTGGTGGGCTAGTGGTGTCGAGCACTTAGTGCTGGTGGGGTGGGGCAGTGGGAAAACATGTTTGGGAGTTGTTTTTCCTTCATGAGGAAGCGCAGAGCAACTGTGTGGCAAATTGTTTTGCAGTTTAAATCGCTTGCTATCAATCCCCAAATTGCCGGCTGTTAAAATGATAAACGCTCCATTGGGCTGATAGACTTCTTTTCAGTCGCATCCACCTGGGCTGGTACTCAGTGCAAGAGAATAGATGCCAGTGCAACGTTGTTGTGGTTAGGGAAGGTATTTCGGACTCCCACTTAATGGCTTCATTCAGCTCGTTGCAGATGGAGCAGTTCAATTCAGATTCAGCTGAGAAACAGAAATCCAATACCTGAATTTCACACACGTTCCTGATTAATTTAGAGTATATTTCAATATACACGGATCATTAATTTACAAGGCTGATTGGTAAATTTAGTTGAACCAGAGAGTGAATGTAAACAATGATGAAGAATGCACAGAAAATCTTGTGGCTGACTGAGTTATTTATGGAATATAGAATATGGAATATCTAGCGAATTTCTGGTCTCTGTTCAGGCAACAGCTAAAGTCAACAGTCAATGTGCGCACCAAATTAATTCTGTTTATATCAGCATATAAGAAATTGGAATGCCAAATGGAATAAATTCTTATTTCTAGAACGCAATTTGAATGTGAAACATTTGCTTAATGTACTCAGAAACAGTTCACTAAATATTTTGAAATTTTCCTATATATGTGAATTTTTATCTGCAAATTGACTAGAATGACTCCCAAAGGCTCATCTCGAAGCGGGACTTGTCAAATTCTCTGGCGCATTATCTCTTTTTTTTTTCTACTCTCAGTTTGTTTGCTCCTCAATTTGCGTTGCCAGCAGCAACAAAGCGAATTGTTGAATTGTTGGATTGCTGATTTGCTGAATTGTCAGTCGTGCAAATGTTTATCGTTGACTGCTGCGGGCTGTTTATTCTTATGTTTACTTGAGTGTTGACTTTCCATTTAAATGTGGCGCGCAAAGCAACAAAAACAGCAACTAATGCCCAGTGCCCAATGCCCAATTGGCTAATTGATGTGTGCACTGAGAGCAAAGGACAAAGATAAACATTTCAAGCTTCATCTTTAAATCACAGCATTCAAAAGGAATGGCAATGCCTAGACTGCCAGCCGTGTCCCACATACAATTCCGCTGATTGACAGAATGGCAGAGTGACAAACCGACACTCTGACACTCTGACAGTCACACAAGGCACGAGTGTCCCATTGTGTCGCCTGCTGCAGAAGCAGCTCCGTCTCGAGGCTGACACTGAGCAATGTGCGCAAGTGTCGGGCCAACCCGACTCGCCTGTCCTTTGGGTATGCAATGCAAATGTCTTTCCTCTGTCGCATCTCCTAGAGTAGACGACATCATCATTACGCATCATCCCAACACATTTGGCACGCCAACGAAGCAACGCCAGCCTCAGATAGAGCTGCTGTGCTTCAGCAATTTGAAAGTCTAGGAGACATAGAAGAGCAGGAGGATCCATTTGTTTCTTTTCTGGTTGAGGAAGAGATTGAACCACGAAATGACAGTGAGAACAGGCAACTATCAGGCAAATCTGAATCGTGGCACGGAACACGTTTCGCCAGGTTGTGTGTTAATGATGATGACAGCGGAGGGTGCTTTCCTCCTTGTATTGCTTATGTTTTTGTTGTTGTTGTTGCTCAGCAACAACTACTTGGCCATCTTGACACTTTCAGCGCTCGGCTGTGGCCATATCTACGTAGACATATGTCACTCCAGGCTGCGTCTCTCTTTGTCTGCCACTCGCGTGGCTCTCAGTGCCACAAGCGTAGAAAGACAACCGCAGAAGGCGACACGTGTTTGTCAGCATGTCAAGCGGTCGAGTGCACAGCAGGAGTGTGAAATATACAAAGATATAATAATGTATTATATGCATAGAGAATGCGGCATGTGGATGTTCCAGATGTTCTTTGAAATATGTTAACAAATTGTCTGAAATATCTTGGTTTGTTGATTGGTTGCTTTGATGCGGTTCATGATTTTATTTTGTCAAATAATGGAAAGCTTTTTTGAATAAGTGGAAAAATCTTTGCTGTTGCTCCTATTATTTATAATTGCTGTTTAATATTTACGTTGGGTAAACTTGTCACATGCTTTGACATTTATTAAATTTGCTGGACTTTATTGCACTTCTGATGCACAGTAAATGACAAGCAGAAAAAAGAGTATACAAATGCATATATTTTTTGCTGACTATTGAAAGCTGTGTAGCTTAATATTTTATTTTATTTGGCATTTTTTGGGAATGAAACGGAATGCTGGGTGCTGATAGAATTTTTTTTATTTTTTACGAATCTGGCTCCCAGAATGCAAATTAGACGAATGCAAATTTTTTGCCTACCAAGGCAGATAGGCAAATTCATATTTTCCAGTGGGCAGCCGAAAAAATCAAATATTAGAGTGAAAATTAAAATTTCAGCATAAATAAACAATACAATTTCCAGTAATTGAATAGCTCATAGAGTTGTTTACTTTCGTTTTGTAAAGAGATTGTTACATAAATAAATATTAAACTCGCGTTTTATTTTATATTTTAAATTGTGAATAAAAAAATATATAAAAGTGTCAAGGATGCTAAGAAAATAATATAACTAAAAATATATTTTATATTTTATTTGTAACTTTAATTTGAAGTGTTTTCCTTTCATATATTTATCTTCTTGCATTAATATTCTTACAATAATATTTTGATATTTCTATTTCTTCTATTTACAGTTTTGTGTTCATTTGAAGCCCTAAGCACCTCATAGGTGTTAAATTTGTTTTGATTGAACTGCGCAAACTCCGGAAACGTCAAACGCCAATCGAAGCTGCGCTGCTTCAGTCGCTGCCTCTGCCACTGCCACTGCCACTGCCACTGCCGGTGCCGCTGCCTTTGCCTTTGCCAATGAATGCTCACTCGAACGTTTTCCCGTTAGCCAAGTCCTCAGTTATTTAGCGGCTTTTGTGCGCAACACAACTGAACGGAACGACGTGTTGTCGAACTGTTTAACGTAACGAGCAATGCGTTTAACGTAAGCAAAGCAACAACAACAACAACGGCAGCAACAACCGATACAACAATATCAAATAACTATCCGGCATTATAACGAGTGTTTGCCCCTGTGTCAAGGGAGCGTAAAAATAGAAAAAAATCGAAGTGAGGCAATAAATAAAAAGCCAACGACCCCCGTGTGTGAGCGTGTGTGTGTGATTGAATGTGTGTGTGTCTGTGTGTGAGTGTGTGCATTGGTATAGTTATGTGTGTTTACCGAATACATAGAAAAACAAAAGAACCAATAACTTGTTGTGTTAGCCATGTGCTAGATCAATTAGCAGAGGATTACATACCCTAGCAATTTCATTGATCCGATTATGTTGCAATGCAAACAAAAGATTTAAGCAAACAGCTATGAAACATAAAAATATAATAGCAACAGAGAGGGCTGCAAATGAAATCAAATTAAATAAGTTTAATTAAAAACTAAATATGAATATTGAAATGAGTTTTTGCATATACTAATATACTACAAGAGAATAAACTTATTAGCCAAGTGGTTTTAAGGCTTGAATTGAAAAGATTTAGCCAACTTAATTTATCTATTGTTATTTTCTTCTTTAGTTTTTCTTATAATATAATTCATCTTAGCCCACACACACATATAAATGCATATGTATATGTATATCAATATAAATGAATGCAAATATGATAATTGCGTGGTTTGTTGCTGGAGTCGTGAATATTTAATGCTTTCGCGTGGCTTTCTCCCAGTTGACATCCTGTGAATGCAATTCAACTGTCGAAATGGTCGCAACGGTCGCACATTATAACGGTTTTTCACCCACAATTATGCGCATATGAATTTAACCTCCTTTTCGAATCTGTCTCTGTGTGTGTGTATGGGTGTGTGTGTGTGTATGGGTGTGCGTGTGTGTTAGTGCGCGTTTTACACAGCGTATGCATTTTTTAATTAAATGCTAAAATAACTCAGCTGTTAAAGGTTGCAACAGTGGTGTTTGTTGCTCTGACTCCTAATTAAGTTCTATGAGTGTATATGTGTGTGTGTGTGCGTGCATGTGTGTACTTTTAAATGTGCGCAAGCTATATTTAAATTTATATTCGCTCTTGCAGCACGTTGATTCCATAAACAAGTGTGTATACCGTTCACAGTGAAAACACAATTCAAACATAAGGAAAAAAAAACTTTTAATATAAACAAAATATCAGAAAAATAAAATAAAAATAAAATACAAAAATCAGCGCACTTCAACAACAACAAGTGAGTATTTTTTTATTATCATTTGCCGTTATTTTTGGCACAATGAGTCATGCAGTTTGAGGAGCGAGCGCATGAGCTACTTTTAATTAATGAAATGTCTTTTTATTATAAATATTTTTAATCAGAAATGATGTATGATAACATTTAAAATAAATTTTCTATCAAAACTAAATTTTTTAAGTTAAAAGGGGAAAACGAAACATTTATGCATATAAATACATATGTAAGTTACATATGTATATCAAATAATTTACTTATAAAAACAAAGTATCATGAATTACTTATGCATTCATCTATTTATATTTGATATAAAACAAAAGCTCTAATTTCTCATTTCCCACTTCTTCCACTGACTTTATTAATTCAAGGACTAAAACGAGACATTGACATTATTCATTAAGCTTGTTGATTCGATTTACATGTGTTTCTATTAAGTTGACAAGCTCCTCTACGTCATGCATATAGCTATCAAATGCAGATAAGGCCTGTCGCATTAAATAGCCATGCAATGCACTGAATGAGCGCAAACTAAGTGGAGGTGATTACGCTTGATCAGCTCAAGGAATTTGTCGCTTATATCCTGAAAATCAATCAACATTTGCAGCTGTCGCAAATTTGTATTGAAAGCAATTCATTTACTAGCACTTGCCATATGAATCAATATGCAAATCTCGATGTGTACGCAGGCTGCCGAGCTCCCTTTTCCTATCGCCTTCGCCCTCACGCTCTCTCTCGCACTCACTCTCTTGCCCTCTCTCTTTACCTTTGCCCATCTTGTGTGCCAGTTGGACTGCCAGGCTGCCAATCTGTTCGCCTGTCATTCAACCTTTAAGCCAACCACCCACATGGCCAACATGGCGTTCCGTTGCGTTCCGCTCAGTCCGACAGTTGGCATTTTGGCATATTTAATTATCTGCCAATTCATCAGCGCGTGGGACTTAAAAGTATATTGTTTGCTTGTCTTTGCTACATCCAAACAACATAAAAAGAAACAACAAAGAGGGAAAAGAGCACACATAGCTGTTATTATAACAAAGACCTACAAAGCCAAACAAAATACAAAAAAATACGGCAGCAGCAACAACAGTAAACAGCTGCAGGAATGTTATCCTCGCAGCAGGAAAGCCAGGCAGGGTCTGTGGCCACGCCCACAAAGTGCTGCCAAAATAGCAATTGCTGAGTTCAGCTAAAGCCACGTAACATTACATTAAAACCGAGCCGCATATTACGTATACGCAACGTGTGCACCCAAAATTAGCAGCCATCACAATTTCAGTTTTGCAGTGTGTTCGTGACCTGCCCATGTATGTGCAAGGCCGTGTGTGAGACTGTGTGCGTGATGCTTATCTGCCATCAATATAATTGCCGGGGCACTTCTGTGGCACTCGAATCGCGTGTTGTCCATTTGCGGTCACTCAGCACGTTGTTGCATGAAATTGTAGCTGTGTGCTGCCCTCACGGTCTATGCAGAGCATAATTACACACACACTAGGAGCTAATAAAGAAAACATTTGCTCAAATATATATTAGATTTTATTATATTGTATGAGCCTCACATAAAAAGCCTCAAAATGGCAGCTCAACATTTGCGGACAGGCCAATGAAAATAATTTGATTACATTGAATTAGCTGCTGTGATGTGCCTTTAACAAGTATTTCATATCTTAAACAGGCTCTAAAAGCTTCTCTCAGTCCAATATATATCACAAGTTGGTTAACTTATTATTATTATAAGACAACATAAATGAACTTGGGTTGAAAAAATGCACATAGTTGCCTTTGAAAAGCTATTCATACCAACAAAACCCCTCGTGTATAACAAAGCAACGCTGGCGAGCCCATATCAAGCCATTCGAGCGTGAGCATGAACTATCTGCGACAATTTGTTAACATATTTCAAGGAACATCTGGAACATCCACATGCCGTATTCTCTATGCATATAATACATTACTTTATCTCTGTATATTTTACACTCCCGCTGTGCACTCGACCGCTTGACATGCTGACAAACACGTGTCGGCTCCTGCGGTTGTCTCTCTTCACATGCGGACAGGCACCTTAATCCGAGTCGTCGACAATGAGAGACGCAGCTCGGAGTGACATATGTCCACAAGAGTGCTGTCAGCTTAGCCAATTTCAGGCTAAATCCAGCCATGCATCGAAAATGAGTATGGGATGGAATAGCCATAAATTGAGACAGACGATGCGGAAGTCCTTAAGAGAACTATAAAGCGAGAGAAACTTCTGTCTATGTTATCTAATAAATAAAAATATTAGTGTGCAAAAGCTAAACAAACATATCAATATTTACGATACCTTATCAAACATATCCGATTTAAGTATGCATATTTACTTGCCTATCTGTTCGTATATCTCTCTCTGTATGTCTCCCTATCCATCTCACAGTTTATCTTACTCTCTGTCAAAGCAAAGGGCGAAGAAGAACCTTACACGATCTATATGTATGCAGCAGTATTAATTCGTTATTTATATTTATGTAAAACGAGGCTAGAATGCTTGAAGAGTCAGAGGGTGCTCTCATTGGTCAGTTAAAGTTCGACTGTAACGATCTCTACCTGGCACCGGGCTCAACACTTGAGCGCGACTTAATGTGAGTGAAAGTAGCCCTATATAAAGAGCAGCAGGTGCAGCATTTCTTCAGTTGTTCCTGGCCTGTTGGGGGTCAATCGTGAGGTGCAGTAAAGTAAAGTGAAAGCAGACTGAGCATTAAAGGGGGAATACTTGGAGGAAGTATATGAAGGAAATACTAAGAGGAAATATTTGGAGCACATACTAATTTCTTAGAGTAAATACAGAAAATACTTGGAAATACTTCGGCAAGATTCTATGAAGAAATTCTTAGAAGAAATATTTAAAGGAAAATACGAGCCTACTCTTACGTCTGTCGATTGTTTTGGTGTGAAAATTACTTTATCCAATGGAATTGGCGAAATTGATACGGGTAAATATTGTGTTACAAATTATGCAAAAAAAATGTTGTTTTTTTTTTTAATTTTGATGAAAAAAGAAGACACAGTAAATAATTAAAAAAAAATATATAATAATAATAATATAGCAATTTTCCTAATCTATAATTTAACTCGCTATTCCAGCATTTTTTCCAACACTTTAGCCACTTTTAGCCTACTATTATCCACATCTTCAACAGCTGGCAACACTGGTTTATGTATGTCTTGATATGGCCACAGCCGAGCGCTGAAAACCTCTAGTTGGCCAAGTAGTTGTTGCCTTCTACAACAACAACAAAAACATAAGCAATACAAAGAGGAAAGCGCCCTCCGCTGTCATCATCATTAACACACAACCTGGCGAAACGTGTTCCGTGCCACGATTCAGATTTGCCTGATAGTTGCCTGTTATCACTGCCATTTCGTGGTTCAATCTCTTGCTCAACTAAAAAAGAAACAAATGGATCCTCCAGCTCTTCTATGTCTCTTAGATTTTCAAATTGCTGAAGCACAGCTGATCTATATGAGGCTGGCGGTGCTTCGTGTTGTGGTGATGCGTAATGATGATGTCGTCCACTCTAGGAGGTGGGTGGTGGAAAGACATTTGCATTGCATACCCAAAGGACAGACGAGTCGGATTGGCCCGACACTTGCGCACATTGCTCAGTGTCAGCCTCGAGACGGAGCTGCTTTTGCAGCAGGCGACACAATGGGACACTCGTGCCTTGTGTGACTGTCAGAGTGTCAGAGTGTCCGTTTGTCACTCTGTCATTCTGTCATTCTGTCAGTCAGCGGAATTGTATGTGGGACACGGCTGGCAGTCTAGGCATTGCCATTGCTTTTGAATGCTGTGATTTAAAGATGAAGCTTGAAATGTTTATCTTTGTCCTTTGCTCTCAGTGCACACATCAATTAGCCAATTGGGCATTGGGCAGTGGGCATTAGTTGCTGTTTTTGTTGCTTTGCACGCCACATTCAAATGGAAAGTCAACACTCAAGTAAACATAAGAATAAACAGCCCGCAGTAGTCAACGATAAACATTTGCACGACTGACAATTCAGCAAATCAGCAATTCAACAATTCAACAATTCGCTTTGTTGCTGCTGGCAACGCAAATTGAGGAGCAAACAAACTGAGAGTAGAAAAAAAAAGATAGTGCGCCAGAGAATTTGACAAGTCCCGCTTCGAGATGAGCCTTTGGGAGTCATTCTAGTCAATTTGCAGATAAAAATTCACATATATAGGAAAATTTCAAAATATTTAGTGAACTGTTTCTGAGTACATTAAGCAAATGTTTCACATTCAAATTGCGTTCTAGAAATAAGAATTTATTCCATTTGGCATTCCAATTTCTTATATGCTGATATAAACAGAATTAATTTGTTGCGCACATTGACTGTTGACTTAAACTGTTGCCTGAAAAGAGACCAGAAATTCGCTAGATATTCCATATTCCATAAATAACTCAGTCAGCCACAAGATTTTCTGTGCATTCTTCATCATTGTTTACATTCACTCTCTGGTTCAACTAAATTTACCAATCAGCCTTGTAAATTAATGATCCGTGTATATTGAAATATACTCTAAATTAATCAGGAACGTGTGTGAAATTCAGGTATTGGGTATTTCTATTTCTCAGCTGAATCTGAATTGAACTGCTCCATCTGCAACGAGCTGAATGAAGCCATTAAGTGGGAGTCCGAAATACCTTCCCTAACCACAACAACGTTGTACTGGCTTCTATTCTCTTGCACTGAGTACCAGCCCAGGTGGATGCGACTGAAAAGAAGTCTATCAGCCCAATGGAGCGTTTATCATTTTAACAGCCGGCAATTTGGGGATTGATAGCAAGCGATTTAAACTGCAAAACAATTTGCCACACAGTTGCTCTGCGCTTCCTCATGAAGGAAAAACAACTCCCAAACATGTTTTCCCACTGCCCCACCCCACCAGCACTAAGTGCTCGACACCACTAGCCCACCAACCCACCAACCCACTCCCTAACGAGCGGCAATCGGAAAGCGGAAAACCAGATTTCTAAACTGATGTGAATTTGAAACGAAAAGTACAATTCATTTCCAGTAGCTGACGGAAAGCCAAAATCCCTGAAACCAATAGCAAACAGAATCACAGGAGCTCACCCACCTTCCGCCTTCCACTCCTAGGGGGAAATTGGCAGGTACGCAACTGGCAGAGGGAAAGAGAGTGCGATAGAGAGTGAAAGAAATCAGGTTAAGAAGGGAAAAAGTGTGAGTTGCTCTCAAGGAACGTCTCAGCATCAATTGGATTTCCATGTTCAGGGGGTGGACTCCTGGGGGGGCGAGGTGAGAAATTGAAATCATTTCTCAGTGTCAGGTTGAATATGAAAAGCTTTCGCTTATACTTTTCACATTCGCATAACAGATTGTATTGCATTTATGCCCATTGTGCGAAAGTCTTCCTCTCTGTTGCGGATTGTCAAAGGCGTTGGCATTGGCGTTGCCCCTTGACAGAAGGGGACAGAAGGGCATACAATAAACGGATTTGCCGCATGATAAGCAGATACCAGATAAGAAAACCCAACAGGTTGGTGAGATGACTTTCAGTCCCATTGAAGACACAGCATATTCAGAACCTGATAATAGAGCTGTGCGCATAATTAATATGCCTTACTCTGATTCATAATAATACTCTAATATCCTCATCTTCCATGCAAAGAGAGGGCATCCCCTAGTCAGTGACATTTTGCCTCTGCAAAAATAAGAAACACGAGAAACGAGAGGTGGGGTCAGTCATGTTTTACAATGTAGCCGAGACTCATTGTCGTCACTTTTACACTCTTGGGATATTATAAGCAGCTTTGCTGAAGGGCGGGCGGGGTTTGCTTCGCCCTCGGGGTCAGGGACCCGACTCTGTCTGGCCATCGCTCTGGAAATTAACTTTCTGCTTTGTGGCATTTTTAAGTAGTTCAACAATGTGAGAAGCATTAGTTGAGAGAGGCTTAAGGAAAGCGTCTTATTAAAGTACATAAATAATTAAAAATTACAATTAATAAAAGAGTAAGACGTTTTACCTGTGTCACATAATATTAAATATTAAACTAAACTTTGTCGTGCTTGAGAAATGTTATTCCTTCTTTAGTTATCCCTACTTTTATATTCCACATTTAGAGTCAAGCATTTGGGCTTAAACTCGGCTATCGCTGGAGAGACTCATGCATATCAATTGTTCTTGTGGCTGCCGGCTCTGTCATATTTATGATGATGTTTTTGTTTTCCTCTGCTTCGTGTTTTCCTGTAACTCAATTCAACTTTCTGCTTATAAATTTGCATTTCATCAAATAAAATACAACAAGAGGCAGCTGGAAACAGGCAACTGGCAACAGCCTGACGGGAATATTTGTGGTCTCTCCTCTGAGTTTATCCGCTGGCTTTGGCTTTGGCCAGCTGGCGATAGTCGTACGAATGATTTCTGCGCCAACGAAGTAAATTTGAATTTCGACGTGCCTCAGCCAGCAAAATTTATGGCTCCCACTCCAACATACACCCGCGCACAGCACACACACACATATATGCACACATCTTGGCTTAAGCTGTGCTTGGGCGCACGTGGCGTATACGCAACATCGCAACATTCGCCAAATGCGTAGTCGCTCGCTCAAGCGAGTTAAAGTTTGGGCTGGATAAAAGACTTTGCGCACTTCTGGGCTCCTTCAACTTGAGCCAGAAAATTAACATTCGCGCAACTCGCACTTGAGTCCTGGTCTGGTCTGGTCTTTTCTGGTCTGGTTTCAACTGCTCACCTGGCTGCACTTTAATTTGCATATTAAATGCCGCCTTGCAGTGGCTTCTCGTTCCAGTCTCGACTCTTAACTGCCACCTCGTTCAAATCCTGGTTCACTCTGGGCTCAGTCCAAGTCCATGCGAGTGTCGTCAATATCTTCCCCTCTCCCTGCACCCGCTCAACTCCTCCTGAGTCAACGTATGTGTTTTCAAGGGATTTTCACATGCAAAGCACTTAAGCCAACTGGACTGCCTCCTGCCTGGCTTCAGGAATCGGGGAGCTGCGAGTCGAGAGCTTGCGCAAGGCAGAGCCTAACTATTATTATTGTCTCCTGCTGAATTATTCATCCCGCTCGTAAAATTCTGGCCTGCGCTATTTTCTCTTTGCGAATGATATTTTAAATATTAAAATGGTTCGACGTTAATGGAAACGGATATGGAGACTGAGGCCTGGCCTGAAGAGTGAACTAGAACTATTACCAGACACCCCACCCCATGCGCTCTGCTCTGCTCTCTGCGCCAGCTGAGGCTTCCACTTGGAAAAGCGCCAACTGCCATCGCATTTCTTGATGCCAGTCCAACTATTTCCCTCGCAATTACAATTATGTCCCCATTGTGTGCTCCTCACCGGCTGTTGCGCCAATCTCGGCCCCCAATAAAAGTCTGCGCCACAGTCCTACTCCTACTCCCGCTACTCACACTCACCCACTGGAGCTTCAGTTCCTCAATGCTTACTTTCTCGCTATGATTTGGGTGCGGCTTATTGGCTGCTAAAAGGACAATTGTTGCCATGGGAGGGCGTGGACAATTTAGACGCTTCATTTGTATGCCAGAGCAAAGTTTTCTAATTTTACAGCCTGTGGCTTTGCTCGTTGTTGTTGCCTTTATTATTGTTGTTGTTGTCACTGCGATTTGCATGAGCAAAATCAAAAAGACGTCGTGAACTCAATTCGGATGAAATCTTGAATGGGATAGTTTCCATTAGGTACGAACATTTCCATTGACTGTTGATTAAGTCTTTACGCTTCAGTCACAAATTGATAAAGAACTTGAGGATGTGATAAGACATTAAAGCAATGTACTGGAATAAATCTGCGAATCAGAGAAATGCAACAAAATTGACACACTTGCAGTTCTCTGCTGCGAATGTGTTTAAATAATTTTTAATAATTTTAAATACATTCATAATTTATTTTTACCCATACTCAAAATATATTTTATATCATTTTATATCACTCATTTTTATCTATAACAAACATAATGAAGTTGTCTGAGTGCAGTACACTGTAAATCTATAGGAAACAGTCTACATTAGCGCAGAAGGCGGGCATAAAAAGTGCCAAATGCCTTGGCATTAAAATGTAATTAGGATGTGTAGCACACAACACATAACACACAGACTTACACACACACTCACACACACATGTATCGACCAGGCGAGACTCTTAGTCGAAACCAACATCAACATATTTATGGCTTTTGCCTGTTCTGAACAGGTCCTCTTGGAGTAGTCAGTGGAGGGGAGGGAGGTTTGCAGGGAGGGGAACATGTGTTGCCACAGTTGCCAACATAATGCGTAAATTTTCTGATATTAACGAAGGAATATAGTACGCCTGAGAGGCAGCCCATAAATCTTTCTATTTTTTCCCCTGCTGCGGCTACCTGAAGTTGAAGCGCGCCGTCAGCAGACTTTCGGAGAGCACTGTCGGTAGAGCTGCTGGGAGAGCTGCTAATTTGTTAAATTGGGCATTAGAAGTGCTTTGTGGTGTTTATGATGCGACGCGCTGTCCGCAAATCAATTAAATTGCAGCAAATTGAAAAATTGCGTATACGCAATGTGTGCTAAGAAGGCCAATCGAAAGGTGAACAGCTGAGCAGAGCTGAGTAGAGGGGGAGTAGAGTGGGAGTAGAGTGGGAGTAGGGTTGAATCACAATTGGTTGAGTTGATTTGCAATGCAGATCACGTTCCCTTTTGAGCATTAAATGTAGAATGGGCTCAACCAAAGCTGTGCCAGTCGGGCAGCTGAGTCGATGTAGCTCATTCTTCTTTTTTTTCTCCTTCTGCCTTCCGCCTTCCACTCGGCTCGCTCAGAGTTCATTGTCTGCAAGGCTCTTGGCGTATGTGCGAGCCATTACTCAACAGTCGACACACAGACTTGGGCACGTATCCTAATGTATGGCCAGGCAGCCGGACCGTGTCTGGAGTAGAACAATGGCAAATGCCATTATTAATGATGCAATTGACATGCTTCGGCCAGCGACGGCGACGGCGATGGAGATGAAGCTGAATAAGAAATATGGGTTTACATTGCATCTGCCCCAAATGGCTGGGGCAACAATCCAACAGCATTTTGTAAATTTCTTAGACTGTGACAACCAGACACCCAATGAAGGTTGAGCTTAAGCTCTCAGAAAGACAGAGACAGAGAGTCTCTGATTTGAATTTGATAGAGTAACGCCAAGTCGTATACTCTCATCTCTCTCTCATCTGTTGCTCACTGTATTCGTATGTGTCTGCCTCTACACGCAGTTAAGTCGCTCTCTCTCTCTCTCTCTGTGTGTGTGTGGGTGAGTGGGCCTCGTGGCATGCTACAGTTTGTGTGGACCTTTTGTTTGACTTTGTTTTCCGTTGTTTGTCCTGTTAATAGTTTTCAGCTTAGTTGTTGCTTCTGCTTAAGTTTTCCTTTTGTCTGGTTGGGCTCCCCGGTGCCGAATTCAATAAAAATTTAGTACGTGTTGCATAAGTTAAGTTCTTTCTCCTCGTCTTCATGTCCGTCTCTTGAGTCGCTAAGTTTTGGGCTCCGCAATTTAGGTAGATTTTCCTCTGTATAATATTAATGTATTTAATATATTTAGCCAACAAACAAAGGGTTTACTGATTGCCTATAATAAATAAGTAGTCTTTAAAAAAGTGTTGGAAATGTTAATGATTGTGCTTTTATGCAATTTTCCAGATATTCAAAAAAATGTTCGATTAAGATTGAAAAAAAAAAAAAACGATAACTTAATATTTATATGGCAATCAGTCTCTAGGGTCTTTTAGAATCTGAATAACAGCACGCACACTGTAAGCAGATGACGAGAGAAGGCAAGATCATACTGAATAAAATTCAAATTTTAAATAAATATATTTGTACAGAAAAAAAAAAAAAATATATATATATAATAAAGAAAGTAAATACAATGGAATGAATGTTAAACAAAGTATCCGAGTCTTATCCTCCAATTTTCTCGTGACTTTGCACGCACTCACATATTTCTCTTGTAACTAACAATGGTGTCACAGTTGCTGCGATTTCGCAGCCAGAAAGTGAAAGACGAGAAAGGAAATGTTTGTTTTACACTCGAAAAAATAAACAGCAGCAACTGAGGGTCCGGAGATGTTTCTCAGCTCTGCCTTATTGTTGTATCTGCTGCAGTATCAACAAGCAAAGCTGAAGGACAAACAGAGGGAGAAAAGCAGAGCACAAAATGAAAGGGAACTGGAAGTGGAAGTGGAAAGTCGTAGAGGAATTGGAAGGGAATAACGTGTGTCTGATGTGTCCCGATAAGCAGCTGCTGCTCGCGCATTAGATGAGAGCTCGAGTCGAGTCCCTCCATATCCCCTTTCCGCCTGCTCCCCTCCCAGCCATGAAAAATAGATGGCGTGCCAAATAGCGTGTTTCGTTGTTGCGAATGAATCCTATTTTGGGGTGCTCCGCCATTGCGAAGCGTTACTCGGACGAGTGTGTGGCACTCGGGCTATGCATGTGAGTATGAAAACTCACGTTTGCTGCACTTGCGAAACACGCGAATGTCTATGAAATTCAATTTTTCACAGCGGCGTAAGATCCAGTGGGCAACAGAATTTATTGTTTTCGTGTTAGCTCTCATTGTGTCTGGGGCAGGAAGCGTAGTGCACGATGCAACAGCATTGCCTGTTCGTATTCATTGAGAGTCATTTGAGCGCATCTCTCGACTACTCATTGTTTCTATTCAGCTTTAACATTCTGCCTTTCATTCAGTTTCAATAAAGTAGCTTACAGAGCACCCTTAGGGATGGGACTGAAAAGGGCACCGGAAATTACGTATACGCAGCCCTGATTCGTGATTCGAGATTCGTGTTTGCTTCCTGTGCGTGTGAACTCGTCTATTGCCATTTTCCGCATTTTCCCGTCGCTCATCGTTCTGTTTGATGTGTTTTTCAGTCGCCTAATTGTGCGTGCCAGCGACAACAAAGGCTCAGTGGGTCAGAACCCATCGCTGTGTACAGTCCACAGTCCACAGTTCACAGTCCACAGGCCACAGTCTACAGTGCACACAGCATAGAGAGAACCACAACTGAGTCCAGCTGGCCCACCTCTGATTAATTTTGTTGCAGGCGATTTTAGTTTTTGTTTTTAAGCCTTTCCATGGAAAGTGCATTCGAATTGGCCACATTTTGTTTCGCTTGAATCGTGTTGGCTTAAAAGGACCTTTCGCAGAGCCTCTCTGATTGAATTGCACATTCAGTTATAGGTCAAGCCAAACAGTGCTGGGACACTGAACAGATGGAGGAGTTCCATATTCAACATCCCCATCATATCTCTAATCTCCACGGGATCCCAAGGAGTTGCCGTTGTTCATTTGTGACCCATTTTTATTGCTGCTTATCGATTTTCTTAGAATCGTGGGTGCCAAGCTGACCCAATTGAAAGCAATTGACCCTTTTTACTTCTTGTTTCGCTTTCCTTACATATAAACAGCAATCGTAATTCTCACCCTCTTTGCTTAGCTGTCATTGATAGTTTGCTTTGACCTCCAATGATATCATTTCTCTTCTCCCTCTCTCTCTGACTGCAATTTGTGCATATTACACGCAAGAATGAGAATATGCCATGCCACACAAATTATGCTAAATCCACATGCACTTAGCATTCGGATATGGCAATGTCCATCTGCTCTACTTATATTTGCAGAGTCAACTAACCGGACAATCTACAACAAGTTCATTTGGCCAGACCACTTCAAACGAACCATTCCAGCCGAGCTCATTAATTTTGCTCAACCAGAAATGAATAATGATATGGTCCGTGTGGTTAGTCTGGAGAGGAAGGAGAAGTCCGAAGTCCGAAGTCCGAAATGTGAAATGGGAAACAAAGCATAAATTCGTGTGTGATGAAGCCAAAAATCTACACTTAAAACTAAACATAGGACTGGGCACTTGACGACTTTTTTGGCAGAACCTTTTACTTGTAGCCTTAGGGTGGGTAAATATGTGTGTCTGTGTGTGTATGTGTGTTGAATTGTTCTCCGGTCTGGCTGTTGATAGTTCAGCTAGTTTTCTCTGTTGCTGTTGCATGTTGGCACAAGCCAAGAACCAAAACACGAGCAGGCTGCAACAATTTTTCATTTTGACTTTTCCCTCCTCTCGCCTTTCGTTCTGTGCATAGACTTTCAGTTCCCACTGCCCAATTACAAAAGTTTGAAGCTTTTTTACAATTTGTTGTGTTTCAGTTTTTGCATTGTTTGTTTACGTCCCTTGCTGTATATTTTCGTGTTGTTTTCTTTTTCCTTCTTTTTTTTTTTTGCAGCTGCCACTTCAGCGCATTTAAACTTTTTACGGTCAACTAGGGATATGAGTGTTGTCCTGGCTGTGTGAAGGCTCATTTGCTCCTGCTGCTGTTGCTGTCTGAATATGTTTTGCTTCTGTCTTGTCATTGCGTTTGCCATTTGCCGCTTGACCCACCTTTGGCTTGGTGGTTTCATCGACCGCAGCCAACTCATTTAATGGCCATATAAACCAACCAGACTTTTTTCCACTAACATTTTATGTCTTGGGTTTTTCTGACATTGCAATTAGAGCACTTAAATTAGAGAGGAAAATTCAATTTAATTAAGGAGTTGTATGTTTGTTTCTGCCAATATACAGTGCTTATCATAATTATAGCCCACCCTGCAACTTAAACTTTGAGCGCGTTGTAACAAAATTTTTAAGGTTTTTTAAAAATAAATTTTACAGCACATTATAGACTGGAGCATGTTCAGTAGATTTTATCAAAATTTTAGTTCAATTTATGGAAAGAACCGTTAACTTTTGCTCTGTGCTAGCATTTTTGCTTGCATTTTTGTGTATCATAATTATAGCCCACTGTCGCAAATTTGAATTTATTAAGTGCGGAACAGACTTTTGGCTTTACAGACATTGTAATTAAGTAAATTTAGATAGTTTTTAAGAGATGCCGCTTGGAAAACAATTATCGTATTATGAAAAGGGCCGTATTTTCTCACTTTTCGAGTCAGGAGAGTCTATTTCGAGTATTTTACGAATTTTGAAAAAAAAAGTCAAAGTGTAATTAAAATTTTTTTGGATAACCCCGAAGAATAAGGATCAAGAAGACGTACTGGGTGAAAACCGTTACTAATTGCGCACGATAAACGCAAAATTATTAAGAAAGCCAGCAACAACCCAGCCGCTTGTATAGCTTTGGCCGCACATGTGGCCGAATCTATGTCAGCGATGACTGTTTGGCGAGTACTTAAGAGCTCAGGAATCATAAATAGGTCTAAACTGACCAAAGCATCCATGTTGCTAAGTCGCCACAAGGTTGCTCGACTTGGTTTTGCCGATGGACATACTGCGACCGATCTGACATACGCGCGTTTGAATCATCGTCTTTTGGCTTACAGTATATTTATAAATTTTTACCCTAACAGGTCGTATTTTCTGATGGGAAGAAGTTTAACCTGGATGGTCCTGATGGGTTTGATACTTATTAGCATGATTTGAGGAAGGATCCTATGTTTTTTTCAAGGACAAACTTTGGAGGTGGCTCCGTCATGATTTGGGGTCCATTTTTTTTATTTGGTACCTGGGAATTGAAGTTTGTAACAAACCGAATGAACAGTGAAGAGTATATTCAGGCTCTGGATAGTATTCTCATTCCATATTCAAGAGAATTACGTGAGAAACCAATGGTTTTCCAACAGGATAATGCCAGAATCCATGTGAGCAGACGTACAAAAGAGTGTTTGGAGGAATGTCATGTTGATGTCCTTGACTGGCCAGCATGTTTTGGGGATCTCAACCCGATAAAAATGTCTGGGGTAATCTTGCAAGACGTGTGTATGCCAAAAATCGCCAGTTGGAGACAGTTGGATATCTTAAAACGCAAATTCTAAACGACAATGACTAAATAACAAAGTTTCGAAAAGGACCTTTTATTAAATTTAGTGGTTTCAATGAGGAAGAGAATTTTTGAGTTAACTAAGACAAATGGAGGCCGGACTAAGTATTAACATTAGTTTTTCCCTTAATCCGCAACGAATTCGGATTTTTTTTTACAAAAATATGAATACGGGCTGATACAGAAAATGCTGCTGTTTTTCCTTGTTTTTTACTTCTTTTTAAGAAATCGTTATTAAATCGTGAATTTTAAGTGAAAAAGTTTTTTGCCATTCATAATTGAAATATTGAACTACTCATTTTTGAAGATTTTGAGGAAATATTCCATTTGGGAAAAATTTTCAGCCGATTCGTTTAAGTGGATTAAAAGTGGGCTATAATTATGATAAGCACTGTATAAAATTATCTGTGAACAATTAATTAATTTATTTTGCCTTAATTGTTGTACCTATTTTGTTCAATAAATAATTGGCATTAAATCCATTCAGACAGCTTCTTTATTTTAGTTAGTTGTACAGGAATTTATTTTCTCATCGTAATTATTTTTAGAGCCATGTCTACATGCATTCACCTAATCCCTTCAGCTGCTCATTAAGTTTCTGCTCACTTATGCATCATACAAGAAATCCAAGTTGATTGCTCCGCACTTTCCACTTCCACTAATCCGAGAGTCGAAGGAGGGAACTCCCCTCCCCTCGGGGTCCACACTCTTGGCTCTCTACAACTGATTGCAGCCAACTTCCGTTTGTTGCCAATCCCACGCACGTGCTGACCATAAAGCGCAGCGCACTGAGCCAATTCCAGAGTGTTTATAATTGAAACTTGCCCAGAGCTTCGTGGACCAAAGCAGAGAGTGAAAGGGAATAAAACAAAGCAGAGCCAAAGCCAAAGCGAAAGCCAACAAAGAGCAGGTGCAGAAGAAATGTAGTTGAAAGGTGAGTCCGCGTCCAAGTCATTTCCCCCGGAGCGGATATAAAGCGATTTGACTTGGTGACAACATCATTTCCGCAAGGCGCTTAAGGGAAGGTGAAGGGGAGTGAAGTGCGAGTGCGAACTGCGAAGTGCTCGGCGGGCACAAAGAATAATGGGCACTTAAATTGCTGTCATTAATAAGGCGACTAACAGAGTTGCGCAATTTAAAGCCGTGCGCCATTTGATGAACTGCTCGGCATTGGCTACGTGCTGCTGAGAAGCGCGGAGAGAGGCGGATAATCGCAATAGAGCCACTTATAGATTCAGGTGAGCAGGGCGAAGACAAAAGAAGAAGAAGAAAGCCAAGCTCATTAAAAGTGATAAATTAGCTGAACAAATGAAGACCTCAAAGTGGAGATGAATGGGACAGAACTGTCCGAGGTCCATGAAGAATTGAATGATATGCCAAACAGGCCAAGCGACATTAACAGAGATCTAAAATGAAAAATATAAATGAGACTTTGCTACATTTAGAAAAGTTCGAGATGATTTGTATTCCGTTGCTTAAAATTTATTCTGTGCCAGTGAAAAGTTTATCCTCAACAGCCAAGGTAGAAATATGTTGCAAATAAATCATATTTAATAGACTTTGCTTGCACGCAAAACGAGAAAAGGGTGGAGTGAAATTACTCACCGCCTGCTCATATTTTCTCTCTAAATGAAAGGAAGTTCTGCTGTGAAGGTAAGGCAAGGCAAGGCAAGGATGCGAGCTGAAGGAAGTGCTCAGCCCGACTCACAAATTTGCATTGTGTGAATTGCTTCCGTTGTTGCTCCGCATATTGCCAGCTTACTTGAGAGGATGTGCCCAGTCCTGAGATGTGCCAGGACAAGACAAATACACGAAGCAGCAGCAAGATAAATATCTGAATTGTGGCTGTCCGCCTCCTTGGACAGCATTTCCCTTGTCATTGCAATGCAGAGTGAAAGATGTTCTTCGGCTCAGTTGACTCCTTCTCCTCCACCCCCTCGAAAGACGATGGCCACAACAATCAACTCTGCCATTCGCACCTAATTCAAGACAAGTGTCGTAGATGGAGACATAAAACGCAGGCTTTGTCTTCAAAGTTAATGAATTTTGTCTCGAATAATGATTTAAATTCGTGTGCCTTTTATTGGCTTGCCTTTGTTTCGTTCCCATTCCATTTCATTGTTGTTTTTCACTGCTCGCTTTTCCGTTTGTTTCCTCTTTCTGGCATTCCAAGCCATTTCACTTATTCCTTTGAATTTGGCATTTGAATTTCTGCGAGCAAACTTGAAATGAATGGAATAGTTAATTGCCGTCGGTCTGTAAATATTTGCATCAACTTTTGTTCCCAGGCATGCGATATGACGCACTTCTAATTCATACGAATTCCCTTCTTCTGCGAATATTTTGCACAAATTTATTTTAACTCAGCTGCTCTCAGATATTCCAGAGCGAATGGCCACCTAATTATTTACTTTATTTATGGGAGGCAGCAAAGTTCTTTAGTTAATACGAAAAGCAGATGGCGAAAATGTGCCGTTAATTCTGAATTAAATTGTTGCCATTTCGGATTGTTTACGCCAAGCAATAGAACTGGCCGAATTTTGTTAAGCTGAGTGCCTCGGGCAGAGGAAATCGAATCAAAATTTGCGTGGCGCTGGAATTTCTTTTCGCTTTATTTACCTGGCAATGAATTCACTTAGACGAGGCACTCGTATTCAAGTGGGATGTGGATATTGGGATGCAAATCGAGGCACTACACGAACGCTGCCGTAAACACATAATCTGATTCCAGAAACGAAGTGCACCCACATTGGGAGCAGGAGAACCCCTCTTCGCACTGTGCCAAACTGTGAATTGAATTTATTTGTATGGGAGCGGGACTGGGTAGAGGCGAAAGGGTTCTCTTTAACCCAGAAGTGTCAACAGATCCTTTCGCCGATAAAAGGATTCACAGGGGACGCAAACGCCTGCTCCTGCTCGAGAAAATTAATAAAAAGCGAAAGTAAACACAGAACGAGGCACTCAAATGCTTTGAGCAACCTCTGAACTCCGAATCTCACTTCGTTTGGAATTCATGTTAAATTAAAAACCCACCAGGTAAACATTTGCGGAGCTGCGGAGAGAGTCGATATATGGAATGGGAAAATTTAAACCTCTTCAAATCATCATCGGAATCTTTATATATTCCACATGGCAGACATCAATACTAAATATTTTCGCAAATTTTGTTTGATTTTTCTTTCTTGATAATATAAAATACTTTTGGGAGCCATTATTAAATTCTCAATTTCCAGCCTGCGACATCAACATTTCTCAGAGCGAGTTTTATGACTCAGCCTGAAATGTTTTTATTACTCAAACACGAAT
The DNA here is from genome assembly GCF_018153725.1 of Drosophila mojavensis. Lineage (NCBI taxonomy): Eukaryota > Metazoa > Arthropoda > Insecta > Diptera > Drosophilidae > Drosophila > Drosophila mojavensis. Next base: position 2,480,056 of record NW_025318693.1, on the reverse strand, counting down.
ACAGACGACAATCAGTTTTTCCATTCGAAAATCTTTTGACTTTCTGACATCGAGGGGAACCCAGCATTAAATACGGTATTTGACTTGTCTCCTGTTTTTCTTTGCAGGCACCGCAGGAGACTGGCGAAATGCATTAGGCGAGCGAGCAAGGAAATACTTGGTAAACATAATTTGGAATATTATCACTGTGAAAGAGGGAGAGATAGCAAGAGAGAGAGAGAGAGAGAGAGAGAGAGAGAGAGAGAGAGAGAGAGAGAGAGAGAGAGGGAAGGCTATTTAGGCAGAGTAAACATTACACATCAAACAGAGCAAAGCGAGTAAATTATACATAATACTATTTGCCATGGGCTGGAGGAGTTTGTCTAACTGTGGAGGAGGAGGAGGGGGAAGCATCTGTCCGGCAACAAGTCAAGTGTGGCAAATGACAGGGACTTATGTCTGTTTCCCTTGCAGAAGCCATGCCGTCAGCAGCAGGGCCAGCAGAGTCCTGCAGCGCTAGCGGATACTTTGTGGGAGGCCACGCCCATCTACTGTCCGACAGACATTGTTCCATTTCAGTTTTGTACAAATTGAAGGCATGTCCTGCTGCTGCAGCCAGAGAAAGTCCTTGTCCCAATTATGTGACAAATATGGAAATTTACAGCTGCAGCCTGTATGTGTGCGCCCTTTGTGTGTGTGCTGCAGTGCGTATTCGATAAATGAAAGCAGCAAAGTTCCATTTAAATTGCATTAAATTTACCTCAGCAGCAGGAAGCTGCCAGCGGGCGACAGAATGAGCAACGCATCAACCGACAGCACGCAGCCACAACCGCTCCCTTCCCCCCTGAAACCCACAAGAAGTGTTGCACATCCGGAAGGCTTGAGCTGGGCAATGCAATTTTGATGTAGCTCAGCTCGGGGCGAGAGCAGGGAATGGCTTGCAATCATTGGATTGGTCACTTGGCTGCTGTAGCTGCTAATTGACTGGGTGCGAGATTTCGCCCAACTCAATGTGTGATCTACACTGCCAAAAAAAAGATTGCTGATGCTTGTTTATGTACACCTAAGTCGGCATTTATATCATGCGATGCTCCCCACTCGCATTAATAATTCAAAATACTCCTGGCAGAGCCGAACGACACAGCCTAATCAGAGGACTTAACGGAGTTAATAAAATGCGCCGTTAAAAGCATTTGAAATATGCGGATGTGCTTATCCCCTATGGGAACGTTGTCAAGGGACTTGTTTTTGAGTTGCGCACATTCAGGGGCTCCCACTCCTTCAATGGGCAGGGAACAAAAATGGGAGGATAATAAAATTTATGAGTTTTGATTTATGTGCCAGCCGCAGACGAGGATATCTGCATGCGGTGCGTATACGTGATATTTACAGAGGCAATTTTGTGTTTTTTGCCAACGCAGCACGTTAAGCAAAGCAATATATAAAAAATCTGAAAATAAAAGGCTTATTTCGCAATAAAATTGTAAAGGCGAATTAAATAAATTAACCACAATTTGTTGGCTTTGAAGTTTTTTATGCCTTTTTTAATTATTTTTGTTTACATAATAAATAGGAGAAAAATCGCGAGCTCTCAGCAAATTTTTTTAAATCAGGACAAGCCTTTGTTGTTTTAATTTATTTACATTGCGCTCAAAAGTTTTTTTTTTTTTTTTTTTGTTTGCAATGGATAGATAAATTTACACTTTGTATATTTTAATTAAACTATTTATATGATAAACTGCTTTAAAAGGAAATAGTTTGACGATGTATAATATAATAGCATTATATGATAGTCATTCTATTCAGTAAGGCTCTCTTTTCAGTTACAGATTAATAAACTTATTACATTTTTAATTTTTAAAGTTGTAATGTCCGTAGTTTTCCTTATGAATGCGACCTCTGTTTCATTTAGTTATGAGTTAAACTACATACATAAGATGAGTTAAACATCTTTTTGGATATTTTTTATCGAGCTCGGCAATCTTTTCTCTTTAGCTTGAGACTAACAACGTTAGGTCCCAAAAGGAATGCTTGAATTTTTTCATTCATCTTCTTCTTGTTTCTCTTTTTGGCTTTTGTGTATTCCCAGTACGTTTTGAAAATTCAGTTTGGTGTGCAAATTAAACCGCAGTCTGTTGACTTTTTTGCTGTTTTGCTAACTTTACCAAGAGAAACGAAGCAAAGTGCAGAGTCAGGCAAAACCTCACAGCAGCTCCTGTCCAGGTTAGTTACGAACGAAGTGACGCAGCATCAGCTGATTGTTGTTTGTTGTTGCCGACATCTGCAGATGCAGCTTGAACGGCAACGCCAGCCAGCCACAGTGGACTTCGCACTCATTTGCATGCATACACTTGGCATACGTGCTCGTTTGACCCCGTGCAGAGAGGACACTGACCAGCAGACCGTCAGCATGTAAAAGTGTCAATCATGCCACGCCCAGTCCCATGCTCGCCTCCCCTCCCCTGCCATTCCACTCAGTCGCTAACGACGTCTCGTGCCATTGTTGTTGCTATTATGATTATCGTTATTGTTGTCCCATTTTCCCTCGCTTGGCCCGCCCTCCCGACCAACCGACCACCCACTGGCGCCTTTGTCGCTCTTCCTCTTACTGCCACACATAATGAAATAAAAATATTGTGCTGTTGTCGCTCTTGTTGTTGTTGTTGTTGTTGTCCTTTGTTATTTTTACTGCTGCTATGCAAAGCAGACACATAATAAATTGTTGCCCCACCAGGTTGCCCTTGCCACCGCCCGTTGCAAGCCACAAAAGAGCTACAAATTGAAATTTAATGATATTTATTAATTTGCTGCATTTGTGATGATGTGGCAAAAGTATTTCGTAGTCCGCCTCAAATTGATCACTCAGCGGTTGGTTTTGCGTTTTGTATCGATTCAATAAAACATGCAACAAACAAAAATCAAACAGTGAATGAATAATTCAGCGTGCTAAAAGGCCGAATTAAATACAAATTTGAAAATGGAATTGAGTTAAAAAGCGTGTTAAATTAAGCAGAGTTGTCAAGCGGAAAACACCAAGGGAAATTCAGCCAGACCAAAACGAACCCAAACCAAAGCCAAAGCTGTGAAATGTAACGCGCTCAACTTTCACTGGGTTTGAAGTATTTCGCAGCTCTGCTAGGAGATAAAAGTGGGGCTGGCAGATGAAGACAACTTTATGGAGATGCTGAAAGATGTGGAGTTGTTGAGAAGTTCAACTTTCTTGACTTATAGCTAACTGTGAAACTGTGCAAATGCCAAACAGTCAAAATAAAAAGAAAGACATCTCCACATGTCTACTCTCCTCTTCCTCTTCTTCATCACCCTCTCTTAATGAGCTCATGAAATCAAAGTGACATGCAAACAGTCCATTAGAGGTGTAAATGGAACATGTCACAAACAACTGAAGCAAATGCGAAATACGTGTGCAATTTGTCACTTTATCGCTGCTTCCGTCTTTATTACGCATACGCAGCGTAAGCCATATGGGAAATCTTTTATCATCGCTGACTGAAACACGCAAATCAAAGGCTTTTGTCATCTTATCTCCAGTCGAGCCACAATCATCAAACAGCAATCACTTAGTCATATCTCGTCTCGTCTTAACCCGCCGAATTTCACCTTCAAATGCTGACATTACCTTCCGCCATGTTTTATTTATATTGTTTGTATTTTCATAGCCTTCACGCAGCCTTCGCACAGTAGCCGCAATCAGAATGTCTCGAGGCGTGCGGCTCAACTTTGACATTCCCGCGTCGTTTTTTATGCCTCGCCTTTTATTGCGTGCCATTACTTTAATATTCTCGTGCCTCCTCCTGTTCGATGCACGATTCACGATTCACAGCAATCGATGAAAGAACTCCAACTGGGTTCCTTGTGCCCACGCTCACATGTGGATGGGCAGATATCGGTTCAGGCACTTTTTGTTCCCTGTTGCCTTCTGGTTGGTGCTGTTGGCTCTGGCTGCCTTTAATGTATTTCAATTATTTTTATTGGCTTATCATAAATTATAATGCTCCCTGGCCTTGGCTTCCATATATTCTCAGCCAACGCCCCTTCCACCTCTGCCCTCGAGTTTCACCTAGTGAAAGCTTTCACTCGCTTCATCACATTTTCACAGTTGTGTAGCTCCTGCTCTTGCTCCTGCTCCTGCTCCTGCCTTGCCCTCAACTGCTCCTTCGTGGGCAGGTCTGGAACACATGTTGAGCCTTGTTTCTGCTGGCATTGCTGCTTATTGAAAAACTTCGGCAAGTCGTTGCGTGGATCGCTTCGTTCTGTTCTGTTTGAGCAAACTTTCCGTTAAGTGGCAACAACTTTTCGTCCCTCTTCAAGCATTTTATAATTTCATGGCATTTCTTGGCATTGCTTGGCTGCCATGTTTTCCATATTTTAGTGTGCTGGTAAAACTTTATAGAGTTCATTATTTGCAGCAAGCGCGCCCTAATAATTTCTGCATTTGGCACGAACACAAATTGAATTGTGTTGCGGAATGACTTAACCGGAAGCTAAACTGCTTCCAGTTTATTTTTCATGCTGTTGAGCAGTATGTAAATGACAGCATATCATGGAGCACTTTTCTACTGAATTGCACTCGCATTGCATATCCCAAATAGAGTATCCTCTACTCTCAACAATCGCACTCTCAATAAACACTCTCGGAATGGGAAGCAAACCATCTGTGGACAGAGCTGACTAAATCAATTGCCTCATGTTTGATTTATCTCTTTGATTTGCTTCTTCATCAATCAAACCATCTCACTGCATCTATATACACAGCATTTGTGGCATTTGTTCGTTCATCCTTCTCTCATTCCATCAAGCCATTATTCATCCTCTGTAATTTGGCACTGTGCCTCGTGGCGCTTGCCACATTGAGCACGCCGCATTGCATTCGCGACTCTATTACACAAGTTTCTCGCAATTTTAATTATCACGCCATCGTCATCATCATCTTCGTCATCATGCTGTTGTTGTTGTTGTTGTTGTAATTGTTGCAGCTACTAAAACTGTTGCAAACGGCACCGCAAATGCAATTCCCGTGCAAAATATTTGCACAAAGGCACAAAAACTTTGCCCACATCCATTTCGCTCTTTCGTGTTCCATTTCTCCATCTCTCCCCTTCTCACCTTCCCTCGCTCTCTTATAGCTTGCCAAATACACGAAGCTGGAAAACTAAAACTAAAAGAAAAATGAAAACTTTCCCCCAAGAACGAAAAGTATTGAGCTCTTCTCTCTCTCTCTTTTTCTCTCGCTCTTCCATTCCTACTCCCAACTCCATGAACCGCTTTAGGTTGAACTCAACTCTTAACAGTCGCTGCTCCCGTTGCATACTTTGCGGCGTTTTGCGCACTTTGTAAATAAGTTAAAGTATTTCCAAGAAGAAGAACGAGAGAAATCGTTGGGTGCCGCTTCGCTGGCTCAAATTAAAAGAAATTTGCAACGAGCAGCAAAAGGGAGTGAGACGCAGAGTGACAAGTGAACTGAACTGCTGCAGTTTGCTTTTCGTTTCTGCTGCAGTGGCTGATGCTCTTGTTGCATTTGCTTGTGTCATGCTCGACGACAAAATGCACTTTGTTTGATGAGCAACTACTACGAACACGGCAAACCAACTCAACCGCCCCTTGGCCGACATCAGAGCTGTGGCACATGCCAATGAGTGGCGAAGGTGGATGTAAACCATGCCAGGCAGAGACCGAGCCTTAAAGAGAGACTCCGCCAGGGATAATGCCAGCTGACAGCCTTCACTTTCCCTTGCCCAGCTGTGCATCAGCTGCCTGAAAAAATAATGAGAAATTATTGGCGTATTGCGCCTCGAGCCACTCGAGTGGCCCGAAAAATAAAGCTCGCTTACAGATCGTTGCGGACAGGTCTTATTACACACACACATGGGCAACACGTGAATTGATTCAATTTACTAAAGAATTTAATTAAATGCGGAATGTGCATATGCTTCATTTATATCAACTGCATTCTATTTGGAATAAATTGCATATTCCATGGGCTCTGTTGCATTCGTGTGGATATTCGTTTCATTAAAGTGCAAGTCGATTTTCAGAGTAGGCAGTTCGAGCTTTTTCCACCTAGCTATGCTCCAAGAGACACAGGGGAATAACCGTCTATCTAAGCAGCTTCCTCACACTGCATCGCCTTTGTGCAACATTGTGGCTGCTGCTGCAAGCTATGAAATGCGGCTTAAATTTACAGCCAAGGCATAAATTGCAAATGTTTTCCCAGCCTGAACTCTGATGCACCAGCCAGACTAAAGTAGAGCAAGGCTTCTCCTAAATTCCTCAGCCAAACAATGTCAAACTCTTTCCCTCTATCGAATATTATGCAGCTGCTCTGTCCCTCATGTTCAACCTGAATATGAGGCAGGTATATATTTTATGGTTTTTACTTTTAGTTAAATGTAAAAGGAAATGAAATTCCGTCCAAATAAAACAGCTCATGAAATGTTCTCTGTCTACATTTGAATTAAATTATTTGCCTGTGCTACCTCAAGTAAATTAGTAGCCAAGCTAATTCTGCTCGCCTCAGTCTCATCCCGCTCTCTTCTGTGGCTTCCCCTAAAACCATTTAATGTGCATTGTCACACTTTCACTTCAAATGCCCCGCTATAATTTTAGAGCTCAGCTCACTTATGCTGTGAGGCACACGTGAGGCGATTAACATAATTAGATGTGCAAATCCAGCACTCGACACACGCCAAAGACAAAGCCTGCTCACAACATGACAAACAGAAGTCATGAGAGGAGGATGGTGAGGAGAGGAGAGGAGAGGCTGTGTAAAAGATTCCCATAAAGTGTAAATATTTGCGTGGTGACAGAAGAGACGAGGCCCAGCAGGTGGCATCGAGTGACTGGGGAGACAAGCATAAACACAAACAAGGACACACACAAGGAAACAACCGCATTGAAAGCCGCAGCCTCAAAGGGCGTCTCTCTCTCTCTCTCTCTCACTCTCTCTCTCTCCCTCTCCCTCTCTCTGAACCTTTCTGCTGAGCCTTTAACACGCACTTAAGAGCTTCGACATAATTTCCAAATTGTACAATTATAATTTCCGCCTGTGCACACACACATACACATACACATATATTCACACACACACACACCAAAGTATTTCTGATAAGCACTTTAATTAGCTGAATGTTTCCTAATGCCATTTTTCACTCCCAGTGGTGACTCCTTCCATGAGGTGGCTCCGTCCAATTAATTGCCTTGTTGCCTAGTCTTTTTGCTTAGGTGTGTGTGCATGTCTACTCATGTATTATCTTGTCTTGGCATATACTTCATCTGCTCTGGTCTCAAAAACTTTTCATTTTCATTTTGGCTCCAACTTTTTGCATTATTGAGCAAGTGTGAGGCGAACGCAGTCCTCGAGCAACTTTGCTTTGGTTTCTCCGGCCTCACACACACACACACACACACACGCATAAGCAACTTGAAATGCTACTCCTGCCTCAGTTCTTCAATCTGTCATTCGGTCATGCTCACAGCCTCAGAGACTTCACTTTAAATTGAGTTTCTTCGGGCAAGTTTTCATACAGAGAGAAAAGAGAGCAGAATTTAATAGAGAAGTTCGCTTTGGGCGGGGCTGGGCTGAGCTGGGTGCTGTGGGCGTGGCAATTTGTATGTGCTGATTGCTGTTTTGTTATTCATGGAATTGTTTAAAAATTTAGATTGCTGCGAAAACCTTCAATTACAATTTGCCTCGCGCCTCTCAGGGATATATAGATTAAGGAGATGTCAGCATCAACATTTCACTGACTGCCAATTTTATTGAAAGAATTTGAATTAGACTCGATAATTAAATATCTTCAACAACAGTTTAGCTCAAATAGGATTTACTTCCTTCTCTGTCTTCTCTATTCCGTGTAATGCATTTAAAGCGCAGCAAGTGTCCTTTTGGTATCCTTTCTCCTTCCCTTAAGTTTTAATTTGGAATCGACTCCTGATTCAGCATTACGTGTGAGGACATTGTCCCCGTTTCGCAGAGTCTCTGTGGCGTACAAACACTCAGAGCTAATGAAAAAAGCCTTTTTAAATTCCACGTGGAAATAGGAAACGAAACATCCAAACGGAAGCAAAGTATTTGCAAGCATAATTTAATTAATTAGCAGACCGACTCGATTCCCCCACAGCCATTCCGATTCCTAACTAGGCTGATTCCATTTTGTGTATTTTGTCAATTAGCTGGGAGCCGCAGGAGCAGCTGGGAGCACGTAACTGAGACTTGGAGCCTGGCAATTAATTTCGAACGTCTTCGTTGCCTTGGGGGCTCTGTATTTGGTTCCCCTAATCTCTATCTACGTGACTTCTTACGTTGTTAACAACGCGATAAAACTGTAAAGTGAACCCAATCCATTAATTAAGCTGGCCAACGGACTGGAGCAGGAGCAACAGGATAACCACGCAATTAGATGAATTGTGCACTGACCGGGCAGCCAGGAGAGCCAGGAGAACCAGGAGACATCCGAATATGGGGTTTGTCTGTCAGCCTGTCTCAGCTGTCCTGCGAATCCGCTTTGTAGTTCGCCCAGCAGAAAGTGAGCAACCTCGTTTGGCCAGTGAACCGTGTGAACACCAGAGCCTCAGGGCACAAGCAGAAGCAGAAAGAGAGCCACAGAGGCAAGGGAATCGTATTCCAGAAGTGGCAGAGGAAGAGGCAGTGGCAGAGGCAGTCAGCGTGGCTCATTGAGTGGCAAACACACTCGCAGCCTGTAGAAGGGGACTCCTGTTGCTATTGCTTTGTCTGCTGGCGAATTGCGGTCGAGTGTCATCGAACATGGCAAAACAGACACACACACAGGCACACATTCAGCTCTGTGAAAGAGCCTCCTACGGCACACAAAGACAGAGCTATTGGTGTCAATGGCTAAAGATTAGCTGCATTTGCCCATCGAGCAGCCCTTCTAGCCATTTTGTCACATCATTAAGTTTCTAATTAGCCCAGGCAACAGCTGCTGATACTGAGAGCAGAGCAGGAGGAGAATAGATACGAGTAGAGGAGTGAGAGCAGAGCTGCTTTGCATGCAGTGCAAACATCTTAAGCTGCTTAGCATCGCTTCACACTTCGCTTAGCCAGCCCTGAGCAACTACTGAGTGCACAGTTGGCCTTTCTTATCATGTCGCCTTCCATTTGAGTGGATGATTCTTAAGCGCCTTTCAAGTGCAAATGGGCATTGGCCTGGCTAAGCCTTAAAGTGGCCAAGGCCAAATGCATTTGCAATTCCGAAGTCGAAGTAGAAGAAAATGCAGACTGTCGCAGCTTGAGAGAAATGAAGTCAAAGCGAAATATTTGAATATTTTATAAAGCCTTAAATTGATTTTGAATATTCCTAACATCGACTTGCCTGCATTTTCAGTTCACATTCAGTCCGAGCCGAATTGCATTTTCGTTTCTCTAATACTCCATTCCAGGCATAAGCCCTCATCGTTTGGCCGACAATGTTTCCCGTGGCAATTAGTGCGGCATGCAGAAAATTTGATTATCGCACTATAAGTGGGCATATGGAGAGAGTGGGATTGGGAGTAGGCGTGGTCGTGGCTGAGTCGTAATTGGAATGTTTTGAGGTTGAAATCGCGGATTTGCCAGCTGCCCACATGTCGCATTGTTGATTTATGGCAACAGCCGCAGCCACAGCCACATTCGGAGCCACAGCAGGAGAGCAGAGCAGAGACAGAGAGAGAGAGAGAGCGAGTCGAGTGCGTGCTCCGAGGCAGCCACAAATGCTGGATATCTGTGTTGCAACACTGCAGTTGCACGGCTGGTGGGGCTTAGTAGTTGGCGGTTGCCTGAATGTTGGCTGCACTCATTTTGACACCCGCACAATAGTTCACGCTCGACAGGCAGGTGCACAGCGGGGACTATGCGCATGGAGTGGCCCGAATGCCGCTGGAAGCATATTCAAATTGGCATCTGGCATCGGATGACCTCCATCCTCCATCCAGCCCAGCCCAGTTCAGCCGCAATGATTGAAAAAAATTGGCTTAAGTGCTTAACTAATGGTAAGCATGGCAATAAGCCGGCTCATGAGCATGCTGCCACCCAGAGAGTGAGAGTGAGACAGGGAGAGAGAAAGTGATAGTGAGAGTGAGGGAGGGAGAATCTAAGTTTGGGCACTTTCATGACCCTGACATAAATCTCCAGCTAGTTGGGGCAGCTCCTTTCCTAGACGAGGTTGCTTGCGTGAGCTTGCAACATTTTTAGAGTGTGCGTCCATTAAACGTTTTCCGCTAAAGGCCCACAGAGCATGGCCAATAAACAAAGATAGCAGAAGGATAAGGGCAAGCACAAGTGTGAGGGATAGAGATAGGGATAGGGAGTGGACAGGACGCAGTTAATTGGCTTTCAAAGGGAATCATAGGGAGATAGGAAGAACTATGTGAACATTAATTAAATTTGAGACTATTTTGTGTGTAGTTTAGTGTAAAATCACAAAGGCTAGCTGATAGCTAATTGAATCCATAACAGCATTATAAAACAAGTAAGAAGGCTCTAGTCGAGACTGCTCGACTAGGAGATACCCTGAACCCTCTAAGCTGATATTCTAATCATTCTGCACTTCTTTTATGCACACATACATACACATGCATCCACACGCACGCATAAGCCTGCGCTCTGCTAACTGCGCAGTAAGCAGCGACTGCGCTTGGGCTGCGCTGCAGTGTGGGCAACATTATGATAATTTATCTGTTGAATAATTTCTTTTGTAGACATAAGATCTTAATGAAACTTTCAGAGTGTAATCATATGATGAATATGTGTGTACATTCCAAAGCACAAGTCTCTAGTACTTGAAATGCGTTTTTTACAAATTTGGGGCGAAGGGGGCGTGGTATCCAAAATCTGTAAATTACAAAATCTTTGTATCGATTAACTTTATATACAACCCAAATTTGAACACTCCAGGTCTAAAAATGTTCAAATTAGGCTGAAAAAACAAAATCAATTTTTCGATTATTCTCGATAAAAAAGTTATCGGACGATTTATCGAAAAAATAAAGCAAACTCGTACTGCGTATGGTACTCACGAGTATGCATGCCAAATTTCAGCTCTCTAGCTCTTATAACTTCTGAGATCGACGCACTCATACGGACGGACGGACGGACGGACGGACGGACGGACGGACGGACAGACGGACAGGGCTATATCGACTCAGCTCGTCGCGCTGATCAAGAATATATATACTTTGTGGGGTCTGCCACGCCTCCTTCTGCCCGTTACATACTTTTTCACAAAACCATTATACCCTGATTTCCCATTTTCAATGGGTTCAGGGTATAATAAATTGAGATTCCATTTGGGAATTTTGTCGTGTCAGCAACTGTAAATCGCATTTGAAATGAGCTCAAAGCATTAAATTGACAATTTAAATATTGAACATAAAATTTGCATGATTGGAATTAGCATTTTTGGCCACTTTAGTGTTTACTTTGTGACAAAATAAGCCAAATTAAAACTAATTATTTAAAAATTATGTGCATACTAATTTCATAATAGAAGTGAGAAACCAAATCACTTTCTGACTGAGCAGCGCTCAACACACGACATTGTTTGCTCGCTCATCTGTGTGAGGGAGTCACAACTACACACACATACACACGCATACTATGACAGTTAACTGCAAATTGTAGCTGTAAAGCGCAAATGCAATTTTCCAGCAACAGCGAAATTTCCACTTAAAGTTGCAGTTATGCAAATGCATTTGCCCCTTTGCATGTGCATGTGTGTGTGTGGATCGTGCGTGAAATTAAATTATCCCTCGATGACACAGCGCGACCCGCAGAGCAAATTGAACGAATGCGTCAAATGTTATCTAAACTTTTAATGAACGGAAACTGTCAACTGATGTTAATTGGAATTGAATAGACAAAGTCATTTGGTTAGTTATGAAACAGAAATTGCCACATTATTTCAGCCAAGAACAATTAGGAAAACTTGGCCATGGCCAAAAGTTTGAGGGAAAAAGTCAAATTTAATAATTGGCCTCCTCCACAGGAAGTTTTCCAATTGGTCTTTTTGCTTGTTTACGTTGAATTTATTTAAAGTTAATTTGACAGAAATTGAAATTCAGGCGGCGAAAATGGGAAAATGGGCAAGAAAAAGAGCAGAAGAGGCAGAAAAACTTTGCAACTTTGATTGAAACTCGAGGCGGGGCTGAGCAGTAAAATGGACGCTCCGTGGCATTTACTTCCAGGCCATTAAGACACAATGACACACGCGGCTGTTGAAGAGGCCAAGTGGGCAAGGGGTCGCGGGATATAGGGGTCTCTGGGTCTAGGGGAAGGGCGGCCTTTGTCTAAACTTTGGGCCAGATTTTGCCTGTCTGGCCCTGTATTGACTTTTTTGTCGCCTCTGACACTGCAGACCCTTGTCATCGGCGAGGGCGGGGGGAGTGGTGACTGTGCCGATAATATCGAGCTTGGATTGTGCCTAATCACAGAGCTCGAGCCGATGGCAGCCGTCGACTACAGCACAGCAGAACGAATCCAAGCAGAGCTCTGTCTCCTTATGCCCACCCAGATTATCATTGTCAAAGCCAAAATCATAATAAATCATTCGGTTCCAGCTGGAGCAGAGGAAAAGACAGCAAACAAAGCAAATTCCTTAAGACTTTCCGAAGAGTCTTCAATTAAGTATTTGCCAACTTGCAATTCCTTTGTAATCATGTTCCCTCTCCTGTTTCTTCTGAGAGTAGAGTAGAGAGGGACATAAACCAAATTATAATAATCCGCTTTTTTCTCACAGGTGATGCTGCAGCTAATGGCCAGCTTGAATTAGAATGAGAAGAGGCTGGTCCCTCCATTCCCATTATAATTTACAAGCAGATTAAGAAATTAATGGGCCTCCAATGTGGAGGACGGAGAATGGAGTGGGGTGTGGGGCTTTGTTGGGCTGACTTGTGGTTTTTCGAGGGCTTTGTCATTTTTCATTTTTAATGTGCGCCACGAGCCAATCCGAGTTGCCTCCCATGAAAACCAGATAAGTCGAAGTCTTTAGCGATAGCAGAAAATGATTCACTCTTAGAAATTATGAGGTTGGCTTTAATTGAGCTGCCTTTATGGGAAGTTCTAGGAAATGAAGCAAACACTTTTCCACAAAGTTTGCGCTTTGTCGTAAACATTGACTGAGCAGCTTAGCCATTGCCGGGCCATAAAGGTAGCCACGAAATTAAATAGGTCCTGCCACAGGCAGACAATGAGATAACTCCATTGAGGCTGCAACTAACAAGCAGATTGGCCATCGTCAAAGAGGACCAGGACAACAAGGACAATAAGGACAACTACCTGGCGACAGCCAGAGACACTGACAACGCTTTATATTCTATTTATGAGCCACAGAAAGTCGAGCAATAGCAACAACACAATGCACAGAAGGTAAACTTAATTTCAGTCAGAGAACAGAATAGAATAGAATGGAATGGAATCAAAAGGCAGAGACAAGCAAGAACAGTTGTATGGGGCTTAGTTTGGCATTGACTGGCTTCCGTTTCCGCCAACACTGGCGCTGAATGCTGTTTCCTGTGAGTTAGCAGAGCCAGAGCGAACGACTCAGTCAGGCCAGACATTGAGGTAGTCAAGTAGTCAGCCCGTTAGTCTGCTTAGTGGGTAATTTGCAATTGGCATTGAGGCGCTAGAGGAGGCATGGCAAAGGCAGAGGCGAGTGGCTTTCGCAGTTTAATTACACCTTGTTACACTTTCCGATGGCGCAGGTGAACACATTAACAGCGCAATTCAAGTTGCCAAAGCGAATTATTACGCTGACAGAGTCATAAATATTCAGCTGAGTTTTGGCTTGAATGGCCGCCTATGCCAGTGGAGATAGATTCCAAATAATTGTTGTGTTAATTACGTAACGCAACTGTATTTCGTAAATAATTACTTGCCCAGCAGCAAGCCTGCATGCCTCGGCTCCCGGGCGCATAATTAATGCAGCCAATTGTGTCTAAAATATGACACATACGACCCGTGGGCCATGCAGATTTTCATAATTTGTAACGCGGCAGCTGTCGCGCTCGCTGCCTGTAATAAATCATCAGAGTGATGCATATGTAGAGCAATAGCCGAGAATTCGCACTGAGTGCCCTCAGGGCACATTTGAATGGATGCTGCAGCGTGTTTACATTTTTTATACCCTGAACCCATTGAAAATGGGAAATCAGGGTATAGTTGTTTTGTTGAAATGTATGTAACAGGCTGAAGGAGGTGTGGCAGACCCCACAAAGTGTATATATTCTTGATCAGGGTGACGAGATGAGTGGATTTGGCCCTGTCCGTCTGTCTGTCCGTCCGTCCGTCCGTCCGTCTGTCCGTCTGTCCGTATGTTTGAACGTGTCGATTTCAGAAGATATAAGAGCTAGAGACTTCAAATTTTTTTTAAATGTCCGTAATTACAGCGCGGATATCGAGTTTATCATTAAAAATCGATAACTCATCCCGATCTTTTTCTATCGATAAAAACCTTATCGAAGAGCAGTTATAAAATTATATCTCCTACATCTTTAAAACTAGAGTCTCCAAATTTTTAATGGATACTTATATGCATTTTATACAATTTCGGTTTTTGTTAAAATGTACCCCCACCTCTATATTCACCCCCTCACCATCACTTTGGTAAAAGGCGTATTTCAAATACTAGAGACTTATGCTTTAGCAAATACATGCATATCCATGTTATAATCATAATCTGAAAGTTTCATTAAGACCGTATGTCCACAAAAAAGTTATTAAACAATTAAGTTCTCATAGTAAGCGCACACTGCGCCCATGCGTGTTTATGCTTGTGTGTGTATGTGTTTGTGTGTGTGTAAATGTTTGTGTATGTGTGTGTGTGTATGTGTGTATGTATGCCTGTGTGTGCGTGCGTGCGTGTGTGTGTGTGTGTGTGTGTGTTCCTTGTGTAAACTGAAAGCCGCGAAAAATTATTGAAATAGGTATTACTCCAAGGGTTCAGGGGATCTCGTAGTCGAGCAGTCTCGACTAGAGCTTTCTTACTTGTTTTTTGCCTTGAATCGTGATACCAAGGCAGGCATTGACTGACAAATATCGTTGAATGGATTGCTGCGCAATGAAAAGCAAATATGGGCGTAGATAACTATTGTATAATGAGAGGTGGATGGGCGCGGTATTGAGTCGTGTTTGACAGCCACATGAGTTATGAGCTCTTGACTTAACTACAGTTCTTGGCAGGTCGCTGCTCGCAACTGCAAATCATTTGTCATCATTTATATCGCAGAACAAGAAAAATCGCCAAGCCGCCCGCCTGCGCTCGTTAAGCGTCCAGCAACAACAACAATGGCCATTAACAAGAACTATAAAACAAAACGAAAAACGAAAAAGAAGCAAATATGGCCGGGCATTCAACACGAAAATCGACTGAAAAGCAATTATTTACACTCTGGCAATAAAAAATATGCCACAGGCTGTGCCTCCGCCTCCCATCACTGCCACGCCCGACTCGAGTCGACTCGACTTGCAACGCATAAAAGCGAACAGAAAAATTGTGTCAAAAATTTGTGCTGTAAAATTTATTACCTTTGCCTTTGGCTGGCTGCGCCTCTTCTTCTCTTCGATTGCATTTTGGGCGTCCCGGCCAAATTTTTATGGCCTCTGGCCTGACTGATAGAGAGAGAGAGAGAGAGTGTGAGAAAGTGAGAATGAGAGAGAGGGAACTCAACTTTTGATTTTTACGAGCTTGACGTTTTTAAACGCCGAGTCGACAAATCCAAATCTCAATTGAGCCTCACTCCTGAATAGGCCAGGGATTTCCACAAAAGCCAATTATGAAAATGGGAAAAACCCAACGCTCGCATCTGCCCACATCTTGACGTTGACATTTTCAATTTGTCGGCCATCAACGGAAGCCGTATAATCAATCAGCTATAATGTATTTCTCTGGCTTGCTTACAGGCCGAAAATGCTGCAACGCCCGCATTGGCATTGGGCCACATAACGGAGTCCCTCCCCCACCCATTCAGCATCCTCAGCGAGGCCGCGTGTTGAGTCGAGTGTGTTTCAACCATGGCGGCGCCCACGTCAATGGAAATCAGCTGCTGCCTGGTGCTGCTGCTCCTGCTGCTGTTCATCCACAACGGTAAGCCCAGGACACTTCTCACATATTCCAGCTGACTCTGATTCGCTTCGACAGGCTACTGCATAGACTGCTTCAAGTGCGTTTCGAATAACGGCGCCAACAGGGCCTGCGACGATCCATTTCATAACAACTACTCCACCGCCATCCTCGAGTCGCCCTGCATGGGCGGTCGCAAGGGCCGCGACGGCCTCTTCCCGGCCACCGCCTGCATTAAGATCGCCGGCTACTATGGTGAGTGGATGCTCTACTAAATGTGAATTGATAATATTATTGAGTTGCACTCGGCACAGATGACAACGGCGAAACGATAACGGTGCGCGGCTGCGCCCTGGACAGCGGCACACTCACCACAGACACAGAGATCATAAGAATGTCGCATTGTGGAAAGTTCTACTATGACAACAGGTGCGTGAGCTAGACAAATATATACATATGTATGTAGATGTACAGAAATATTAATATATCCTTATACATATATTTTTGGTTATGACATGCGTGAAATTTTATGAGGTGATTGGCACAGGTCTCTTAATAACGCCATAAACAGGGCGCATTTGAATTTGCCATAACATTTTATGAACTGATACAATTACGTGATAGGCAGTCAGGCAATTTTGCTCCTGATTTGCAATAAACGATATGCGTTACGATAAAGATTATGTTAAAGTACTGACAGTTAACATAATATGTTAATGCTCTGCACTTATAACAGACCACGTAACGATAGCAGGGCTGTTAACTACAGCAGAAGGCAACATCTTTACACTATACAAATTTGAAATTTCCAATAGCCTGATATCACACTAAAGCAGAAACATATTTTAACAATTTATTATTTTAAAGTATTTTATTTTTTTCATACACTGCATGTGCCATTTACATACAAATACAAATTTGAGTTAAGCCAACGCGCTTGGCCTGTTTGTTCGCCGATGCGCGCAAGTTAAATAGGTCTCATGATTTAGCCATCTTACCGTGGCATTCCTATAATTCTCCCTTGCTCCATGACATATATTAAAAGGCGTGCAGTCGAGCTTTAACGAAATTCACATGTTACCTTTGCGCTGAGCATGCTGACATTAATATATTCCCATTGTCGCAGCCATAACTTAACATTATCTGAGCTACCCGTTCTTCCATTTCTTTCAGATACGTTCACGGCTGCCTTCAGAGCTGCAGTGATGCGGACGCCTGCAATGGCAGCCACCCCAAGGACGTGGAATCCTTGCTGCTTAGCGTTGCGTTGCTGCTTTTGGCAACTGCAAGGTAGCAGTAACAACAACAACAGCAACAACAGTTATAATAATGGGAAGCAACAGCAAATAGAGCTGTAGCTAGCGACCCATGAAAGATGAAGGAAGGGATTAAGCTAAAGTGAACGTGAAAAAAGCATTTAATATAATTCAGCTGCGCGAAAATATTTGTACACATTACATCCGCTGCTCTATCTGTATCGTCTCTCTCACTCTCTCTCTCTCTCCCTCACCAGCTATTGTGTGTCTAGATCTATCTCTCCCACTCTCTCAGTGTCTACAATTGCACATAACAGTAATTGCGCACAAGGATAACACAGGATAACATGGCAGAAAAAAAAATGAAATAAAAACAATGTGAAGCATATTTATATGGAATTCATCAAGCAATTATGTGATTTATAAATGAATATTTAACAACTATTTAACAATAACTGATGGAAAAAAAAGAAAAAAAAAAACACTTAAACAAAACGAATATTAAACAACTTAATTTAAACTCTTTACCTATAAAATACAAATAAAACGCAAAGCGCTCCTAGGTAATTATCGAGTCAAAATCAAAGCTAAAAAAAAAATGAAAAAAAAAAAAGAAAGAAACGAGAATTCAAATTCAATTGCAATTATTTTTAGCGAATAATTAGGTACATATTTACATTTTGAATTACAACTCACCTGTGTATTTATCGCTCGAATACTGTAAATAGATGAACTCATTCGTTAGGAATTGCTGAATTTTAGGCAAACATTTGTTAACAATTACGAGTATATAAAAAATAATCTAAAATTAACGGCCATCTAGATAGAGTTAAACAATGTAGAAAACTGCGAAACGAGCTGTAAATCAATATTGAAAACTATGTTATTTATTAAGAATTTCATTAGTCAAAAACTCGTACTTTATCAAATCGTTAATCATTTTTAAAGCAAATTCCAACATGATTAACACAGTTCTTTTATGCTAAGTGAATCATATCAGGAAAGGTAAAATACAAATGTATTCAGTTTATGATTTGCTTAGATAATTTATTCGTGAATCGATTGTTAACTGCGCTATCGCCAGTTCCCTAATGCCGAACCAGATAAGATTTCAAATGAAAAAACTTCCATAAGCAATATTAGCTGGCTGCCTTTGGTAACCCTTAGTACTGATACGAAAGCCGAGCAGAATGTCTGGTAAGCAGTGGGGCATGAGCTCATAGCTCTGGTTGCATAATCTAACACCTCCCACTGATCCTTCGCAGTCCACACTTGGTTACACTACAGCCACGGCGCCGTGCCCCAAGATGCCGTCGTCGCTGGCCACGATGCCGATGGCGACACCATCTTCATTGGCCGTGCATTCCAGAACAACGATTTGCTGCCGGCGAAGGTCATACCGAACAAGGGCAAGGCCTATGTGGCCTATGGCGGCAACGAGATCGAGCTGGAGAACTACGAGGTGCTGAGTGGACAGAACTACATATGGCTGTCAGGCGCAAATGGCGAGGTGCCAATCGGTGCCGTTGAGGTAGGTCGCACCGTGGACGGCGAGACACTGTACGCTGGACGCGGCTACCATGCCGGCAGCCTGACCGTGGGCAAGGTGCACCCCTCTCACGGCTGCCTCTACATACCCTTCGGCTCCGAGGAGGTCAAGATATTCGCGTACGAGGTGCTGTCCCGGAACGCGCGTTAAGCGTCTGTTAACATATTTAAATCATTTTGTTGTGCAATAAACTAAACCTTTGTAGAAACTATTCTACCGCCTTATCTTTGTGTCCGATTATCCGGCGGAATAGTTTACTGCTTCATCCACTTGTAGTTATCGCAATATGCCGTCATAAGGCGCCTTCTTTGGTCTTTATGATCGGCTTCTTCAGTTTCGCAGTTGTGTTTATTTTAGTTAACTCTGGCCGGGAGGGAGCTAAGGAGGGGTAATCTTATATTGTACGACAGCAGTTCTTAGTTAACAATTAAAAGAAAATGGAATTAAATGATATATAACTATGTAACATTAAGTTTTCGACTTGAACAACCTACATTAAGCCTAAATGTTTAATTAAAAGTCTAACTACATTTTACGTATTCAAATGGAAAATGATAAACCAATAGGACCAAGCTATATCTACGTGCGAGGCTTAAGAGAACAGCAATAGCATTTTATAAATGAGAATTGTGAATAGTGAACATACGAATATAATGGCATTTCACAACTCGTTTCTGTTTCAAAATACATCACTTCATTTTATACAAAGCGAGCTTGCAATGGTTTCCGCATTCGAATATCAAAACATCTTTATAAAACGATTGACAAAAAAAAAAAAAAACAAATAAGAGAATAATAATAATTATTATTATAAATTTGCACACGCTTTTGATAAGATAACAAAATTTTGCTGAAATCGCTTGCTTGCAATGCAACAAAAGTATTTAATCAAAATGAACAAGTTTTTTATAAGCTAAGCACCTGATTGGCTAATAACAGAAATAATTGAAACTCTTCAGCACAAATACAAAATACAAAATATTCATAGCTACATATAATGAACGACCAAACAAAGTGTATAAATTGAAAGTTTCATGGCAAACAGTTGCTAAACATTTTTGAATGCAAATGTATTTAGCACCTAAGAAGTTTATATTTATATTTAAGCGCAAGCGGGAATCTAGATAATGAAGCTACTAAAACTAATCGAATTGAATTAAAATTGTTTCTTCTTCTGCATTTAAGTGCGGGCGAACAACTTTTTCTAGCGCTAAGATAGAACACACACGAGAACTATCAAAATTTCTAAATAAAAACTGCATACATATATTGACATTTCAATGTTTCACACGTGTTTCACTAAGCCTAGGCATATTTACAGTCTGGGAGAGGGAATTACACTAATCTAAAAGAGTCTTAACATAGGCAGCATCGTCCTGTGCAAACTTATCGGCCTGCTCTGCTGATACTTCTACGCTATGGTAATTGTCCAAGCCAATTTCTTCCTCTTTCCTGCGGAGATGCAAAGTTTCCTAGTTTAGTTTTTATGGGGGATTTACAACTCAGTTCGTACTCACTTGAGCAGAATATCGACAACATTCTCACACGCCAGCAAGCACTCGCTATCTCGTCCCACTTTCGCCTCCCATTTGTGGTACTCCCGCAGTACCTCGTAGACACCCTTGGCGCGCAGCACCTCGCGGCAGCGTCTCGTGGCGCAGAGCTGCAGCAGGCACTCGAGCAGCATTTTGCGCAGATCCGGATCGGATTCACGAGTCTTGCTTTCTGGCAGGTACTAAGAGGAGTATACAGAATAAATCGAGCCCACTGTATCAGTATTGCAATATACGCACCTGCAGCTCGATGGGCAGCTTCTCGTTGTCTTCGTCACTGAACTCTTCTGGGCCGCACAGCGACTGCAATATGGCCACCAAAATGTCGTCCTGCTCATTCAATATGATATCATGGTACACCACATCAAAGCATATGTTCTTTATGATGCCAATGGTGCCGCCGCGACGCACCACACTCTCCTCAAACGAGGCAAAGGGCAGCAGCTTCTCCAGCAGCTGATACTTTGGCTGGCAGCAGATCTCTCGGCCACGCGACACTTGAGTTAGATTACAAAATATTGACGCCAAGTAGTGAAGTTTGCACTTTTTCTTATTATAATCCAATTTGGCAAATGCTTTCGCCAGTTGCAACAGCGTCGGCTCCAATGTGTCCAGTATAGCCGGCACCAGCGACTCGACGCGGGTCAAGTTACTTAAGACCATGCTCCACGCATCGGCAAGCTCTGCCTGCTCGTCGCTTATTTGCTTGGCGGCCACATCCGCAATGGCAAAGCGCTGTGCAATTTCCGTGTTTAGTGAGTTTAGGCTTTAGTTTATTATTCACTTACGGGCTGCACTTGCTGCGCCAGCTCAAAGACTTTGATAGCGCCTGCCTCCTCCGCCGTGAGATTTATCAGGCTGAGAACTGCATCCTTTGCAACTGTGGCATTGGCATCCCGCGTCAGTCCAAAAATGGCCATTAGCATATCATCTAGCGAGAGTATTGCGTCCTTTCCCTCTGTGCTGCCAGTCAAACCTAGGAGATTATGAAAACACAATTTAAATAATAATTTGCATTGGCCATCGAGCACGTGTTGCATTTGCCGCACATTCTTCCAGCTGCGCCTGCTCTGGACATTCACCTACTTAGCACATGTGTCAATGCAACTGCCTTCAAATCCAGGCGCTGATTGGGTTGCATAAATTGCACTAGCTCTTTTACAGTCTCCATGCTGTGCAGTTATTGTCAAAACACATTTATTTAATAATTTGTGTACTTTAAACGGCGCGTAGTGTGACCGTATGCAGCCTAACATAAAAATACGTAGTTTCCGTGGAAATATGAGTACCAGCTGTTATGTTAAGATCTGCTGTTAACAGGTTGTGTTTTCGTTTAATAAACGGAGCGTCTGTTAAATGGTTGATGTCTTTGCTTAATAGAGAGTCGGTCACTTGCTAACACATAGACGTTAGCTGTTATACGAGCATTTTTCTAAGCTTCGTTAAAATTACAAGGCGACTTCGTCAAGCAAAATTGAAACATTTGTATCGATGGTTGTAATCTCTGCTAGAGGTATTGGTCACTTGCTAAAAATTCAAGCAATCTGTTATACCAGAATCTTCTGAAATCTGAATTCGCTCATGTTTCAGTTGCCACTTCATTTCATATTCCCTTAATAGTGGAAATAATTATAATGGTCTGAAACAAAAAATGTTAGATGAATTAAATTCTATTGTATCAACCTTTTTAATGGTATTTTTTATGACATTTTACTTAAAAGACAATCTTATAGAAACTATGATAAATATATAAATACTGTGGCATTGGAGTAGAACCAGGATTTCTGTTAAAGGATAACAGCAAGTATAACAGTCGAATTTAATCGTTTTCTATTGCTTCCTATTAGAGGCTCATTGTTATGCAAAAATATAAGTAACGTATTATTTAAACTGATAATTGATTGAAAAAAAAAAAGTATTATTTCATAAGTATTCCAACAAGTATTTCAATCCGAGTCAGTCAAAACTTCGATTGTCCGGAGACATAACTAATTAACAAAAAAAAAAAAAAAAAAATAAAAAAAAAAAAAAAAAATGTACAAAAGATGGATACTTTCATTTAAAATAAAGGTTGATTCAGAGCAAGAACTATTATCTGGGAAAATCAACTAACTGAGAAATTGCACATAAACTTTTACTCAGATAAAAACGATTCTGGCGATGCAAATCGATGCAAATGCTCAACTTGGCTTGAATTGAATTTAAAGTTTTGCGATTTGATTGCAAAGAGCTGCGACAAGGATACAATCCGAAGACCTCACAGCTGCGAAAGGATCAACAATTGCAATTGAGAAAGGATTCGGCTAAAGAGTTTTGCTCGCCTTTTGGATTCGCTGAATGAATCCCCGAAGCGGCTTTATGCGCAAAACTTTTGCTTGTTATTTTTAATGGCCGGCAATAATCGTTAAATGTGTCGACTGTGTACTCGGCAGCGGTGATGCTGCCGCTGCCGCTGCTGCCACTGCCAACGTCCCAGTTTCTGTTCGGATGCAGCTCAGCAGAATGGCCCACTCCCATCCAGAAGCTCTGCCCAGGAGCCGTCGAAGGGGCTGCTGGCAACTCAACTGAAAATTTCATTTCGTTTCGCAAGAGCTCCGCACCGCACCGCACCGAAGCGAACCGCACCGAAGCGAACCGCACCGAAGCGAACCGCACCATAGTTGGGGCAATGGGTGGGCCGAAAACTTTTTAGACTTTTTGTCGACTTTTCGCATTTTAAGTTGCGGCCAACTGGCAAATGCTGGCTCAGCAGGCGCACAGCGATGGGGCAGGCCTTAGCCTTAGCCTCGGCTCCAGAACTCCCAAATGTTAATTTCATAACCCGATTCGTGCACGACTAACTGTTGTTTCATTTATTTGCGTTCTATGCAAATACCCTGCGCCCACATGCGCCACCCATTTGGGCGTGGCAGCTGCGTGGTTAAAGTCCAAATTTCAGAAGCTATGAGCAGGAGCAGGAGACGGACCATTTTCTACCTGTTTGCATAGTGGCTGTGTTTTTCCTCTCCTTTTTTTCTTTTTATAAATATTTCAGAATTCTAATCAAGATTCAGCTGGTTGGACGCTCGAGGACACTAGCTGCCCACAGCCTCTGCTGGGTTCAGTTCAGCTCAGCGCTGAGCCCATTTCAAACAGCAGAAAATGTCGTGTTGATTCTGTTCTGGTGGCATTTTAATGTCCTGCCAAAAGCGCCATTCAAAAGCGAATTAAAACGCTGTGTAGGCCAATATGAACAGCTCGTATGAACTGGATACGTTTTTAAAGTAGTAAATAGAGACAATTTAGGGAATAGATCTTTTGGGCTACTGCAGAATCTGTACTCTATATTATCAATAAAATATACAGCACAGATATTGCAGTAGCCCCAAAAATCTAATAATTTTAATTTCTAATCCATCAGACTCGCATCATAAAAGTATCAGAAAAAAACATAGAATGGAAAAGTAATAAATTTTATTTTCTAGATTTATATAAATGTGGCAGGCATACATACCCGTAGATAAAATATTGCAGTGTAATTATCTTATTATAAAAATTAAAAACAAATATAAAAAGTTTTATATTTAATACAAAGTTGTAATTAATGTGGAAAAAAAAACAAGTTTGTAGGAAATATTTTTAATATTTAAATATTTTTAATAATTAAATATGATATTTAGAAAATGTGTTAATAAAAACGAAGTCCATTAAAAAATTCTTTTTTATTTCAAACTGTTTCCTATCTTTGGTACTCTTAAAATTGTAGTATAAATTCAGCAAAGCAATTTTTTGTTTTTTCTATTTAAGAATATTGTTTGTGGGGCAACTTAGATTTTTAAGTGACTATAAAAAAAATTAAATAAAAAAAAAAAAAATAAATAAATAAATAAGTAAAAAGGAAATAGTTATGGGCTAGATCATTAACTTTACTTAAATAAAAACGAGACCCAAAAATACATATAAAATAATTATACAAAAAAAATAAATAAATAAAAAAAATTTAATTGTGTTTGTATTTATTTAAATTTTATAATATATATGTTTTATAATTTTAATCAGTAAAATTATTGTAAAAATGTTTCTTTTCTTTAACTTTAGCTACGCTAGCAACTAATCAATAGTAACGAAGTGTAAACACCCTTACCTACCCATGCAAAATCTGAAAATGTAGAGCTTCAACCAATCAACTTTCAATTACCAATAAAGAAAGGTGGTTGGCAGTGAAATATTATGAGAATAAGTACAACCAGGAGATTCATATCTATATAGACATTCCTTATGCCTATTTTGATGGACTATCAATAATTAACAATATTATGAACCAGAGCCAGCAAACTCTACCAAATTATTTGAATTTCTTTTATACTTATGTATGTATATCGTATATCTTTCTCTTACACTTTTCATCAATTTATATAAATATGACTCTACCCGTTCTTAATTGCCCACCGAGCACTCGTATGCATATAGAATTTGACTCATGTGTGGTCCGTCGCTCAATTAAGATAAAATGGACAAAGAGAGAACAAAAGAAAAAATTAAGAAAACACAACCGCAAATTGAACGAATACAGCGAAACAGAGGAAATATAAAATGGATTCATGAACAAAAAACGCCATTAAAAGGGACGTTGATTGGATTTATGAACACCGAAGAGAGAGAAGAACAAG